>NC_089986.1:6020000-6690833 GCF_036417845.1 Apteryx mantelli
CTTATGCTACAGATATTCCCAATATAGCACTCCCAGCACCTTTTAAAGGGATACGTGCAATAATACAGTTGGCAAAATTAATATAACCTGACTACTACTTTTATGGCATTTTAGGGATGGTGAAATTACTTCAGTCCATTTTACCATACCACAAAAAATCAGAAGGAGCATTACAGGAGGATGAAAATCTCCATATTTATGAATGAGGAATGGATGATTAAGATAAAAGCATCCCTGCTATTGATCACAGCCTCTCTCATCTATTAAAATAATAAAACTACATAATGCTGCAGCACTTAAAACTCAGCACTTGAAGAAGGTGACCGAATGCAAACGCTGGTTGTCATGTCTCCCTGCACAGTAGACCACTCCAGCTGATATCCTTCGGCGCAGGAGTCTGCGAGAGACCACCCCGCTTAGGAGAAGAAGGAGCTCACAGGTCATACAATCCCCACCCATGACCACAGCATCTTCCCAGACGGCTGGAGTCTTTCCTGGTCACCTAGAGGTTTTTTGGTAGGAGATGTGGAGATCACAAGCAACATGTAAAGAGAAGTTTCGAGTCTTCTCCCTGGTTTTACGCACTATTTTTGCATAAGCGCTGGCTGCAGTTGGCAGCAGTAGGCATGAACTTTTTTGCAACACACCACAGGCCATCTGCATTCAAAGAGGAGGCATTTGGGTGCTCGATAGCTCAGGCGGCGTGAGGAGCTGCTCACTCCATGCATGCAAGCAGCACCACCACTACTGGTCATGCAAATGTGAGTGAAACACCGAAGCCTGGTTCGGGCCAAAGCACAGCCTAACTGCACTTGCTATTACCCACCGAAATTCAGTGTTGTGCTCCGAGGCGTTCATCAGGTCTTCACTGCACTAAATACTGCACCTATATTTGCCACGGTGGTGCAGCTCAACACCACAGTCGTCTGGATTTCCATGGAAATGGATTTTGGTGCAGAAAAATTATGTTCTGTGATACATTTCCTTTCAGCAGAATGCACCAAAATGATAATTAGGGCACGATCTTCTTTGGTAAGGAGCACCCTCAGGCCCAAAGAAGTCAACAGGAGATATTTGCCACCTAGCAGCACTGGATTCGCAAGCTTTCTGAGCCTGACTTGCTCTCTTTTTTGGTATGGATGAGGCACCAGTGCAGCAGTCCCATGGCACCAAGAGCTCCCATTGACTCATACTAGAATTTAGGCTCAGAGGTGGCTAGTGGGTTTGTCTACATCTGGACAGAGCCGCCAGCATTCAAATGAGACTGACACAATGTACCTGCGACCAGAAATGGGTCCAGCAAATAGCACCATTCACAAACTATCAGACTACAGCCCTGCATAAAACATTTTTGTTACAATATTATTTTGGCTTTCTTAAGAAGAAGAAAAGCACTTTTTTCCAAGTGAAAATCATGGGGTTTTTAAGGCAAAAATTGTGTCTTTTAGCTTGGCAGAGGGTGAAATATCACGCTCTTGCTGGAAAACCACTGTGTGTTGGATTGATATTAGCCTGGATCCAATTAGAAACACTTTTCAGTTTTAACCCAGGTGGAATTGCATGATTATAACAGCAAAAGCCTGTGCTTGAGAGGAAATGGAGAAACTTGTTCTCACTGAATAAAGGAATACTGGTTTGTTCAGCGCTCACGGGAATTTCACACAAAGCCTCAGAGCTGAGCACAGCTCTCAAACTGAAGATAAAAACTATTTTGTCCTCACTGGTTAGTACCCAAATATTAATTACTCAGTTCTCCGTCCAGAAGCACATTGGCTTTCTGTCAGAGAGAAAGCAAACTTTTCCAAACAATGATCTGCTCCACACAGCCCATACCAAGCCGATTATCCAAGCACCTCTCTCTTCTCCTCAAAGATTGCCTGTATTCAAACCAAGCTTATAAGAAAAAGCCCACCAGTTCAACGCTCTTCCTTCCAAGAACTTGGCCAGTTCTCAGCAGGAGAAATAACGGAAGTGCCAGCAGTTGGCACTTTGGCCTCTGTCTTTCCTGCAAGAGAGAAAGTATCACCGGGAACCTCTAATAGCAGAGCACACTGATACCTTCTTGGCTTGGACAAAAACACTTTTCTTAGTACTAGATCCCTTGCAAACTACAGCCCTGCATCTGACCTGCCTCCTCCTCGCAGGCTGATCAAGACACTGTCAGAGCAGTCTCCATCGCTTCTTGTCAGGCTCCGAGTCAGAGCACTGCTAGGGCGGCGCTTGCTGCTCGGCCCGGCCCCGGACAAACCTGCCGAATCTCTAGGCGGTCACTCACTGCTCCTCCCCTGCCCCTAGGCAATAGTATGCAGAAACACATTAAACAGATAGGATATGCTAATAGTTTTATAGAAGCAATAGTTTTTCTTTCCCCATAGTTTTCTCACTCCACACTGGGAGATATTGCACACACGACACCCACACATGCATCTCCAAGGCGCCAAATGTAGCTTGGATCTGCCGTCCCTCTGAACGCTTGGCTCACTAAAGCTGAGTCCGGGCATGAGCGGGTGCTATTAGCAAAACAGAGGCAACCAAATAGCTTGTATTTTATCTAATGGTCCCTTCTCAAAGCCATCTTCTACCAGACTGAAAAGGATGCAGCTGCAGACGCTGTGCAAGAACAGCGGTCCATCCGCTGAGCAGGGGCTGCCGGGAAGCACCGATCCCGTGTCTGCTCTCTGCGCTGGCTCCTTAACAGCGCTCCCGGCTCGGTGCTGCTGCTCCGAGCCCGCCAGGGAGTTAGCGTAGCTGCCTGAGAGAACATCCCTCTTTCCACGGTCAGGACTTTCCACAGCCATGGTGCTTTACTGGAATAATAGAAATGTCAAAGAGAAGGCAGGCGAGGCAGGAAACAGAATTTCATATGAGCTGGAATCAGGCCATAGAATTCACTCCTTCAGTTGAAAATAAAGACCACGCATCTTCCCATTTTGAGGAGTAAGGCTTTTGGGAGGGACGTAATTAAAAAAAAAAAAAAGGAAGAAAGAAAGAAAGAAAGAAGGCATATATCTAAATTCCCTCGGCTCAGGAAGAACATACGCAGATCGTCTTTGTTCTGTGTTTGTAGGGCACCCACAAGCCCTGGATCTTCACGCGGGTTCCTAGGCACTCTAATAACACAAACATGCACACGATAATAACTTGCTGCAACAGGTGCTTAAATCCTGCCAGCTCCAAAGGATTTAAGCACAGACTTAAATGATTTCTGAATGGAGATGCTTTTATGAACTGGGGTAAAAAGCTTAAAATTTCATTCTGGATGTAATTTCTTCTGGATAAATAAAAATGCTACTCATCTACTCACACAAGCCTAAACCATTTGAAAAGTAAATTGCACTGAAAATCCCCTAAAATTACCTTAAAAACCATGAGACAAATAAATTGCATACATCCCCATGTATATACAGAACACCTACAAAAAGGATACTATATTAGGAGGACCAGTCTATCTTCTGCTTCCGAGACACAAAGATGCTTTCAAGAGCCTTCACAAACACAAGCTTCCTTTATTTAATGAAAATTATAATTCTAACAGCCATGGACTGCAGGAAGGAGCAGCACTGAGAAATGTACCAAGTGAGGGGGCATTTGCTATCAAATCAAGGGAGTTGGCAATACAATACAAGAAAATGCTCTATTCCATCCTCTAGGTCCTAGCAGGCTTTTTTTCTGACATACTATCAAAGAAGAAAAATACAATATTTGGATTTTTCAGCATCAGAATCCTACCATGCAAGACTGTCATGCAATTACAAAGTTGGACTTGGAGAATGTGAATTAAGAGATAGCTACAGTAGGACATTATTATGGACTTCAGCATAAACTGCAAGTTGAATCAGGTTTTTAAGGGTTAATGGTTAAGGCATAATGGTTTAAGGGTTAAGGGAAGGGATACTTTTAAATTATTTGTTGCAAACTCTAGAACTGTTTTCCTCTCTGCCTTTTGCACATCATATTCAGAAGCAGATGTACCAAAATACTGTATCATGTGTCTGACCCAAATACAAGGAGTATGGGAAAGAAAAAAGAAAAAAGAACAAGAAACAAGAAACAAGAAACAAGAAAAAGAATAAGAAAAAAGAAAAGAGCAGAGCAGAGAAGAGAAAAGAGAGAGGAAGAAAGGAAGGAAGAGAGAGAGAAAGGAAAGAAGAAAGGAAGGAAGGAGGAAGAAAGGAAGGAAAAGATAAAAAAAGAAAAAAAGCCATCTTCACAAGATATGCAGACCCATATTACAAACTCAAGAGGTTGAGATAGTTTGGACAAATGCCCGAACTTCTGAGAGTTTAATCAAAACTAAACCAACCAATCCTCTTACCCTTCTGAGATTTGCCCAGCAACAATTACAATCAGTCTTAAAAACCACAAGTACTTAATAAAAACTTGAATATTATAAATCTTCTGCCACATGAAGCTAATAAAAATAAATAATAATAATAAATTTTAATGTTTAAGGCACCCTAGCCCAAAGGCAGTAACCTGTATTTGTGCCTCAAGGCAACGATATAAATAGTTCTAGAAATATATGAATAAATGTAGCTTTTGCAAATGGGTATTTTTTCTTTATACTTGCCAGGTTTTAGACTGATTATATTGATCGCACTAGGACCTTGTAATGAGGTTATTTAAGAGATTATTCTATTCACATGTACATCTGACATGATTAAATCTCTATTTGTTTCTACGACAGAGAATTCAGAAATACATTCCAGAGAGCGGAGCTGGCCATATGTACCATCATCAACATCATTTTTTCCAGTTCTGTGTTAAAATTAACAGCATAGATGCTGGTTTTCTTCAGTCTGGGATGACTCCAGCCGAACAGCCCCCACCATCTCTTTTGGACTGCAAGAAGACATTTACTTTGCTGGCCCTGGAAGTGATACTTTTCACTTCTCATCCCATTCACTCAACATGGTGGTTTAAACGCAAAGCACCTCGTAATACTATGGTTGCTCTCATCCGGACCCAATGGATGTATAACACTTCTACGTCTCCTGCTCACAAAAATACCTGTTCTTTTTTAAGGGACAGTGTTTGGTTTTGCTGGCCTGCTTCTAATCGATTTTAGCGGGAAGAGCAGAGTTAAAATATCGAACAATATTTGATAGTTTTGAAGCGATGCTGGCTCATCGCATTGTGAATTCAGCGCTGTGATCCCACAGCTAGCGGATTGTGCATACGCCCTGAGCCCCAAAGCTGAGTTCTTTTCTTACTTCCTTTAAGTAAAAGCTAAGCAAAGATATTTTAATTGCCCCAGTCACTATAACGAATACACTGTCAAGTGAATTGGGCTTATTAATGTCCAGGAAATACACTACTGTCGTTTTTATCCTCAGGAGTTAGGTCACAGTACCCTAGCTAAAGAGGTAGATAGTCTGTTTTCACATAGCATCGCTCATTTGTAAAAACAAAAATCAGAAAGCAAACACACACCAAAAAATCCTATTTTGGGAATATGTTGGCGGGCTTTTAGAAATTACTGAAACTGTTTTCATAATCCTTCCACTTGTAAGGCCAAATGCCTTAATTACCATGAGACCAACTAACTACAGAGGGCTCAGAAAGAGCCATCAAAACATTTTAGAGTGGCCTAAAATAGCTTTTCCTCCTCCTAAAAATAGAACAATGTGCAGAGAAAATACTTCTAGCCTTTCAAGGCGACTGAGAAGCGTGAGGACAGCCCCGCTGGGAAGGCAGGAATCCCCCCGTCCCAACAGCACAAAGTTCTCAAGTGTTGCTTTGCAAGGCCAGGGTACTGTGCCAAAAGTATAATACTGTCCTGCATCAAAACCCATGTCTAGCCTGTACTGAATCTGACCAGTCTTGGGTCTGGAGCCAGAACAACTTTTGGGGAGGAAATTCCACATCTGGGAGGGAAAGGATGAAGCATTTTGAAAGGTCAACTTGCCAGAAAATAGGCAGCTATAGGAACACAGGAGAGGAAAGCATTTCCTGGGTCACTGAATTTAGTCCAGTGCTACACGAAGAAACTAATTCATAGCTCATCTTTCATAAACTGACCAAGATCTTGCAGCAAGCTGATGATCCCCCTCAACAACAGACTGGGAGCCCTTGCAACGGCGAGAGGTGCTTCTGTAGCTGATGCAGCACCCACTGGAGCAACCTTTGGAAAGGTATGAAGAGCAATATAACACTGCAAAAAATATATGTTTAAACTAGAAGCCAGCCTTTTTTCTGCAAGGCCTCTGTCTCTGAAGAACCTTCTCTATAAGATTTCAATTTGTTCAGAAAACAGAGGTAAGACCCAGGGGAAAACACAAACTCTGCTGTTTGACTGGGGACAGTCCCTACATCCCTGGGGCCGAGGACTCGGAGTCTGCCGCCACGAAAGGAGAGACTTGGATCCTCTCCATGGCAAAAGACAAGCTCCAGGGAACAAATGAGTCTTGGTTAACACTGTCTTTCTGGTTGAAATTTGGCATGACCCTCCATTTCTCTGCCTCAGCTTTCCAGTTTGCAAAATATGAACATTAGCACTTACCTGCCTTTGTAATGAGCTCTGTCCGGTGTAGAGGTACGCACCCATGGGGGCAGCACTCTCAGTAATTTCTGCTTCTTATCAGATTATGTGATCATGATTAACCTTTGAGCTTTCAGCACTGAAGGGTCAAATCCATCTCAGGTTAGCACACAAAGCTCTACCGACTTCGACAAAGTTGCAAGCACTTATGCCAGGACTGGATTTAGTCCTGGGCATTTTTCAGTTTAAAATACACTGGCAATGTGAAGCAACCACTATTCCTTCCAGGGGTATTCTGATTTCATTTACAAGTATTTGTGCTGGCAAGTCCTACATAATATAATGTTCAGATGCAATTGTGTCTGAGTATTAAATATAATGGGTTAGATGTTATGAATAGGAAAATGAGATAACTTGGTAAAGGAGGTTTGACAGCAAGAGTGAAAGAATGAAGATTCAACTTAAGCTGTTGAAAGCCTAACAAGATAAAGACAGGCAGGGGAGAGTTCCCTTAAATGTGATGAAAATAAGGCCTGAAGGGGTGGAATGATAGAGAGGCCGAGGAGTACATGCTTCAAGACAGAAGATGAATGTGCCCAACATGACAGTAACATGTAGCTAAATTAATCAAAGTACCCACAGCACTAAATAGAACGCAAACATACAGATTTATGCAGAAATCCCAGAAAGAATTTCATAGCTGATGTGAGACACACAGAAGGACACATCTTTTCTATCTAAATTAATTTTCCATATTTTTGGACCTTGAATTTTATCATTCTGTGTCACTAGAAACATTATGTATCTCCCTTTCACATTTTACATGCGTGCCGCACGCTTCGGCATTCAGAACGCACAGTTGTCACAGCACACACTATCACGTCTCACCAGTAAAGGCATCGTGGCATATGCAATACATTCTGAAGCTATATTACCAGGAGAAGTTTTCTAAAATCATAGCTGCTCATGAGTGTGTGACAAAAACAAACTGTTACAACTACTAATATTTCAACTTGAAAGTATAATTTTACGTTAATTCCGGTTTCGTGATTCACGCTAGCTTTACAGCCTCTGCTGAGGCCTCCGTTTCTCCACAGACAGCCGCGGGCTGGCCAGCCCGGGCTGCGACTCGCCCTCCGCCGCGTCCCCCTCCCGCCATGGCACCCCAGCGCTTCTCCAGGGAAGAGAGGGTCTTGCGGCCCCTCGGCCCTTCCGCAGAGGTTCCTAGCTTGACTTCTAGGCCCTCTAGACTGCCAAAGGGCAAGCAGTAAATGCGGGGTCATCGCCCTCCTGACGGAGATTTTAATCAGTAGCTGCCTGTCTTATCCAGAGGGCAACCTCCTCATCAGAAAGGCAGCTCATGGCGACTAAGCAAATTCACATTAAAGACAGAAGACCAGATCCTGACTTCACTTGTACTCAGAGTGCGAATTTCAGAGTAATTCCATCAGCATTAGGGGTTCAGGGCAGAATCTGGCCCCACCAACTCAAACGGGCTCCACAAGCTGCGAGCGCTACCGCAGGCAAAGCAAAGCCACGCTCATCGGAAGAAAGAGCCTCTCTGCGACCACGAGCTGTGTGGAAGCGACGCATTTGGCACGGCACCCCGATACCTTCCGGACTCTGATTTGTCACCCCCACATTCACTTCAAACAGCCTCTGGGCAGCCTGGGACACCTCATTATTTAAGGAAATCCACGGGGTTGCTCAGGGAACTCCCGGCGCCCGCTCGCTGCCCGGGCAGCGGCGCGGCACTAGAGTGAGGCACAGCCCCAGCTCCTCCCGCGGCCCAGCTGGCGCTGCCGGACGGCGCTGCGTTCCCAGGCTTTGTCCGACGCGTTAGGGGCTTAGGCTGATTTTGTTCTGCGAGCCGGGACTCTCCCCCTCCACATCCTGAGCTAACCCCCAGCCCGCTCAATGGAAGGTGACAGGGATTAGAGGTTTGAATTCCTTGCTCGGTTTTTTTTTAAAGAACTTCTGGATGCCAACATGACTTTTTTGTCTGCGAGAGATTAGGCAAACAAACGTGAAGGGTGACAGGGAGGAGGACCCAGCTCTAGTGTCAGGAGGCGCATTTGCAAAGAGGACTAACTTTCTCCTCACTGTGCTATTATGAAAAGACTGATCATTTTTTTCATCTTGGCTCACATAAGTCACTTAGTTAATGGAGAACAGGGAGCAAACTCAGTCCGAACAGCACCAAACCACCAATGCACACTTTATTTGCTTATAGGTTGGCTTATGAGATGTGAGGAGCGTGAAAAAGAAGGGCATTGCCTGGCACTAATACTCCCTCTATTGGAAAAAGAGTATTTTCCTAAGAACGTACATTATATTCCTTAGAACAATGCAAAATAAAGTGATTAGCACTCAAGCAATAACTCTTCTCATTTACTGGAAAAGCAGGTGAGCAACTGGACTTTCCACTTTGTAGAGGACAAGAAAAAGAAGTACACGACAAAAGTAAACTCTGCTTAACAGCCGCGATGCTCGGTGAAACGCAGACTTGCAACAAACAGGGGCCATTACACAAAAATTCTGTTTATTTACAGTTCGCTGCAGGATCTTCATTACTCTGCAGTTACGTCCTGGCACGGCCTGCAGTAGCTACGCATACGGTTAGCGCAGAGAGCTCCCACTGCTTTCGGATACACCGTTTTCTAAACAGAATTGTTCTTTCAGCATTCTGCTGCCCCCGATAGAAAACAAGGCTGCAATGGCACAAACGTTCGGCACCTGAGATCATTTCTAAGTAATCCACGAAAGAAAGCAGAAAGAGCTGTCAAAGTTTTAACTGGAACAAAAGTGAAAATGCAACTTCTACGCCTCTTCCCATCCTTTGCCCTTTTTCCTACAACTAAAGTGGAGGGTAGGATCTTTCTTGGAAAGGATTTGCATCAAAACCACCCTGAGAAACTCCCGGGACAAGACGGGGATCCGGGGGGCAACCAGCTACTCAGTCCCCCCACTGCTGCATACCTGCGGCTGAATTTCATAGTGAAGCCTAACCTCAGCTCCAGTCTCCCTCCCAGATAAACAAGGATGTCATCTCTAAAAAAGTGTAGAAGATGCTATATTCTTCCGTCTATACCAAACAGATAATCTGGAGCCAAACATATTACTGGTGTAAACAAGACAGTTCCCCAAAAATCAATGGAAACGTGGATTTACATCTGCTGACGATTTATTGTCTGTAGGACGGTGAAGAGGGAAGGACAGCCAAGATTTCAGTACATTCCCAAACTAGATTAACATCACTTTTTTTCAGCAACCAGCTCCAAAGGCAAATCCTGGGTGAGGATACAGTGTTTAACCACATTCAAAGAGACAGCTCACAAAGCCGGGAACTGATTTGTCTCACACATTTATTTCGCAGATAGAGAACAAAAACTTTTAAAGCAGCCTGTAATTAGTCGAGTAAGCCGTGCTCCCTTTTGCTGTGCTTTCTGCGGTATTTTGAGAATCAGCGGCACCGCAGAGGAAGGCGTATTTAAAGCAATCTGCCACGAGAGATTGCTCGAGCAGGTAACTTCAAGACCCTGGGCTCCAATCTTAAAATATGTAGCTAATGCAAAATGCTTTATGTCTGCTCACACTCTGCCTTGCTATCAGTATTTGGAAGGCTTTAGGACGAGGTGCCTGCTCCTAAGACTAATACGGTGTGTCTGCCGAGCCGGCGAGGCAGCCAAAGCAGTCTCTCCTGCCATGCCGCACAGCCCCAGCTTCCAACGCGACCACCCCGTCCAGCCTTGCAGCAGTAGCCAGGCGTTCGCGGGGGCCCATACAAATTCCTCCTTGCCTGATAAGTGATAATATTGCAGAGTTATTTAGCTTGACCAGGACTTCCTTTTCTGTGACTGAGGCACTGGATTTATGGAGCTGTCTAATCGCTGACCTCACTTCCTCCGTTTCTGTGTGTGTCCTGCTTCCAGACTCTTTTTGGGAATCTAAGCGGGCTGCCCTTCCTGCGGGACTGGCATCGCTTCAAGACAAAGCCAAAGGAAGGTGACAGCTCGGTGCTGGCGGGCCGATCCGGGAGCCGTTCGGCGAGGCGGAGAAGACCTGAGGGTGTGAATTTCTGTGCTCCGGTTTTCCTGGGAAGCAGTTTGGTAGAGGCAAATGCGTCTGGTCCAGGAAAGCACGTATGCACAGTATTAGAAGAGCAAACTGAGCTGGGCTTTCTGAAGTCAGCATTTTTTGCCCTTTTTGTGCCAGCGTGTGACTTTGTGGCAGTGATTTCCTCGCCGAGGGGGCCGAGCGCTCTTTTCCCTGCTCAAGTGCCCTACCAAGCAGACTAGGACTGCACACATGCAAAAATCATCTCCTAGCATTTAGCATGAGTTTAACAGGCTTAAGCCTGTTTCCCCAAATTAAGCATGGATGTGTGCACCGGAAAGACAAGAGAGGAGAGCACGATGCTCACTGGAGCAGAGATAGCTGCAGAGCAGGAGCGTTAAGTCAGGTTTCAGTAACTGTTAGTTCCATTAAAAAAGCCAATCGATTTGGAGTTACATTGCAGTTTTCCAGCATGGACCACGAAACTCTTAGCCCCTCTTCATACGGCACCCACAATGCTGAGTGGAATGCAGGAACCTGATATTTGGAAGGATGGTTACAAACTGAAGGAAATTTAAGTAAAAGTGGTAAAAAATGAACTGGGTAAAATGGATTCAATTTATGAAGAAAGGGGACAAAAGCAGAAAAACTAAGGTTTGGGTAGGAGTCCAAAAGCTTTTGAGGATCTTTGCCAAATTTTTTTACAAATCTATTAAAAATCAAGATCTATCAAAAAGTGTATCAAACACTTTTTAAAGATAATTTTTCTTTTTCTTTTGAAAAACTGGACTCTTCAAAAATGTCCAGTAAAACTTTTTCATTTCTATTCCTTTTAGAAAAACAGTATGATTCATGAAGGAATGAATGTTGCCACGATGTTGCCATTTTTCTCCACAGACAATTTTCAAATACCTCTGTACTGAGAAATAGCATGATTAATCCAGGTATTGGCGACTCAGAGCAGGAGAAGGCCACGAGGAGGAGACTTCCCGGCCCTTGTGACGGTGGAACAGCCAAAGCCCCAAAGAGAAGCAGGGGAAGATCTTGCACAGCAAAAACAGACCAGCCGCGCTAACAGGGCTCTTCTCACTAAAAGCTACAGATTACAGTTATACTCACAAATATATCACCATCTTCTTTAGCAAGAGAGTGATTTGTACCTCAGTTCCTTTTAAGCCACTCACTGAGCCTCATTCTGCTTAGTGTATGAGATGCGATGGCAACACAGGACAAGGCAGGAGAGATGAAAGTTAATTTGATCACACGTTTTTGTGAATATATATATTCTTTCACTCCAGGCCTCACATAAAGCAGCGCTGCTACTATTGGTTTTTTCTGAGACTCCAAAATAAACACACATTCAAAAGACTTATTCTCATATTTCTAGCTACAACAGAGGCATCCAGGGTTTTGCTTCTTCTTCCTTGGATGTGCTCGCCTGTGTTGATTCAGAAGCAGACTAACAGATAGGACCTTAAATTCTGTATGACTCTGTGTAATGTAATGAACACCAACAGACTTTAAATTTCCTGTATCTCATGGGTGCTTTTTATTCCATTATATGGCAAAAATCCAAGACAAAAATTGTAGGGAGGAAAAAAAATAAAAAATGAAAAATACATTGCTACTGAATTTTCCAACAATATCTTAGGAATGTGATCTCCCCTTAATATACATACTGATGATCTATTTGGAATTTTTATCCACAGTTATGAAGAAAAAGAAAATGTTATTCCCTCAGAGGCCAATTTTCATCTTGCTCTGGAATTCTCATTTAAACATCTCAGGGAACACTTTGCCATTTGTAGATATTAACTATTATTTGTCTCTGGTTCAAGACTCGTGTCTGTTACTGTATTAGCTACATGGAAACAAATTCTTCATCATATTTCTGACAAGAGGCTTCACAATCTAGTTGGCTGTAGTCATCCCATTTCCAGGATTTTACTAGCAAAAATGCAAGAAAGCTTTGGTCTTCTCTACTGAGCATGTGTAACTCCCATTAACGCGAGTTACCATATGTGTGCAGATCGAGGGAATATATCGTTCAAGGAGGTGAACCACACTGCAAGTACTGCTGCCATGGCTTACGTTCAGCTTCCAAGAGGTAGATATATGGTATAGTATTTGCAATAACGAAGCCTGTTTGAAGCAAATGCCTGGATCCTCCTCTCGCCCTGATATCAATCAGGCTAAACGGCACTGGAGTTAGACCGAAGAGCCCGTGGAAATACACAGGTGTACAAACCATGCAAAGAGCTGGAAAACGTTGCCAAGTTTTACAAAACCAATTGCTTTGACGCTAATAACCAATATTCAGAAATCAGCAGAGCCTTTAGCTGCTATTAAGAGCAGCCCTGCCAGTGATGAAAACTTTATCCCATTTGTTCCTACTTAACGTGTCACTGAGGCACACCACAGTTTCACACCTGGTTTTCTATTACCTTGCCCCCTGTGTAGGCAATTATACCTGTGCAAATTGGGCGTCTTTCTGATCTGGCAGCATTTAACATATGTGCTTTCCACCATCTGGGCCTGTGTGCAAATGGCTATAGTCAAGTTCATTTTTATATTGAATTAGACATTACAAATTTCCAAGATCAAGCCACAGTAATTATCTCAATGATTTTGCCAATCCTTTTTTACCTCTGTTTTCATGAATACCATCAGGAAGTTATCTGATAGATTATGATATCAGATCAGTGGCCTGCTGCAAGGGACAAACTGGATAACAGACAAAGTTACCAGGAAATGGATTTCTCAGGTGCAGAAAGATTCCTCCTTAAAAACCGCCACCAGCAATACTCGTGGAAAATTACTAATTACTCATATGTATATATGTATACAGAACATAAGCACTCTTTTACAATAGGCAATAAGAGTGGTAACCTTCTCTGAAGGAGCAGTTAATTTTTATGGGCATTCCTGGAGATGCATACACCTTACCTCTCCTAGGTATGCTGGGATCCAAGGAAAAGCTATGGGTTAAATTGCTGAAATCAAAGTAAAATTTAAAATTGAAAGGATTTTGGTGTATGTCCCCAGAACGACCACCTCAGAGGCGTTCCGCTCTATATCCTGTTACCATATCACCTCCTCAAATGTTCAGGACTTGAGTTTTTACTCCATTCTCTCCATTTTCCCCAGCACGACTGCAGTTTATTTCAACAGCTAAAAGACGCTGTATTCACCCCCTCACGCAACTCAGAACGAAACACCAGCAGGTTGTGCAATAGAAAACAAGGGAGATCTACAATAGATCACTTTAAATGGCTATTTAAGTAAGAGATAATGGGAAACACAACCCTAATACTTTCTCCATGTTCCTTCAGTCCAAATGGACGTTGCACTGGTGATGTCTCAGGCTGTGGAAAGGACTGCTGCTGTGGCTTGCCTGCCACTCGGAACAAAGAGCACACATTTATCTTCAAACCTGAGACCACTTGGGAGGAATATTCTAGACAGTGAACCAAAACAGTCCATGATCCTTAACAAACCTGTAATTGAAAAGTCAACATTTGCCCTATACGGTAAAATACTTTACTAAAAAGGAACTTAAACTTTTAAGCATCTTCAGTATTTTTTCAAATTATAGGTATGTATACAGTCTATTTCTATTTGAAATATTTTTGTTCAGTCTGTTCTTTTCCTACTCTCCAACTCCTTTCACTCCCAGCCCCTGTGTATGAGACCAGTCCTGAACTCTTTGCAGGTCAAAATTTTTTCACAGGAATTTTTGCCCAAGTTGTGACATAGGAGGAGACTCTTGGTGCAGATTTTCAAGAGCTCTGCTTCCAGTTATCCACCAGATCATATGCAAAGGACTCAGCTCATTGGTTGCAGAGCCTTTTTTTTTAAATCATAATTAAATTAACATACTCCAGCCCAGGGTTTAGGTGGACGCTTGAAAATGTGATCTGAACACTTTTAGGAACCTGGCATTACACTGTTTTTTCAGTGTCTATTGAGCAACACAAATCTGATGCTGTCTCAGAGGAAATCAACACTACATTTCTCCCCTACAGCATGTGCAACAACTATAAGACTAAGGCTTTAACAGCCCCAAAGAAAAGGTATAGCTATGTTCTAGCATGCTTAAAGTTATTTGTGTAATTAAGGATCTTAGTTAGTGGTGGAGTAGCTAACTCAATGATGATGTGAAGAAATTTAAACATAGATATCCTTGTTTCATCTCTCTGTTTAATGAGGTTTATATGTTTTATTCATCACACTTAAGATACCTATTTTTTCAGAACATCTGTAATTAGTCTGTTAAATGCAGTCCATGGCTTTATTAAGCTATGGAGATATGCATAATCCAGACATGCACAGCAAAAACGTAGAGCCAAATTCTTAACTTACTCATGAGGTATCAGAGTGCTACAGCTGTTGACTTCTCCCGAGAAATCAGCGTAGCCGAGACTAGAACAAACCTTATCTGTGTTTATACACAAAAAAACCCACAGGGCAACAATTAAAAAAAATCTAAGTCCACAACTGGTGTAAATTAGAATAGCACCACTTAAGCCAGTTGTAGGTACTCCAATTAAATGAGTGGAGATCTGCCCTAATAACAGCATTATTGATCTTTTTTTAAAAACACATACACATATATACAAAACACATTCAACATGTTTATCCTCTAAGATTATTATAGAGACATAAGCAACAGCAACGATTATAGTTTCTATTTAAGAGATGCAAATCAATATTAATTAAAATTAGACATCTATTTGTGATGTAAGGGTCCTTGTACTCAAAGGGCATAGTGGCCATTAAATATATTAAGACTTATTACTTAAAAGATTTTAGACAAAGTCAATGCATCGTATGTCCTAAGGGACAGTTCAATGCCTCAGTACTGTTGTACAGCATTTAACTATAGGTGCCACAATCAAAGGCAAACGCAATTAAGTATCAAACGGTTAAATGTTATGTGTCACTCTCTAAAGAATCTATATTGAAATGCTTAATTAAACTTTTTTTTTGAAAAAAAAAAAAGAATTCCATAGCATGGGTTAGAACCAAAATGAGTGCTTATTTGGTTTGTATTAAATAACCTGCATATTAAGTTGCTTGTGTTTCTCCTGTTCATTATCATGAAGGCAGCATTTGCATTTCTTGATAGACTATTCCTGTTTCTTTCCCCTTTTTTCCTTGTCTTACATCAGTCAGTGGAAAGAGTGCCACCACAGGCCATCATTAACCTTCCAAATCTGCCTCAAAACAAATAGTACAAGAGCTCACTAATTTGAAGATCAAAAAGCCACTTGTCCATTATATAATTGGAATGAAAGGCAAAATGTTGCAGTTCTGAAGAGCACAGTAATTACTAGCTGTTAATTGCTCTCTCGTGGTGGCTCACTTTTAATTAAAAAGAACAGCTCGTCGCAGGCCGATAAGCAATGGTGGAGACCACTGGTTTAATCAACAAAGCAGAAAAATTTGTTTCTGCTGCAGCCAACAACAGCTTGAGAAATCTTCAGATGTCCAATTGAGATTAAAAACTGTCTGTTTAGTGCAGTCAGATTTTATTTTAACCAAGGAAGTGACTATTTGAAGTCTTCCAATGTGAGTGTCCCCACCACATCCCCGCTGGTGCTGCAGGGACTAATCACTGGCTTGTGGTTGTGATCATTCAAGTAAAGAAATTTAGCTACTTTCCTCTTGACTCCATCATTCTTGGGTAATTGGCCTGTCTGAGGTGAACTTTTTTTTTTTTAAGAAAGAGCTTTAAAGTATGGAAGGCCCACAGACTGTGCATTTAATTACTGTTCATATTTCATGCAGTCAAACAGAATTTCATTTAAAAAGAAAATGATTTACCTACCTAAAAAAAAGCCTTATAGTCACTGCTTTGGGGTTTTTTTTTTCCTTTCCTTCAGTGGTTATGTTTACATGCCAAAAAATTTATTCAGGCATCAAAGTTAATTCTTTCAGAGGCTTCTGTCTTTAACTCTTTCATCTACTGACAGTTGTCTTTAAGGAAAGTCCCACTATGTGTTGTGGTAACCATTTATTTAGTTAAGCAGGTGAGGTAGGTTAAGTGAAACCGTTTTCTCCTGGTTTGCCTCATATCTTTTTAGCCGTGAGCAGTCTGCATCTTTTAGCAGCTTTTGTCCATCCTCCCCTTCTCTGCTGGCCTAGTCAGCTCCCAAAGGCGTTGTGCTCAGACCTTTGCTTTCTTGTATGTGTTTGCTTCTGCTGAGTGAAGGGCTCTGCTTCCTACCGAGTGCTGTGCAGGCAAGACACACACGCACACGAAACCAAACCTGGCAAACCTTCTAACACCGCCGTACTTTCTGCCTGTCCTACTAGCGCTCAAATATGGATGTCTGACAACTATGCACAATCTAATATAGGAAAAAAGTCACTGCCATTCAATGCGCTCCAGGCATTATTGTTCTTTTCTGCCTTATTGCCATTAACATCTGGAAACAAATGTAACTATCCACAGCTATAAGAAGCTTTCCAGTATTGGTCAGTTTTGGTTTGAACTTTGAGACATATTTCTTCATTGAGTAACTATGATTTTCAAGGCTGCCAGAGAATATTTTTCTACTTTTCTTCTCTCTACTTTCCTTTTCTGAGGAAATATATACTCATTCATCTGTCTTCTAACACTCACACACACACACACACACATATATAAATAAATATATATATATAATGTGCTTCTTTGTATAGATAATAGGCTGCTGGGAATCAAAGAAGAAAACAAAATGAGCACACTCCCTGTCCCCCAGGAACAAGCTGATTTTTTGTAAGATTTTCCTTCATTTTAAGGTTTCCGTCTTGTGCGGCCCCCAAAATGTGGAAAAAGTTACTGGAGCTCCTCTTTCTTTTAGTTCCACCACACGTCACTGTCATGGGCAAACACAGGCTGTCCAGGCAGCCGCCTTCCCACCTTCCTCCTGACACAGGGCCCCGCCTGACTGCGAGTATCACAGGTTTGCTCCCTATTGCTCACTTCTCTTCGGAGTGAAGTAGAACAAGACTTTGACTACTGATTTCAATAGCAGCAAGATCCGGCTCCTTCAGCCCTAAATTACAGGGTTTAAAATGTTCAGTGAATGGTCTGTGCTTGGATACTGCAAAGGATGTTATCTTGTTCAACTGCCATGGCGTTATTTGAATTTCCAAAGCTTTTGCTCTATACATTTAACACAAAACTTGTCATATGCCTTTTCATATATTCACTGATTCAGATTCATGTGCGCCTCTTTACTCCTTATCTAAAAATGGAAATTTTGCGATTGCAAATGAATCTGAAATCAGTGTGTTCTGTTAAATGCTTTAAGTGAATAAACCTAAACTATTATTGTGATCAATATAATCTTTAATCTGATATAATTTAAAACCTGCAAGAATACTGTACCATGCTGTTTTTAAGGGTAGTATCACACAATTGTTGAGGACATGTTTTATGCCAAGAACTGCCTTTAAGTGAGTGAGTATGCCATACATTTTCTTAAATGATTGTGCACTTGTGAATATTTGCCTAAAGTTAACCTTAACATAGACAAATTTCTGTCAGTTTGCCAGCTGTAAAAATGAAAGTATAAAAGGTATATACTTTGAAATACACTTGCAGGTTTACATTACCAGAGTATTTTAGCGAATGAAAAGCAAAAATATCTTAAAGCCAAATTTGTTCCTCATATTTGGACATCAGTGGACAAACAAATGGGATATCCAGTTTCAGCCTCGCTTTCAGTCAGGTCTATTCCCAGTTATTCCTGTGCTTGATTACAGTGCGCCAAATGGGCTATAAATACTGACCAAAATATATAAAAAACAAACAAACAAAAAAAGACCACTTTCACTTCTGTTACCCATTTTGGTTTCTCATATATATACATGTGCGTGCGTGTGTGTGCTGTAACTGTGCTCAGGGCCAAACTGGACTCCACACGGTTCTCCTAACCGCCGGCAGGCGCCCGGTGCGGCGGCCCCTCCACCCGCCCGCCACCCGCTAGCAGTGCCACGCACAGCGCGGTTATCTGCAGGCTCTTCTGCGCGCTCATCTTCCTGCGTTCATTCATGTCGGGCGGCGAGGCTGCCACGGCCGCCCCGAAACGTGATAAGCCTGTGACCTCTTTCGCTGGCCCTGCGATAAGGCAAGCTGTGAAGAAGTCTCCCCCCGCCGCCCCCTTCCTGTTCCTAATTTTCAGTCAGCACCTGTCACTGCAGTCTTGACTTTCACAGCTTGCTTTTGGCTCGCTCGGCCTCTTTCTCAGACTTGCTTGAAGGTTTATCAGAGGAAACACTTGCCCTCGCAAGGATGGCCTCCACACTGTGACAGATTAATCCGCGCTGAGTGCACTTCCTTGCGCCAGAGGACACTAATTACTGCGCGGGCCCTTGGAACACAATGCGGCCGACATCTGACAGCCCCGGCCCTGCCAGCTCCGCATTGTCTTACTGTCAGGCGCTGTCAGTTCCCAGCCTTAATTACATCCTGTTTACAAACATTAGGCCTGACTTCAGATGAAGCCTTAACAAAGGTTGACAAAGGTCAGGGTCACGTCACGAGGATGTTATCTGTCTGTGTGCTCTCGCTGATAAACTAGGAGGGGGCGCGGAGCTGATGGAGCAGATAGCTTTCATAACACAAAAATGTACTCGGGCCATTTGAAATATCTAATCTCCGTGCCCGTCCCCTTGGCCGAACAGTAGCTAGGCAGCGCTGAGAGATATGGAGCTGTGTGGGTTTAACTAGTGGTTCAGACCGTGAAGGCAACGATAACAGGCCCGGAGAGGAGGCCTGTGCGACCCCGTTGAGCAGGAGCTCTTCCCTCCTCCCGAGGCCTCTCCGACAGCCAGCCGGAACCGCTGCCCAGCACTGCATAGGCTCAGCTGAGCAATATCTGCGAATAACTGATTGGTTTTCATCTACTGGCGAAGGACAACTCATCAATCACTTCCTGACTGTTTTCTTCTTCTAGAGGTGGGGGCCAGTAACCCACATTCCTTTTTTTACCAAACACCTTGTTCACACATCACGGCAGATACATGGGCACCTGTATCCTCCACTCCCATCACACGTTACTCGCAGGTACACACATGAAGCGAGAGACAAAGCCGAGGAGGAGAGAAAACCACCATCACCAGATGGAAATGGCAGCAACTAGAGCTGAACAATAAATTGACCAAAATGAAAAAAAACCTTCTAAATCTGTTTGCTTGTCTCCAACCCTGTGCCTGAACAGCAGAAACTGCTACTCAATATAAATGCCCAGCTAAATTAACCAGGGCTAGATTCACAGCTTACATTTTCAGAGTTTGCACAAATACTTGGTTCATTGCAACTTGTTACTGCCCAGTGCAGACAAGACCTGAAAGGTAAAACACTGGGAGTACAGGGAATTTGCTGCTGGGCTTGTATTTATGGGTGCAAGGGACCAGGCATCTTTGTAAGCCAAGGCTGCCCATTTGCTGTCCTCTCTCTCCTCCAGTATCGTCCCTCTCCATATCAAGAAAGATGAGCACAGACACAAACTGAATTGAATCTCATCTACAACTCAAGGCAGAGGAGCGTATATAAGAGTCCAGCAGCTGGATCAATATAAATGCTTGATATATCAAAGTTGATAATATAGGAGCCTGTCACACAGACCCATCCCGTTATCTGTTTTCAGTTATTCATGTAGCCTGATTAATGTACCCCAAACTGCATAAACCCACACCTTAATAGCGAATACAATTAAACGCATAGTCTGGTGTCATATCATTCCTCTTGGAGGACATATCTGTATTAGCAACATGGTAATAGTTCATAAATGACGACTGTTATCATATCTTCATATTTCTGCAGCCTGATGCTTATAAATTCTGTGAGATGGTAGCCAGAAATCCCGGCGGCAGGATGCTGAGGCCAAGGCACACCGTTGCACAGGTGGACACCAAACCAGGGTCCTCATAGTCCGAATACAAAAATATCTCTGAGAATGGATAAAAGTGCCCCTACCAGCCAAAGAAAGGAGATGTTCCTACATGTTTTCATTACTTGAAAAACATTTCTTTTGATTATGGGGTCTGATTTTGATCATTCTTGGTGAAATATGTGAATAAGAGACAACAGCAGAACTCATACTGACTGAGTATGAGCCATGGCAGCGATTTGTCTGGGGTCATACTACACTTCTGAACACAGTCACCTGTCCTCAGTTATCCAGACTACTTAAAAAGGAAACAATTTAAGCCTTTGTTTCTAGAAATAAATCACAAAGCCAAGGTCAGAAGGGTATCTATCATTCATATATAAATTGGTAACAATCTTACGTAAAAATTTGGTATCCCACCTGAAACAGTTTACAGCTGAGGACTGAAGACTATAGAAATACAAAACTGCAGTCCAACAAAAAGTCAACACAATTACACTTAGCTAATCCAAACAACTACAGTCAGTGAAAGGAAATGCAAAATCAAGTTCTATAAAATTAAAAAGAAGAGGAGTGGAAGGGATGACTTGGTGGAAAGGCTTAAAATATTTGACAATCTGAAGTGCAGACAAGTTTAAGGTTTCAATAAAGTCTGCAGTCTTACAGCTCATTACATACACTTAGAAATATTCCTAGCTGGTCCTGAGCATTTGTGTTTTGCACGCACTGAGCATTTCTTACACTGAAGTAGAACATGCTGACTTCTTTGGCGCAGAAATAAAACTCAATCTCCTAGTACAGCGGTACAGCTTATGTCCTTAAACACACTCCAGTCCCCAGTGAAAAATCAGTAGGTATTAGAAGAAAAAAGGATGCTGTATGAGGTTGCTTATTTAGTAAATAAATACACGAACAAAGTAGAAAGGGAAAATATCTCAAAGGCTTGGGCTACAGTTTCTGAACCATTTTTAAATGGTTAACTAAAGACATGTTCTTCTACATCTGGCATCTTGGCACCAGGATAAGCAGTCTGATTTTCAACAGTGCAGAACAGGACAGCAAGTCTCTGGACTTGATGCTTAATAGTTTTAAAAATCAAACACTTACTCCAAGCCTATCCTAGAAGACTAACCATCATCATTCATTTATGACAATATAACTCTGTTTATCAAAAAAAGGGAGGAGGAAGGAATAACTAGCCTAACCTTCAGAGAATGGCGCTGCCCCTGAAGGCAGCAAGTTTGCCTTCCCCGGAAAACTAGGCCGTGTTGATCTGGAAGAGTCTTGCTAGTGCAACCAAACAGTTGTGCCGTGAATAAAATGACATGCACTTTCTTAGCGCTGTGACAACATGCTGGGCAGCTACTGCTGCTGTGAAGTTGTGTTTAATATCTTCTAAATTAGCACTATTACCTGTATCTTGGCTAAATTTTTTCATGAGGAACTTAGCCTCAGGAGATCTATTCTGTATCTGAGAAAACTTGGTCATTAATACACATGTCCAACCCTGGACATCTTGTTTTCCATAACATTAACCAAGGTGATATACAAATGCAACGGTACCCTCAGTTAAAATTTTCAGCTTCCAGAACGTCTCTGTTATACAGAAATGCTACTATAACTTCCTGAACCTTGCTGTATATTGTGTTAGAAAACACTCTTCTAACAGTCACCTGCAAAACTGAAACAGTTACGGTGCGTAGCTTAAACTGCAATTTTGCAACTTCACATAACTTAATGCTTAAAGTAAAGCATGCGCTTGAAGTTAACAATCAGCCATGGCCTGAAGGACAGTTCTTGTCTTCTAACTAGAATCTCTTTGCCTCTGTGCACCAGACATGAGTCAGAAAACAAATAAAACTGATTACATAGTTTGTATTTATTTGCTCAAATTCATGATCTTTTGACACATGTAAATCTTGTGCTGTTGCACTGGTGTAAGCGCAGCATAACGTTACTGATTTCAGTTGAATTCATCCTAACTTAAACCAGAAAGAGATCTGCCCCGTTCTTTTATTTTCATTGTATCACTATGCCCTTTCTTTTTCTTTCTTCTGTGCTCTCTCTTTTTTTCTCTTTTTTTTTTGTCTGTTAAAGTCGGCCTAACATTTTATAGACATCTTCCTCACAGCTTCCAGAAGGGTGCTCCATCTTAAACGCAACAGCAAAACTGACAGACAGGGTTGGTATTTTTTCTTTTGCAAGTAATAAAAAAGGGACATTTCACTTCATGTGAAAGCAGAGTACTGTCTTAAAAGAATAATACAGCAGTGTTTGCCTAGCTATAAACAGTTACTGTTTTGTTGGAACCAGAATCAAAGCATTTGTATTAATGTTGGATTTATATATTAAAAAAAGGAAACATATTTTTAAAGTTCATCAGTTTTAAATTATAATTGTTACAGGGTTTATTTTTCTCCAAATCCTTTGAATTGTGCAGCTGTGTCTGGTCTGCTAGGCAAAATTCTTGACAGCATCATGAGCCAGTCTCATCTGGCTTGCGCATCATTTGCGGTTCCACCGAGAACGCCAGCAAGGTTGCAAAGGGTTAAACCTGGAGCTGGTTAGGACACTTCTGACAAACCATTTTCCTTCAGCATGCTGTTTCATTAATGCCCCTTACTGTCTTCCAAAGGTGTGTCAATTTTCACAACTTTTTCAGATAAGGGTCTCTGAAATCCATGATCCTCTGGTTACTTCTAATCAGAGAAAGACTGACTTGAAAACTGCATTCACTTAGTGCAAAATCTGTTATTTTGACACAATTCCATTCCACAAAAACTGTTTGCAAAGTTTTGGGTTGTTCCAATGTAGAACAAAACCAAATTTTAAATCATTAAAGTTCTTCATAAGATAAAATCACTGTCCTCTGTTCAGCAACAGATAATCCTTTTTTAATCAGAAAGTCAAACCTGTCAATGCAATTATGCCTGTGCCAGTCATGCCATAGGTCCATAAAGCACTGAGAATGCAATTTCAAGTTACTTAATGGAAACAGCTACGGGATTTATCTTTGTATCAAGGGATATTGGTGACTCTCAATTATATTTTGGGGTTACATTTTTATTTGCACCCAGAAACGAAGACCAAATGCAGTACCACGCCATGTCACAAAGCTTTCCTTGCACATGCACACCCTTCCTGTGTTCTGTACGTTTGAAATGCAGGTCAGGTTATGTAATCTCCTCACATGTGTAGTCCGGTCCCATTGCCCATCAACCATGATCGACTCTTCTTTTTATCCAGCAATTCCTACATTCCTTGCCTAGTTGCCTCCACATAAGTACTCAGCCTTAACAACTCACAGAGCCCATCCAGCACGAGCAAGTGACATTGGGCAAAATGGGTGGACAGAGCAGAATCTGATTTTCCTGAGCCTATGAGACAAGGAGCCCCGGCTGCCCCAGGAGAGAAGGTGATGCCTGTGCCCCAGGTGCCCCCAGGATAAGAGGTGCCATCTGAACCAGCCGTGCATCTCTCTGGAAACTAGAGCCCATCATGTAGACCTTAAGCTCACCACGACAGTCTTCTCCTATGTATTCCTCTGTCTCTACAAGCACATTCTGCTCAGAAGCCAATCTTTCATTATAATTCATCTATGACCATTTATAAGGTACCTCTGACTAAGCCTTCCTTATAAAAAAAGTAAAATGATGACAGAATGAATGAAAAAGACCACCACATTTGGTCTCTCCTCTTCTAGTTTGCATGTATAATTGATCCATCTCTCATATGGAAGAACATACCAGTGCAAGAGCTGGATAAGAGCTTCTCATTTATTTTTCATCAGCATTTAAATCTTACAAATTCAAAAAAATGAGTCTCTCTGTTTATTCACAAATCACGGAGTGGTGACTTTGTAAGAAGCAGGAAAAATATGGGGTGCTTCCTCCACCACTCCCTCTCTCTCCACGTCTGGTTAGGAGGCCCTGCCCGAGGATCTTTCTGCTCCTTTCGGCATATGTCGCCGCAATGCCTAGGGCCCGGAGCCTGGCTATCTGCCCGATTTCATCAGAGGCAACATTTCCTTTTTTCCATTCACCCCCTCTAGCCACCGCACAGACACTGCTGCTCTTCCCGCGCCGCTCCTCCGACCACTGGCTGTGGGAGAGCAGCGCTGCAGTAGCCGTGAGTCATCCCTGCAACGCGGGGACGCGGCCAGCAGCCGAGGCGGAGAGGAAGGAAGCCCGGCTCGAAGCAGCCGGCTGCTCCCCATTCAGAGGGGAGGCTGCATTCATAAACCAGGTCTGAAATATTGAAATCACAAGCGACTCGGAGGTACAGTATGTTGCAAAGGACATGATAACATAGCAGAATTGCAACCCTGAACCTATCACTAGAGGATGACATTGGAGATAAGGAAGTACAGTATTACAGGACTGCGTTAGCATAGTAGGAAATCGATTCAGGCAGACAAGCTAAATTTATTTACTTTATTGATTTTAAATTTTACATGAACTGCAATATAAGTAAATCTTTCATGGTAATTCTAAATCTTGAATCCTATTGTAAATAACTAAAAAAATGTCCAATGTTCAGAATAACCATTTCCTTGTACTGAAAGTGCATTATTCTTAAAGCCCAGGACAAAGTATTTTGTAATGAATATCTTAAATCTACCTTAGCAGTCAGTGTTGATATTTTTGTTAAAATAAGAACCTGCCTTTGGTGTACCTGGTGATTCAATATAGCATACTTTTTTTTTTTTTTAATTGGGAGGGGGGAAAAAAGGAAGGGAAATTGTTCCTATAGTATTAAGTGAATACAACATACAGTTTTCTGAACAAGTGGATCATTGTACAAAGCAGTTGAATGCTAACCTATGCAGGTAAAGCTTAATAATGCACAATGGGTTGGCTGGAAATGTCGGAAAGGTGAGTGAGGGAGGGATAGGATGGTTGAATCCTGACACATTGGCTAACGTACTGAGGGCACCGGGACAGACACCAGCCTCGAAGAGAAAACAGATGCTAAAAAATACTAGACCGAAATCTTCTTGCTTGGTGTATATAAGAAGTGGAAGGCAAGACACCAGGACAACAAGGCCGTCACTGGAGGGAAAGGATTTTTCCTTTGGATCATGTCTCATCTAAACCAGCAACTCACCTGCTCCCCGCCTTGCCAGGCCCAGCTAAAGAGCTCTCCTGGCGATATCACTTTCAGCAGCTGCACAAACGCCGACAGCTTCCAGAGAGGCCCTGACCTTAGCGTGCCGAACGCCAGCTCCAAAACTCCCACTGAGCTCACGGGAGCCAACGCTAGACCCCAGAGAGAAACCTGAAAGCGCCACGACATAGGTGAAAAAAGTTGCGCTCTCCTCTGATGCTCGGCCTGACTGCCACAGAAGGAGGTTGTCTGAAACTCCCGGCTGTGAGAATAAACCTCTGCGCAAAGCGCGACGCGCCTTCAGAAGCACCAGAGCGACAGTGAAAGCCGGGCAGCAGCAAGCGAGCCGAGGCGCCGGGGAGGTGGGCTGCTGCAGGAAGGCACCCAGCAGTGGAGGGCAACAGCGTCGCCCGACTGAGGGCGACCGTGCGAGGCCACAGCGGGTTAGATGAGAAAAAACCAACTCTCCAGCCCGGCTTTCCCACACTAACCCTCTATGCACCAGCATCTTCACACTTCAGATGTTTTTATTAAATAAAATCCCAGAAACTGCTTCGAGCTGTTCCAGCCAGCTGAGCTGCAAGAGGCAGATTTAGGGTTGTACTTTTTGCCAGACATGTTCAAATTCTTCAGGAAGAGGCAATCTTATAGAAACGCAGGACAGACAAGGCTTTTTTTTCCCTCTCCAGCTTATAAAGCATCCTTTCTGTTTGACAGACTTCTGGAATATTGTGAATCTACCGCACCAGCACTATATCCCAGATGGACAAGGATACCTATGAGTAGAGGCTACTCCCTAGTCCTTTAACAACAAGAGAAAAATACAGGGATGTTGACAAAAACACTCATCCAGAGAAGTTTTTTTTACCCTCTGGGTTTTTTCCCCCTTATCGCTGTTGTTTTTTAAACTAATCCATAGTACCTGCGCCTTTTGATTTCATTATGTTAGATGCTATTAATCTGGATATATGATTTCAACAGTGAAGAGATGGAATTTGTCATCAACAAAAGGAAAACATTATTTTTAAAGGAGTGAAAGATTAATGTTCCACCGTGGACTACTTAAACCCTCTACAGCAACGGCACTATAATATTAATCCAACTTTGATGGCTTTTGCATAAGGCTCATAATTAAACATTTTCTTTTCAATACTTTATAGAATCCCCATCTGTTTTTAATGGCATCATTTTGATGTTTTTCTTAATAATTCTGGCAGCCTGTTCTTAAAGCTTCAAGCTTTATTTTTTGTTCCTAATGTCTTCTTCTACAGTGGCTGTATTGTGCCAAAGCTGCCGGGAGGGCTGGGAGAGCTGTAGTTGTGATGTGTGTTGCTTGCTTTCCTGACGTTCCAGGGGGCAGCGGCACGGCGGCGGGCTGCGCTCGCCGTTTGCCTGCCTGCTCCGTTAGCCCGTCTAGCAGCCGTGGGCTTTTGGGGCGGGTCTGCAAAGGAGTTATTCACTCCGCACGCACCGGAGCTGCTCCCGCCAGCTGCGATCCCAGCGTCCGGCCAGCCGAAGGACTTGGGAGCAGGGCTTCTGCAGGGCTTTGGCACAGCCGGCAGCTCTCGGGCACCACTCGGAGTCATTCCCTTGTGCTGAGCTCTCCCCCCGAGCACCGCACAGCGTATTTGCTACCTCGAGGACATGCCGTGGGATAACGGAAATATTTGCTCCCTCTAGTCCTTGGCCGGGCAGCTAGTCTGCTCCTGCCGTCGCTCACCTCCGCTCGCCCTCCCTCTCCCCCGGCTCATCTGCCGGCACCGTGTGCGAGCCGTCCCTTATCGCGGACGGAGACCGGCACGTCACCCGGGCTGAATTATCTCCTAGCAGCACAATGGGCCCTGGCTCCAGACACCCTCTCAACGGCAGCAGATAAATAAATTAATAAACAGCGAGCCTGCTTACTCCAGGAAACCGAAACAATATCCGATAAATCACACGGACGCAGCCTCGCCGCAGTCCTTGGCCTGCCTCTCCAGGTGAAGATCTAAGAGGTCCAATGAAAGCAAGGAACCTTCAGCGGGGAGAGAAAAGGGAGCCCGTCTCATCGCTAGATACTGAGACTGGGTGGCAATATCAGCCTAACGCCCAAACCCCAACACTACGACTGGTTTCAAGTGTCCACCAAAATTACCTGAGAGAAAACTGGACTTTTAACCTGGCAACAGCTTCTGCAGGAAGCGTCTGCTTTCCAGGAGCAAGGCTGGAATTTTGTCAAGGCAAACAAAAATAAGAATGCTCCTGTCCAGCAATATTTTATCCCCCCCAAAAAATCAAGAAAGATAACCAGTTTCCATTTTAGGTATTTTGATTTTTTTAACTAATTCTAAATATATTTTGAATTTCTACACAAGAGGTAATGATTTACAACAGAACATTGCGAAAATTATCTTTTCATCTTTAGTAAAATTTCTGCTTGAAATTTTTTGCTCTTATACTACACTACATTTCCCTCCAATATCTTTCATTCTTTTATATTAAATGCATATTTGGTGACCTCCTGTGGTTCCCATGGATTAGAACGGAGGAGTATGATGATTAATGGTTTAAGTTTAAATATTTTATACTCTCTGTAAAAATAGTACAAACTGATGGATGTGTACATTCCTGTTTTCACTTCAGTGTCAGCTCTCCTTGTTTACATTTTTTCTATTGTTTTCACCCATTAAACAATATTATTAAAATCTTTTCATACAGTAAAGAGAATTCAGGGATTCCTTGCTCCTAAGTTTGTGCGCAGTCCAGCGGGACTCCCACATGTGAACAGGCACTGCCCTAATCAAGGCTTTCAACCTTGAGGTGCTTTTCAATGCTCTAACTACATTATAATGGTCTTCTGCTCTCAGGACAGACAGATGTGAACCGCAAACCTGAAATGTTTCATCTTTTGGCGCCTTTCAGTATGTTCCATGCTGTGATTCAAGTTTGCTGAAGGATCAGAATTACTTCAATTCTAGGCAATATAAATGGAGTGATCAAAAACATTTAATTATTCAGGGTCAGCAAATCTGGAGAACCTAATAGTAACAGACAGAAATAACCCTTCCAACCACTCTCATTTTCATTAACTATGATAAAACAGAGAACTGTTTAATTACCAGAAAACATCGTAGCAAGAAGACTCAGCATCTTCCCAAAAGTGCTTCCCAGTCCACTCAAATGTATTTAGCACTAAGACAAAACTTAATTTTATTTAGAAACAGGCACGTACTTGCACACACCTCACGCCTGTTTCAGACTGAATATATGAACACAGATGCAGGTTTTCAAAATGCACCATATAAAGAGAATTTTGCACATTATTTCTGCCTGTGTCATCCTGAAATTTGAGGAGGAGGAGGATCAGAGGGGGAGTAGTAACACAGGTAACAGCAGTCACATAGGTAGCAATAGTAACAACAGGTTTCCCGAGTGTTTCACCTACTTGACTTCATGTTATTTACAAGTGTCTGGAAAGCAAGCTTCACTACGCAAATCATACCGGCTTAGACAGCATCACAAACCTGAGGGTTTTTTTTACTTCTCCAGGATTTTAAAGAGATGTTTCAGACTTTTGAACATGACAAGCAGTGTTCTCAAGGAAACAACCAAGCTGGGGGCACATTTTCCCCCACCAGCTTTTCCCCCCCAAGAAGAACCAGGATGGTCCAGATGTTACTCTCAACACAGTGATTTTTCCGTAGTGTTGTTTTCATTAGTTCAGTAGAATAACTGCTGATTTGTGTTGGTGGGAGAGCATACACCTTAAATAGCGTGCCCAGTTCTGGTAGCGAAGGATGGCACCGTGCAGCAAAAACACCCACAGGAAAAGATATCATATTTTATTAAATCAACTATATGTGTAAACACATGCACAACTAGTAGAAGTATATGACCTTAAGGTGACTAACTACACAGATCTCAGCAGCAAAATATGCATTCAGACAACGCCTGATTTATTTAGAAAGCAACATGAATACAATTCCAAGTTGGATTCACATGCTGGAATGATAAGTAGAGAGACCTGGATTATAGTAGCACACTGATGACATCCAGCTCTCTTTTTCATGAAACCATACTGATTACATTCATTACGTGTAACAAGGCTAAAAGTCCCACCAGTTCTGCACATACGTATTGCTTTAAAGGACTGATTTTACAAAGCTGCCAACAATTATCAAACGATTCAGTGGGAAAGGAAAAATTAAACAGAAGTACGTGAATGATAGTTAGGACCTGTTAACATTTTACAAGATGTTCTAAAAGCTTTATTCAATAGCTGAGAAAGTTGCCATGAAAATAAAAACAGAAAACCTATAAAACAGTGTCACTTAGAGGGGAAGTGGGAGCTGATATAAATATAATAGAAAAGAGGGAAGCTAACAGTCATAAATGTTAATTTGAAGCTATAAATTACAGAAAATTGCCAGAGGAAAATAACGACACAAGAAAAACTCAAGTTCAGTAGGAACAAAAGCGATCTGAATAATGGCACTGGCAAATTGTCAAAAATAGGGCAGAAAAGCAAGAAGTGCTCAAACAGATATTCTGTGAAATATTTGGGGAAAACATCACATCATGATGACAACAAACACAGACATACAGTCCTTTCTAATGATAACCTAGAAAGGCATTACATTGCAACTATGAAAGCCCGATCTTTTCAATTAGCTAATCCGAATAACTTGCATGCAAGAGTTTTAAGAGAACTGAAGGAGAAGTGCTCTGCATCATAAACGTTGATTTCTAGCAAGAAAGTGCAAGTTTCAGAGGACTGAAGGAAAACCACTTTGCTTCTAGTATTTTAAAAGGTCAAATGGGAGGAATGAGGTAAAGATAGATCAAACTCACATCACTACATGGCAAAATAAAGTACAGTTATTTCCTTAATCAACATGGTTTGCTTCCTCAGGAATTAAAGTTGTATAATTATAGTTAATGCTAATTGATATGTATTTATAGATAATAGATCCTATCAAAGTAAAGGGAATCTTTTCAATATGATTACAAGTTTGTCTAATAAAGGTGGCTCTGTTCATGCAATATGCTTAGACTATACAAAAGGATTTGGCTGAAAAACAGTTATGAATTTATATTCTTTATAAATCCTTTGCCAGTGCTTTAGAGACTGGGATATGAGAAGGCTTTATTAGTAGGTAATTTTTTTTTCTGATAATGGAATTAATTGAAATGATACAAAATACACATGGTTATTTGATAAGTTTAAATGCAACTGAAAATAGGAAGTCATCATCAAGTAACTATACTTTCCCAAGACTCCTACAAGGATCAGTTTCTGGCAATACCTTATTTAATGTTATGACCAATGACAAGGAAGAAACACATGAATATTGCTGATTAAGCATGCAGAAGACGCCAAAACTGAGGCGCTGCAAGTAGGGAAGACAAGGGGGCAGCAAGGTAACGGGGCTTCCCCGCAAGGGTGGGCAGTAGCAAAGCTCGTGGGCTCCGGTCCTGCAGGCCGTAAGGCCACACAGGCAGGCAGAGACTGCAGAGCGCAGTTCCACCCCCTGCGGGGGCAGCCGGGGACGCCACAGCGGTGCCACCACGGTGGCACCAATGCAAGCACTACTGGAATACTCTCCCGAGGTCTAGCAGCTCCAGTTCAGGCAAGAGGCTGAAATATTACAGAGGGTTGAAAGAGCAATAAAAATGATTAACAGATTGGAAAACAGGCCTTTGCAGGGAAAAGCATGGGGAATACAGCGCCTTTAGCTTATCGGAGAGTAAGCGGCAATAAGATCACAGTGATCTGATCATAGAAGTCTCTTGAATTGAAAAAGATAAATGTTTAATGAGACCAGTGGCTGGAACCCAGACACATTTAAATGAGAAATAAGGCCAAGAATAGTTGTTAGAAAAGTTTACCAGATTCTGTGCTCTGTCTGTGCACTTGATAGCGGGATTCACTGATTTCCTAAAAGAGATGCTCTAGTCCAAACAGGTATTAATGCATGGAAATTCTATTGCCTGTGTTATGCAGAAGGTCAGACTGGAAGATCACCGATCCTTTCTGATCTCCAGATATATGTGACCTCAGGAATGCTAGCTGATGCTTTATCCAGTGTCTAAAATCAACCCGAGGAAGGACACAGCATTATTAGTAAGCGATCATATACATCTGCCTGATAATGGAATCAGCTTTCTTTGTCTGATTAAGATCTGGAACACTGGCTGTGATTTATCATTTTTATACTATTCTCTTCCCTCAGGCTTCAGGTCACAGTGGTGGCATTCCCGCAATTTATAGCGCAGGCTGCTCAGTGGAGACGTAGAACCTTCCTGACATTTTCTTATTCTGAGCACCTGGCTCTCCTGTTTTCACTCTCATTTCCACAGTGCCGAGGATTGTTTGCCATTCTCTGAAATGAGCACGTTTCATTTTATGAATAAGCTCAGTAAGAAAAATTGAGAGATATTGGGTTTTCCATTTTCCTATTAATCTGCAATGTACACATCTTTGGTGTGGATTTCAGTTCCTCTGTCCATCAGGAATTGATGGCTCTCCTATGCAATAGTGAAACACTTCACTCTAGTTACTAGATTCCTGATAAAGGATGAAACTGCTTCTGTCCTGCTTACATATCTGTATCCTCTTCAAAAACCCTTTCAACCAGGAGCGAAATCCATCCCTCCAGCCACATCTACTAAATGCCCACTGAACCACTTAAGCTGCATTTAACCTTATCACAGTTTCATGGTGAAAGCGTTAAATAGCAGAGAGAGTCCTGGGCACTCGTACCTGCACTGGGTGCCCATCACCTCCAGCGAACCAAGGCCATGCTGCTAACTTCCACCACTCAAATTCACTTGTCAAGGAATCTAGCTTAAAATGAGTAATGAGTGCTTGTGGGTGGTTGTTTTTTTTTTTTCTCCTTACAAATACATTTTGGATTCCAGTTATTTGCCTTCTTATTTGGGAATGTTTTAGGCTGACATTTTCCAGCTTATCTCTGCTACCACAAAGGCTGGAAACTTTTTTTTTTAAGTAAAAGACGACATTGTCACTTAATCACAATACTGAAGGAAATGGGGCTTTGAGAAAACAGCCAAATACGGCAAGACTCATCGTCACCGCGCTGGTAAAGGACCTGCTGCTGGACTCCTTCCTGCGCTCGGTCCCCCAGGCACGTGTTCTTCAGATTCCCCCCAGCCCAGTGCACCACCATCATCTCTGTCTGTGGCACCTCTTGAGCATCTCCAAGGTCCAGCCTCTTTGCAGGAGCAGGGCTGCAGGTGACCTCCGCCTCCTGGGCCTGTGCTGACCAAGGCCAAGGCACTACATTTTCCTTCTGCCACCCTGTCTCAGTGGCCTGGCCCACAAGCCTGCCTCTTCGCTGCCTTGCATGACACAGGATGGTTAAGCACATAAAAACAGAAGGGGTTTAAATCCCTGAGGGGCTCAAAAGCATTTTGAATGGCTAAACTTTTCTTCCGACAGCCACAGAGGCACACAGATCTGGAGGGAACAACACACCTGAGCACATGTCCTCACCTTGACGGCTCACCGCTTCGAAGGGCTCGCCCAGGGCTGGTGGGACAGTCCTTAGCACTCAGTGTCCTACTGCTTTTCTTTTTGCATTCTCACATCTTCTCCTCTTTGGTACCTCAAATTATATATGTGTGTGTATGTGTATATATGTATCTATGTGTATGTGTGTATACACACACACACACACACACATATTTTTATATACCCATATATACATACATATACCTACAAACATGTATGTATATATGCACATATGTGTATATATATGATTGCTGCAGAGGGTTCCCTCCCTTTCCAAGTCTGAAGTCCTCTTTGTCATGTGATCACCTGAATTTCTCCTCCTCACCAGATGATTCCTTGTCTAATTATCAGTACATCTAGTTTTCTTGGCCTGGACTTCTTTTGTAGCTAGGGTGGTTTAGGCTTCTTCCTCCAAAGGCTACCTCTTTTTTTTATTAGCACTGCCACTTCATTCCAAAGTGGAGATAAGAAGAAGGCAAAGAAAACTAGTGGGCCCTACTGAAAACAAAGTTTGTACTTTGCTAAAGAAATTTTTACCCTTTGCATTCACAAAATAGAAATCAGAAATAATTTTGATAGGGTTGCTTGAGACCATTACACTCATAATGGTGAAAGAGGTCTCTGTGAACCTCCTTGCTCAGTCTGAATGCACTCCAGCACGACAGACCAGTCGTGACTTCTTCAGGTACTCCCTTTACCCAGCAGGTCACCAGTGGCATATCTGTGCTTTGAAGGTGATTCTGACAGTGGCACTGTACATCTAATCATCCCCTTAGGATGGCGTCCTTCCTGCAATACACTGACTATAAGAAAACATGAACGCTGTTCTGCTCAGTGCTCTCACTACCGTAGTAGACAGGGGGAAAAAGAAAGCCAAGCTACTATTTCTTTAACTTCTAAGTAAGATTTTGATCTCCAAGTTTATTTTCAACTTTATTCTAGGGAAAACTTCATTCTTGGACCACTGACCACAGGCCTATTTGTTATTCCGGATTCAGTAATAAGTTGACAGCAGATGCTATCTATGGTATGTCTTTTTCTTTTTTTTAATTGCTACTGCACTAACTGCAAGTCCTGAGCAGGGTTCACTTTACTGAGCATTACACATCACCTTCTGGCAACGCAGACCTGCTGTGGTGGGACCAGCGTTCATCCCCGCAGTGTGTGTAGCCAAGGACAGAGCGAGCAACCTTTCAGTCTCTGGGAAGGCAGGAGTAGCAGCGTGGGGCCGCGCCAGCCCGGTGCCCGAGCAGGAGGACTTCATTCCTGTGGCACCTACTGGGGGGGCTGCACTGGCTCTGCCCCCCGGGCTGCACCCCAGAGCCCGCGCTCCTAACGCCCGGCACGGCGGCAGCTCCGGTGCCCCGGCAGAGCAGCGCTCCCTTCCCCTGCCGACTCAAGGCCTGCACTGGTCAGGAGCAACCCGTTTTGTGCCTGTGGACATTAACAACTACAAGCCCAGACAATATCGCTGGCTAATTCTAGCTGTACCCTGGAAAAAGTACTGGAAAAAATAATATCTGGGCCCGTAGCTGCTAATGTGGAAGAGGTTTTGGTTTGGTCCATTTAGTCTGGTTTTAAATCCGTTTTATAATTCAGTTGTTAGCAGCTGGCATCCATGGTTGGGTGCTGTTACAAAACAAAAATTCTTTCGGATGTTTCTCATCACTTCATTTTGTCACTTAGACAAATTGGTCCTCTGTACTACTCATGCTGCACTCGGAGAGAATCCTTCCTCTGACTCCAGAGGGAATCAAACTGGGTTTTAAGGCCTCAGCTCTGCAAAGCACATAAGCACCTGCTTAACTTTAAGCACATGCCTGAGTCCATCTTTTTCTTCTTCAAGAAAAACCCTGAAAGTACACAATTAAATATGAACAGGTGCTTAAGTCCTATTAAAGTCAACAGTGCTTTCAAATGTCAATGGAATTTAAGGACATGCTTAAGTGTATCATTGAATAGGAGACTTAATGTGAAAAGAAAGACCTGTTTTTGTCGCAGTCTTGGCAAAAGCCATAAGAACACACTTGCAGGTCAGGGGATTTTCTTGGTCTGTGGCATTCCGCCTCCTCCGTTACTAAAGAATTTGTAAAGAATGTTCTTGCATTACTCAATCCTGCTCATATTTATTGACCATATTTCCCATATTAATAATCCTTAGTGTAATTATAACCCCCCTCCAAAAATCTCAAACATTTGTTCAGTATCGCAATGTCCCAGCATGGAAGAAGGGGACTGGGAAGAACCGTGATCAAAAGGAACAAAATGAGGTATATTGCGCTTATAAGCTTGCACAAAGGTGTGGGGAGATTTTGGAAGAGCTGGGAAAAGAGCGCATCTGTGTATAAACCACAGGGTCTTCCTTTCTTCTCTCCCATTCATCGAAGCAAAATAGCGTATGCTGAATTTAGAGAAAACTGCAAACTTTGATTACTGTTGTTTCTGTTTGCATCCTTACCTTCACCTTTTTGTTCGGATTACTACAACGCCATGCTTATTAGACTGTCAAATAATTCCTAAACATGTACACATGGCCCAGAACTCTGTTACAGGGTTCTGTACCAGATTAGGCTGTGCTCAAGCACCGTGCCCTGGTTTAAATCAATTGTTTTGGCTGGCAGTCAAGCAGCGTGTTACTTTTAGAAACTGTACTGCTTGTTTTTAAGATGGTTTCGCTTTGGCTGCAGCTACATAATTAACCAGAGAAACCCTTACCAATGCTAGTGTACTTTCTGTTCATCTCACAGTAGCCTGTTTTGTACCCCAGGCATTACATGAAAATTTCCAGAAAGACATTTCTTTGGAGAAAAGTCTAGTCTTCTTCTCAGTCAAATTGTTGTCTTCTAAGAAGCTACTGTATGAGTAAGAGTGGCTGCAAAGTTATGTCAAAAGACCTATCTTGAGTTCTCTTCACTGTTTACATATGGATGTATGTAAAATACTTGAGAAAACAGTGTTTTTTCTATTACTGGCAGTAATATACCATATAAAAAGATATTAAAACAAATTTTGACCAACCGGTGGTAGATGCGGTAACAGACTATAATGTACCCATTGTAAAGAATTCCCAGTGGAGACCGTGGAAATCTTACATTGATTGAGTCGCACTGGACCTGAGATGCATTGAAAAACTTCCAAATGGTAAAATATTAGAAATACTATTTTGAAATATTTACCAGTTAAACACTAAAGTACTGTTACTGGCTGACCTTTTCACAGCAGTTGTTTCTGTTGTACTTTTGTAAAAGCAGCCAAGAGTTTTTTTTTTTTTTAAAAAAAAGCTTATTTTCAGTCTAGCTACCACCCCTGACCTATGCAATAACATCATAATGGAAGAATAATCATTGTAAACAATACCCATGGGAGTTTGCTGGCTACGGCAAAGCACTAGCGCAGCCAACTCCAGTGCTTTTCTTTACTACATCATTGCATTTTTGTCTGCCTATGGATAAGAAGAAGGTTCCACTCGATGCCGGTTGATGGAAAGTGCTAATTGTTGACACATTAGCTAATTGTTATGATTGCTTCTTAACAGTTTGTGTCTGAAAGTCCAGATTTCATCCACCAAAGTGTGAAGATTCTTTACAGCAACAAGTGCTGTGAAAACATTCACACAATGAGGTCCTAATCTTGTGGATCTCTCAACCAAGTGACAGCCTGGCAAACGTGCTGTCAAAGTGCAGACATTCAGGAAAAAAAGGAAAAAATCCAACTCCCTCGTCCACCCCATATTTCAGACACATGTCATCTGTTGTTATCATTAATGATCTGTTTTTACAAATAGAGTACCACTATGGAAAACTGAGAGCAGGCCAATCAAAATAAACCCAGCAAAACCCATAATTGTCTACTGACAATCTGGGCTGCTTAGGATGTAAGATAATGTGGGTGTATATAATGCATAAATGCATTACGTGCCACACTGTGCAACTGCTCCGTTAACTCTAGACCTCTGTACAACACAGGAAGGTTGGGCTAATTACGCCTAGGTTCTGCTGCAACATACCTAAGCTCAGGTGCTAAAAAAATACACACAGAGAAATCCTGGCCCCATAAAAGTCCATGGCAAAACTCCCATGATTTAAATGGGTGCAAGAGTTCACCAGTGATGTAGCTCTGAAAAAAAAATATATATATATATATATAGAGAGAGAGAGAGAGAGTTGTATTTAAAAAGAGAAACAAAGTTCTACAGTTCTGAGCAAACACGCTGCGGACACTTACTCCCACCACTAAGCACTTTCTGGCATGAGCAGTTCCTTCTCCCATTCATACACCAGGAAGGGCAAAAAGACCAACCGTGCTACTATTGTTTATACTCGAGTCGCACCTCATGGTCTTATTTGGGGATCAAGACCCTATTGTGCCAAGTGCTGCAGATAAACAGTGAAAAGGCAGCCTTTGCCCTCGCCTGAAGAGCTCGCAGGGTACTGCAACAGAACAGCTTCTGCCCTGCGTTCTGCTGATGGTTTCCAGCGAGCTGTGGGAGATCGCTCAGGCCCTGGAGTGCTCCCCAGTGACACCGAGGAGTTCTCAGTCATCTGGCCTCATACACAGGTCTTTCATGCCTAGGAGTTTCTACTAAACTGTTATTTCAATTACGTGTATCAGGAATAGAGATTTCCCTTCCCCCTCACTTCATTAGAATTAACTCTTCTAGACACAAGAGAAACACTCGATGCAAGAGCTGTTTGAACTGACAAAGAAATTAATTAAGGGGTAGCCCCAAGTATGCTCAGCTCAAACTGCGTACTGAGCAAAAATACAAAACGAAACTTTAAGAAAACACCTGATTTAACTGTAAGATACTTCAAATGATACGTTAATATCACATCAGACTGCACAGAGCAAATGGCTCTGCTCAGATCAAAATTCACTCAGGAGGTATCCAAAGAGCTTGAAGTTACAAAGTTCACTCTGGGTTTCATCCTATATAATTCATCTTTACCATATGCCAACGTTAAACATGCAATATCATCTGTGTACTTGCAAAAGGGAGCAGGACTCTCTCTTCTGCCTCGCTGAGTCTCTTGAACTTTTGGGCCTGGCAGAGAGTACACAGGGCCACTTGTCTACTTCCTCCATCCCTGGGGCACGGCGGCAGGAAGCAAGCTGGGAGCAGATTATGTGTTGGCCCGGCTTTTCCCACTCGTTGGCTAGAGTCGCCGAGTGAGAATGGGGGCAGATGCATTTTGCTGATAAAAGCCTTCAGCAAATTCCCATCCTCTCCTCACCAGGAGGGAGGAGGAAGTCGCAGGGCGATGTGACTCCCAGGCTGCCCGAGCGCTAGTGCCAAGCCCGGGGGAGCGGCGCGTGCCTGGGGCACCCTCGCTGGGCAAGCTGGGCCTCTGCCCTCCTCCGAGGCAGGGGAGAGCTTTGTAGGCGGCATGGATCACCTGCACTGGGATTACTGCATGCAGGTTTGCAAAATCCGATCCTATATTTAAATGTCATTCTTTTCACATCAGATCATCAAGCCATTTCACCCTAAAACTGGGTTAGCCTGCTCGATCAAAGCTATAAACACCAAATGTGGCATGTGCAGACTTTGCCAAAAGAAAAGAAAATGAAAATTACTAATTTATATTGGTAATGGGAGAAGAAAAAAAGATTTAAAAGAATTAGATTTTGGAACAGAACCAGAAATTTGGAAGTTATGAAAATTAATTTGATTTGAATAATTTTACCGGTTCTAATAAAAAACATAGACAAGGTTGTTAGTGTACTCATAAAAACTATAATTTAACATAGGAATCTGTGACTCATGACTGCCCTTCATAATCTTTGTATTGCGGACAAGCTGAAGGATTTTGGATTCCTATAATGTTTGCTAAAGAAGGTTCTCACTTATAAATACATATAGAAAGAAAAAGATCAACACAGACAAGTGATGTTGGCTACAGAAAAAGACAATCGGGAAATAGCACATTCCCACTGAGAAGTGGGTTTCTGCGTATTGCTGTGTCAAAAGGATCCTTGTGCTATAGGCAAACGTGTTCATACCCTTGCAGAGCTACAGAAACAACCCTGACTTTCAGAATCAAAAAGAACAGAGTTGTACTTTAATTTAAGGAAGCCATCCCCAGGCATAAATAAACAGCGAAGGTGAGTTTGAGGGCACTGTAGCCACCTTGTAGCATCACCTACAGCACTTGCAGCACTCAGTACCCCATGGGGGAAGAGAAGCTGCGTTGCACCACAGCCCTGTCCCCTTGTTCCCATGCCTGGGGTTGCACCAGCTCTGGCCCTTCAGCTTCTTAAAACAGTAGTCTCTGGTCTTTTACCCGAAAGCCGCATATAACCTTTTACTAGGGACCGCTGCCAGAACACATCTCTACAAAGATAAGTTTTGCAAACCAGAAAAATTAACCCCAGAATGGACTAACATTAAGAAGAAGAGAAATTAACCCACAAAAGACCCAAGCGTATTTACGGCTGCTATTCAACCCTCAGTGCATCACACTGTGCCCAGGCGCTGCAGGAACTCCTATGCGGGCCATACTGTTTAATCCCGTATGTGGTGCCACCCTTTGCCTAGACAGGGGAGGGCAATCCAAGGACAATGTATCAATTTGCAGTTTGGATTTCCTGACTTTTGTTAGTTTGGTCATAGTTTTAACATGACTAAAATATAGAGTTTTGTATGTTCATCTGAAATGTCCAGCTGATGCCAGCCACTGCTCTGGTTCAAACGTTAACAAAAACAACACGGCGAGACCACTACTCCACGGGACGATTGACTCATGCATTAGCCACGACACTATCTGGGTCAGGAATAACAAACAAGGTGAATGAGGTAAGGGAGGTCATTCTTCATAGCAGTAGTCTCAGGAGAATGGGAGAATCCAAAAATAAGACATTTGTTGACTAGATGCCCTTGAGCTGGCAACCAAGCTGACCTGGTAACGGAGCCAACCTTAGACATCAGTCTAGGCTTGCTGTTGCCAAGCAATCCAAGTAAAGAGGGAGAGTTAGCGCAAGAGAGACGGTGTGATTTAATAGATTAAGAAATAGGCTGGAAGCCACTCGCTCCTGAGTTTCACTCCTGGCTCTGACAACAGTCAGGTTTGTACTCTGTGGATTTGAAAAGTGCATTTTTAAACACGGGTGGACATAAGGGTTCATTTAGGAGTGGATATAATGGCTCTTCCCCTACACACGTTCCTATTGCCTGCCATTAGCACCAACTGCAATCTATATGTTTCAGCCCATGTGATATAGTCCAAGCCACCTGAAACACAGCCGCCCAGCTCCTCATCCACAGCACGGCTGGATGTGACCTTAGGAGCAAAGTCTGAATTTCAGACACTTTCTACAACCTGCCAGTGGCTCAGTGTCCTCATCGGTACAGCTTGGGTTTGGGAAGTTTAAGTCATTTAAGCTCTGTTGAGTTTAAGGGAGTCATTCCAGTCGTATGACCTGGAAGTCTTGCTTGCTACCGTTGCTTCCTTTAAAACCTGTTCTTGAACGTTTTACTATTGACGTTTATAGGGAACTCCTTGCTCCAGGGCCGGCCCATAAGATTCCCTGTCATGGGTGAAGCTCTTCAGTTGTATAAATCTGTATGTTGCTCCATGGCAGTGAGGTTCCAGCTGACAACACAGTCACCTTGATTTGTAAAAAACAGTACTTGCAACTTACTGGAGCCTGATATTTTCTATAATTTGAATTTCTGACAGAGCAAAATATTTTGGACTCTTACTTCTCTAAACTAAAGAACTATAAAGGGGTTTTTTTTCTCTATTTCCTAAGAAATGTTTCTAAAAATGTTTTTAGAGAGGGAAAACGCTAGTAAAACATCATTAGAAAAAAAATTTGCTGATTTTTTTCATGATAATCTCAGCTCATACTTACTGGTATGGTAGATACAGAGTTTTTTGGCAGATGTGTGACTTTGAAGGTGACAGTGTTCATTTAACTCAAGTTCAATACCTCCTCTCTTCTTGCTGTACTTGCCTGGCTTCTATATTTTCAGCAATCAAAATAAAAGCCAATTGACTTTAGGTTCCTATAAAGGTATAATGCTCCTGCAACCTTGGAGGTGGTGGTTCCTTGAAAGGAAAAAATCTCCAGCACCCTCTACTGTCTGCACACAACCTATGCGAGGGACCCACCACCACTAATTTTGGACATTTACAATATACACGTCAGCAGTTTGGGAGGCCGATTCACATGTGCTGGAGAAAACTGGGCACTGAAAGGGACTGATTCAGATGACATATTTTAGATGTCCAGTTTCAGGTGAGATGAATTACATCCTTCAGTTTGTTTATTGAGTACAAAGGAAGTCTAAACAATTTGTTCAGAGGTAGGCATGCTTGTAGACACCTCTATTTCATGAGATAAAGCCCACCTTGATCATCTGTCAACTAGAAGAAATGGAAGGCTTTGGCATGAGTGCTGAGGGGAGACATCACAACGGATGGTTTCTTCAGATGTTGCGCCTGTGTATGTGAAGACTAAATTTGGGAGAAAGCAGAGCAAGAAAACTTTGCTCCTGATTGCAGGGTAGAGATTCTGCTCTCTGGCAGCTAAAGAAATGAAATTCCAAGGAACAATAATGTAATGCTGTGGAGTCAGAAGTACAGAAACATACTGCTGTGCTGAATAAGTATCTACTTGCCATTAAATCTGTGCTCTACAAAGAACTGTTCCCACCCAACTCACTCGCATGTCAGCTCAAGTAGCTGAATTTCAGAAGCCATATTTTTGTCATAATAAGCCACCTATCTCCTGTCACCAACACGTGGGAAGGAATAAGACCTGCCAAAACATACATTACAAGTACTCCAGTACTTCTAAAAATCACAGGTAGCTGGCTGAGTTTAAATGTCTGTGCCAAGGAGATCCTCATCTAAATAATTTAGATGAATTAATGCCATCATCAAGGAGGCAGGAGGCTGCAGGGGAAGACTTTTTTTAAAACACATGTATGTAGTTGCCCATGACCATGTTAGAGAAAAGAATCAGACAAATTTTCACCAGCAGGAGCTGCAGTTATGGAAGAGATGTGACTCAAAACTCCTCTCACCATTATGGCTGTTGCACATAAGAATGAGTGCATTTCTTCATCATTCCTGATGTGGTTTTCACTTGAAAATTATGTAATTAAACAAAGAAATCACAGAGATGCCCTTGCATGTCATCTGCCAGAAAGTAAAGTCATCAGTTGGCCCTACAAAAGGGTATCTGAAATCACAGTTAAAGAAAACTTGTATTTTTAAAACAACAGAGCTGATATCTTTGTTTATTCCATGAATGCCAGCAGCAATTTAACTTCAAAAAGTAGTGATTTTAAGCAGTTCTAGTTGCTATGATTCACCACTATGAAAGATTTTGCCTCTCGCAACAAATCGGGAAGTGGCGCGAATGGCTTGTTTTCCTGCTCCAATAAACTCTGACTAGTCATTTCACAGATTTTTCTTTGTTTGCTTATTAGTCTCCAACAGAAAAATAATCTGAAGAATTAAAGGAAGAGACCTGAATGTAATGATGATCTCAAACCTTATTTACTCTTCTGTGTCTGTTTGGGAGCACCCACCGCTCGCTTCCTGCTAGTCACCTGTCCTCTGTATTTTTCCACGTTCAAGTACACTCATGCAAGACGGAGCATTATTGTTTTGACAATTACACTAACATAACAGAATTCAAATGCCAGGTACAATTGGAAAGCTTTGTTTTGGACAAATTCTGAATTCTGTTTTCTTTTCAAAACAGAAGTGTGAAGTAAGAGAGACATCATTTTTTCCAGCAAAGTGGAAATCAGTGCATCTCAACACCCAGTTAGCACATCTGGGGTTTGACCTAACTCATTTTTTAGGTGACCCAAGAAGGCAGCCAGAGAGGCTGTCTGTTAATGTACAGGGCCTGTAGAAGAGCTTCATCTTCAACTGACTTTGAATGCAGCTCCACGTGTGCAGCACTTCTGCAAATCAGCCTGAGCTATTTTTCAAAGGTTCTATTTGTCACAGCACACATGTCCAAAAAGCTCGCATTTGGTGATAAATATACATCAGCACGAACACTGTTCTAAATGCTCCTTCTCTTCTACATATGTCAAGAGATATTCAGCCTTGCTTGAAAGAAACTATGATTTTTCTGCAGCTACCCATATAGCTCTTTAACTGCTTTCTGAAATGGTCTCCCTTTTGTACCATATGCAAAAGTATTTCCTGGAGTAAGCCACTAAACAGAGATTATGTGAGAACTTTCAACTGGCTACGCCACTTTTTCCAAGAGATATATTTGAATGGAGACGTGTCTTTATTTCTACAGTCTGCCATGAAAGAAAACAGTGAGTGCCAGTGAGTTCAAAAAGTTTTCCATTGATTAGGACAGGGACTGAAACGTTCCCTCAAAGCCATCCTCCTATAGTGTGGCATGGCCAGTCACCAGAGAGGCAAAGCACTGTCCTTCGAGATGAGATGCTGCATTTGATTACTGCTGTGGCAGCAGAGCTTGTGCCACCGTCCTGGCTGACTGGCTCTGGATCTTACACTCATTTTACTTCTCACTCTGCTGAACTTCTCTGCAGACTAGCCTTTCATTTAAGAAACATCAATGATTCGTTTTACACCCCTTTTGTTAGCTTTTACAACCCACAACTAGCCAAAAGAGGTACTCCAAGTGAAACATGTACAAATTGTTAATATGCCACTGGCCATCTCGCTGAAGAGATCAGCTGGACTCTGCTTAGGGGGGACGAAGAAGGTATTTGCTGGGTCCTTGTAATATCCTGAAATGGCTGCCAGGGACGGTGAAGCTTTACACCCTCACTGCACTCTGTCTCATGACCAAATAAGTGACCGCTTAACATGAGCCTTGCTGCTATGTCTTTAAAAGGGGAAAATTACTACAGCTAAGTCTTTTCCAACTGGAAATGATTATCCCTTTGTTCCTACTGAGGGTGCTCCTTGGCAGGCAGCCCAGACACCACAGGTAATGGTCGCAATAGGAGGTGCCACAAAGACATTGGCATTTCATCGTGGGGCAGAAAAAGGGGGAAACGCACTATCTGTGATCCCAACACAAACAGCTCAGGATAAGCCCATTTGTCAGAGTGGCAAGTGACCTTTTCTGTTCACCTGTGATTAAAGAACCAGATTTGTTCATTAAGGCCAATAAACTAAATTAAGACAGCTGGGTGCAGGGAATTCAAGCAGCTTTTACCATCCCACTCCTTGAACTCATCTTATTAGAGTAGCCTGGGAAGTGGAAGGAGTAACTCAGGGCAGGTCAGGGCAAAGCAGTTCTAAATCTGTGTCTCTCGACCCGTTGTTAATCATCTATTCTCTTTCTATAAATGAATTTGGAATGTGGAGCAAATCATACTAAAAGATTTCTCCTCCTTGCTGAATACTTCAGGAGCTTTAAGGAATTCAACTTAGGAGCACTGCTTCATTCAGGGCTGTTGATTAGTTCCACTGTGGAGTGCACTAGACAAGACAATAAGTGGACGACAGACACAGTGATTCATAGATTACTCTGCTGAGAGTTGCAGGTGTTTTAGGATCGAATGAAAGGAAAGGAGGTTGGGTCGGTTCTCAAACCGCCTTCCTGTTAAAGGATTAGCACGGGTAACTCGGAGTTATTAAAATTGCTTTCATAAATGTAGAAGTTGAAGTTTTTCCTCTAATGTCTTTCTCCCCCCCCACCTCCTCTTTCCTGGTAGAAGCAGCAAACGCCTCGTATTGGTTTTGCATTAGCAACTGCACCAAACTGAAAGCAATTCACTTGAGAAGGGGGCTGAATCCTCAACTGGTGTAAACAGGAAGAGTTCCCTGATAATTTTGTGCAGAAGAAAGTGGTCTGGGCCAAAAAATAGCTCTTTTAACTGAAACACCAGAACTTTTGTTGCTTCCCAGAGACCACTGGATGTTATAAAATATGCGCGCCTGCTTAAAATTGAGGTATGTAACTGTAAAGTCCTTTTCCCTTATCAGTATAAAGTATAAATGCTACAGTGTTAAAGGATTTTAGTAAAGTTAGAGACCAGAGCACATTATGGCCCTCACTGAAGCCGAGCGAGGATGCTTTATCTCTTAACCCAGGGAGAGGGCATACAGGGCTAGCTTCCCATGGCCACCAGCTGTGCAGCGGCATTTCCCCACCTGGTGAGATGCTGGGGACCAGCACAGGCAGGCTGCAAGGCAGGAGCCTCGGCTCGCCTGGGAAGGCGTCTCCCGCCGCCAGGCATGTGACAGAGGGGTCACTCTGCCAGAGGCACTGCCAGCTGGTCCCCTGGCGGCACATCACTGGGGAGCAACCTGAAGGAAATAACTATAACTTAACAGCAGACCCTGATTAGATAAAGTAGGGAGCTGACACGGCTACAAGTGCAAATGCAGCAGCCCCTCTTCACATGGATGGTCAGGGAAGGGATTCACACATTCCTGGCAAAAGTTTGCAAGTTCCACCTTTTCCTAAGATAAAGCAAAGGCCAATGTCTCTCCATCACCTTCCAGAGCATCTAACATGGACATTTCCCTTCCAACCAAACCGGTCTGCCAAGCCTTGTGGTACCCTGCATTCATATATGCAAGCCCCTGAGGAACAAGCCACCAACATACTTTTAAATTTGATGCTCAAAATGGGTATGCAAATCCCACATTTCATGCATCGTGGGGTGTTTTACACTTTGGCAAGAAATGAAAGTCACCTAAGCAGCAATTCCCATAATAGAGTGATGAGTACAATAGAAAGACGTTTCCAATGCTAAGCATATATACTGATGTGTCTGCTTTGAAATAGCTTCTGTGTAGCAAGACATGTAGTTCACATGTGAAAACAATATTTTCAGTGACTATGATGTACACTTTGAAAAGTTCAATATTATACTCTGCTGTTCTACATCACGGCCTAAAATAGGAACTAGGAAGTGTTATTAATTAAAAAGAAATTTGTGTAAACTGTGTATTATGATTAAGGCATTGCAGTTCTCCGGGATTTAGACCTGAGCAGATTCCAAGCATGTTAAAAAAATCACAAAAGTTGAATCACAAAAGATGCACTGAACAGAATAGATAAGCAATGCCACAAACATGTGGTTAAATGACCATACCTGCATTTTTCACTTTTATAAACATATATAAAGCAGAGCTTTCTTTTTATCTTGTATTTTGGGGATTATTGGTTTTTAAATCAATTTTTCAGTTCTGCTGTGCTCTTTAAAGAGGATTTTATCTAGTATTTTTACTTACTAGTAGAACTATATCTCTTTGTTTTCTTTTCCTTCCTTCTGCACAACTTGATCTGAAACCATCAAAGCAGATTTGGGGTCTTGTGCCCCGAGAGAGGGCTCCTGTGCTGGCATGTCCGTGGGAGCCGGCAGCAGGCCCATGGCCAAGGGTAGACCTTCACAGAGGGGGCTGCAGGGCTCCGTACTGCTGGCCAACACTTTCCAGCCCAGCCCCTCTGACTTGTGTGGGGCTATTCTCTGGACATCAGGGGAGCAATCCCCGACTTACTTTTCTTGCAACCTGATTAGTAAAATTTGCCAAGTCGTGGAGGGTGAGCTAACAGCAGAAGATCTGGAATGAAACCAGGGCTTTTGCAAGCTGGTGAAGAGACTTCATCTCCATGCCAGGGCAGAGCCTGGCACAGAGACAGGGAAGACCACAGTTCCTCCCCAGTCAGACCTCAAAAGAGGGCAGAAAAGCCTCAGGGGTTGCCTCAGGTTTTACACAAGTGGTTGCTACAGACCAGTGAAGGGCTGGACACAGCCATAAGACAGCTATTTTGCATGGTAGGCGGGAAGAAAGAGGATATTCATTTAGCACCGGGCCACAGCTCTTCCACTTAGCCTGGAAGGAAAATTCAGGCCTGTATACAACAGCCAAGAATAGCCAGGGTGGGAGCATCTCGGCCACGTTGTCCACCTCAAGGGGTACCATCCCAGCAAGGAGATGGCAGGATTCCCAGGGAGACTCCTGGCTGCTTTACCAGTTGCATTAGTCAGTGTGAAGAGGCAGAGGGAAGAGGCAGACCGCAAGGGCCGAGGCAAGGATGCTTCCCTGTGTGTGTCCTCACCAAGAGCTGGCCAGTTTCACCTGCAAAGTCCAACAAAACATTTCAACAAGCATTTCAGTGCAGACTTAAATAAAATTTGAAGACCGTCCACAGAGTACTTTGCACTCTTTTGGGACAGAAGGCTCTGTACTGTGCACAGAGGTATGAACTAATACTGCTAGAAAGAAAAGTGATAAAAATATCAAAAGGCACCATAGACCACCGTAGTAAGATTATTTAGCGTTGAAGTTACTCCAGACTGACCCAAGATATTAGGTATTTGCCAGATAAAGTACACTTCCCAAACTCCCCGGCCAGGAAGCCATGAGAGCGTTGCAGAGAAGCTCGTCTGGCCTGTACCGCAAGCAGTGCTAAGGAGCTCTGCAGTGAACTGCATGTTGTCCTGGCTGGGTACAGCACAGAGAGTACCAGACCCTTTTATCACCCCCGCCTGATCCCAGCTACCTCACCTGCCAAAAACCCTATGAAAACACTTGTTTGTATTTTGTCATAATGCATTAGATTGAAATATTTAATTGACCTGCTGGGAAAGAATAATAGAAAGCAGCCTTTCAAGGTGATCTGCCCTTCCAAACATAATCTTTAGCTAACTAATAATTAACCAGCTATTTATTGGTCAGTTAATTTTGCTAAAGATATGAAGTTCCAGGCAATGTATTAGTGAGGAAATCTTACATGGACATACTTCTCTGTTAATTAAGCTCAGGTGAAAGGACATTTTGGCTAACCCTATTAATCTGGAAGATCTTTGGGGCAGAAGCTCCATCTCACTGTTTCTGTATCACTGCAGATCTCACCCCTGAACGGACCCCTGCAGGTTCCTCCTCTTCCTTTCAGTGTCCTCAGCTGGTCAGCTGGCGGCACAGCTAACACTGCGAAAGAGCCCACCGTTGCATTTTCGTAAAGAGCCGTCCACCGGCACCTCTGTCCTGCTCTGACTTCAGGGAGCTTTTCCCTACAGATTTGGCCTGCCAAGCCTGGCGGCACTCTGTCACCTCTGTTTGGGATCCGGGATTCCTTTCTCTAAGGTACCTCTGGCCTGCAGCACCTTCTTCCATTTCATCCGAGCAAGCGCACGTAAACAGTGACTGCTGCTGCCACTCAGACTACCGCAGCCAGAGAGGACACCTTGCAGGCGCCGGGGCGGCGGTGGCGCGGGGAGGCCACCGCTACGAGCGGCAGCGGCCGAGCCCCTGGGCGCGGAAGCGGCTCCGGGCCGAGCGCAGGTGGGCCCAGAGCTCGGCCCCCCGGCCCGCGCCCCAGCCTGCCAACGACAAAAGTTTCCAGGGCGCCTGAAGCCCCCTTGTGGAATGATGTTTTAAAAACCGCTCCGAAAAGAGAGGCATTGTTCTAATTTAAGAGCGCGGAGGAGTTATTTTTAGCTTTCGCGGGTCTGATCCTGCAGGTGCTGTAGGCTTCCAGCTCCCGGGGGAGCAGGCCCGAAGGCTGGCGGTACCTTTCGGGGTTGTACTGGAAGGGGCCAGCGACCCCAGGGAGAACCGGACTGCGTATGATCTTTAAACATCAGCAAACTGTTTGCCTCGCGTCTCAATAACCCCCCAGCGTGGGCTGCCTTTTTGTTTGCCTTTTTGGTTTTGGTTTTGGTTTAGCCCAGAATCGGGGATTTTGCTTTGGAAGCGTTATTTATAACCCTCTGCTCCGCTCTGCGCGGCTGCAGCGCTAGGCCCAGGCGCCAGCGTGCACCACTGTAAAAAGCTCTTTCAGTTTGTCCAAGCACTGTTTTCACTTACCCTTCTACCCGGTAAGTTGTGAGAGATGAAGTGGCTTATGATTTCACTTCCACTGAAAATGTCACAGCGCTCGCAGGTGTCACACACTGGGAGAATCCCAGGAGCTAGGCAGGACCCGGTAAGCGGCACATTTTCTACTCCTGAAACAGGGATGTTGGTTTGTAAGGTACTCGGAGAGAGAAGTAAAATTAACGTGCGTTTTTTTCCCAACACACATTTGCAGAGCATATCAAGGAGAAAATGAAAAAAAAATACAACATGGTGTTTCTAATAAACTAAGAGAGAAACTTTTTTGACTTTCATGATGTACATATGGCCGTTAATTTCAATGTCATATTATGATTTTTGGCTGAGCCAACAGTATGTATGTATGTATGGAAGCAAGCAAAACAAATGCATTTTGTATTCAAATTTATACAACTCCATACATTTTTATGCTGTTTATTTGAAAATTAATTTTGGCTTAGGCCTTAGAGACAGCAAATGTTGTCAAGATTTGAGGGCTACCTGAAAAGCCTTGGGGACAGCATTACCCTTATGCATAAGAAACAGCAAAATAAAATAAAAATAAATGAATTTCCAAATACGTCACGGCTAATCCCTTGAGCTGACCTACAAATGAATTATAGAAGGTTTGCTACAGGACTGAGTAGATCTTGTGATTTCACTGAGAGATTTATCTTATTTTCCAACTTATTTTCATATCTTATTTCCTTTTCTTTTAGAATTAGACTGTAAATAAAAGAGCTAAGACTGAATGAAGCCCCCTTTCACCACACTCATATTGGATTGATAAATTAAAATGGTGAGATGAGTTTTGTATGACCCATCCTCAAGGATTTGGGAAATTTAGCCGATGCAAAACAAGGCATTAATTTGGAGAGGCCTAGCTACTTACAATGCTTAGTATTCTGACAATGATGAATGGCATCATTCCAAGCAAATGGTAATTTCACTTTTTGTGACAGTACTTTAGAGCAAAACCGACTTTCTTCACACAAAGAATTTGCAATCCTATTGAACAGAGGCTGTACCTGAATATCAGAAATCCTTCATTGTTTAAGTATCATCTGATATTCTTGATTGGCTCCAGACTGAAGGTTGCAGTTGAATTAGGGAGAACGGAGGTTAAGTCCTAACCTTGAAAGATTTAGCAGCCATTGAAACACTGCCTTTGGGCACTTATTGGCCTGTATTTATCAAAAAACTTTTCAATTCAATGAGGGGAGGGAGAAAACACAAAACTTGTCACATTCATCAAGTGAAGCCACTGGAAAGACATCTACAGAAGAACACCCAAAAAGCATAATCTTTCAGAAGAGCTGATAGAAATGGTAATTGGATGGGATGAAGAATAATACGTCTAAAGCAGGGGTAGTAGAGAATATAACTAAAAAATCAAGGTCAGAAGAAGAGAATGTACCCTTTTCAACTTAATAAAACTTACATTTGGCTTTTGTGTAATGAAAAATATTCCAGGTACCATCTCTAATTTTTTCCTGCGTAAACACTTCTAAGTGAAAACAGGATTACAGACAAACTGGAAGCAAGTTTTCTTTCAGTATACGTGCAGCAAACATAAAAGCATTGTTAGCAGATACAATTAAAAAAAAAAAACACACGGCTTCAGGACTTCCCTATTACTTAGAAATGTGGCTCAGCCTTCAGAAACACAGAGAGCATCTTTAAAAAAAGCATATCCCTGAGGTACTCAAGAGCCCTCTTCTATGATTGGCAAAGAGTACTAACATTGTCTCCTAAATAGGGAACAGAAATGATGAATCATAAAAACTTGATTGCACTTCTTCCTGCCTCCTTACTAACAAGCTAATCAGAGGCTACGAATCAAGTGTCATGTGTAAACGGATGAGTTGTACATGGATGCTATATTGTCCCATTTTTATCTTGCACAAACACCTCTGGCCTGAACTTTGCAGGCTTTTGGCACATTTCTCAGGTTTTGTATCAGGGGTCCTATCCAGCTGGTGAAGAAAGGGAAATACTGAAGTGCTGTGTCGCTCTACTCGGCTGAGCTGCACGGATGCAGGTGTCTCCTTACTGACGAAGACATCAGCTAAGGGGAAAAAAATCTGCGAAAGATCAGTATCTGCAGACACAAAGCCTACACTAGACTCCTGAAACAGTTAACAGGAGCAGCACCTACTACCAAAACATCCTCATAAATAACAACGGTAATGAAAGTACAGATGAAAGCATTTGTTAATTTTCCATAGTCTAAGGAATTTGGCTATCAATGCCTATTAATCTAAGAAATATACCATTTTATTTGTCAAGAGCTTCCCAGGATGTAAGGCTAAAGGAATATGCTATGATTTATACTGACAACATGTCCTTTGCCAGACCAGGTACCATATTTTAGGGTTAAGGCATGTTTAGCGATAGCATTGACTAATCTGTTCAAAGCACTGTTGCTCATCAGAGAAGCTTTCTTGCTGTGAACTATCTGAAAAACAACCCTTGTAAACCAAAACTGCAGGCCATTCCTTTCTCAAAACCATGATATCCAACACAGAACGGGGACAGGTCAGTGAAGACACATTAACATGTTGAAAACTGCAATGAGGGACCGTGTCTGCGAGAGACAAAAATATATAGCAGCAGCCTGAAAATCCGCAGTCCGGGGTGAACCACACCATCTGGTCTTCAACACCTTGACATCAAGAAAACAGTTACTGGGATGCCCTGTTGCGCCTAGGCATTTGCAGACATATGTTATGTTTTACCATTAACTGCAAATTTCCTTACTTTTATTGTTTTCTGTCACAAGCATAATGTTTTCGTTAATGTGGATTTGTTGTGTGAATGTATTTATTATGTTTCATGTTTTTCCCGGTCCCTCCCTGCTTCATCTTGGCTTTCTAGTGGTGTCTCTGCAGCTGGGCCAGGCTGCGCTGCAGAAGGAATCGGGGTCCTCGGGATGCCAGCTGCCCCGTGGGGGCTCGGATGCCCCTTGCAGGGTTAGAAATGCTGCGTCCTGTGACGGACGTTCCCACCTGGGGCTTCGCGCTTTCCTCCGCGCTGCTCCCTGTGCTCAGACCAGCCTTTAAATCAGCATCTGACAGGTACCTCATTTCTCCTCCTTTAACTTTCACCTCAGCTTGCGCTCCGTTTGCCAAATCTCCCCAAGCTGAGCACCACCCTGCGGTTGGCCCATCTCCTCAAGTACTTTCTTAAGCTTTTTATTTTCCTGTCTGAACTGGACTGAACATGTCTTTGGCCACATTTAGCTCTGGCATGAGCAGAATCAACATTGCCCCCTGCTTGCACCGGTGCTGGATTTCATTGCTTGTCCTGCATTGGTAACCCCTGGAAGGAAAAACTGAAACTCAAAGGAAAAGACAGATACTCCTGGGCAAATTCAGAAAGTCTCACATAATTCCTCCATGGCCACAGCTGAGGTAAACTCACGTATACCTCAGGGTCTCAGTGAGAGCCAAGGAAGGACTTTTCAGGACATGGCCCATTAACTACAGAGGCAGGAACAGGATGGCTGGAGTCCATGCAGTAATGGTGAGACTGGAAAGGTTACCATGCTCGTGATGAAAGAAAGAGGCATTTATAAGATCGGAGCTTTTAGGTAAAATCTGATTGCAAAGTCATGAAAAATAAATATGCATAAGCTATAAAAAGGAAAACTAACCTCTTACACCCACAACAGAAAAATCAGGAAAATTCCGATATTGCCTGCAATTATTCTGAGCCAGATCTTAATATCCCGTCCCAGCCATCCTCAAAGCTGACCTTTGATATCAATGTAAGTTTTGACTGAGCAGAAGTTGAGCAAGCACCTCAGGATTTGGCCCTCAGACACTTAGTAATCAATGTTATTTTGCAGTGTACATTTCCCAAAATACACTAAAGTGTAAGTTAAATCTTGACTACAGCATGCTCTATGAAAGTAAAGTAAAGTAAACAGGTCATTATTTGTGGCTGTGGTGGTGTGTGTGATTTTCCAAAAAAGCCTGTTTTGTGGGAAATCACTGAATTAATTACCACACGGCATAAAAGGAGTATATTCTACAATGATTTCATCATGCCGCTATGAATTTATTTATCTGCTTAATGCCACGTGTTTAGCTGTCCATTCAACTAGCTACATCACTGCGGGGCAAAACCACTAAAATTCCTGGGGACCATCTGCTTATTAATAACCCACAAACCAATATTTTCACCTCTGCAACATATCAACCCTTATTGCAGGGCATTGTGCACTAATGACCATTATTTAATTAATAGATGAAGAAGCCCTTAAAGCTGCACTGGCAGATTTTGAACTTGATCTTCTCTCATTTGCTGTCATGCAAGACCAGATAAATGACAAGTATTTCGAGAGTCTGCAAAGGCCCTTTAGAACAGCTGCACAGTCTTCACCCCTTCTTTGCAGCAGGTTTCTCACTTAAGAAAAAAACACGCTTCATTACATCGCCTCTTACTTGAGCTGCAAGGGTCTATTCAAGGAAGATAAGCCTCTTAGAAATGAAGTAGCGTTGAATTTAGGTTTTGAGTGACAGGAGGAAGGTTTATCCATTCAGCAGACAATACTGCTTTCTCTGCATTAATCTAGGAGGCGGACAATGATCTGTTTTTAAGGCCGCATCTCATCTCTTTCCCACAGCAGAAGGTGATTAGAGCTAGGAAGCAGGGACTGTGAAAGAAAACTGAGCGCTATCTCTCCAGCCCTCCTGTTTCCTGAACGGGCAGGAGGGAAGTTCTCGGCCAAGTGCATCAATCACAGATTCACAATCAGGATGTGCTGGTTTATCAGTTGCTGACCGTAGGCTGGCAGGTGAGGGCACAGACACCGTGGCCCTGGCAGAGTAAATCATTGTTATCTTTGCAGATAAAGATATGAACATGATGGAGAGAGTTTCATAACTCTGCATGTCTTGTATTCGTTATATGCTGTACACAGGGGAAAATAACTGCCCGGTATCAAGCCACAGTAGGTAATAAGTGTCAGAAAATACTTTTCATTAGTGGGCCCAGTCAAGGGATTCCTTATCAACTGAGAGTGTCAACATTTCTGATTACAATCCTCTACTTACCCATAACAGCAACACTTTGTACTTGCAAGGCAGCTTCCATCAGATGATCTCAAAACACTTACAAAAGAGGGCCACATTGTTCCTATTTTGCGGAGAGGGAAACTAAGTAACCGAGAAGCAGATTTGTCTGAGACCACAGCAGCAGAATGGAAATCAAACCCAGAAACGTTCGCGTTCTCCTTCCTCCCCAGGATCTCTCGGCATATTACAGACAACTGAAACTACCAAGAGCAGGTTCAGGTAGTTTCTTTGCTCGGTGAACGCCCCCTTGATGACATCTGACAACATTTCAACTTTTTGTAGCTTTCATCATTTCTGTTTTCCACAATCAAGGAGCAACCTGTGATTTCAGCCAACTCTCCAGCACGAAAGATTTATTCCTGGGACCAACATAAGAGTTGTACAACCTCAGTCTGCTCAAAAGTACTGGCATTTTTTTCTTCTTTTCTGAAATCTGTGTCTCCAGCTGTCAGGCTGGAGTGTTTTTAAGCACTTTAACTTTGCAAGCACACATGCATAGGCATGAACAGACAAGGTAGTGAGAGAGACGTACAGAAATATGAATAATTATGCCACAAGAAAGTTCTAGTTTGGGCTGATACACAGGACGAAATATCCAGCTTTCTAAGCAGAGTTATTAAACCATTATCAATACACACACATCTTCCTATTTAAAGAAAATCGTTGAAGTCACAGGTTAATTTCAGGTAATTATAACCGTACTTAAGTCTTCATGAAGCACTGTAGCAAACACTAACTAAACCGGAATAATCAGGATTCTTTTCCCCGTTTCACAAGGTGAAGTGAGGCACAGACACCAAGCGACGCGGCCGCAGGAGCCCGTGGCAGAGCCGGGGTTCGCCTTCGGGGGGCTGGAGCCCCGTGCGGGAGCTCCGCCGCACTCTGCGGACACACGCTTGCAGAACACTCTGCTGCCGCACACGGGCAGCGAGACCTGCGCTTCACCCTTCTGAACTCTGCTGCTACAAAGTATCAGGATTTATGCATTTCTTTTCTTTTCTTTTTTTATTCCCCACATGTTAGTACTGCAATATTCTAATTTAACCCCTCCTTCCCCACACTCCAGGTAATAGTTTTATGGGGAGGTTCATTTTGGAAGCCTAACAGAGGTTACGCCCAACACTGAAGGCTATCACAGTCCACCAGGAGATATCCGCACCTAAAAAGCCAAGGAACAAACAGACATTTCAGAGGTACCGGCACAAACTGCCTGAAGAACTGCTTGAAGCACAGCAAGCAGCCCTAGGTCTATGTGAGTCGAGAGGCAAAGGAAAAAAAAAAAAAAACTTCCTAAAAGTATTTCTGCCATTTTATGTAATACTCTGTGGACGCTACTTTTAAATAAGCAAATTCTCCTATAACACAAACAACGTTTTCTCCGCCACAGGGACTTTGTTCTGTCCCAGAGCAAAGGAACCGAAGGGAATCCCTTTCATTGCCAGGCGCTCTGAATAACTTTTAAGGGGCGACATAGCAACCTCCATTTCTGTTAGCGACAGCCCGCAGATCAAAATGAACCGTGTTCCAGAAACACAGCAAATGTTCCACAAATAAGAAGCGTATTGACACATTTTCTCTTCACCCCTTTGTGCTAAGCCTGTGTAACTGCGCTTCAGTGAATGGCTTTTTGTTATTCTTATCTCTGTGCCTCAAAATTCCTCAAAACACATCTGTCACAGCACAGCTTGATAGCCAGCTCCTAACAACTCCTGTGTCCCAGCTCTCCTGTCTCCCACCAACCTCCCAGGTGGGAAGAGGTTTGCACAAACATTTCTTTTGCTCATCAGACCATGTCTAGCTTGCCTAGTCAGCACTACCCAGCCCCAGCCTGCTTTCCCACTGCACAGTCCCAAGTCGCTCCCTTTTTTCTTTTTCCTTATTTTTCTCCCTTATTTTTTTTTAGGGGACTTAATTGCTTCATTTCTGATGTTATGTTTAACCTCAGGAAATGGTACTATAGACATGGCAAACAACTTTCTGGTTGTTTCAATCAGTACCATATTATAAAGTACAGCCAGTTAAGAATCCTATTCATTTTCTTGCCCTGTCATCTTGATCTTATTTGAATGTCTGGGGAGCAGGAGGTGCTTGCTTGGCCCAGGATTTCAGAAGTGGGGGCAGGAGCGTCTGTGCAATGTGTTAGAGACACTGAAAGTTTTCATTTTGACTCCTTAATGAGAGCGACCTTTGCCACGGGCTGATGAGTTCCATACCTGTCCTGGTGTGTTTTCTGCAAACATTTGACACTGCTTGCAGGTTTGACGGGGATATGACTAATGAAGTCTTGGTATAAAAATAATGGGCTGCAATTGCAAGTCATTTGTGTGAAACCAAACTCCTTAAAAACTTGTCTCTGCTCACTTTCTGTTTTCTAAATGAGTCAATAATACGAATCAGATGGCTTGAAGGAATAGACCCCCAAATATTTCCTTTCTCCCTTCTATAAATTAGCTGCCATTTTGTGCAATTTTTGTTGCCTCCAGGCACGGTTTAAATTGGACTGTAGTTACTAAATTGCTGGAGCTATTGCAAAATGTGTAGGCTAATACATAATACCTTGTTTTTGTTAAATGTATAGTAAAAGCTCTTCTTGTGAGGTCAAGAGGCCCAGGCTGCTACTACTTAGAATGCATAACAATTTTATGTAAAGTAATCAGGAGGCAGACGGGAGCGCTCGCTTCTGCTAGAAGTTTCAAACAATCAACAAAAACGGACGCGTTGTTCTCACCACCCTTTGTCTCTCGTGGAGGCAAAGGGTGCCCATCGCCCCGCGGCGCCTTGCCTTCCTACCTCCGGGCCTGCTGCCGGGGGCGCTCGCCAGCGGAGCACTGCTGGGGGAGCGAAGGGCCGGAGGTTCCCAGCCACGCTGCAGGGCACCACGGCAGAGCCACGCCACGGCGCCTCGTCCTCCATCCACAACAGGCAAATCCTCTTCTTAATTGGTGGGCACACCAGAAACCTCATCACCCAAGTTGTCATTTTAGAATACATAAAAGATACCTAAAAATATTTTGGGAAGTCTTTAACTCCCTTATATCCATAGCACTAATGGATGTGTGACCAACTCTTGCAACTTCAGCATCAGGACTGATAATTCATGTTTTTCTTAAAGCCTCATCTGTTGGAGTCATGTAAATATACGAGAATTTTAAATTGCTATTAGAAGAACAAGTTTATAGCATTAAAGAAGAAATACTGAAATTCTCATCCGAGCTACCTTAGGGATTCAAAACCTCAAAGAAAAATAACAAGAAACCCATGTGCTTTTTAAACCTTCATACTTCAGAGGCACCTGATTCATGATTTCTGATTGCTAGGAACCAGAAAAATTGCAACAGTGGCTATGAAGCTTTCCATCATAAGCTACTATAACCGCTTTTAACTCCATCTGACCACTATTTGGTGACAAAGCCCATGCTGGCTAACTTCCCCTAATATAACCCGTATCAATTATTTTAAATCCCTCACCCCCCAAAGAACCATTCCATTGTATCCAAACTCTTGGACAGAAGAGGAGGGAAATAAGCCCATGATGCACGTGTGGTCACCTTGCGCAGTGCGCTAGTGGCAGTGTTCACCTAGCCTGGGATGACCAATTTCAGAGCCCGTGTGGAACAGGGTTGGTCACAGTCGCAGGCACTGCCAGCCACCACCAGTAGTTTTGTTTGATGTTGAAACACGCAATCAGGTTATTTTATATAAGATACTATTTTAGCCATGTTTGGACAGGCAATGGAAGGCAAAAGGTCAACATTTTTCCTTTAAATCAGGGTACATATATTACACAAGTACAAACACACATTGTGTACGTGTACATGTGTGTATGTGCGTGTGTGTTACAAATGTGCGTGGAAGAAATATCTGCCCAGGTTACACATATTTCCCATTACAAACTGAGTTGTCCTATTAAACCAAAGCTCATTTGCACTGATAATGTGCAAAGTTAGGGACATGCGTAACCCTTTGCAGGACTAGAGCCTATGTACGCACTCAACTTTAGTCTCCAGGTTTGAACGTGCTGATCTTAGTGCCTAGGACAAACATAAAACTTCATATAACTAAATATAGACAGCGTACAAGAGATTTTGTTTTGTTTTGTTTAGCAGCTCCCCTGTGACCCAACAGAAGTTACGAAACAAAACGAATGTAATAGAGCGTTCATTCACTGCTTATTGATGTTGCCTTGCCCTTGGGCATATTTGCAAAATTTCCTTCTACATAATAAAAAACGGCATGCCACTTACTGTGGCCAGCAGTATTGTGGATTGGCACTAGTCAAACACCGAGGCTATTATCTCTTAAATGCACGCTGCTCCTTCTGCACAAAGGCACTCTTGGACTCGGATGAAGGTGGTGTTCTTCTGGGCTGAATTTCAGGGAGGATGGTACAGTGTTTTGTTGGTCAATGTTTTGTTGCCCAGAGATAGGACAGTTTCTTTGTGGAAAGTTTGCTTACTACACAAACCTACTCTGTCAGATGCACTCACAGCTGCCCTGTAAGAGATACAGGCCCCATTTATATCTTCCTTTTCCTACATGAAGGAACAAATCTACCAGCACCTACATTTTCTTGTCACCAGCCGCAGCAGCTGCCACCAAAGTATTACCCAGGGACACACAAGAAATCCTCCCACATGCAACTCTGCAGCTGCTACTGGAGACAGGAGGTCTTACAGTCCACTTGTTGTTGTCTTCATCCAAGAATTCACTAATAAATTTGCATTATGCCTAATTGAGGAGCTTTGCTCCTGCCTTCCCTCATCCTGCACTGACAGAGCCAAGCTCTGGAAGAAGAGGACTCCAATACCTAAGTAACTCAGGTGTCTGCATCTGCTCCCCAAGCAGTACCCAGCCCATCTCCAGGCAGGAAGGGGACCTGGCAGGCAGCGACCTTGCCTCTGGGTGCCAGCTACACAGATAAAATGAACAATAATCGCAAATTCAAGCATTCATATTGCTAGCAACAGCTGCCAACCTCTATGGTCTGAGAGCATCTCACCTAGCTTTAGGCGAGGCATTTCTGAAGTGGCCACCTAGCCTCCCTCTACAATGGAGGAAGACACTTTAGATACCTCACCTTGGACGGATGGACTCCGTCTTCTGGCTGTTAACCACTGAGGAAACTTAATGGCCAGATTAGACTAGAAACCAAATGTTCAGACAGCTCAAGTTAGATAGGATAATTCTTTGTGGCAATGGTTAGGAAAATTCACCTGCAGGGAAATAATTTCATATTTGCCTAGTTCAAAGCCTCTCATATTTTCCTTTAAAATATATGGTATCTGCTATGGCACAGAGTGGGTCGTTGGCCAAATTGTTCAGCTCACTATGGCATTTTCTACATTCTAACTCCGCCTTTGTTTGTACTGGCTCAGTCCTCACTTATAGATAACTGTAAGTTATATAGTGCACATATTTTTGCACCCTAGTGAACCACAGTGCAGATTGTAGCTAGACATAATTTGCAGTTTTGGTACAAACAGGTAATTAGACATCCACCCTTCCAACATTTGTGCCAGCAGCTTAGAGCGGGTGCAAAATTACTAGGTTAAAATTGCACCTTACACCTTGACACCAGTTCTGAAAAGGCTGGTTCTAGAACATTAAATATAGTAGATAAATTTATATGCAGCCAGGAACAAAATGGTGTAAGCTAGCTAAGATTCTTTTTAATATATCTCCTTAATTCAAGGGGTCCATTATATGTAATACTCAAGAGGGGAAAAGAAGGGCTTGTACTGACGTGTGCGGGGAGGGGGGATGTTATGGTTTAGGTACCAACTTTCCTTTTTGCTCACACAAGGGCTAATTCATAGGTTAAGTGGAGGATTATAGATGATAGAAATGCAGCAGCCCTTTTCCTTTCCCTCATGCTTTTCATATAAACAGAAAGAAGGCTTCTCTCATCCCTTCTGCAAAAGTGTCGAGACTTCCATAGCTCTGTGAGAGGACCTGCCATTTCTGTCACTCCACTACCCCTTGTCCCTTTGTCCCCACAAATTACCTCATATTTTAGCTTGGAAAAGAATAATTCACAGCCTCAGAAGAAGATAAGACCAAATTTCATAGGATATACTTCTTTAAGAAAAGCCTGGACTATAACCATGCCCAGGATAATGTGAATCCAGTCCTGCTTTCACTGATTCGCAAGAGTTTTGTCACCAACTTTAACAAAAACAAATTAAGCCCTTTGCAAGACGTCCCTCACAAAGCAGCATCCCACCGGGTGCTACAGCACACGTGACGTCAGTAGGCAGCTTTGAGCACGTTTAGTCAGCGGGAACAAGATGACAGTGGGGAAATTCAAGCGCTGACTGAATACCAGTCTCCTCTTGGTACCCAGCAGTGATGCCCTTCCAGAATAACCATTTCTTTGACTGGCAAAACTATAAATAGCAAGTAAATGCTTAAAAAAATTAAACAGAGTTGTTGCAAATTAAGGGCCTAAGCCTGCAGAGTCACGCCGACAACAAATGCACGTGCATGAACAGGCAGCCCCATAGGGCTACCCGTGATCCGAAGTTACTGATCGGCGCGTCTGCAGAACCGCGACACCGCATTTGCTTAAAAGAAGCCTCTGCGGGATTTTGGCAGTCTGCAAACGCAGCGATAGCTACAGGGAGGCCCTTACGCATTTGCGTGTACACTGCATCTCTCGGGGACAACGTACATGCGCTGCACATTGCGGCATTTTTCATAGTGGGTGATCATACGGTGTTGAGCAAAACAGTAAATAATGCTCTGATATAAAACTCATGTAACTGTTACTTGCTGGCATGAAAATTAAGGCTTCCCCTTGTGTTCCAGTAACTTGAACACTTCCCTTTGATAGTTTCCGTGTTTGTTTGTTTCAATTTTGTTTGTTTTAATGAAACGCTTGGAATTCTAGCACAGGATCTGCGAGTTGCCTTTTTCCTTGACTCCTCCCTGTTAAAACCTTGACTCCTTCTTGAGTGCACAACTGAGACATGTTCGCTGTGTTCTTAGAGGGAGAGAGGAAATAGGAAAAAAAGTGAATTTGAAAAATGTATTTTTTGTGTGGGATAAGCGCACATTCCACACTTGTTCTGGGTAAGACGGATGGGAATCCTACATAAAAGAAGCTCTTTGGGTTTTGAAGAGTGAATTGGGGAACCAAAAAATGTCCTTTCATGAAAAAATAGTTTAGGTTCATCTATACTTGTTTTTCATGTATTTTCTATGGAAACATTGCCAGAGCTCACAGTTTCCACCTTAGGTACATTTTCCCTAGCTAATTAAACCCTCTTTCCCCACATGACAAATGGGCCCTTCTCAGGAAAGGGCATGATTGCAGACGCGGATGAAGTCAAAGAGGGCATTCTTAGTGATTAGACATGAAATACGGACTTTGAAAATACAGAGATTTTGAAAGTAAAGAGTGAATAACTTACTGCATCCTCAGGGTAAAAATAATTTATGCATCCTTTACCTAAGTGAGTTTTCTCTATCTGTTTATTTTGGGTTTAAAAGTCTATTTATCTGGTTAGGTATACTTTCAAAGATATATTTACCATGGCTCTCCTCTTCTGTATAATGCTCGCATGTTTTTCAAGCCAAATTCATTAGCAATAGTGCCTCAGTGATATGTGAGCCTTCAAGCATGGTATACCTTTGCGGAAGGTGGAGAAATATGGAGAAGGCAATGCTGTGCAGTGTTTGGAGCTGGTGTTCAGCTCTCCCAACTGATGCTAACTCACCATGGAAGCGCAGTTCCAAAATGACAACAGGCAGAATTCAAAAATCTTGAGTCCACCCTTAAAATTTTGAGTTTAAATGTGAGTTTAAATATTTAAAAAGATACTGGGTTTTGTGCTTTAGGCCATGTTTTCAAGCACCACTTTCCAACAAAGGGTGCTGGAAACGGATCTTTTTAAATGAAAGCTGAGATCCTCGTGAAATAATTTGAGTCCAGCAGCTTCAAGAAAAGTCCATGATATCATAAGAGTTGGCCAGATTCTTAACTCCTTATTTATTAAATAATCACGAGTCATCCGGCATCTTGGACAATTCCTCCACAAATCCTAAAGACCATTAGGCTGTGATATGGGGAAGGAGATGTTTTTTCCTAGTCTAGGGGCCAGGTGCAGACAGAGACTGGCCAGCACAAACTGGAACGGCAGGCGGGTCGTTGCTTCCCCATATTCCTCCTACCTCCAGTTATCAGTACCGCCTCTTACTGCCCTTTCCAAGTTGTTCTCCCTACAAAGGTTTGGGCAGGCTGGTGTCACCACTTGATGCTCATGGCCTACGGAGAAGAGAGGTCCACTGAGCATCGGGAGGTGACAAGATTTGAACTGAGGAACTGGGACACAGTACAGGGCAGAGAGACAGAGAGGTACCAATTACATTCAACTCCCCTCTCATCCTAGAGACCAAGGACCACTGTTTATTTTCTTGCCAGTGCTGTTTCTTCTTAGTTCAGATACAGCAAACTCCTCTAGTTTAGATGTGAAATTGGTGTGGGCAAAAGAAAACGGACAAACCTATTCTTCCTATATTCCAAGTAATTTCCGTACATGACACTGCTTGCTTGGAGCTGCACAGCGAACACTTACATCAGAGAAAAGGAGAATGGATCTGCAATCCAGCAGATAGTTCAGTCATCACTGACCCACAGTCTTAGGCAAGACTCCCTGCCTCGGTTTCCCTATTTTGCAAAATAGGACCATTACAAAGAAGTTTTCTAAAGCATAATATAAAGATCGGTACCAGCTATCAATAGAAATACTATGTAAGTGTTGGGGGTAATTACTAGAGTCTATAAATTCTGTGGAAAAAAAATCCTTTCATTTTCTATCAGGCAGTAAAGTACCCATTAAAGGATCTGGTCCACTGTTAAATACTGAAGCAATCCCTCGCTGACTCAGATCTTGCTCCTACTCAATTCATAAGAAATAACTCTATAGATCGGAGGCTGGTACTTTGGAACCACACTGCTTTCCTTTTCAGGTGTGGAGAGGTAGAAAGTACCTGTTTAGAAAAAGTTGGTCTTGTATTGATGTGATTTAAAATGAAGAACTTACTTAACATTTTTGGAAATAAGAGACTATACACATGGCTGTGTCATTCTTTTCTTCCAGTTCCGTAGAGACGTGACGAACTGCTACACAGAACGTACAGAAGCAATTCAAAGATGAGCCGTAATCACAGAGCAGAGACACACTGTTCATGAACAGTTCAACGTAAAAAAAAAAAAAAAAATCCAAGTTTATGGTGCAATACATGTGAGAAAATGGAGCTCGTGGAAGTCTGTCATTTTCTCTGTGTATTCAAAGTGGTTTCCAGCACAAGGCCATCAGCGCATGGACCACCTGTGGCATGTATGGTGCCTGGGCACCCAAAGCAGCCTTTCCAAGGAGACTCCTGCATTTCTCTTCCAATGATCTGTTAAGTTTTCCAGAGGGGAAAGACTATCCTACTTGCTTCTCACCCCTAACCTATCCCCAAACAATCTTGCTTGCTTCACCCACTGCAATGAGGAAACAAGATGAAAACCAGGAGTAGAGAGCAGCTGCAGAGGCCTGAGGCACTCATGCAGCCGGAGGATTCGTCTGCAGGATACCTGGCCACTAGTGCACAAGTCGGGTCACAAAACACCAGTCCTTCACCTGCGGCTGTGGGGGCAGGATCCTGCTAAGCGCTCCTCTGAGCTCCCTACAGCCACCACCGGCCCCAGCAGCCTGCAGGGACAGACATTCGTCCCCCAGTGGGACCTACAGAGCGAGGATGCTGTCACAGGCCTCCACGTCGTTCTGGGAGTTGTTGTTTACCAAGTCTTAGGAACAGGAAAAAATACCCCAATGTTGGGGCTAAAACCAACAGTGAACCTGGCACATACATGTAACTCTCTTCTGCTGCATCCTTAGGGACAGTAGAAACACGCTTGCAAGATGAGGACCCATTTTGCAGTCCTTGCTCACTCAAGACTACTTGCATGAGCTGGGACTACTTGCACAGTCAGAGGGCTGCAGGATCAGGCCCTTAATCACTAAAAAATACACTACTCACCAATAGTTACCTAATTTAGCAGAATACATTACCTCTCTGCTTCATAAATCTTAATTAAAGCTGTTAGTTTTCCTATTATATGATCAAGAAACGCCCCATTAAAGTTAAGCAGTTTCTCCAAGTAATTATGTACATTATATGGTGTGAGTGTAAAGATGTATATAACATTCCACTTCCAATTATTTTGCATACCCTGAAAAGCATTATCTATTAAATAAAAAACTTGCAGAATTTCATTAATGCACGATTTTTTAATCTCCCAAAAGTCAAAGCTGTCCCACAGGAGCATATATACTCAATGTTGGCTCCTTATAATACAATTTAATGCTCACAAACACAACTAAAGTATTTAAGCATTTACAGAGGTTGTCATAAGTGCTTTTCTTATTTTTGATCAAATTCAAGTCTACACTTAATACAGTTAACTGTAGTTATTTAATTTCAAAACTCAAGAATCCAACCTCAAAAATTTATAACAATATAAATTTAGTTACATTGATATAGGATATGTATGCTACTGGGAAACCATTTTTCAGTAAGAAGTATAGAACTCTAAGATCTAAAAGGAGTTATTTTTAAAAGTAAGCATTATTTCAAATAAACCTTGTCAGATTTCAAATAATATTTTCCTATTCGTCTGCAAAATGATTTTATAATTTTTAGTAGTACATTTCAAGCCAGTGCTAAATGCTACCAAAAACTGAATATGTTTTAATTATGCTTTCCCTTTTGATGAGAATTTCATGTAAATACTGAACAAATATTAAACTGAGACATTGCAAATATCTTAAATATATTATTAACCAAAGCACTTCATTTCCTAGCAACTGGCTAGAGAATGAAATTTGGAAAATTATTCTTAGCTCCCCTAAGACACTGAATTTATTGCCTTACCACATTAACAATTAAAAGGTATATGCAAGATGTTAGATGTTAAAATATAATGGAAGGAGCTTAACATCTGCCTATATGAGGCAAGGAACCAACTCCTGCCCTTAAAAGTAACCTAATCAGGCTTGCAAGAATGTAATATTTTACTTTTAAGTAAAATATTATTCTTCACAAACTGTAGAGAGTCAATCAGGCACATAAAAAAGGAGAAGAAAGAAAAGCACTGAGAGCAGCAGGCCCAGCTGATGCTGATAATCTTTGATCCAATAGAGTTTAATATCATCCTTCAGAGCTGACAGTACATTATTAATTGAAACATTGGGGCTGAACTATGTCCTCTTCTGTAGTAATCATTATATAATTATATCCCATAGGCAGAAATACTATTTCCACCTCTGCCCCTGAAAAAGTAATCTACAAACTGGCGTAAAAATGTGTGAAAGTAAATAGTACAGCAACGCTCTATTTATGATATCTGTACTTGGAGGTCCATAAATCATAATGTATATTCTGAGGAAACAAATAAAGAAACGAGAATTTCAAACAGATTATTTTTATATAATACATTGTGAAAGCATCTTGGATAGCTTGATTTCAAACTATCTGGCTGGATTTCTTTTTATAATTTTTTTTTTGCTTTTAATTCTTGCACAGATGTAGCTATATAAATAACAGTATTTCCTGGAATCCCTGAAACATCAAACCAAACATTTTCCAATATTAAATGATTGCATTCCATTATGTCATTACCACTTAGAAGAGTCTATAAATTCATTGACCGAAGAGTTTAATAGCAATGCCTGATCTTTTATATACCATACTTTTATTAATAGAAAAATCAGCCTCTTCTGTAACATTAGCACGTTACCCTTTCTAGTAAAGCATATCAAATCACATTAGTGAAAAAGTTGCCAAGTCAAATGGAAGCTTGGTGCCAGTTTTCTTTTTTTTTTTTTCCTCTTTCTTTTTCTTGAGAGAGAGAGAGAGCAAGAGCGGGGGATTAAATTTCTTACTAAACTTGTGGCAACGAACGTAAAATATAATAATCCTTTAACATTCCTATCATGATTTTGGTCCTAGCGCTTAAACCAACAGAAGACTGAAGGAGTTAATGGTTTAAAATGTGCAATAATTCAGAAAGATACGTTGGGTGATTTTCAATATATGTTTTCTGAAAGATGGACTCTGGAGCAGACAGATCAACTTTGCAAAAGGGAGAGAGGGGGGAAAAAGAAAAAAAGAGGTACTCTACAACCAATCAAACCAAATGCCAGAGCAGAGGGCAAAGGGATATGGAAACTGAGAAGATAGACTTCCAAGTCCTTTCCTGAAAGTGCTTGGATTTTGAGGAGAGTCCAACATCGGCTGACAAAAGTGTCTTTGTGCTGCGACACTGGGGAGAACGAAGGAGAGCTCGGGAAACCTAATGAAAACAGGCCAAGCCTTGTACATTAGACCCCATGGAGAACTTTGAATCATACGAGCTGCAGACAAGCACTGAGTATGTAATGCCAAATTAAAGACCACCAAATATGGGCAGCATCGAAGCAATACCAGGGCAGATGTACTCGCAGCACGCAGGACAACGCAGCGCTCTGCAGTTCGCCTTGCCTCAGCTGCTGCAGATGCCCGAACCCAGCAGAGGGCACAGCTGGGGGACACAGCGTAGCTCCTGCATAGAGCTATGCTGATTTACACCACCAAAGAACCTTGCCCGAAAAGAAGAAAAATAAAACACACCTTTTAAAATTTTTTTCTGCAACTAGCTTGAATGCTAGCAGTGTTACTGTGCGTGCGGCAACGAGGGTGCCCGACCTGCAGCTCCCCTTGCAAAGTCCCTGTCTGGGGCTGGGATATAATCCCCTTGTCTCCCTCACACCCCCAGTCTGCTCAGGTCTCCTGCTTTGTCGTTTCCTTGTATTTCATGATAGACAGTGTATTTCATCTTGCCTGCTGAGAAAAATCCTGCCTCATACTAGCAATCGTGGGCCTCGTTAGCAAGGTGCAGTCTCTTCAGCTCTGCCTCACACAGAGCACACGGCTCTTCAACTCTCTCCTTCCAAACCTCTTTGCTCCAGGATTTCTCCAAGCAGCGAATCGAGAACAACCGAACAAATAGCAAACTCTTCACACTTGTCTATCAGGATGCTTCAGCCACGCTACCCAGGTGTCTGCGATCTGCCTTCCACCCGCTTCCTCCCGCTGCACCGATACCATTGCAGCACAGCGTCCCTAACGTTCAGACTGGGCGGGGAGCAGCGACAGGCAGGGCTCACGCTGCCCGCTTGTGCCGCGTGGCACCTGGCACCCGACTCTGCAGCCGTGCTCCGGGCAGGGTGGCCTCCTGCTCCGGACTCCGTCGCCGCGTTCTGCGGGAGCCGGGTGAGCCTCGGCGCCTTGGCTCGTGCTGCGCATTTCACGAGGCAGGGATCAGCTCTCTGTATACGTACAATATCCAGCGTAACAGTCTCTAAGGGATGTCACAGCATAAAAAAAAGCACAGTCTAAGCCTGAGTGCTGATCTAGGAGAAGCGGAGACAATCATTGCAGAAAACAAGCATGATTAACCAGGTCTGAATTCCCAATGGTGTAGCCACGACTGTGCAACCTGCCCCCCAGGATTCCTGCATCATCATCCTTCCTTTACCACTGGCCCCTAAAAAGAACATCCTGTGCTTGTTAGTTATTTCTTACACTGCTACCCTTCGGCAGTCAAGAACTGCTTAAAGTCTTTAATGACTCTGCATGGAAAAGATGGTTCAACAAGGTATTTCCAAGCTGTGCTAAATGCATCAGAACAGCATATAATAATGTCACAATGAGCATGTTCCCGCTTTCATGCAAATCCATAGAAAAAGCTGCAATTAATTTGAACGAGGGCAGAGGAAGGCCTTGCATATATCGGACCCGAAACTTGTACTCCTTCTTCTGGTTTTACCCTAGTGTTACCAGAATTACTATAGATTTAAACTTCACAGTCTCATAATCCTGATAAAATCTCTGAAGGAACTGCATACAGCCCTTCGGAGATGGGAAGTGGTAAACAAATGCTAAGTGGCCTTTTCCAGAACACAGACGTTAAGCAAAGTCGAAGCGGCACTGAGTGAAAATGCAGCTTCACAACCTCCACGGAGCGACTCGCACTCTCCCAGCCCTGCGTCCGCACTGCACAAATGCTACTGCAGAGCTTTTAAGAGCAACAGAAAAGAGCAGGATGGTTCTTCCACCCCTTCCTGCTCACTACCAGGGCTTAGCGGATGCGCCGGGAGGGCTGCTAAGCCTAGAGCCAGGACGAAGCAGAGCGGGGGCAACCGAATCCATGGCTACACGCGACAAAACGGCTTGCAGACGGGCAGCCGGTCTTTTCTGCGTGCAGACACAAAGGAATGTGAGCTCTTCCTTCTTGTATAAAGTACCCAATTATGTAAGTCCGGTGCAAAGACGGGTGAATTTTGCCCTAAAAAACATTGAAAAATGTGCTTTTCATTAACTTAAAATGCTCTGTCCAGCGCACCTTAGCCAAGGAAAACTCCTGGGCACACTGGTGTGAGTTTTGCCCCAGGAAGCGCGGCTGAATGGAGTATTCTCTGTTTTAAGAGCACTGTTTAAAACAGAGATACCATCTCGCTCTGCTAGTGCGATAAGAGTGGGAGCCAGCAGAAAAGAAACTGAAACAAAAGAAACCTGCGGTGCGGGTGGGGGAATCAATGGAGTAATTTTTCACTCCCTGTCATTTCCATCATATTAAATGAGATTTAAAATACTGGCCCAGTTTCTCAACTGGTGTAAACTGGCATAGCTCCTTAATAGTCAACAAAGCTAAGCCTATTTACAACAGTGCAGGACTCAGCCCTGTTAAATTCAAAAGGTATGGCTGCAGAAAATAATTCACACCCAGGGTTGCCATATCACTGGCACACATACACAAGCACATTCTTGCAATATCCAGAGGGCCATCTCCGGTTTCAAACGTTAGCAAGCACGAATCGCCCAGAGTTCGTGATTAACATGTCATCCCCCTATAACGGGGAAAGGGCTAGAGAATGGGCGCTATAGGGGGCTCGGCCGGGCGGACCCACTGCAGCTAAGGGTCGGTCAGCCTTTCTGCTATAAACCACATTTCCAGGGGTTTACTGCTTGGATGTGTTTAAACCCCATTGGGTTCAAACGAAGCACACTGGTTTGTAGATTGGATTTGGAAGGGTCTTTTTCCTCCTTTAATCGGTTTGGCTGCTTTCTGTGTAAAACCCAGGAAGTTCTCCAAATTCCAGGTGATTTTGCCCTCCAACTTTTTGGACCAGTTCTCAAGGTGAAACGGCTGGGGGCAGGGAGGTGGGGGGGGGGGGGCTGTGTTGTGTAGTGGGGAGAAGACAAAAAGAGGAGGAACAACAACAACAAAAAAGTCAAGGTTAAGTAGTTAGAAAAGACTAGACACTTTTTCTCTCTGAATAACAAATGTGAAAAGAAAATCCCCTGTATTTAAAGTAATACCTGGGAAAATGACCACTCTGTTTCCTCAGTAGCATCTGAGCCAAATTCTTGTTTCAGTTACAGCAACCGGTACAGCAATATTGACTTGAGTGAGGTCACGCTCGTGTAAGTGACCTCCGTTGGCCAAACCGAACCATCTGTACACCAGTGGAAATCTGGAGCAACCGCTGGCTTTGGTGGGATTGCCCTGGATTTACACCAGTGTAGCTGAGGGAAGCATTTGGCCCAATAATTCTTTAAATACACGTTTTTTTTCTCTGACTGTGAAACCTCAGTGAAGTTAGTGGCATTACATGGACTATAAATCACTACAGAATTTGGTGCTTTGTTTTAGGCCAAATATTTTCTGGTATTGTATATTTCTGGCAAAAATTGCCCTTCATTTATACCATGGCAACCGCACTAATAACAGGGTGTTGCATTAGTGTATATATGCAGCAGCCATCCACACGCTGGATCCTACCCTGGCTCCTCCTGATTCCAGCAAGATGCTGCAGCTCAGGATATCCCGCAGCAGCCTCCCTGCAGCTTGCAGACCCCCGGAGAGCCTTAACCCTCTGGTGAGCCTTGTTCGCAGACCAGAAGAAGCGAGGTTGGGTGGGCTCGATCCAGGCCATCAGAAAGGGCTGAAGTGGCCGGACTGACCTGCACCTCGAGGCCCAGGAACGCCAGCATCGCCGGGCTCCAAACCGTGCGGGAAAGGAGCCTTTCCAGTTCACCGCCCCCTCAGCTACTGCACCTAAGCACTCGTACTCCCAGTCTTTCGCTCTGCTCCGGTTGGTTCTCTTGACTAGCCTACTTTTTGGCTGTTTGTTACAAAACACAGCTTTCCACTTTCTGCAGCGTGCCTGCAACAAGTTCAAACAGACGCAAATCCCCCAGGGGCCAAACTTGTGTCAGATCAGATCCCGGGACATTGTAACGGGCTTTCCCCCCTCGCTGCAGCTCAGCGTAGCTACGGATGGATGCCAACCCAATGTATAAGGACCCCCATACAAACACAGCCATTCTGGGTTTTCCGAAATCTTGTAAAAATAAATGTTTTGTTTGAATTCAGTTTCTTTTTCTTTCTCTGCCCTTTTCCTCACTCCTTGTTCCTCCCTCCTGCCAGAGGTGTGCTCCTCTCCTCAACTCTCCCAGAGTCTGTTTTCTCTAAGTCAACCATAATAGTGACACCAACTCCAGTTCACTTCTTACAGCCCAAAACCTCCTCCCATCTCTTCTCAAGGTATTTTTTTCTCCTATCGCTTGATCACAACCCTCCCAGGCCTTTGTATCATGTTGGATCCTTTCAATATATCCTTTAACTGAGGAATGAAAAGACTGTTCATTCTCTCTCTCCTTCATCCATGCTCTTTTCTCCTCCCATTTCCACCCTCTGCTCTCATTTCATTGCCCATGTTTTCCTCCAGCTCCCGGTCTGCAGTGCCACCACATTTAAATGGTTCAGCATATTCCCATCTATCCCTCTCCACCTTTCTGCTTAGGGCTAGTTAGATATATAGATCTATATAAAGATCCAAGCAGGAGGATTTCTATCTGTTGTTTTCAAGACAATTCAAAATGCGCTTACAAGATATTGTATCAAAACAACTCCACAGGCCCATTCTTTGTCCTACTAAAGCCAACAGGACTCTTCAAATTAACATCAGAAGTCAACATGAATTTTTTGGCTCATAAGCCTCAGTTATTTTCAGACTGGCCTTAAATGTTCCTTTCCAAGCAATCAAATTTATAATCAGTCTAGCTACAATAAGCCCGTTTGATTATTAAGAGTTACTCTACCTATTGGGCCACCATAGTATACCGAGTTTTCTCAGCAAGAATTAGCTATTATCCTGAATGGCCCTGTTTCAAATCTTATAGGAGGGTTTACTTTCACTAAAGAGGTAGGCATGGAAATGACAAGGAAACTTCTCAAAGTTGTTTGCGCACATTAAGAGGGAGAAAATAATAAATACAGTCTTCATTTCTTGTTTGAACACTGATAGACTAATTTGGACCTTAAATCACATTCAGTGTTTTGATTGTCTGTAGCAATGTCTATACTGCTGACATTTTTTAAAGTTCCTTTTATCCTTAGGTTATTAATGCCATATTTATGAAACTTCCCACTCTTCTGTATAGAGTCAAGGTAAAATAAATTTTAGAAAGAGGACTGAATTAAAAAAAAAATAGACCACAATAATCCCAGAAGCTGCAGAAGTCTGGGTTTGTTTCAGAAGTTAACGACTAGTTTGGAGGCATCTGAACCCAGCATTTTGACTCAGGTTCTTCTTTACAATTTATAGGAAGGTTTCTTCCATCTCTAACACATGGTCTGTTTGTTTCTACTGTCATTTTCTAAAAGGCTGAACATATCTCTGGTCTAAACAAAGAGCAAAGAAAGGGGCTTTCTGCTTCCAGCAACACGGGGTGTTTCTCATGCCTTCATCTTCTCAGGGAGTGAAGAGAGACCTCTTTGCTTGCACACCTAGCACCATGAAGGCTTTTGAGCATTATCATTAAATCAATACAAAACACCAACAGGGAGTGTGCATCTCATTTTTTAAAGCTGTGTGTTTTCTGAGCTGCTTGTTCAATCATTTTAACAGTTCCCCCAAAAGTGACTTGCACCACACGTGTCCTTTCGGTGGGAACTGTAGGTGATATGAACAAAGTTAGCCTACACCTAATCAGGTTGTGAGAAATAATCAAGAGTATTTTTTAAGATGTGTTCAATTCAGCAAAGGGCAAAGACTATTAGTCTTTCCCTTATTTACTAGAGTTTGGGTGAAATTCACATTATTTTCATTAATATTGTTCCCGCCACATCAATTATTATAAGGTGCACTCAATAATGCGGCTGTGTTATACCTCAAACAAAGTATCTTTCAATGCATTTTCTCAAGCAAACAAGGTTTACATCCTAATGCAAGATACACTGCTGTACAAAACTAATGCCATATGTCTATTTTTCCAGTCGTCGCCTCAGCGACATAATCTGATGGGTAGATTTGACATGGAAAAGAATATTAGAAACTCTGCAAAAGAAAACTAGCAACAAAATAGGCAGTTGGATGGTATGGATTAAAGCACCACTGGAAAGTATGCTGAAACAATGAATTTTTCCCACTGTAGCAAAAGAAATCTGTCACTGCAGCGTTAGTCATAAATCGTCATATTGATACATAGAGAGGAGGAATCTCATACGGAAAGAGTTTGTTATATATTGAACATCCCTAATCTGCGACCGTCAGGCAACCCAAACCAGCAACGGCTCTGTTTTGCCATGGTAGGCGTGTATATCTTTATAAAATAGCATCTCCAGTTTCTGTTAATACAAAATTCCTAAACACCTGGATGCTCCCATGTCATGAAATAAATGCTTGTAGAATAAAAATTTACAGTCCACCACATGCATTAAATTTGTTTAAACACTTTTTCCAAGCGAGGCCCTTTTTTTAATCGCGAGTTGTATTTTATAATGGAGAGCCAGCTCGCTGGCAAGCCTCCATTCTTCCAGCCCTGACAGACTGTTTGTCAGTTAAACTCCCCTTGTCATGTATCCCCACCACTGCCAACTCATGCACGGAGACCTTCACTTTTACTGCTACCACTTGCACCCTGTGCAACCTTTGTCATTGATCACTGATCCAATCCAGTGCCCACATGTTCTTCAAGTGCCTACACAAGTAATGAGGTACTTGTGGTGTAAAATTAAACTGTCAACTGTCAGCGATTGATAACCACAGCGAGAGCTGACCTAGAACACCTGCACCCGTGGCCAAGACAGGTGTGACACGTTTGATCGCTGAGGCCTACTAGGCAGTGTGACCCAACGGTGTCCCTCCATGGATTTTGCGTGTGACAGAGCCGTCGTATTTCAGCCCCAGATTTCAAAAGCTGGCGTGGAAGGAGCCCCCTCCTCTGATCAATATGCACCCGGCCACCTGCGGTAAAACTCTTTTATGGTCTTGTTAATCTATTAGCGGCCAGGGCGGTGGCTGCAACGTGAGCTACACCAAATTTTCGTAGTGACAGATATTTATGGCAATTAAGTGTCTTTCTGCCTCCCTTTCTCCTCTCTTCATCCCCCTCTTCACCTCCCCCCCCGGTTCTTCTTCATCCTCAGCTTGGCAGCAGCCTGCACATTTATCAACATTGTCACCCCCTTTATTAGTGTTTTTGTGAATGTGCCAGGGCTCAGTTGGGGCCTCCGTTCTCTTATGCACATCGATTTAGAAACAACACTGGGTATCATTTATGGCTATTTTTGTAGCATAAAGCCTCCAGTCCTGCTTCTGTGTTACTCTCTGTGGCAGGAGCATAGAGCTGAACATTTCTTTGGCGTCGTTTAAGTAAACTCAGCCTCATTTTGTTGAAAGCACTGAATAGGAAATCTCTCTTCTCCTTTCCTGCGCGTTCCATCACCACTACAGAGACCTACGCATTCTTCTTCACCTAGCCATAATTAGTTTTAGCCTTGGCTACTACAGTATTTACCCTACCGTTGATATTTGAGTACTTTTTTTTAATTATTGATTTTCACTTTAAACAAAAAGGCACTTTAAAGACATACGGTGTCTTTAAAAAACCCTGAAACATGTCAGAAAATAATGGCAGGAAGGTTTTTCCCCTCCCCTCAAACAGTTGCACTATATTAAGTTCATGTGATGAGAAGATAAAAATCTATTAACTTGCTGCTGACCTTATCGACACAAGGATCTCTGCAGACATTACAGGAACCATATCTCTTCTGACTTTTACATCCAGAACCTCATGCACCAGCGTCCCAAACCAAATATAAAATCTTCCTGATGAGTGAAACAGTGACACAAATTCAGATTCTGGTCTTGCTGGCTGGCAGGAGACACGGGCTCCTCTGGGGCCTGGGACTGGCCTCTACTTTCAATTTAACTTCAGGGGCGGTTTTTTGCCATATGCTACCAGGGGCTCTGAATCAAAACTGTTTCCGTAGGACCATATGCTACAAGGCAAATGTGCTGGAAACAGAAAGGCTTTCTGCTCGCCCATATCACCATGATGTATTGCAAACATAATTAAAGGTGAGTAACGCGCGCAGTCCTGTTTCGGTTAATCATTCCTTTTTTCAACTGAAGCCAGTATAAAACAAACCAATTTTCAAATTATACCAGAAGTCCATCTAAATACACATTGCTCACAAACACATACACCTCCCACATTGTCACGCTGCCCTGTGTGCAGGGCTCCTCCCCTGCGCAGATGGCAGCTCTGAAACGCGTGCTTTTAAATAAGAGCTCTTTGGAGCAGAGCAAGGACTCAGGTCGGTCCCACATTTCTCTCCTGTCAGAACACAGTGAAATACGGAACGATCCAAAGCACCGCCACGCTCACGGTGCTAAAAGGCAGGGACAGGGCAGTCTCTTGGTCTTCGAAACCCGGGGAAGGAGTCAGTGATGGGACGTAACTGTCGTTCGGCAGAACGCAGCATTTTCTGCTAGCCAGCTCTGCTCGCCAGGAGGTAGCAAGTTCCCACACATTTAGAAATAAGACTGCATAGGATGCCAGCAAGGCTGCACCCCAAACAGGCCACAGTTGGATTATATCAAATGAAACTGGAGCGTTATAACAACACCAAGCCCACAAGACTAATGTTTGCGCAGTTTGCTAATGCCACTGACACCTAGGAGTCCGGGGGTAATTCATTCAATAGCATATTGAAGGGGAATTCGTTGGGACTCGGCTGACTCTCAGGGAAATTCAGTTATCAGCTCAGGTCTGTGGGCTAATTTTATGTACCTGCATCATATACCAGAGGCAGGGCTCTGCTTCCCTGGAGCTCACCATCACCCAGGCCATTAACATCACGGCTAACACACCACCCTATTCCTCCAGTCTTCAGTGAAAAGATAAACTCCCAATGCCAATGAAACATGCAATAGCCAAACATTTTTAAGATGTAGCTAGAATTCAAGCTAGCGGCTTGGGCAGCTGTGTGGATAAGCAGATCAGCATGCAGCGTAGAGCTTCTGAGCATGCAGTTGTTGTCTCCAAACCAGGGAGTTTATGACACCGAACGCAGGGCAGCGTTCTGGGAAGTCCTGTGACTCGCGTCTCATGTCCTTGTGCTCTCCTCTGGACATCCACCACAGGAGACAGGATACTGGGCTGGAGAGACATGCAGTCTGACCCTGGACATCTGGTTTTATGTTTGTGAGCACGCTCACGTAGTTTTCTAGCAGTACCTGGAAAATCTTCAAATGTGCTATAGACTTGAAAGGTCAGTATCCCTTCAAAGCTTCTGGACTGCTGCTGGCGTGCCAATGCAAACCACCAGAGGAACTCCAAATAGGACCAATACCAGTGCCGTATCCCTCCCCTTCCGACTCACATGCATTCTACTCCAAAGAGCTGGGATGAGCTCGTGGTTAGGACATGGGACTGGCCAGGTTGCATGCTCTATTCCTGTTTCAGCCCCCTGCTTTCCTCTGAGACCTCTAGGAAAACGGTTTCATTCCTGTGTGCTCCAGTTTCCTCTTACTTCACGAGAGCTAATAATAACACCTATTTCATGGAGGTGCTGGGAAGTGAGTTCCAGTGGTTAGATATGCAAAAGCCCCATTCATATCATAAGTAATAAAAATATATTATAAATGCCTAACAATAAAGAAATAACATGGCTCAAGCCACTGCTGGTTGTGGTTGTGGTTTTGCAAAACAAAAAATCTTACTGATGGGGAAAATTGCTGATGATTTGCTTCACGGAAAGAAAAAATAAACAAATACAAGGTAACGTGAAACAAAGTAATGGTTTGAACAGTGATGCTCTTTACATTAGCAGCTGGGACATGCTGAAAAAATTGGATGTTGATTCAAATGTTTTCAAAGTTCAGAAATGTAATTTAGAGCTCCGTGTGCTGAATGCAGTGACCCTGATGCTAGGACTGCAAACAGCTATTGTTAATCATCTATTCCCGACTCTAATGTCTAACACTGAAACTATTGACTGTAGCCTCACTGTGTATGTGAACAAAACCCTGGTGTTTTTACTGTATGTGCAGCCTTTCTTTTGCTCCCAAATATTTGATTTGCTTTACTAAAAACAGGTTCTGTAATTCGTATAGTAGAAGGAAAGTAGATATATTGCTTCTCACCAATGCTGCCTGCTGTGAATAAGACACACTGAGATCTAGGAACACAAACCAACTGAAATAGAGATCAGTATGTAAAATATGCCTGGAGCACCACATACAGTACATACGCCAGCATGTTCCATGAAGGAGAAATTAATGATACGTGGAAAGCTCATTCCAAATGATCACAGTGACCAAAACTTAGACCTAGAGTCTTTCTTTTTTTTCCCTAAATCCAGAGAGAATCTCTCTTGTTTTTATTCTAATCACAGAGCTGACCAGAAAACCAGAACTTCCTAAACCACCCAAGTGGAAGTGAAAGAGCTGATCTCAGAGCAACAAGGACAAAACAGAGACTAGATTATGTGACTCTCACCTGGCATTTTGAAATCTAGAACTGTGCACACCTATTGGCCTCCAAACCAGAGATACACAAAAGTAATTAAACAGCTAAACTCTTAGGCATTCCTTTGGACAAAAAAAGTTGGCAAGATGTGACATCAAAGATCAGTTGTTTACATATTGGGGGACCTGTCTGCTTGTCTCTTAGCATTGATTTTTACGGTACAAAAATATTATTTCAGTGACAAGGATGTAAACCTTATTCAAAACAGGATTTAAACCATATCCTGCAAGTGAGGCATCTCTTCAGAGAGCCTGCCTGCACTTACAGCATACTGAAGGCATGCTGATTTTAGTCTTCAGTGTTTGTTAAGAGGGTCACAATATCAGGAAGCAGGAGAAGGCTCATCAAAGCTTCGTTGCTTGCCTTCACCGCTCATCAACTAGACAGTACCTTGTTTTTTAAAACTGAGCGGAAATGCATCTCCAGTGACCCATTGTTAGAAACTTCCTTTTGTCTTTAAGTTTGCTGGAAGGAGTATGGGGGCCCCTTTTAACTCTTTTCCAATAGGTAATTTCCCTTAATTAGGGCTCTCATTACAAGTGAGAATTTATCAGACGTGATTAGAGAAGCATCTCGTCTCTTTCCTATTGCCTCAAAAGGCATATTTTGATCTCCCAGCGTGTATTGCAAACACAGATAAGCACAGGCACTGAGCTCACAGATCACAGTTGAAATTTGGCCTGCCCATAAAGTTCATGTTTGGATCTCAGCATCCTCAGAGCTTCCCTCTGAATTCCAGGGTGACAAAATCATTGTCGTCAGGGCGTCTGTGGAGCTCCTGTGGGAGGCAGGAAGCCGATGAGATACAACCAACATAACTGAGCTTCAGGGCTTCGGTCTGGGCCCCCCCTGTCCATTTTTTCCTTAAAAGCCCTGTGAGCATTGCAGTGAGGCAATGCAGCACCTAGCAAGATCTTCTTATGTGGGGAGAAGCGGTGGCCTGAGGTACACCGCTAATGCCAGGCAGGACACTTGGTCTTCACTGTGATCTGTCATCCTGCCCACTGATCAGGGGTGGCTACCCACCAGGGCTCCCAGCGGAGTTGGCAGCACTTGCCCACCGGGGAAATTGCCTCCCTACGTTTCCTCGAATGTCGTTCTTTCAGAGCCAGCCACTTCAGGCGGCCCAGGCCCTCAATATGGAAGTGCAGCTCCCACCAGTGCCGGGGGGGGGGGGGGTGAAAAGAAGGGAATACAGCCCTTCTGGAGCACCCATAAATCCATCTCAATGTGGGCCTTTCCCTGCAGAGGAAAGGCTGCACTGCTGTAAGTTTGAGAAATCTGATTGACGCAGCTCTGGCTGAACCAAAAACCTAAGGTCATATCATGATTTTGCTCTGCAGGTGCAGCCTCTTTGCCATCAATATCGTACCCATTGGCCCTACACCTAGCACCTTCTGTTCAAGGGCTGACCAGTTTGCTTTAACAGCAAAGAACAGTCTCCCATGGACTTCAAAGGCAACTGGCTTGGGCCATTATGTTAAAATGTGCTTGTGCTGTCAACAATTTTGTTTACCTGCAATGAATATTACTGATAAACCCATGGGTTGGTGTACCACTTTATATAGCAACTGTAGAGATATAATTTTGTTTTGTTTCTGTGAACCAACTAGAAACACCAAAACTCAGAATATAATACAAAGAATATTAATCTGAACAAAACATTCTTCCCAGTCTGCAAATTACTGTTATATATAAGGCAACGGCATGCACTTACTCTCATTCATGATCTAGTATTTACAGTCACATCGAGCACGGAGTAAATCATTAATATGATAATAATAAAGAAGCAATGAGAACTTCCCCAAACATTAAAAGACACTCAAAATCTAAGAATTGCCTAAAATCTGAGGTGTTGTAAACATTCATCTTCATGTGTGTCACCAGCTAACATCTGTCCTCTCTTCCCCTTGCAAGAACAAGCATTCTGTCCTACGACAGATACCATCAACCTTTAATTTTATTTTTCTCACATAATGTTAATAAAGAGCTAAAAAGATAATTTCCTTCTACCACAAAGCAATTCCACTGTGGTGGAACAAACTGTTATCTTAAGTTTCACAGAGCAATTGTTCAATAATTCCTGTTTGTGGCTCTTTTCCAAATCCTTGAGAATAGCTCAGACTGCCAACCCGTTCAAAAAAACAAAAAAACAAAAAACCCCCCCAAAAATCGCAACAGAAGCCGAAAAGCACTTGCTGTCACTCATGAGTTCAGCGGTGGCACACTCAGCCGTTGCTCTCGGAGCAGACTCCAGCCCTGTGATTCTGACACACACAAATGCACTGCCTGTTTGAAGACAATTGCCTGGAAAGATATAAGCTGCGAGACTGTAAATATGTCACAGCGCTGGCCCTCTGAGATGGTGTTATCTTGGCTTGGTGGATTCAGGGAATTGGAAGCTCCGGGAGGAAAAACAATAAGGATACTTGGCATTTCTGCAGAACTTTCTACATGCTAAGCGCAGTACAAGCGTTAAGCGGTTAATGTTTGTTGAAGAAGAATGGAAGGGTGTTTTGTTGCGTGAAAGGAAACTGATAACATGGATTTCTTCAGTGAAAGCAATAAAATGTTCCGTTTCTGTGGAAAAATAAGAAATAATAACAGCCTTACTCACAAAGCACCCTTCATTTCAAAATCACTATTAATTTTAGATTGTGAGCTCACTGAGGAAGGGACAGTCATTTGCTACAGGTTTGTACAATGACTAGCACAACAGGGCGCTGCCCTGCCTGGCGGTGGGAGTTACCATCGTACAAATATTAAAGCAATATTAATCATCACAAGTGAAAGTGTAGCATTAAGAAGCCATTTCATCTCTGGGCCTGAGCCGAGCTTGGACTAGGGCGAGGAGGGAGGTCCTTTCGCTCAGCCTGGCCAGCACAGGTCCTGGCGCAGGGTGCTCCACGGTCCTGCAAAGCCCTCCCAGAAACCTAAGCCGCAGCCTGTTCTCCTCTAAAATGTCCCAACATAACCCTACAGCGTCCGGCCTGGGATTTGCCCATGCCCCACCCCAGAATTACATTTTTGCAGGGAATTTAGGGGTGGAAGAGGGATTTGTCCTAATGAATGAAAACAACTACCTCTGAAAAATCAAATTTTCTAGAGCAAGAGAAATTCAGAATTTTGCCAACTCTAATATTTGGCCATCTTAGCCCAAGAAAGAAGTATTCCAAGGCTGAATCTGCACATGGGCTATTCATGCATTTCTCCCGGGAGTGCACAAACCTGGCGGCCAAGACTTTGAAGAGGTAGGTGCCTACTAACTAGGGGCAGACCTGGCTGCTGCATAAATCTGGTGTTACCACCAATTTGCTTGCATCATAGTTAACCCCCAAATTAACAGGAAAGGAAACGATGGTTTTCATTCAGGAGTGTAGGAAACTACAGCCAATTAGAGATAATCTGTTAGGTTGGAAGTGGATTAACTGCAAATTTTGGCTTCATCGAAATCTTTCTTAAATCACTTTCACTTGGGTGTAAATCCAGTTATTCCAAAGAAGCTGTTCTCATTCTACAGCAGAGTAAAATAAAAGAATCAAGCCTAGAGCCTCTCTTCTTGGCTGCTGAAAAGCCATCACCCTCTAGTTAGAGTGACACAGCAGGCTTCTCAGGGATGGAATATACTGTTTTAGCCAGTATCTAAAATAGTTTCGACTCAGTAAGAGCACAGTTAAAAACACCCTGAGCATTCTGGAAAGATGCTCTCCGGACAGAAGAGGGAAAATAAATGGAAATACCTAAATGCCAGCTGCAGAACTGCTTGGCTGTCAGTGACTGCACACTACACAGAGGCAATGAGTTTTAGAGTAGGTACAACTGAGATGAAAACATATAATGCAAATGTAGGCCTCACTTTAGCAGTCTGACCTATTGGAGCCCACTAATCTGCCAGAACATATAGGGACTGATCCCCAGCTGACACTGAGCATCAGCATGAGTCTCTTGCCTTGAGGTTAGAGCCACGTCTAATGGAAATGAGTACAGTTTCACTGTTGGAAGGACAGAGCCCCAGCCAGCACAGCTGAGCATCTCTCTCTTGCAGGCCAAGGGGCTTTCCCCACTGCTCATCTGCTGAGGATGAAGCTTTAGAAAAGCAAAATCAATCAGGATAGGGAGAAAGAAGCCAGATCATAGTGTATTTGCAGATACATGAATCGAGTATGACACTTCAGACAGTCCTGTGCTCAGCAATACAAGTACTGTGTTGAAATAATTTTCAGGAATGAAAATATTCGGTAATTTTTGTTCTTTTCTGTGGCTTGTTAAGCAAGCAACATTTATAAGGCCAAATTCTTTCAACAGATCCTCATGTATAAAGCTTCCCAAACCATAACATGGACTTGAGAGCACCTCTCTGTTTCATCCTAAATCCAGGTCCCCACATTCAATAATTTACCTATTCACATGTCAGTGAACCCAGTGAATCCTCCTGATTAGATTTAGTTGAGCGGAGGGGGACCTTTCCTTCAAGTTTCTTCTAACTGCTTGCAAGGCTCAAGAGGCAGACGGGAGAATGGCTACCATGGGGTAAAACACACACGCACGCACATGACTTGACACCCTGCCTCTGCCTCTCTGGGTTTATGCCATGAGCCTGTAAATCACCACTCTTCCAGAAAACAATAGCTACCTCTTGTTTAAATAAAACTGCACCTGCTATATTAACATACCAACAAACAATTGCTTTGTTTTTCGCTAGGCATCCAGGCTGAAGCCACACTGTTTCCTGACCCATATACTGGAAGACTTATTCTCAGAAGGGTATAGGATTTTTATGCAGCATAGCAATGTTTCGTGGTGATCACCTTCCTTCCTTCTTTTGTACTGTGGCAGTATGCATCTTGTTTAGATTTCAACAGGTTTGTTTCCGTCACAGTCCTCCAGCTTCCAAGACCTGTTGAGGCAATTTGGCAAATGTTCCTTTTTTTTTGTTTCCTATCTTGAAACATCACAAGCTCTTAACTGCAATTTGGGCCATTTCGAATCGTTTTTCAGAAGATTTTTCTCTCGTTGAAAGAGTTTGGACAAAGCAGGAGCCAGCTGAAAGTTTCTTTGCCAAATGTTCAATCATCGCTAAATCATTTTGGTCTCCCCGCAGTAGGTTAATTATGATGTCCGTTTCAAGTTTATTCCTCTCTGCTCAATGCTTGTTTATTGATTGAGCTGGGACCCTTTTCTAATGGACTTATTTTGCTCCAGTAAGGTGTTCAGCAGTGACTGAGAAATGGACTGCTTGAAGGGGTTGGGTCACAGATGTAGGGAGCAGTAAAAGTTTTGTAGAAGTGTGCAGAAGATACAGATGGCAACTTCTCTGTTTTGGTGAGAAACGCAGTATCTCTAGGTAGGAGCGCTGTTGGGGCATCGCTAAGCCAAAACACTCTTTACCCCTGGCTCTGAGCCCTAAACAAACCCGAACCTAGCCCCGACCGGCACGTTTCCTCTAAGATGTGCATCTTCTGTCATGCTCGCTATTGTGCTTGAAATAACCACCCTCCTTCTACTCAGCTCGCCTCCTCCAGCTGCTTTGAACACTTCCTTACAACCAGCTTTCCAGGAATCCATCGTGCAGTGCCCACTCCTCCTCACATCCTCTTCCTGAAATGCTACCCCACGCCAAGTTTCCTGTTTGTCTTGCATGTCTTTCGGCCAGATCCGGCAGCTCCTGATTCACGCAAATATTTCCACTCTCAGCTACTTGAAACCAATTGACCTTACTGCGGCAGAACAGGCCTTAGCGCTGCACTCCACAGCCTGCGATTTGATTCAAGACGGGCACGAACACTGAAGCTTCAACCATTTAAAACCATGTCTGAATTTGTAAAACGCTGTCTGAGTGCAGCCTGTTCTAACTAATTATTTTAGCAGTGGCAATAGCACTTGGGCTGCTCCTGCAGGCACTGCTAATGAGTAGTTCCTCTGTCTTTTAACCCAATGACGACTCTGCTGCCTAAGCAGAAGCTGACAACGCAGTAGCTCAGAATAACAAGAATTTCATAAACCTACATTTCAAGACACCTCAGAGTTTTTAGTGAAACCTGGAGGTGAGGTTGCAAAGACAATCTTCAAAGGACACCTAATTAATTAACTGACCTTGATTATCAGGGTGGGTGGGGTTTCCTCCTACGCAAACCAACAAGCACACTAGTCTATGCGCACCTCCTACTGCTTGACTCTTTCATAAGAGTACCAAGCTGCTCATCCCTCATCTACAAAGTTTGCGTTCAGTTCATCCTCATTATTGTTCCCTTCCAATCAATCTATTAAATTACTTTAAAAAAGCTTCCGTGAGCAAGATGTTGCATCTGGAGAAATTCCCATTTCTAGGACTCCTATATGGAGGAAGAAATTACCCGGAAAGCCAGGTTAATCTCCCGGTCTCTGTCAGCAAGATGCATAACTACGACAGGAAAGTGCAGCTTCTGTGAAGCCCTGCCTTCCCTAGCACCTGCCCTGCCACGTCCCTCACAGTCTGTAATGCGCCCCATAAATAACTCCGTGCAGCTGGAAGCAAAGTAGGGCCAAGGCACAGACATTTTCTTTGAATGTCCGATAAAGTACCTTGGCCAAAATTTTCAGGAGCAACAGGTGATTTGGCTGCCTCCAGCTCTGAGAACCCAAAGTGCCTTTCATGAGGCACCTGCTTTGCTTCATATTGGTTCCAGCACCAAAAACACCAGTGGAAATCATGTGACCATAGGGACTGCATCTCTGGAGATCACGTTGGAGCTGAAGGTCTCAAAGCTGCCAGTAGCTTTCTTTGGGGGTACTGCTGCCATGAGAGAGGGGCTCTGGTGTGGGGCAGCCTGGTACTGTGAAGCCTTTGCAGCCCAGCTTCAGCTTGGGTTCAAGAGTAACCAGTACACCTTATAAATTAAAAGAAGCTGAGCCAAAGCTCTGGATCCAGCTTCTTGACACCAAGCCACTTGAAATGTGGATCAAGAACAAAAGTCTCCTCTAATAACAGCTTGTTTCATGAAATGAAAATGTACACTATTGGGCTCACAAGCTGAATTCCCAACTGCTTGGCCATATTCCTTTGACTTCCCAAATTTATTGAAGTGTGAGAGTTTGGCTCTCTTTATAGTTTTTGAGTGAGTGGAATGTCATTTGGTCACAGACTCACGTGTCCCCTGTTACCGCTGTGTCCGAGGGCCAGGTCTGCTCTTGCATTTGACTGCATTGGCCTAGTTCAACATCCACTTGTGCATCTGGGGAACAGCTAATTCCTGCAAAGCCTTCACTTACTGGCCTTTCTTTATTTCCTGGGGGCTTTCTTCTCTCTTGCTCCTTCCAAACAACAGACAGTTCCATCACTGACTCTCCCAAATACGGCAGTCATCATGCCCACACAGATATGAAATATGGAAGTTACCTGAAGAGCTTTCAGCATCTCTCAATCTTGCAAGGGTCAGAGGCATAGGAGAAGGCCTTTCCCATCCCCACTGGGGGAAAGGGCAAAAGAAATACCTTCATTCTCACCCCAGACTGTTATCTGCTTGCCACAGGGTGGGTAACCTCCTGCAAAGACCCTGGGGAGTCTCTGGCATCACTGCCAGGAGACCTGAGGTGTAAGAATATTTCCCTCTTCCTTTGGTTGCATGCAGGATGAGGAGGTAGGCATCTCTCTGCCCTGCTCTCTGGAGGAACAAGGGACTCTGCTGTGGTGCTGCTGCCAGATGCAACATCTTCTAAGTAGAAGGACCAGCTAATGTGCCCAAGGGGTAAAGAGAAGATTGGAGGGGGATCATTTGGCCTCACAGTAAAGCCAGGCTGAACTGTCACTCTCTGCTCCCCACCTGGGCCTCTCTTCCCATAACTTTGCCCCCCACACCTTCCTCCTGCTCTAACCGCTAGAGAGCACCTCCCTTCCCTTTTATCAGTCAGGCTCACAGATTGAATGTTATCAATTGACAGCTTTAAAGCTAAGGAATTGTATAAATTAAATACAGTCTGCAGCAAATATACTGAGGAGCTAGAATTTATATACATGCTAGAAATGGGAGCTCTTAGTTATTACCCACTTAAGGCTATGGCACTGACGAATGGTAAGGCCACCCTATCCCTGAAGGCACTTTTCATTACCCACAGCATAGGAATATTGAGAGAGCGTGTGTATGTATCCAGTATGACTACTCATTTCCATAGTTCTCCATCAGGTTTGCATTCAGTTTATAAAATAAAAAATTACTCTAGGGACATATTTCACTCATTCCAGAACCCTTTCTCTCTCTCTCTCTCCCTCCTTCAGCCTATATTAAGGCTTTCTCTTTCCTCCTCCCAGTCCCAATACTGTAACAATGCCTTTAAATCCGATGGCTCTTATTAAATGAAACAACTTAATTACTATCAATATATAATGTTGTGCACTTCAACCTCAGCCGAGACATCTGATCCCATTCTGCTCATGACCTTTAATGGCCATCAAATCAAAGTAATTTTGGTCAGCTCAGTACGGATCTGACACATGCCCAGGTCAGGAAGATGAAGGGACACTAATCTACCATGTTACCCTGTCCATTGTTTAATACCTTTTTCAATAGAATCTAATAACTGGAGAAATGCCAGTTTTCTGTCTAGTTTGGGTTAAAACCTCTTTCGTTGAAAATAAATAATTATAGAACATTCTGAATAGCCCAGGGTTTACATAATTGGTGCCTCTTAGACACAGCAATATACTTGCCTTTGAAGTTTGCAAGGAGAGGAATTTAGGAATTCAAATCAGTGGCAACGCTCCTGAGTGTGCTCTGCTCTCCACCTTGGAGGGGCAATTGCCAAAGGAGCCTTAATTAAGGGAAGTGAAAACCACTTTCGATTCACCAAGGTAACACAACAAGTGCATTGCTTCCTCTGAATTGAAGGAAAATAGCAGGAATGCTTCCACTCAACAGCAGCTATTCTGCAGGCTGGCACTCGAGTCCTTCAGAAAAAAATATGTTTCATAAAATGACCAGTAACACAGCACCCCATGCATAAAGACAACAGGAGTGTTTAGGTTCAGTCATTACTATTTATACATATTGTTTCCCTAGTGCTAAACAAAACAAGTTTTCCCCTACCAAAGTGAGGGACACTGCCAGGAGAGCTAGCCACTCTGTCTGGATTGGACAAATAGCTTGACCTATTGACGGGGCAGCTGGATGCAGCAATATTTTATATCAGGCTCACTTTGCTAATGCACTTGCATTGGGCCACTCTCAAAGCAGCCCCATGCTCCAGAAAACTAACTGTAGCAGAAAAACATCACGTCAAGGCTGATACTGGCAACTCTCTGGAAAACTAGCCCTGGCTGCCTTAAAAGTAAGGGCAGGAAACTAGGGATTGCCAGATTTCAGATCAGACCTTCCTTTTCATTTGTAAAAGAGGGAGACCACAAATCATATTTGCCTGGCTTTTGAAAACACCAGTCATGGAAGCTGAGCAGAAAACACAGAAGGATGTTTTTGTTAATTACTCATTTCTCCACTACCCATTCTTTACCTTAAGTCATTAGTCATGTAACAGAGCAGGTATGTAACAAAAAACAGCAACCAAGATTTATATGACATCTGTCAACCCGAGGGTCCTGAAGCATTTTACATAGTTGCGATTACATCATGCCACTGCTTTGTAACCAGAGCTCTTTATTTCTCTCGCCGGGTCAAAGTCTCAAGGGCCAAAACTGCCTTTAGATTAGTGGGGTAAAACACCCTCCATCATGCCGCAGGTGCTACTCTGGGTCGTAAAGATCTTTGCAGATCTGCAAAGAGAGACTCGATCCCTTGCAGCTCCTGTTTGAAGTCAGCAGAAGCGGGAAGCAGTGGGCATGCTCAGGGTCCGTAAGGCTCGGCCTCCTCTTGCTACCCATGTAAAGAAAATTGGGAGCAACGCCATTTTACTTTAGTGGAGTTATTCTGATGTAACTTAAAGCAGAATTTGTAATCAATCCTCACCCAGTCACTCACTTGAAAAGGAATTCAGGGTTTGGCTGCACATACAAAAGAATCACTTCACAACCACTGAATATATTTATGGTGTAATTGAATCCTTTAGTGATTTTTCTTAAAGGGAAACCTTGTCCGTTTAGGGTTGACTCTGCATGGGAGTTTTGCCACTTACTTCAATGACATTAGGACTGAGGATGTCTCAGAGCACGGCAGAACTCTGTATGCAACACATCAGTGCCTTCGGCTGGCAAACTCTTTGTGAATCACAAAATAGTATTCTCCTTTATTTTGGAGAAAAGCTTGCTCCTGACTTAAATTAAACAAATACTAAGCCTGATTTGAGGTCTGTGACCAAATTCTGTTCTCATTCACACCAAAGTAAATGCAGAGGGAAGCTGCAGAAATCAGAGGATAGCAGATCTCAGCCTCTGCAACTGTCAGTGCTGAACACAGGAGCTCGTACATATTCCCAAGGCAGCTTTACAGAGGAATTTTAGCACTGCCATTTCTCACACAAAGCTGAAGTGCAAAATATCCTTTAGATTCAAAAAATCAAAACACAAAAGCGTTTTTCCTCATAAATTGCCATGCAAACATTTTCCCACTTTCCAGCCAGCTGTTCTCTGCATCTAATCTCACAGCTGGTTACCCTAAGCAGAAAATAGTGGTGAGTTTAAAAGGCCTGAGTCAACTTCTATAACCAGAAGGGGCACAACTTAGACCAGCAAATCACATTTTGAGTCTTTCATAGAGCATTCTGAGACAAAAGATCAGTTTTATTCAAACAGAGACTAATCCTGCTGATACCCAATTTTGCTTCTATTACTTCATTAATAGCCTACAGATGTTTGCAACATATAGCTCTTCTTTATGTCTGCATTGCGATTATCAGACACAGGCACAAATACTATTTCTTACTGTTGTATTTGTTGTGGTAAGTATGTATTTTTAAACTCCTGTTGCTAGTCTATGCCTTTGTCATCTTTACAGGTTTGAGCTCAGTTAACCCTTTTACGTTTTCTTTGCAATAAGCTGCAGCAGTCAAAAAGTGATAAATGACCTTTTAAACTGTGTTAATATATGCATATGAAAATATTCATTGACAGCTTTATGTAGTGCAGCAGTCACTAAAAGTGGGATTTAAAATACAGAACAAAAATGGCATTTAAGAGTTAAGCGTAAAGGCACATGCAAATATTGCTTACATTGTAAACATTTAACGTGTATTTGTAGCTAAAAATAAACCTATATCTTTAACAAATACTTTTCATATTGGTCAAAACTGAAAATAAGTTAAAATAATTTGACCATGTCAGGTAAACTCTTTAAAAAATGCTTTAAATGAGGGATAAAACTGTTTACAAGTTTTTAACTGTAAAATATTTCTTTTCTTCTTGTATCTTGCCAATATCAATAAAGAAACAACATGTATAAATATATATAAACAGACACTTGGCATAAGAACACATTTCATGAAATACGAGTAATAGAGCAGGAGAATTCAAAGTATATTTCTTTTTTACTGTATTGAATGGACAGGTTACCGTAAAGAATACATTATGTGCAGATGGATGAAAATACAAAGTGTATACAGGATATGTAGGATATGAACAGTGTGTTCATTTCCAGGTAGAAATGCAAACATTTTGGTTCATTTCAGATCTCACTCGCACTGCACTGTTTGGTGTCATTTCATTGACTCCAGTGTATTTGGACTTTAGTCCAGGAAAGCACTTAAACACATGCTTAGCTTTAAGCGTACAATAGTCCCCTTGAAGTCAAATTAAGCACATATTTACGTGCTTTGCTGGATCGGGGCCATACTACAGATTTACACAGATGTAAGTGAGCTCAGATGAGCTCAAGCCACAATGTTTGTGTCCAGATTCAAATCCAATTGGCAAATGCTTTCAAGAGCTGGAGGTATTTGGATTAGGGATTTTGGTCCAAGCCAATCTGTAACTTTAGTACCTGAACCCGCATTTCTTGTGCACCCAAAACTCCCATCGGTATTAGTGGAAGCTTTGGAGGCACAAGAAGTACAAGAGCAAAACCTCTGGGACTAAAGAGCCAATTTACTTAAACACAGATTATAAATTTTTGTAACCTTTAGATTAAACCAAACTCCCACCAGAATTCAGCCCTCGCTCCATTACATTTCTCACCCAGCATTTGGATTTTTTATTTATCATATTACTATTGCTTTTGGCTTGCATTTACTTTATTATATAACATTAACCTAGGAAAAACTAATGGGCACCATCAAATAGCTGTCAACATAAAGCACTTACAAACAAGTGCCATTAGCGAACCAGCAAAGAGCATAGGAGCTAATTTATGTTACTTCTGTCAGATAAACACAGATTTACAATTTTTAATTGCAGACGATGCCTCAGCCTGGTCCGAAGTTACGTTCCATGTTTTTACACAGACTTTGCCAGTCCAGCGAACGGATGCTGCAGGCTGAACTCCCACCTACAGATAAGCTAGCTAAGAAGTGAGGGAGCCCACACTAACGCACAAAACGACACACACTGTTGCTCGCACCATGTGCACTTGCTTCTCATCTGTCTAACATCTCCCACAGCGCAGAGCAGCCCAGGTGAGCGTACATCCCCACTGGCAGGAGGCAGATAGATACAGCAGCAAAGCAAAACTTGGCAGGTTTCTACAGGCCTCTTTTGTTCCTAGACACCCTTTCTGCTCACCTTGCGCCAGTGTTCTCGCTCTTTACCTAGAACCTCAGATGGGCAAACCCTTTCCACATGCACATGGAAAAGATCAGCTTTAAATGATCAGGAACAGAAATTATCATCTACAATTCTGCAACTCTAATATGGCCTATATGGATCAACCGGTTCCTACTTTTTTATTACTCAAGCCAGAGCTGGCTTCTGGCCCTGCAAAGACTGCGGTTCCCATAAAAGTAGGAAATGCTAGCACTGTAACGGAAAGTTCCCTGCCCCTACCCCCCCCGCCGTACTGATGGTAGCACAAGAAGTTGCAAAGCCATTTTATTTCCGTGCCAGGCTACAACAGGAATGTATTTGCTACTTCAGTAATTCCTGCTCTACTCTGATGCATGCATCTCCTACCAATACTGATACAGCTCCAGGCTCAAAGATGGTCCACAAAGGCTTCCTGGGAAAGAAGAGGCTGCCCCTGCTATTTTTATGACTCACTATTATAGGATTTGCACATTTTTCTTGTTTATTTACCAAAATAGAGTTAGATGATGCTATTCTATCACCTGCCCTGCTCAAGATACAGCAGCAACACTGGGAAATCCTGCTTCACGTGAAGACCTCCCAATGCACACCACGTTAGGAACATTAGCTTTCAAGAGACAGACATCCTTCCAAGCATCCTCAAACAAGGCTCTCCTGTCTCATGCATTACTAAACTGGGAAAGCACAAACCTGCAGAAACACACTGGTTTCTGCTGATGATTGATGGTGATCTAGACCTGCAGCCAAAAATTAATTATTTTTTTAATATATATCCTTTGAGAGAAATATACAAAATATGACAGAATTACAGGGTTGGAAGAGGAAACAAGAATATAGGCTCTAACACTCGAGGCTGTGGCAGAAAGTAGAACAAGATGTGGCATCCAACATCTTTTCCCCTAGCATTTTAGCTGTGGATAGGGAAACTGTGTTCTAGAGACAGATGGCTTGTCATTCACTTGAGCTAATCTCCAACATCATCTGAAAAGCACACAGGCAAAAAATCCGCCTTCTATTACTTTTGGATTTTGTAACCAATACTGAAAAACCAGTGCCAGCAGACGCAACCCTGAATAAGTGAAAACTTTGCTGAAAAGTAGGTATTAGTCAAGAAAATGTCAGATCGTTTCTCGTAGCTTCTACCCAAATTCCAGTGGGAAGAGCATTTCATTGATGTCTGTGCCTGGATAACTCGGGGAGATTGCCATTATAGTGCATAATTACACCAGCGAATGCTTCAGCATTCATACACCGCACAGAGGGAAACACCTCCAGTTCTGCCTGCAAGCAGCGCTAGGGGAAACTGAGCCATCAAAGCAGCAGCTTCAAGCTGTGCCAAAGCCCCAAAGGGAAAGGCACAAGCCAGGCCCCCCGCGCCATTCCTCCAGCAGCTAGAGAGATACCTGAGATGGCACCTGTGCCTCGGGGGGATCCTCCCCTCCCGGTACAGCTGCGTGATCCTGCCCAGCAGCTGCAGCCAGAAGCAAGGTGCAAAACACTGGCAAGATTTTACATAGCGTCATACAGGTTGTAAAGTGAAATACTTCCTCTGAGCTGGTGAAAATATATCTTCTGACAAAGATGGGGGCTAGACCCAGGGGTGAGGGCTCATTTTTCTGAGCCACCCTGGAGCAGGTGCTGGACCTGCTGGGGGCTCGTTTCCCACTGACTCCCCCAGCAGGCCCTCCTTGGTCCTTCCCTTCTCCTGGAGCCCAAGGAGGCAGCGATGGCTCATGGGTAGCTCGGCCCTCTCAGACAGCCTCTGGAGGAAAACCCCAAGTGGTGTTAGGCAAAAGATCCAGGCTATGGTTTCACATTCTTCTTGGTGCTGTTAATTATTTTACAAACAAGCCCCCAATAGATGGAGATAAATGCAGTTCACTGACTTCAGTGGCAGCACAGTGATTTAGCGCAGCTGAGCAGGGACCTGCCCCGTTGCGTGGAGGTGATGTTCGGAAGAAGCAGCAAACACCCTGGCAATTTCTTTCTTCCGATGTGCACTGAGTAACCTTCACTCTTGGATCTCCCATCATACCTAAGTGCTATCATATCTCAAATCAACTGGCACATAAGGTGTGCAAACGTACAGAAGACTCTCTGAAAACCGGAGAAATCCTGACGCAGCCACAGGAAGAAACCAGCTCAAAAAGGAAGCCTGACTTACAACATTCTGCAGCCGGGACACTTGAAAGGCTCCAGGACAACATCAGGTGGTGCACAATCCTATTTCATTAGCACACAATTATAAAAGCAGATGTGCTCTCTTCCACCCTACTTTTTTTTTTTTTAACACCTTAGCTCAACAGCCTTTCCTCACTTAAACACTCAGGAAGTTAGCAATGATATAACTCAAGTATAATCTTTTGCTTTTCTGCAGTTGGCACTGCACACTTCAAGATTTTTTAAAAAGATTTTAAGTAATTAAAAAAAAAAAAAAAGAAGATCAGTGTAGGTGCAGTAACAGAAAGCTATCCTAAAAGCTATTTTATAATTGCTCCACAGGCAAGAAAACACAAGATGACTGATGGGTAGTCTCGATAATTCTGTATATCAGGAAATGGCATAAGAGATGGATAGATAAAATAATGTTGTTATATAGCCATGTAAAGAACCTATAAAGATGTTCCCAGAAACTAAAGGCCAAGCTATCTCACTGTGATCCTAAGCTCTAAAACAAATGACACTTCATGAAAGAACACAATCCCCAGGAGCATCCAGAAATCCAAAAGGGAGAGGATAATTCTTATTTTAAAGATGAAAGTTACTTTTAAATGTTAGAGACTAGAGCAGGCTGACAGAGTGAAGATTCCCCTTTATGTACCTTCTACTCGTCCTAGACTTAAACTAGGGCGAACAACCAGCGTCACGTCCATCTGTCGCCAAAGCAAACTCTGCTCTCGCACCAGTTTTATGCCAGTTTAGCTCCATGTACTTTGTGGCTGTTGCTCCTGCTTTAGAGCACTAAGGAACAAAATCAGAGCCAGCGCTATCTGTGTGGTTTCTGCGGCTTACAGGACATATGGCTGCGCGGGCCACATCTGATTGGCCTCAGAAAGGTCTGTCTGCGTCAGCTCCTCTGACGATCAGGCGAAAGGTATCTTGGAGAAGAGAGGGATAAGAAACTCCAAGAGCTAGAGAGCTTGGCTGAAAACACCAACAGTAAGAAATACTTTCTCTTGCTAACCTCCTGAAGAATATGTCTTCAAGCTATTGGCAGATTTAAACACACAGAAAATGTTGATGGACTTTTTTTTTACTAAAACATTTTCTGTATCAAGATGATCCAGACAATTTCTGAAATTAGCATCTTCTTCTGACTTAATATGTATTCGTGACAGTACTTCTATCAATTCAGTGCAATGTCAAAATACAGCAGTAGAGGTTAATATGTGGACATAATTGCTTTTCTCATCTCTCATATCACCATTTCCTTTCCTTTTTCTTCTCTCCTTAACCTCTTTTTTACTGCTGTTAAATTTCTTGCTTTCATTTTTTGCAGAAGTTAAGTCTTCCAGCCTGCTCTGATGCTGTTAGACATCAGTTTAGGCTCAGACTTATTACTTCTGATATGTCATTCCATAGGCAGGGAGCCTAAAGCAACAGCGTTCTCTCCAGCACTTGCAAACTTCAACTGGATCTTCACTGCCTCACAGAGTATACAGCTATTTCTGCAGATCAGGAATGGCAAGAATATGTCTGGACCTGAAGAGCAAATCCAGCACCTTAATTCAGCACTGGAATCATCTTGGAAACTAGTGGCAGTGCCAAGCCCTGACATAAATATATAAATATGAACACTTAGTTGCACGCAGTCACGCTAAGCCTCTCCAGGAAGAGACTGACTGGGAGGTCAGGATACACGGAGGTGACTTAGCCACGCTAGTTTGCTGAGCTCATGTATATATATATAACTGATACGGCACTGGGGAGAGGAAACCATGAAGAACAGCATATTCAGGGCATATTTAGTATTTGAAAAATACCGATCATCTCTTAAATCAGATGAATCATCGTGGATCAGAATTACTTTAATATTCCTGTGCGGAAAGGTGCCGCAGAAGCTGATTTGTTTGCCTCCTTTTGCTGAGAGGTCTGACAGCAATCCATCAAGCATGTCCCATCTCCCCGGTCCGCTCTCCCCCCATCATACCTGCCTACCATCTGGTCACTTCAATCTTATTTCCGGTGCTACTTCCACTGCTGACAGCAAGAGATAGCCCTTTCTTTGCAGTGAAATACAGAAGGCTGTCAGGACCGGTTTGATAGTTACTGGCTGTCATATGCACAAGGTGCATAAACAAAGCAGGTAAAAAGACATCAAATATTATCTTATTCTTCCTGCTCTACTAAGTACACTGTGACAACAGGAGGACAACCTTTTGAAAAGGAAATATGGTTAGCAAAATGAAAACTCCTTTTTTCACCATCTTTTGCTCCTTTTTTTTTCTTTCCCACAGTGTTAGTCGCATTCCCTTTTCTCATTCAGGCTGCTGAAACTGAGCACTGACAGGGTAAAATTCTATTTAAAACCCCAGAAAGAGATTTTAAGGTTATATCCAAGTCCTTAGACAAGTTATAACTGGAAGAAGAGATGTCCGTGATTTAGTGGCTAATAAACAAACTGCCAAGGTCATAATGGCGTCTTCTCCCATACCCATAATCACTTCCCTCAACATTTTGAGTTGTTGCATGTAACATCAGTATTCCCTCTAATGCCCGACCACATTTAATTTTCTTTCTATGAATGATTTCCCAAAGAAAAGTGGGTGGGAATTATTACATTGCAAAGTGTATTTTTAAAAGATGAACCATGCTGCATGTAAAATAACTGTTCAAGTGAGGAGCTAACATAGCAGAGGCTCATCTTGTTAATCCCCTCAAAGGAGTTCTGTCCCTACAGAGATACACCCATACGCTTTAGCCAAAAGGCTAAGGGACAAGTCTAATAGACTCAGTTTTGGAAGACCAGCTTTGAGATTGTAATAATCACCTGAGGTGTAAAAAACAGGCCGCTTAAAAGTGTTTCAAATTAGAAATACTTCACCCTCCAAAAGAAATGCATGCTCCCCATCGGTGAATCTGGATCAAACTATCCAGTTGGCTTTAAGAGGACTCTTCCTTTAAAGGGCTATGCAGCCATGCTGGGTTCAATAGAGAGCTTTTAACAGCAGACCTTAGTGCCACTGGCATGTCCTACCCAACAGCCTGATCCAAAATCAAACATTTTACACTTGGGTGCAAATTACGTGAACTAACAGCATGTAGTGCTTCTTTCCTCAGCAACCCTATGTACTGTGCGCAAAGCGTTATCGCCTTGGTTTCCAAAGGTTCTCCATATTTACAAGAAATTATATTTAAAACCATTGCGCTGGTAACAAAATGGCAATCAGAAGTAAGGAGGTTGTTAAATAAAGCCCATTTTACTGCCTAACTTCAAGGAAAGCCATAAAATTATCAGTCCTCTCTTTCCTCAGTATATTTCTTCCACCGTTTGTGATGCTCCATGGGGTATTTCTCTATGTGAAATCTGTGATGGTTTGGCTCCAAATTATCCGAACATAAAACTAAGCTTACAAAACTTCACTCAGAGGTTGCATGGACCCTTTTTATTGGCACAGACTTAAAAAGAACTTTAATAAGCCTTATAGGCTTGGGGGACATTTTGGTTGCTGGCACTTGCCAGCCACACAGCTCAAGTCCCTCTTGCAGCACATAGGCGGAAAGCGTGCTGGAACCACAACCCATGGATTTTATAGTGCTGGATTATCTGCCTGTATTGCCCTCTTCCTTCCCAGCGAATCTCAGAACTATTTTCTTTGAAAGCAAGTAGGCGATGCTGCAAGGATACTATAGCTTAATGCAGCTTGATCACTCAAGGTTACGGACACAGCCAAAAATCATAGGGATGTCTAAAATGGAGTGAGGGGGGCCATTTGCCAGTAAAGGGAGAGGCCTAATGGGTTTAAAGCTAAAGCGCATCTACCAGTGTACAAGCGGGAAGCCTAGCACTACACAGCCCCTAATCCAGTTCTTTTCAGAATTGTATTTCTGCCTCCAGCGATGCTGTACCTGCATATGTAGGGCACCAGGCACGAATTTTAATCTGCATTTCTTGGGTTCTGAGCTCTGCACAGGCTGCCCATGTTTATACAGAGCTCAGCACAATAGGCATCCAGTCCTGCCTGGGTTCTGTGGTTGCTGCTTTAATTCAAGTAATAATACATATTAATATCAGGTTGGAACTAAATCTTCTGGGTTTTGGTCCACATCTGATCTTTGAGCATAGGGCTTAGTGGTAGCACCATTTGGGAAGCTCTGCTCCAATCCATTCTAGGGCAAACTCTGTGGGACCTGTTCTGGCTCAGTCTTGGTTTGGTTTTTACTTGAGGCATGAGTTCAGGACACATAATTTTACCTTTTCTCTCCTTCTGGGCCTGTTCTCAGATGTTAAAGACAATACACAATTTTATTCCCTCAGATCTCTCTGATATACATGGCCTGGACAGCCCTTGTGCATCACTTCTTCATTTCTTAGTTACATTGGCTTCATCTGGTCCCTTTATGTTTTGCATAATACCGTGCACCACAGACTACTGAGCAGTAACTATTCGTGCACGCAGAGTATACATGCTTGATATCACTTACACAGTCAGTGACTACTCAGATATTGCTTACTATAAGAGATGAGAGAATTGAGACAAACATATAATACTGTTTTCCTTTTACAATTAATAAGTCTTAATTATTGATGAAAATTATCATTATCCTAAAATGGTAACCAAAACCAGCAAGAGTACAAAGCAGTGCTTTTAGCTCAGATACAGCTATGATCCTTTTGCTTTTCTGTGTTGTGTATTCTAGACCGATATTCCATGCCATGGCTTGCAGCCAAAAATATATCGAGCACCTAAAAAAGTAAAATAGAAACACCACTTCAAAATTCTTTCAAACATGTTTCCTTTTCTTCCTTCATATAGAGCCACAAAGAGAATGGGAAAGCTCAAAACTCACAAAAGGCATTGCTTAATTCCTTACCAAGGTGCAAATATGTAAAATGTAGTGAAAAAGCAGCCACATTAATTTCAAACTGCAAAGAGTTTCCAAGAGGGGAAAGTTTATCATTTCAGTCAAATATCTGAAAGTTTAAATGTTTTTTAAATCAGAAATAAAAATACCACTGGTGACTCAAGCTATGTTTTAGACATGTTTGGGGTGATTTTTTTCCAGTGGTCAGTGCTCATCCCTCACACACCTTCCGTTTGTTCTGAGATGAAACAGGGAGCCATCAAATGAAATGCATTCAACAGTCCTTATTAGAGGTACTAGGTACTTTCAGCAGCAAATATTTGTTTAGAAAATAAAAATTCAGGCTATTTGGAGAACCGCAGTGCTTGGGAAACGGAGACCTACAGCACAGGCCAGGCATAATGTGAGCTGGCATTGTGCAAGATCCCCATCGCGTGCTACCTGCGCCCCTCCAACGCCGCCCGCGGCACCCTGCCACCGCAGCACCCTGCCACCGCAGCCCTGAGCGGGTCCTCAGCAGACAGAGACATTCGAAGAGCACAGGGAGTGGATGAGGTATGGTAGGAAACAAATATGTGAATTTACTGTGGTGCCCACATCAGCAACGTTCATATTTCATCCTAATGGCTAAAATGCCTCTTAAATAGGTCAGATTATAGGGCCAACCTAATTCATTTACACTGATGTAAACCCAGGTATCTGTTACAACATCACATGTTGGGTCTCACCACAGAGTACAAGCTGCTGATAAAAACCCCCGGAGGAAGAAGGGAAGCAGATTACTCCTGACCAGACCCGATCTGAAGGCCGTCGAAGTCAATATGACTTCCATCAGTTTCAGTGGGTTTGGGATCAGGCCCACAAGGAGCACTCAGCCAGTTCTGCTTCCAAAATGCAAAATCCTTTTCCATTGACTTTGCCAGTTTGGTGTTAATACATGTGTGAAGGAGCTTTGGGGGGGAGGTTTTTGCGTTTTTTTTTTTAAACTGAGGAATGATTTCACCCTTCCCAGCATGTGGACTTTGTGCAAAAAACAGGGGAGGGGGCAGGAGGCTTTCTACAAATACAGCAGCTCCCTGTCACGGCTTCTCAGCGGAGGGTATATTTGTCCTGTGCAGCATCACAGGAAGCCCCCATCCTTCCTACAGCTCCCTGTTCCCTAGAGCAGTCTTTACATACATACATACATACGGTACACGGGAAGGCAAGGCAGATAGCTCTCTGCTGTCCACTCGCTGCTGTATGACTAATCTGCAAACACGGCATCCCAGAATGATGCACAGTCTGACAGGAGTAACATGCAAACATGCAGCCTGCTGAAAACTCGGTGATGTCTGACCTTAACTGTTAAGTACCAGCATCATTGTTTTAACCAATAGTCAGTGCTCAGGTAGCACTTGATGGCCCCGTGCCCAATTCAGGATTCAGTTTCCATGAACGCCAGCCATCATTTTGCTGTCTGCACCAGGTGAGTTCCTGCTCACAGCTACAGAAGTGCAAATCTGGAGGCGGGAAAGGATGTGAGCAAAGATCCTCCACTTACTCAAACCCTGCCTTTCCCACTGAAATAACGGGAGGCTTTATAACAGCCAGTACTGCTGGAACTGCACCGAATCCAGGTACCGGAAGAAATTCCCTTCGACATAGGTGAGCCACCTTATACTAATATAAGAGGACTTACTGGAGTCTGCTATCACTTAAAGCTCCCTTTCTCCAGTAAATGACATGCCTTGAAATATCCTCTAGCTTTATCTGACATTCAGTTCTTCCACCACTTGCTGAGTTTTTATGTTCCACATGTACCATACAACATGCTGGTGCCTATGTGGCTTTTCAAGTTAAGGACTCGAGCTTCTTGTGGCTTTGTGCAGCATATAGCACAACAGGTCTCAAAATTACAGTGGGACCTTTACAGGCTGCCACAGTATAAGCAGTTTCAGTAGTGTACATGTTATGCAGCAAAATCATCTGAAACCAAACATTTTCCCACTGCACACAATAAACATCCATAATAAATTGCATTATACAAAATACATTTATGGCTAATTTTTTAATTTAAACCACCTGGAAAAATTTGTTAGACTGGTTGATATGAAGTTCTCAATATTCTAGTAATCTAATGATATATAATAGACAAAATAATATGATATTACAACATTCTCAAAGCTCTCCATTTTCTGTAACCCTCTCAGAGATCAAGCTGGCAGAACTCATATTTTTTGAAATTTTATACATAATTAGTGATGCAATTGCCAAAAATAACCTATTTATAGAAGTCTTGCTCTTCTGGTTTTAAACTTACTGTAACCAAGAAACAGAATAGTGCACTGCTTTGCAGTGGAATACAGGTTTGGGTCAGGGAGCAAGCGCTAAAGTTGTGTGGCAGTTTCCATTCTACGTATTATTTTACAGGTAATTTAAGCTTAGTTAAGAGTTTAAACATGACTAAAAAGTTGTGCACACATTCAAACATACGCGTAATTCTTCATAAAAAAAAAAAAAGCTGTAACTTTAGCATATCTCTTTTCTGAATGGAAATTTTGCTCTGATATATGCTTTTCTAAACACTAGGAGTCAATGCGAAAGGGGAAAGAGTGTTTCTATTTTATAAAATAAGCCCAGTCCTGCAACCCTTTCTCCATAAAACTCACATGCCCATCACAATTGAACCAAGATTTCCAAAAAGACGTGAGATCATCACGGATCTTGTTGAGTCAGCTTCTCTTTTGTCAATACAAATCACAACTTGAGCTGTGCTACGGATCTGCAATGCACACTGGCAGCTTGGTAGTTGCTGGACTCGTTTTAAAGCACAGACCATACCTTTAGCTACTTCCTTGCCTCCTGTTGTTTCTGGGACTTGGAGGCCATGTGGTACATTTCAGCCTTAACTTTGAATTTCCTTTATTTTGCAGATCAAACTTTGACATTCCCTTAAGGTAGTGGGGTTTTATGTCATTGCATATATCCTAGTTTAAAAGATAATGCTTCACTGAAACAGACCAGAATATTAAACCCTGAAATAAAAAGAATTGTATTTCACTTCCCAGCTCCTATTCCTGGATTAGCTCACATTTCTTGCTCTTTGTTAGAAATTTAGCACCAAATACAATATTCATTGCAGGCTAACTTTCCTCCTCTAACACGAGTGTGTGGCTCGCATTTCTTCCAACAGCACTGCAGCAGGACTATGCCTTGCTATAGCCTGGAAATAGTTCCAGGATGATACAAGGTCTGAAATGCAAACAAAGGGGAGGGAGCATGGAGTCAGTGAACAATCAGGCCTGGTTCCTTTATCCCCTGGGCGTTTTAATGTTTATGCTTAAGCTGGCAATGCAAAGAGACAAAGAGCCTTGGATGGCTCTGTGGGTAACGACACCCACTTCTCCCTAGCTGCTCCTTTACACGGATCTCCTTCCACAACCGCTGTGCTTCTGAGCTGAGCTCATCTGCCAGCAAACACCTTCCCTGTGCAGCCCCTGCAGTGGTGGCGTTCCTAGAGGTGCTTTCTGATGCTTATTGATGGCCTGGTCCATATCTTAATTTATATTTGGTATGTTTGGTTCCTGGTTTGGGTTTTAAGAACTGCAGAGGTAACTGAACGAGAGTTAAGAGTATGGCAGGAAATGCCATTGGAAAAAGCCATTGGAAAGCCACTGTAAAACAGCTTCTGTAATTGCAGCTTTGTGACCCCAGCCCTCTTCCCTTCATCTTCTACCCCCAACTTGTATATCCTATTTTTCCTTCCCTTCTGGTCTGTAAAATCCACCCGTGGGCCTTTGCCCTGCACTTGGCATTTGAACGCAGTGGGGCAGGGCATCCCCAAGCCCAGCGCTGGAGCAATTCCAGGGCCTCCTGCAGTACGTATAAATAGCAGCAGCGAAGCAAAAGAGCAGTGGATACTGAGCAAGATGCTCGTTCTCTGTTGTCTGAACAGAACTCAGCTTTTTTTTATGGCCATTTAGTTTTTGAAAGCGCATTCCTGTGATCACAGCCTTGGGTCTCGTCTACATATGAAACTGCACTGCTTTAACTAGGTGCATAGATTATAAAACCAGGAGGAATGGTCTGCTCTGACCTCCTATATAATACAGGCTACAGGAATTCCCTAAATTAATTCCTGTTTGGATTAGCTCATATCTTTCTAGAAAAACAGCCAACCTTAATTAAGAAAAAGGAATTCCAGTGATGTTGAAATCTACCCAGCTCTCTAGTAAATTGTTTTAATGGTTAAATACCTTCAGCACTTGAAATATAAACTGTATTTCTAATCTGCATTTGTCTAGTTCTAGCTCTGTCTGCTGGATAATATTGTACTTATATTTGCTAGTTTGAAAGCCATGTACGATTAAACCTCCTTCTGCTTTTCATGTAGGAACTCATAGTCTCTCTATAAGCCACTCCTTGCCTAACTAAACTAAAATGATATAAAATTGATTGTATTAAATGATGGCAAAAGAGCACTTAGTTGCTCCAAAAATGACAGCAAACCTAGTTAAACTTTAAATAAACAAATATGATGAATTATTAGTTGGAAACCTGAGTGTCTGAACAGGCCCTTCCAGAGTTAAAGTATATCTGTTTAGAAACTGGTTTACAGCAAAGCAAGGCAATTTCTGTGGACAAGGCTTCATTAGCTGAGATTTATAAAACTCCTTCTGCTTCCCCAATGCCCTTTTCTTATCCACCCTCCAGCAGGCTGGAGTAAGCACTAATGCTTTCCTTTTGTTCTACCACACTGTGTACCTGTTCTTCAGCAACTCGGATGGCTTTATCGGAGAACTGTACTCTCCCAGACAGCCAGAAATATCTTCTCTGTCTGGACATCTTTGCTTACTTGTAAAGTCAATAAATATTTTACAACAAATATTCCCACCACAGAAGTATGTAATTAGTGCATTTGGGAAGTATTCCAGGGAACAACATATAGGCTCGTATATAGTGGTTAGGTCCACACACATATCAACTCTGTGTCTATGCTCCCTGTACAGGTCCACAAAATTTCAAAGCCTGTATAGATGTACATACATAGGTGTACAGGCTGCCAGCACCCCCAGAAATCTATAGATACTACACTTCATCTCTAAACAAGTACATGTATTAATTGCAATTGCAGATACCAAATGTATTTTACCTGTCTTTCTCTCTGTATGTGTATGTGTTCCCATATATATAGGCTTTATATACAGCTCCATGCCAAAACCAGAAAAGTACGTTACAAATGCACACACACGCACACAGAGACACATACACATGTATGTGAGCTTGAATAACTAGGTGAATAGGTGAATATGAACACTAATAGCCATTTATGGCAACAACAATGAAAGCTGTCCCTGGAGCCTACCTACGGTACAGCAGCCAAAATGATTGAGTATCTACAGGGCACTGCTACAGCAATGGCACTCACATGGGCCTCCTTTTAGAAATGATTAATATTTAACTGACTTTCTGAACCCGGCTTTGTTTTTAGTTATGATTAGATAGCATGGTGCACAGAGCAGTCCCACTAAGTACCTTGTGGGGTGTCCGAACGGCTTCCACTCACGCGTCATGAGGGGAGAGACAGAAAGAGAAAAGGAGAGAGAGGGAGAGATATAAGGCAGTAAAAAAATATGCTCAGCTCTGTTTGTGTTTGTTTGGAAAGAAAAGGGGGAAAAGCTGCCTGAGAGGCCAGTGTAATAAGATGCTGTAGCTTTTATGAAAGAGGTGAAATAATTTTAAACACAGACACACAATGAGTTTATTTATTTAGAAACTTGTTAAATAGAGTCTGGGAATTCAAATATTCAATGTTGACATTGTACAGAGCTGGCAGGGAGCCAGGCTCGGCTCTCTGGAGGGACCCAATGGCCACGGCGCCCAGGCCCTCGCCCCTCCCAGCCCACTAAATAGGTAAAAGCCATTAGTTATACCCACAAGCAATATCTGAATCCGAGTCAAATAATGTTGCCTCAGCCAGCCAACTTCAAAGGCGTTTAAGTGTGTTTGGCTTTTTAGTGCTGGAACTGCAGCAATATGTCACACTTTTGAAAGAGTTTTGTAAACAGTTCCTTCCCCTTTGTAGAAACATTTCTTAAGTTTCTTGTACCCCATGTAAACAGCATTAATTAACAAGGGTTACATTTTTCATTTACAAGCAGGGCTGTATTAATAACGAGCTCGCCTTTCAGACTGTCCTTTTTCTTTGTGTCTCTTTTTCTCCCCCCACCACGGCGGACTGCCCGGTCCTGCCAGCGAAGCAGCCGGGAGGAGCCCGGGGAGCAGGCGAGGGGCTGCTCCGCAAGGGGGGCTCAGCACCGCAATGGCAGTGCCGGCCCGAGCAGCAGAAAGTTGTTCCCAAATTCAGTGAAGTCTATTGACGCCGACTAAGAGACGTGGAAGAGAGAGAGAGAACGAGAGAACGAGAGGCCGATAGAGAGAGAGGGAGGGAGAGAGGGAAAGACAGAAAGACAGACAGAAAGAAAGAAAGAAAAAGAGAAAGAGATGAGAGAAAGAAAAGTGAAAAGAAAAGAAAAGAAAAGAAAAGAAAAGAAAAGAAAAGAGAAAAGAAAAGAAAAGAAAAGAAGCCACACACACGCTCTCCATCCTGAAAAGGGTTAATGAAGTGCCTGGTGAGATTGTGCCCGGCATATAATGGGAATGTCTCGGCCGTCCCCCGGAGCCTCCCGTGCCTGCAGCCGCCGCTCAGAAGCCATCCGGGGACAGCGCCGCGCCGGGGATGCCGCCGGGCCACGCCGAGCCGCGCCGCGCCGCGCCGCGCCGCGCTGTGCCGGGCCGGGCCGGGCCGGGCCGGGCCGGGCCATGGCGGGCGGGGGCGGCGGGGCCGGTGCTCCGCGCGGAGGCGCCCCAGGGCCGGGGCCGAGCCGCCGGCGGGCAGCGGCGGGGCCGGGCCGGCAGCGCCGAGGCGCGGGGCGAGGTGTCTCCCCACGCCGCCGGGCTGCGCCGCCTCCCCGCCCCGCGCCTCCGCCGCCGGCAGCGCCTTACTCGCCTGCCCCGAGCTACGGCGAGCTGCTTTGGCGGAACGGGCAGCAGGGCCGGGGAGCGTATTTACACAAAGCGCCAACTGCAATAAAGACGTACTAAGGCAGAGGTAATGGTAAAGTAATGGCAAATAAACAGCCGCGCTAAAAGGGCTGGGAGCCTGGACATGGCAAGCATTTCCCTTCTCAAAAACAAATTCCCGGACAGAGCCTTAAACAGGCAAATAAACTTGCCAGCTCTGTTTTTCAATCAAGGCTTTTAAGTACTAGACTGAGGCAAATTACAGGCGCAGGAAAACCTGCTGAAACTTAGGAAAGTGTTATTTTACTATCTCAGATGGTTAGAGGGATCTGGATCTACCTTGGCTGCACTAAATTGCCTGTAAAAAAGTGGTGATAAAGTGTAAAAGTAACAAGTGCCTCCTTATTCACGTGTGTTCCCCTAATCTGATCACCTTCTGTCTCTTTATGAGGCTACTGGGTGGCTCGGGGCTACCCCGGGCTGGCTGCAGGGCTCCGGCGGCGTGCGGGCTTGCAGCGGACCCGCGCTGGGGCGGGGGTTATTCGGGGATACGATTTCATCAGGCGGGCACAAACTCAGCAGAGCAGAAAAGCAGCTGCCCCGGGGGCCGGGGGCCGGGGGCCGGGGCCTGCCCCAGCGCGGCTCGGAGCGGCGCTGGCCGCACAGGTGCAGCGCGGCCGCGGGCGGCCGGGCCCCGCACGCCGCCGCCGCCGCTCCCCGCACCGCCGGGCCCCGCACGCCGCCGCCGCTCCATGCACCGCCGGGCCGGGCTCCACACCCCGCTCCTCATCAGCCTGCCTTCCAAAAGTGTAGGAGGGAGAAGGATTTTAGCTCGTCTTTTTCCCTTATTTTTACAGCTGAACGTTTAAAAAATTCACTGGCTATTCCCAGCGTGGCTTCTTTTGTTTCTTCTGATTTTTTTTTTTTTTGGGGGGGGAGGATCCTTAAAATTATTTTTTAGATTTTACACAGAGGCTAAGCAACTGCGCTCTTCAGGTATTCTCCCCTAATTGCAAGCAAAAAGCTTTCCCGAATATTAGCGAAAATCACACAATCGGGGCGGTTTTTATTTCACGCACAAAGAAGTAAAAGTGAAATAATAAAAGAACTGAACTTGATCCCGATTTATATGATTTTCCACGTAATAGCGTGAAGGCTACAAAATGTTTTCTATTCACAGCTCAGAAAAAACTAACTGAAAAACTGAAAACTTTTCTTATTGAACGAGTAAATTACAGGGGTCGCATACAACCCTCCTTCCACTTGCCATGAAACTGAGACGCTCTTCGAGGGGAAAGAAACAGTGTTTCAAAATACAAAAATCCCGGCTTTTTAAATATGATTTCTTTTATGAGCGGATTGTAACTGAAGGATTATATAATGCAACGCATCTGTCTGGGGGAAACTGCTGTTGCAGCAGCGAAAGCCAAGACATGCAGCCCAAAGAAGAAACTTTTCAAATGGTCAAATCTATCCCTGCAGAGCAGCGGCAGCAAGAGCAGCCCTGCAACGTTATACATGAAAGAAAAGGAAGGGAAAGAAAAGAAAACCTGATGGTTTGGTAGGGGACGTGACACTCTTTTTACATAATTAGCCCCAAAGCAGGGATGGTAACCTGGAGATTTAGTAACATATTTGTTTTCAAATTGTGGGCGCTGGATTATCCACTTTTAAATCACCTAATCATATGCAGGTTGTTGCTGTTATTGTTAAGTTTCAAAGAAAAGATGATGATGATCCAGAGAGATCTTTTGCTTCCCCCTTTCCACGCTGTTCTATTTTTTCCCTTAACAAATAAAGAGTAAATAAGCATCTGCTTTTTACGTCACGCAACTTATGCAACATTTCATCTGACTTTTTTTTTTTTTGCCTGCCCATTTTTTTCGGCCGAGAATGTAAGTTGCAATCGACATGAAATTCAAGCGAATCTTGCCCAGATGTGTCAGTGAAAATAAAGACATCAGCTGCTTTTAAAATAGGACGCGAAAGCTGGCGAAGTTTTGTTGTTGCTTCCCTCTTTTTTTAAAAACCCTGCTGCAGTTAAAAGCGAAGATCCCTATCATAAAGGAGAAACAGATGGAGTGAGCGTAAGACAAATAATTAAATAAATCGGCATTTGCGTGTCGATGGCTGAGACCTAGCCTAGCAGAATAGAGACCTTCGGGCGGCCAAACTGTACAAAAAGTGCTGGAAAGGCGCCTGAAATTACAACATTTAGATCAACTTTTAACGGGTGACTCCAGCAGGCTGGGAACCGCTCCGCGGTGTCCGGCGGCCCCGCTCCCCCCGGCGCGGCCCCCTCCCCGCGTCCACCCGGCGCATCCCGGCGGAGCGGGGCGGCGGCGGCGGGCGGCTCCCGCTGGCCCCGCTGCCCCGCGCCCGGCCCCTCCCGCGGGGGCCGCCCCGGCTCCGCGCCGCTCCGCGCTGCGGCTGACAGCGGGGCTGCGCGCTGGGGACCACCAGGGCTCCCCGTGCAGAGCCTCCTTGCAGCACCGCGGGCTCCCCACGCATGCACCGCTCCCGTGCCCGGGTTGGCTTCATTTACCCGGCTACACACACACACACACACACACACACACATATACATATTATGGTTTTTAATTTTTTGAGGGGCACAAGCCAGAAGCCGACCAGCCCCCGCGGCGAGCAGGGCCAGCGGGGTCCCCGCGAGCTCTGCACCGACAACCTGTGCCCGGGGGTCGCCGCCTCCCCCCGCAGCCTGGGGCAGACCTGCCGCTGGCTCCCCCCTCCCCCCCCCCCCGTGTGCATGGATGTACACAAACACACAAACACACACACACATACACACACACGCACGCACGCACACAGCCCCCAGCCCTTGCAGACAGCCGACAGCGCCCACTATAGGGCCCGGAGCCTCTCGCAACCCCCCCTCCGACCCCCCCTCCAGCCCCCGGCAGCAGCAGCAACTTCCAGCGCTCGCCACTGAACTTTTCCTCAACTCCTTCCCCACCTCCCGCCGGGCGCCCCGCAGCCCCCAGGCCGGCTCCCGGCGGCCGCGGCCCCGGCCCCCCGCGCCCGGGATGCGCCGCCGCCCGCCGGGCCGCCTCGGGGCCGAGGCCGGGGCCGGGCCGGGCCGGGGATGCTGCAGGTTGCCTGCGAGCTCCGCGGCGCATCAGACATGTCTATGCAACATGGCAGAGAGCGAGGGTGAAAAGCCAAGAGAAAGGGGTATTGCACCTACTTGCGGCCAGCTTCCTTGCCCTGCCTTTGGATCGCATGCTGCCAGTCCCGCGGCCGATGCTGGCGGGGGGGGGCTTTTTTTTTTTTCCTCCTGGAGCTTTTCCTCCTTTTTCGCTCCCCCTCTCCCTCTCTCCTCTCCCTCTCCCGCACACACACTCTCCCTTTCTCTCAATCCCGGCTCGCTATCTCTCCAGCATTGTCAGTTTGGACACCTTCGCACATGCGCACGGGCGGCTCCCCCCCGCTCTTCAACATTTCAGCGCCGCCAAAAAAAGTTTGCAGCGATCCATCACCGCCGGTGGGGACCCTGACAGCCGGCACCGGGGCCGGGCCGCGCCGGGGCCGCCGCGCCCGCTCCCCCGGCGCCGCCCGCCGCCCCGCCGGCGCACGGGGCGCGCTGCGCCACCGCTCCCTGCCCCGCGCCGCGCCGAGCCGCCACCGACGGCGCGGCCCCGGTGCGAGGGTGCTGCCGCCGCCGCCGCCGCGGAGCAGCGGGCTGCGGGTGCGGGCGCACCCGCGGGTACTTAGAGCGGGAGAAATCTCTTTTGCTCCCGCCGTGGCGAGGGTTGGAGAGGGGAATAAATTACACTTTCTTGCCGGCTTTTTATGTAATATTAATGCTGCTCTGGCGTCTTTGCAGCATTTAAATAGTGTATTCTCATCCGGCCGCAATTATCATAGATCTCTGCGTATATACAGACAGGGAGATACAGTTTGATTAGGTATGCATATCATTAAATTGTACACTTTTCCAGCGCACGCACTTTCCCCACCTTGAACTCGGCTCAGCTACCACCAGTTGGGCAGAAAAAGCGCTTTAAAAACAGTAACACCGACCGCTCTAATCTGTTTTAATTACAGGGTTTGCCAATCAAAGAGGGAGCGTGCTGAAATTGGGAACTCCTTTAGGGGGTGGCTGTGTCCGAGGTATGAATCAATCCAAACTACATATAGATTTTCCTCTGGTACAACCTCCTTGCATTAAACAGTTTTGTTCAATACCTTCCATGCGCTATTTATGTTCCCATTAATATCTGTTGCAAATCCTGCCAGACACCATAAAAGAAAATTACAATCTTTCAGACTCGGTGCTGCGCCAGTACATACACGCTGCTCAACTTTTTGTTTTAATAAAATCCTCAGCATCGCCCCTTCCCCCTCCGCCGGCTGCCGGTGCTGCGGACCGGGGCCGCCCCCGCCCGCCGGCCCGGCCCCACGCCAGCCCCCCCCCCCACGCCACGCCAAGTGGTCCCGGCACCCCACGCGCGAGAAACGCAGCTCCAGTGCCGTAGCGCAAGGGCACCATTTCTCACACACTTTCCCCCCCAAACATTCAACAGAAAGGCGCAAGTACTTGAACTCGCTCTGCAAAGCCTTCCTTGATGCCCGTAATTATTTTTAATTTGCAGATAGAACATTTTTCGGATCACGCAGCTGCTGTGTGGCCCCCAGCAGTCGAGCCGGGCGGCTGGAGGAGGAGGGCAAGGACAGGACTGTGCCCCGCACACCCACGCTGGACTCAGCCCTGCCCGCTGCCCGGGGCCCCACGCACCCCACGCCGGCCCGCTCGCAGCTCTGCAGCCCCCGGCTGGGTGCTCGGGGCGCGCCGGGCCCGGGCGGCCGCGGCGGCGAGGGGCAGGTGCTGGAGCGGGGCCCCCTGCGCCCTGCCCCAGGACGGCTGCGGGCGGGCTGCGGTTGCCCGCGGACCGGCCGCAGGGCGCAGGTGGCGGCCGGGCACCCCGGGTGGGCGCTGGGGATGCTTGAAGCGGGGGCCGGAGACGGCAGGAGGCCCCAGGCTGCCGGGCTCCCCTTTGAGCGTGGGCATTTGCGACTCTAGGCTTGCTCTCCTCTCCCACGGGGAGGACGTTTCTGTCGGCTTCTTTGAAAGGGTGTCTTCAAAACGTCCTCGCGGACCGACCTGCGGCGCCCACTTATTTGGGCAAATCGAAAACGCTCGGGAACTTTGCAAAACTTCCCCCCTCTGTCGTTTAAACTAAGCCCCCGAGAAAGCCTCTGCGCGGGGAGAGGTGCGCTTCCTTAGCTCTGCCGGGGATCCGAAAGTCAAGCCGAGCGGACTTTCGATTGCTCTGCAAGCCCACCAGGGCTGAGGAGCCCCTTCCCCGCGCGGAAAGCACGCGTGGGTGCCCGCGGCGGCGGCCGGGCCGCGCCGAGCCGAGGCGGCGCAGATGCGAGCTTCCCGGGCGGCAGCCCTGACCCCGGCAGCGCCCGCCTGTCACCGCCACCTGCCCGCCGTCCCAGCGGCCCCGGGAGCCCCAGCAGGTGCCTCGCCGCCCGCCGGGCCCCCGGCCCCCGCCGCGGGCTGCCTCCCGGCTGCCTCCCGCCGATTTCCTGCCCTGCCCGTAGCCCCCTCCGTCGCCCACCGCAGCCTCGCCAGGTCTGTCCCCCTCCCCGAAAGCTCCCTGCGAGACCCCCGGGAAATCCGTTTCATTCCTGCGGGGAGGCTTGTCCGCGTTTCTAGCCCTTAGCTCCCTCCTCGATGGGAAACGGCTGCTTGGTGAACGCCGGAACGGCTGGGCGTGCGGGGATGTGTGCTTGTTTTCAGCAGAATCATGCTCAACAAGATTTTTTTTTTTTTTTGAGGGGAGGAATTAAACCTATTTCTAATACATGCTGGCAGACCAAAAACACCCCCTCACACAGGTTTCAATGCATTCTCTATAACAGGAAATTTTCTCTTCCTTACATTATAATTGAACAAGCCTACTTGGAGAAAAGTTGGAATTCTTCATCGAGGTATTTGTTGTGCTATTGTCTGTGTGCAGTGAACTTTACATCGTGTTATTCAATCTCAATCTATATTCTCCTAGCTACCAGTAAGATTAATTTAATCATTGTAATGCAATTATTAATACTGTTTACCCAGCGCTTGATTTCAGGTTTGCTGTTAAGAAATTAAGCTTCTTGCTGGGTGACCGAAAAGCTATGCAGGGATTTCCAGTCTACGTTGAAATGAAACAGTCCTCTTTATTTAGTCTCAGAACTCCAGCTTTCAGCCATGGGCTCAATTAGCCAAAATGGAAACAATTTTCATTCATTGCAATAACTCACTGTTCTGCTGATCACTTTCAAAATATACACTTTATTATTATATGCTGACCTCAGTGCCGCGAAGTGGCAAGGCTAGAAAGAGGCAGAGGGATCTCTCCAGCCCCCTTGGGCTGTAATTATTAGAAATTAATTGGGTTCAGGACCCTGGGTAGCATGGGTAAATTAATAGCTTGTCTGGTTGTTTAAATCCGAATTCTCAGTCCACAGGAGAGAAAGGGAGGGAGGCTCACAAACGTGAGATCCAGCCCCAAGAGACAGGAGTTTGCTTGCGCCTCCTGAACACCAGCGCACAGCGTAGCCCGGCGAGGGCTGGGGGGAGTGGGGACCCTTGGAGTTTATTTTCCTCCTTATTTTCGCCAATGCATTGTTTTCGGGGAGCTATTTAGGGGTTAAAATAAAAAATAAAGATCCTGTATACTTGGAGCTGTCGTGCGGGAGTAAAAGTGAAAAGGGAGCCTTAGGCAAAAGGAAATTACTGCAAGCCCGCGTGACCTTTCCGAGAGGTAATCAATCAAGTGATCAACAGGGATATTTATCATTGCTAGATGGGGCTACTTTACAAATGCATAGAAGGGGGGGCACGGATATACACACACACTCGCGCGCACACACTCGCACGAAAGTTTGGATAAACCCGATAAACCTGAAAACAAATACGTAGACTTTAATCAGTGGGAAGATTGCGCATTTTCTTTTCTGGGCTCCAGAAGGAAAGAAAGGGAAAAAAACACTCGAAAGTTTCCCAGTAAAAAAAAATACCTCCTGTACTAGGTGGTCACATGGAAGCTGTCCACTTTGCTTTGCAGTCCTGGGAAAGGCTGGGAACGACAGATGTGATTAAAAAAAAAACTCAAATACAAGGGAAAAAGGAGAGATTGAGGCTTTGATAACCGGGGTCGGTGTTTGTTTTTATGTAATGTGTTTTTATTTGCTGCCTTGAAACTCGGAGGCTGCGGAGTGCTGCCTGCTTCTAGTCCCCGAAACGGTTAACTTCGAAAACAAAACAAAAAAAACATGCCCCCTCTTATATGAAATCAGCGATCTGGTTCAATTAAACTTGCTCTCCATAGCATAAAGCATCCACCACAATACAGGCAATGAAAACCAACAATAAAAGCACATGCATTTTCTGCACAGTTTCCTTCTCCCTTGTAAAACATGCCGTCGTGTAAGCACCAGACATTTAATTTTGCTTCCTATAACTTACCGGATTCCTTAATAAACCTATTATGAGCACTTTTTTTTTTCCTTTTGCATTGTGCTTCACGCACACGCATGCACAAAGCCTCCCTCTTTTCGTCCACTGCTCGCCCTCTCCTTGTCTTTAAAAAACGACTTCAAACTAGGGGAGCAAATGCCGGACTCGCCGGTGCCACCCGGTAACTATTATTCTGCCGGTCTTTGGAGAGAACTTAGCGGCTCGTAATTGCTGCGCGCCACCAAGGCGCGCCTAGGCGGCCGGCTAGGGCTGCAGCCGCTCGCTGCGCGCGGAAGAGCCCCGGTGCTCCGAGGCGCTGCCGGCGAGCGCGGCTGCCACCGCCGCCGCTCGGGCTCGCCCGGGCCCCTGCGCGCCGCTGCGCCGGGCTGCGCGGCGCCCCGCGGTCTGCGGCGCCCCCGCGCGGCCGCGACGCGGCACTGCAGGGCGCCCGCGCCCTGGGCCCGCAGGCGGGGGGCTGCTCTTGCCCGCCCTCCCCCAGCGCAAACGCTGCCCCGCCAGGGGGTCTCTCCCCTCCCGGTTTGGGATCTGCGGTGTCTCTCCTGGGGCATACAGGCCTTTGAGAGGGCGGTTAACACTCACATGCCGACAACTGCCGGGGCAAGGAAGAAAATTAGCTGGAAGTGGATTTTAATGGGAAGTGCATTAATACGTTTATAGTCCAATATAGATACTTGCCAGAAAGCAAGACTTGCACTGAGTTTCCAGCAGACCTGGAATTATCCTGTCCCTGGTAAGAGCGTCACTGGAGTTAGGAAGAATGGAACGCATTCAGAGTTTGAGGCACAAGTACAAAACAGCAGTAAGCAATGTGAAATACTTCTCTAGAAATATTTCTCCATGAAAATGGTATAGGATGCCAACTAGGAAATAGCTCTGCTGTTTCTGTCCATAGGAAGGACCTGGATTTCCACCAAGATCAAAAGAAAAACAAGAGAGAAATTAACAGGCTAGTGGCTAGATTAAGAGACCAAGATGGAGATTATTGTGTTAACTTGGGATACAAGAGACATTAAAGTGATTTCCCACTTTGTCACAGATTTCCTGGGTTACTTTGAGCATTGGTCCCTTACTCTCAACATTCCTCCACCCTTCACCTAAACAGTATCTCGCCAAGGCCAAGGGCTGAAGGTGCCTGTCTCAAGATACCACGGCAATGCTGTGCTGATCCAACTTACATGTGTTTCAGTGAAAGTAAACACAAAAAGCCAAGGAGATCTAAACCATACATTTTACTTTTACAGGGAAATCCTGAAACAGTGCAAGTCAACAGGAGACTTAGAGACTTCAAAGGGGCAACAATTTCATCCTTAGTGAGATACAGGGTCAGCAAAAGGCTGTCTTGGCTCTTCCTCCAGTCCTGAGAGTAATGCAATGCAGAATCGTCCCTGAATATACAACAACAGGACTTGCAAATTAACTAATTGCAACCAAAAAAAAATCTACCAGAGAGGCACATCTGATACGCAAAACTAAAGCTCATTTGGAAGAGTTAAAGCACTTTTTGACTAAAACTGCCCTAAAGACTGTTCAAGGCTTTCATATCCTCAAGAGATTACACCCAATCTGCCCTGCTCTTAAAGGAACAGCAGTGGAGACATAATTGGAAAATTAAAGAGAAGGAGGGGTAAAGTAATTACAGCACACTAGAGAAAAACAAACATGTTCTGAATGTAGACAAAACATTAAACAAAGGGGAATTAATAGTACTGCAAACCAAAAGGGGAAAATGTCAACAGAGATCAGCAGAAAGTGAACATCCTATTAGAAGAGAAAATAGAAATAATCAAAATCACAGAGAAACACAGAAGGGGGAAAGAATTTGAAAAGCAATCGGAAATAAAAATAAAACAACATAGTAAATTTTACCTCAGCACTCAACAATAGTTAAAGCTGAAGTATAAAGGTTAAAAAAAATGAAGTCCTGCCATGCAGGTAACCATTCAGGTCAGCAGGTGAGAAAAAGCCTCAACCTATTACACACACGAGCTTTGCAATTTATATCAGCTGGGCCAGGCTGGCTCCCTCTATGCAACCCGAGCTAGGCAAAGACTAGAAAATCAGTACAGAATCAGTACAGAAAAGGACCCCCTCCCCCTTGGAACTAAGCTGTTACTATATTAAAGCTAAAATAATGCTCTGTGCATGGCCAACCCTGGAGTCTGGCCTGCTGCCACTGCAGTGGATGGGAGCACTGGTATTTGCTGGATCTGCCGTGACCCCGGAGTACAGGACACACAGCCTGTGCACCAGGGAGCTTCCTGCTGCCCCGCAGCGCAGAGTGGCAGCAAGGAGAGCCCAGCATTGGGGTAAAAGTGGCAGCTGTCACTGTTTTCTTTATTCCTGAGAAGAAAGCATCAAAGCAGCAGCAACATTAGGGAACCCCAGAATCTGTAACGCCTGCAATTGGTTAACAAGACTTGATCCCTTTACAGGGTAACACCGCTAAGAGGCTCTGCTACTCACACTCCATCTCCTCTCATTTCCCCTTCCTCTCTTGCCTCCCAGAGTGGCTGTGCAGAAAGGAGAAACTGCAGACTGACGGGATCTGTGAGAAACTCTTGTCCTCTTTAGACAATTCTTACAATGAAAACAACGTAACAAGCACTCATCATCCCTAATGGTCAGTAAAACACTGGCTGAGAAGCACATTTCTTTTGCTAAAGCCACATTCTGAAATAGCTTTGTCCAATACCTTGAACGCTGGGGAAGCTTTGGTTATTAAGCTGTTTAAAGGAGCTTTATTATGACTAAACAGAAGAAAAATATGCAATGGGGTGATGGTGCAAAATCTTTCAGGTAGTAACTCTATATTAAATTCCATTTTTGTAGTCAAAATCACGTCTGTGTACAGAAAGCAGGATCATGACCAAGGGATGTAATCAAGACTGTTTAGTTTCCCTTTGTTATGCTTTATCTGCTTTCCTTCATAGTATTAGCACAAGGCAGAGTAGGCTTTTTTCTGCTTTTATTTAAAAGAACCACAAATACAGGTTAACGCATCAGCCTTTTTAAAAATCCACAAACCCATTTTTTCCTTTAAAATACAAGGAACACATTCATATTTCACTCCCATTTCTCTCCAGTACAAAAGCACAGTCAGAATTAATGAGTAAAGTATTTGTGTGACGTTTTATATTGTATTGGCATTTATATAGTGCTTTTCACAGGCTTCATGTCAAAACCCTTTACAGGGCAATAAATCATACACCTTTCCTGATGAAATTGTATGTAGGCAATTGGGCACCTATCCTGCCCTCAGAAATGTCCCACGTGCAAGACACAAGAACTAAGTGTGATGAAACCTGCAGAGGTGTCTCAAAAAAATGATGTAGGTCAAACCTTCCCCCCCACCCCCCGAATATCCTGCAACATGGTAAAAAGTCTTTAGAGCCCACTTGAACAGCCACTGGAAAGACCTAATCTTGACATGACAAAGCTTCTACTGCAGTCTGAATTACTGAACATGCAGATTATGTTGTGGATCTTAAACCTAATACCATTTTTTTTTACCTGTGGATTTAAACAAGATGTCCACTTATATTGAAAATAAGAATTTTTAAATGGAGTTTATTTCTGAAGAATAACATTCACTCACCAGACTGAACCCAAGTACAGAATTTTAGAACCTAGGCTTGCTGTTAGGATTCACAAATAATTTCCCTAAAATGAATTAAAAAATGTGACAATGCATTTCTGCACTGCTGTCACTTACTTTATTTGCATTTTTCAGATAATGAAGAATAATTAAGTTCTAAGAACTATATGACTTATTAGACTGACTCTTTTATACATTTATCTGTGTTCCTACAGTGTTTCCAAAGCCACTTTTGCATAGGAAAAAATGGAAATACACTTACTAAAGTCTTTAGGAGGAAAGATTGCTGGGACTGGTAAAGCATAAGCAATAGTACTGTTCCACTGTTCTTCCTGGAGAAGCACAGTGCTTCACCCAATTAAAAGCTCAGAATAAGTTTTTGGTTCCATTGAGATCGATGGAAGTTTTGCAGAATGTCATTCCTGGCAGACTTTACCAACTATCACTTAAACGCAATCACCTCTGGATTGCAAAAAGGAAACAGCTTAGTAGCAAATGGAAATTCCTTGCAGTAGCTCAACACAAGTTTAAAACCATATTTCTACCTCCACTATCTGTAGCATATTAAAATGATAACATTCTACACATTCTGATTGATAGTTCGAATGCATTAGTAACCAAGTTAGTTACAATTTATCAGCCAGAAGAGTTGCTAGAATAACTTCCATATATATTAAAAAAACACACACACACACAAAAAAACTGTTCTCCAAACAGACTTTTAGATTACTAATTGAAAATCCAGGTAATTCAGAAGTAAAGTAAAAGTAAACAGACAAAAACGCATCACTGAGTTCCATTAACTTCCATGGGCTGTGCGAAATTGAGGGTACTTGCATCTTTTCAGAAGCGACTGATATCTTGTAAAATCTGAGGATTAGCTCTGCAGATGCACTGCCATGGGACTAACTAGGACTGCTTTTTCTTTCTTCCAAGTATCTTAGCTCACAAGAGCTCAAATTCACACACTGTTGTTGTGCTCTGATGACAACACAGCATAATTTTATCTCTTGATCCCGTGCCTGTATACAACTTATTTAGTAGTTTAAAGAATGATCTGTAAATACTATACATGCATATACTTCACTGAGATGGATGACAATGATAATTAAAATGGTCTTTTCAGTGGGACACGCTAGGTTAAAGTAGAATTCTAAGAGTAGCAAATGTATTAGAGCTTGTAAATTCTATTCTTTCTGGCAGTAATACATTTGAAGATTAAATTAGACTAAATGTTTGTTACAACAAACGGATTTATGTTAGCATTCAGGATTATGCTCCCAGTCAAGGTTTATTATGTTTTTGGCCATATTTATTCTAAAGGTCTCATTTTCCTAATTCCATCATTTTTTGATCAGTTCTGTTTAAACTGGAAGTCTTTTACTTTTTACTTTACAAATTACTACTTCTTAAAGCTTCTAGCAAGTTAGGGCATCTGCAATGAGTATTAAGAAAAAGGGGTGGAAAAAGCTAGAATAAATTACTATCTAATCAAACCCATCTCACTTTTTCTAAGGCACCTATTATTGTAGTATCAAAGTACCAGATCTCTGATAGTATGTGATCTTTGATCTTAAACGGGACCTCTGATAACATTTTTTAATTAAACATTTTATTTGATGCCTGCAGTAGCTAACATGGAAATAGCATCATATAAAGAACAAAAGCTTATGAGTACAGAGAACAGCAAATGGTGGCTAGTTATGGCATTTTTATTGCAACAAAACAACCCAATCCTCCAATCCCCGCTGAATTAAAATGACCAGTTTCAAGTTCAAAATCTGAGTAAAAACTGCCTAGAAGACAGAATGTTCACTCTATTAATAGGAAATTAAAATAGGAAATTAAAAGGTTGTCAGAAAAATTTGAAAATTTTGCATAAATTAGTCAGAAAAGCTACGATTTTGGGAGGTTGCTTTGCCATTCAGTACCTAGCAAATATTCTGGTCTTTTGCAATCCTACATTAAGAGTTTTGTTTGAGACTTCCACATCAGCTGAGATAAACCATTTTCTTTCTTTGTCTTCATTCTCTTTGAAAGGTGTTTTCAAATTATAAAAGGTGGGTTTTGACACCTTTGAAAGGTGGGGGTTTTGCATAGCATGTATTAGTATTCAAGCACAAATGCATTGAAAAACCATACAACTATAGTCATAATTGATTTAATAACTATTTCTAAGAGAAATTAAGAAGGAATATATCATGAGAGCACTTATTTCAATCTGTTGAAGCCAATATGAAAAAAACACATTCACCAAAACATTATACTTATGCAGCGCATGACATGTATAGACAACTCTGTTGTAGCTAATGAAAGTTAACAATGTTCAATTCCTTCCACATCAGACAAGAATAACTCCCATGTATGTTATATTCTGTTATGTCTATTTAGGAGATAAATACACACACCACTGTTCAGACCTTTATGCCAGAGATGGAATCCCCCCAAATTAGGTATTACCACTTCAATTACACTTAATACCAACATATTTTAAAGTCCCACAGTTTTAGATGAGAGCAAGTCCTTAAGCCTATTTCACAGCAACCTTTATGACTGAGAGCTCATTCGTCAAGAGCAAAATCTCTGACGCAAGCAAGTCCACGATGGAGTGAGAAGGTACAAAGTTGAAAAAGAAAAATAAATTTTCCTATCCCAGAAATATTTTCAAGATTTCAAAAGTCTTCCCATTTGCAACAGGATGAACTTGGAAGGGGGGTCTGTTGTTGTTGTTGTTGTTTTTTAACAAAAGCACAGGAAAAGGAAAAGAGCACTCTAGCTACAACATAAGGTAGAATTAGGGCTCTCCTGGAATGCAAAGACTTTGGGGGTTAAGTCCTTCTCTTCAGACAGGCAGATCAGGGTTAGAACATACTCCCTCTAAATTCTAGTCTGCAAAATTTTTATTACAGAAGTTTCACTGAAACTGGCATGTTCCCACAAAATGTTTCAGTGGTGAGAAATAGAGTTCCCGAGTGTACAGCACTGCCAAAAAATTCACAATCATTTCTAGTCAGTGAGCAAGCAAATCTATTATTATTCTACCACCAGTAGAGTAGAATCTCTCTGTCCCAGAGGTGCTGTAAATTCATGCCTCAGCTTATCCCTAGCAGCTTGTTTGTGCATTCATACTATTTGGTACCTAAGATAACATAGGGACCTTTTCAAAAGTATTTGAGGACTTTGCATTGTAAATTCTTATACAAAAATAATCAACAAGGCTAAAGAACACACATGGAAAACTACAAGAACATCTTTTCCATCCTGTTACGGCAATTTCTATTTTCATTTTATATATTTTTTATATATATTCATTTATTTATATTATATATTTTTAATACAAAATACGTATATCTATGCCTGCACACACACACACATTTGTGTGTGAAGAGATTCTGGAGATTAATCTTTCACAAATATTTACTGCTTAAACCTACATGCTTCTAAAGGAGAGGTGGGATCCAGGTTAGGGTACAAAGATCACTTTCAATATCCTCCTTCAAAAATAACTTGTAGAAATGTAGGTATGCATCCACTTTTAACATCAAATAAAATTCCCTTACAGAAGCAGGGGGAGAACGATGAAAATTAATCAGACAACTGCTGTTGCTTGTGGTATTTTAATGTGGTTCCTTTCACCTCCTAATCTTTCCACCAGATCTCCTTTGGTTTATCTGTTTTGTTTTTGTTTTGCTTTCCTGTTACACAATGTGATATAAGTTCTAAGCTCCTTTGCATGCTTTGGTACTGAATCACTTGCACTGCTTATTTTGGTCAATAAATGTCAAGTTATGTTTTGCTGATGCTTTCAGCATCATATTCAACAACACAACATTCACATACAACATTTCAGCTTGCAGGCTAACTTCTCCAGGGCGCTCAGTAAGAAGTACTACTTCTATTTGCATGGTAACACTGTCTCCACCATGTACAATTACACCGCCTATTATTTGCACAGAGAAGAGGAATTTCCTTTTGATCTATTGACAAACTTTCACCTGTGGCATTCAGCGCTTGCCTCGTGTTCACATGTTAAGAAAGGCCATAAAAGAGAAGCCATCATGCTCTCTGAAACTGAGAACAAGGTGATAACCCTCTGATTTCTAAAAACATGAAGTCTTTCTGGAGGAGAAATCCTGAAAAGGAGCTGGCTAACATAACCCAGCAGTCATCATGAATCTGATAAAAGGCTTGCTGGACACCAAAGCGAAGGACAATGTGAACCCCCATATCAGCTGAACTTGTTTTAAACCTGTGCAGCTAGATATTTTGGAGAGGGCATACTTTTCTTGACCAAACTTTGAGGCAGTATGTTTAAAAAGCCAGGGGCACTAAGTCAACACTGTTAGGGACTACTGTTGCCTTTCACCTGTTGTGAATACTGGAGGCAATTAAGTATATCATATTATCATCCTCATGCTAAGTTTACATGTGCTACTCCTTATTAGACTCAATCTGCAATAGCAACAGTGCTTTGCAGTTAGAACACATTAGTCAATCTACACTAACTCCACCTTTTTCCAAATTCCTTTGATTTCCCAAAAAATACAGTACATGCCATTTTCCTCAACAAAACAAATACTTCCAGAAAGATGAAAACAGGATCTCTACATTACAGACAGAAGGACACCTCCATTGGCTAATCTCAAAGAAAATTCAGCTGAGGGAATGAAATCCAGTTTTTCCTCTTAATGAATTGTGTAGAAAAAGGTGGCAAGAACATACACCTGATATCCAAATTGCAGAACACAAGAACTACTGTGATCTGTCTATCAATTTATATTCTGTTCCTAAACTTATAAAACTGAGACATCCCTCTCCCAGTGGAAACAGAATCAAACTTTAAAGAAGTTCAAGAAGAGTTTGTGTGCTCAGAACGCAAAACAAACTTGCAAGAACTCAAATGCTTTGGAGAATTTTTAATTAATTCTATCTAGACACACAGCATTCTGAGAAGCTATAGTGTTATATATATCTTCCTTATGTTTCACTATTTACTTTGTGTTATTCTCTGGCTATTTCCCAAACTTATTCATTCACCCTAGAGATCAATTCATGCACCAAAATAAAGTATGATCTTATCTTTGCACTGTACAGAAAACTGAAATAAAGTACAGAGACAAAATTTCTCACGGGAGGCAGGGGTTAAGACATTGGCCTGGGTGTCAGAGAAGTGGTGTTCTATTCTTGGCTCTACCACTCACTTGCTGTGGGAGCTTGTAGAGTGAGATACAGAGCAGGAATGGAGACTGTAGCCAATAAATTCCTCCTCTGCAACTTCTCCTCTTTCATTATGCATGAGAGTGAGTTTTTCCAGCATTCAAGTGTATATCTGAAGGCTGGGGAAACACACCTCAACCAAAATATAGAACGAATAGAGAAGGAAAATGAGTGGAAAACATCAATTACAAAGTTTTCTTGGGAGCCTCTGATGTACTGAAACAGAATCCTTATTCACACAAAGATGACAGAGGACCAAAGTCAGCCCTGGTTTCAGTAGGCAAGCCTCCAACTACTGCACTGTACTCGCACAAGGACTGACTTTGGCATACTATACTAGTACTATCTGATCCATTTTTCTGTTACAGGCAAGCTTTCTGAGACAAGAAACAATAAAGACTCAGGCCAAGGGTGAGAGGTTTTGTTTTTAAAGACAGCAACCTACACTTTTACTTTTTAAAAGTCAGACTGCTTATTTAAAAACCAAAGTAGAATTTATTAAGGCAACTTTGATCCAAAAGCCATAGCTAAGACTATATCCAAATCTGCAGGAGCTAACAAACTGCCTGAATTTAAGAATGATAAACTCTCAACTCCTACTGGAAACAGTATTGTCATGCACTTCAGTAGGAACAGATCAGGCAGCATTTCTTGCTTTAGATAGTTTTGGGGATCTACTACACAAAGCTGCAACATTTCTTATCAGTTGGGAGAATTAAAGAAAAAGTAAGCATGCAGGTCCTCATTTAAGCATGGCCTGGGCTAGGATCTCCGGTACCACCTAAACCAGCTAAGGATTAAAGAGCCAGATTTTTGCAACTGATGTTGTGTGTCTAAAATACAGTATCATGAAACTGATTTATCCTGGCCTTATTTATTTTTAACTATTTCACAAACTGCTCAGAGAATCTGCACAACATTCTGCTTCAAACCATGTTCTACATATTCAGTGCAGACTCAGTTCATTTGCTGACAACTTTACAGCCTGATCTCAGAGCTTTTATGCTGAGAAAAATAGAACACTAACCTAACTGTAGAATATTTTTCAATATTATCTTTTCCTAAATTTTGTATATGATATATGGGAATAGCATATGCCTTGTTCTAAAATTTTAAGAGTAATATGAAATCAAAAACTGATCAATAACTTGACAGAAGAAACTGTTGTACAGTGCCAGTTCTCAAACACAGGTAACACTGGTTTTATTATATAGCAAAACATAGTATTTTGGCTGAGAAGGAAGAAACAACCTGTTATTCTGACACTTCCTCAAAAAAAAAAAAAATCAAATTTTCAGAAACATCTGGTCTGAAAACTAGGCCTACACAGGGTTCCAGTAAGGCAACCAAATATAGGATGTCTCAAGTCATAAGTGATTTGTTAGAAGTGAACATTAGTTTTCTTACATAAAAAAGTATGTGTTACCTATTCCCCATTCCTTTTTCTCCTGTCATATCTGTATTCTCTTTTATCTTTCAGGGCTTGTAACAAACAGGCTCAGCCAGTTGCTTGGGAAAGAACTAGCTTCTTGGTATGTAGGAACAATCCTTCCAATCTCATACTTTCTAAAATTTTCTACATTTTAATTGCTGAAATATCTTATGACCACACAGTCTTTAATCCAAGTACAATGCACATCTGATATATAACAATTATTTCTTAATAAAATATAATTATAAAAAATTCAAGGCAGCTTCAGAGAATGTGTGACTGAAACTGTTCATCTACCTGAGGGATTATTTCAACATTTATGTGTTTTAGGCAATATATAAAATACAGAATTTCTTGGGACATTATCAACAAAGGAGAAATTTTTTTTAAACCTCCTTTTTACTGATTGCATTATCAAATTCAATTTTATTAGTTTGAATCTTCTGGGAAGGATATGGTTTTAATAATGCATAAAAGGTTTGCCTAGTAGTTGGCTGTTGGCTTTTACTTGATACTTAATGTAATCTGTAATTACTATAGCAGCTCCTGTGCTGGCTAGTGTGTTAAGGTCACTGGAAAGCTATACTGTGTTGTACTTCATGTACAAGAACATCCTTCTGGTGATTGATGTCTACACCCTATGGAAATGTTTTAATTTTGTCCTTGAAGCATGTCTGAAGAAATGCTGTCAATATATATTCTTCCTTGTCAAGCAGTACATGGTACTTAGGAATCTGTAGACAGCCTGAGATCTATGTCTTTCTGCCAATGGTGGTTCAATAATTTCTCCTTTGGATTTCAAATTTGGTTCCCAAGTCTTCAACCAATGAACATACATACCTCTCATTTACTAGAAAAGTTAAAGGCATGCTTATGATACTAAGATCCCCATGGAAAAAGACAGTAACAGTTGGTAAATCACTAATCCACTATCAGATTCCAAAGAATAGTATGTATCCTTCTCAGTCAAATAAATCACTCAAAATTACTCAATGTTTCAACCAAGTCTCCTGTCTTGCTTTCATTTTGATTTTGATTTGTTACAATGTCAAGAGTCTAGTCAATCTAAGTAGATGTATAGAATGATCATGCGAAGAGTAATAGCAGAGGCATTTGTTCTTAATCATTTATGTTTTACCTTGCACAAGCATTATGATGGAAAACACTTTAAACCCTGACTATATTTAAGAAACAAAAAAGAACTATTGCAGAACCTGTCTTCAAGAAGGTAGAATTTCACCTTATTAAGTGTTGTTCTCTCTTGCAATAATCTTATTTTAAACTGTGTTCCTGAACTGGCTGAAATACTTGGCCAGAATTTACAATTCAGAAACGTAGTTAAAACATGATTTGAACAGGCTGATATTACAAGACCGAAACGTACTTTAAATAAGCTTAATGTTACCATGCTGAAGCCAGACCCTGCAGCACAGCAGGCTTGCACTCCACTGAGTCATTTGTGGCTTTATGTGTCCTCTGCTTCAGTGGTATTACTGAGATAAACTTGAAAATAGAATCAAAGTGCTAGAAATATTCCAGGACTGCAGTATCCCAGATTTTATTAAAATGGATTTTATACTGACAGGATTTCCATGAAATAGATTGACAACAAACACAGTGGCCAATATTAATCACAAAATCAGTAATTTAACTATTAGTCCACATCTGTTTATGACACTCACTGGAGGTAAACCAGCTTTTTGTCCCAGCGATACAACTTTGTTACATTAAAATGGCATTCCTGAGGGAAAAATCAGCATGGAAAGTCCTCTGATTGCAGAATGAAAAAGCAACTTGACAGAAAAATGGGCGATTTCTAAAAGCTGATGAATGGGCAATTTCTTTCTGTACTTCGCAGTAATTTCTGTACTACATAACAATTTCCATTTAAATTTCAGTTGTATATTTTATTTAATTAATTTGTCAGAAGATGTATTTGATGATGAATTGTGGTGTGTATAATTTACTCTAAAGATGATCCCTTATCCACTAGATTCTGTCCAATGTGCCTTCAGCAAGTTTCTGATTCTGAATCTCTAAACTTCATCTTTCCAGGTATTTATATTAAACACTAAGAAACTGCAATGTGCAAAAATACAATTAACTTTAAGGCTCTCCACATATTTCTCATCATAACGTAAGCAGCATAATCATAAATTAAGACGGTAATTGCACCAATCCAACAGCCATATTTAGTCCTTAGTCTACTACTATTATAAGGCTATAAGCCCAACACCCACCATATGTGTAACAAAGAACAAAGACACACCTAACTTAAACAAACTAAAGTGTTTTGGAAGCAAAGTCTGCACACTGACACTCAATTATAAACTTTAGAGAAAGATTCTATAAGCTTATTTCAGGCAAATTGTTCACTGCAAGTTTCATGTGCTTTCACAGGGAAGAAAAAAAAAGTCAGGAACAAGACTCCAAATGTCATCTACCAGTATCTGCCATACATTTTGACAATTTCAAATTCATAGCTTCTGCTGCCACTGAAAGCAACTAGAACATTGATTTAGAAAAAGTCATAGGAAAAGAAATTCATAAAATATTTTATCAGTAATATTTTAGTATTAAAAACACCAACAAAGAATATGTTATCTTCATCTCCAGCTAAAAAGAAGGCTGAGTTCAGTTTTAAAGATTTTTTTTCATCATAGAACTTGATGCTTTAGCTTGTTGGTTACCTATTTTCCCTACGAAACTCATTCATGTTCACTAAATGGCCCATTTTCCTGTGAGGATGGATGTCGTCATCTCCAGTTCTAGCCAATAGCAATTTCATTTTTTTTGCATCTCCTAGCTCACATTAACAATGATATAGATACTTCTGGGGACCAGGTACACTTAAATTGTAGAAATGAGTCAAGAGGATTTATTATAATAACAATCAATTCATCTTAGCTCTTATCACAACCTTAAACTTACTATAAGATCAATGCAGATGGAAACTGAACATATTCTTGTTCAAGTCTAATGAAAGACTAGAAAGTTTTTAAACATTGCTCTCTAACTGCTAAATGACTATAGCATACAAACCAACAATCCTCTGCCCTTGAACAAGACCTGAAATTGTCTCCACCGAAAACTAATTTTGCTGTACTTGTCAGCTCTATTGCGTCATTCTTGCCATCGGAAACCTCAGCAAGCCCAAGAAACTGAGCAACAAAATACCTAACATTTCTGGGTCATACATGACCAACTCTGCAGGTTTACTTTTTTTGTTATAAATAAAAACACTCTGAAGTCAGAGGAGAAAACTGCTATTCAATAAAGCAACAAGAACCCCAGTTACTTGTAAAGTTACTACTATAATCCCTGATAATTTCTTGGGAGTGGAATCAACGGACTACAGCATGCAACTTCAATACTATAAAAAAACAACCAGAATGAAAATAGAGAAAACATGAAAACAGTGATTTTCTGGCACTCCCTTTAAAAGGAAGAGTTAAATTAATACATGGAAAAGATCCTATCAGCTCTGACTCGTCTGAGTTATTAATTGAACACCTTCTTGGAAACATGTAGATAAAATGGTGTACCTTAGAGAATATGAGATAAGGGTGAAAGGAAAGGGAGAGAAATTCAGAGTTTTGCCAGTTCACTCCCTTAACTGTCATGCTAAGCTTGTTCAAAGCTGCCTAGAGGAGCATATTATGAAATTGTAACTAGAGCACTGGCTGATGATGCAGAAGATAAAAACTTCAGGATTATACTTAAACGTACTTATCTTTAAACACAGAAGAGGCTGTAAAGACAGCTGAATTGTATAAAGCTGTTCTAAAACAAGACAAATGTATACTCCATGTGTTATAAGCAGTTCAAGCTGCTTCCTGTGATGAAAAACATGGACTGTACGGTAGACATACTATAGCTAAGTACAATAGATCCCATGATACAGTTGTTTAAAAGAATATTAGAGTGATGAAAGAAGTGATGGAATTCTGCTCTTTAGGAGGCTCAGAGGCTGAAGGAGAGAGAAAAGATTTAAATATGCAGGCTTGGTAAGTTTTCCTGATCCTGAAAATTTGCTGCATAGAGGACAGTTTTATGCACGAAGAGCCCGGCCTCACAGGAAACAATAGAGCTCTACGCGCCTGTTGCCTTGGGCAAAAGGAGAAGAGGGTAGGACCGCTTAGCACTTTCCATTCATAGATGTTAAAAGAAGGTCAGTATTGTTATTGCCATTTTATAGATGAAGAATCTAAGAAGTTGAAGAGCTCAGAAGGGCACATCTGGAGTCAGTAGCAGACTTGGGACCAAAACCCCTTCATCACCTCATTTCAGTCAATTTTATCCTTTCTGCCATATTTTGTCCCCCACAGAGCACAGGGAACTACCCAGCTGAACAATTTAGGTAATACCAATGGAGTAAAAATAAACAACTTTATTAAAATACTAATTGTCGCACTAAAATATTTTCTACTTAATTATCATAGCTACCAATATTCCATCATCAATATACAAAGTCTGATTAACTTTTCAATAAAAACAGGGAAATGCCAGCCTTTAAACGCGTTATCATTGTAAAACAGAATGCTATCATAATACATGAGAACTTTGGTTTGCAGCTGTAAAATTCCCCAAAGTCTTGTGACTTGGTTATAAATTTGTTATAGACGATTACCTTCCTCACTCACATACTTCCCACATAAACTTTAGGGAAGCAAAATACATATTCCACAAAAGCAAAAAGAAAATTTATTTAAATAAAGAAATGGGGAGTGGGATCTATCCTATAACATGTATCGCTAGTATATAATATAGTATATATTGCTAGTATATATTGCTATATACCAGAAAGGCTAGTATTTGCACATCTAGTTTCAAATTATACAATATATTTTTAGAAGCAAAAATAAAATTCAAGAAGACCTGCAAATGCAGAACTACGACACTCATTTCAGTGGGGTCAAGTTTTCAAGCAAATTTGTTAGGATGAATCCTAAAGTATATAGACAGGAAAAAAAAAATTCTTCCATTTATGTAAAGATATGTTTTAATTAGTTCCTAAGCCAAATATAAAATGACAATTATAACCATTCTGAGCAAACTTGAACAAGAAAACATCAAGCATTACCAAGATTAAGAGATATATAGTTCTTGACCAGCATCCCTTGATCACTTAAGTGTAACTAGAATGCTCATCGAAAAGCTTTTTTTCTATAATTTTTTACATATGATGACAATTCATTATACTACACTGCTGTGAAGCTTAAATAGTATCCTTCAAATTTTTGCATTAAAATGGATTCTATAACAATTATTTAAATTGCAAAAGTTGCCATTTAATACAAGTTTACCTGTACTTGGAAAAAAAAAAATCAAGATTTTTACAAATAATTTTATTTAAAATCCCTGACTATGACTCTACTTACACATTAGACTTTGTAATGCATTGAGTTTTGCTGTTATGTTTTACAAATGAATGGATATTGCCATCTACTGTTGGAAAAAAACATGATCAACAGCAAAAGCACATCCAACAGACCTTTTTCAAAGCACACATATAAGATGTAGAAAGCAAAGACATCATCAAAACATAGGAAAGCAGCTTTCCCCGTTGAAATCTTCCGACTACAATGTTCAATTGAACAAAAAGTGAAAAAGTCTCCTCTGCTTCTAAACCATCAATTTAAGGTCTGAAATAACTGGGAACTATACATGAATCCAAACATTCACAACTGCTCTTTTTGTGCAGATAATATGCAAGACCCTTCAGGCTTAATGACAGCAGCTAGAGTTGAATACACATGAAGTAACAGATGCAGCTAACTAATAAATCTTAATTTTAAGATAATACTATGCCCAAGTTGCTATCATGTCACTGTTAACTGAAAACTATAAATGCAGAAGGCAAAATTCATCCCCTGTGTTTCTAGGCAAAGGCTACACAATACAGAACTCTTGCTTAAAGACAGACCTTGCTAGGTGGAATCTAACCCATCAAGCAGGTCAAATTCACTTACCACAGGAGCGAGGACCAGAAGCTGTTATCTGAAGCTCCAGCACTGCAGGAATAGCATTGCGTTAGGTTGATCTTTCAGAACTTTTCCTTGGATAAAACAACTTCCTAGCTCAGGTGTGCTGAGCTGAATATGGAGCACTGCACAAAAAAAGCATCAAGTCATTGTGCAGTTCAGTCATCTTTAGACCATATTTTAGTACTTAGAAAGATCTGATCACATGTCTTTGCATAACTATTTATAAAGAAACAATACAATGGTAAAAAGAGATGTATGCTCCTTCCATTGTCTTTTTGCTGGTAAATATCCTAAGATATGACATCAAACTACATTTTAAAAGTATCCCTTGTAGAGGTAATCTACAAACAAAACTAGAGTAGGTTCTATTAATGTTTGCCAGACCTCTCAGAGGTTAAACAGCCTTTGAATAAAACCATTCTTTACTCTTTGATAATTATTATTTCCCCTTAAGACACCTTTGTTGTCTCATAAGCAAGGTCAACTTGAACTGTTTTGTCAGACTCAATACTGTAGTTCAACTTTAACTCTACTTGCATTGTTCTTACAAAATCTACACATACTGTCATCTTTGCAATTTTTTGAAATGTTTTAGCAGAATTTGCAGTAACTAAGAAAATTTCAGTTTTTCTGTTGGTGATTTCAAGTACATAACAAAGTGTATTTTACATTTATACATAAGGTCATATCAACATATCAGTCTATACCAAATTACTTAAGTTTGTACATCTTTGCAGATAAGCCTCTCTTGAACTGATTTAAACCTTTCTTGTTTTGTTTTGCCTATATACTGGTGAATCATGTACAACCCAGATCACCATGACTGATTTAAAAACAATATAAGAAAGCTAAAATAAATTGGAAGCAGTTTAATGAAACCACCTTAAGATAAAATACTGCTGTTTTCATCTATAGCACGTTCTTCAGAGAGTGGAAGTGTGTTCTTGTTGGGGTAGCGACAGCAAGGTAGTTCTTGTTGCAGGTAGGAGGGGTAGCGACACCGAGATTTGCCTGAAGGCACAGAGTGCAAGGCAGAGCCAGGGGTGGCACGCAGTTCAAGAGCCGTACATGCTACGCACTGTCACAGACAGAATAAAAACACAGCTAAAATCTCAGCTTGAAAGGTGGACTGCAAAATATGGTAATTGGGGGAAGAAGGCTCATCCCCCAGAAGTTCCTGAATCTATCAATTCTTGAAACACACTCAGCTACAGCTACATGTGTTAAGTGTTGTAACATTACAACTGCAGCCAGCCTTTCAAGAGCATTGTGAAACTCTATAGAGCAGCTCTACTAAGGGATTTAATCCATGTTGTGCTAACTTTTTTTCTAGATTCTCCACAGAAAGGAAGCAATTTCCCATGGCCCCAAACTCTAAGGCGTTTAGAAATGGCATGTCATACCAGAGCAAGAGGACCATGCAACTCAGTGCATGTATTAGCATAATCCAGTGAGGCTGTTTCTTCATGCTCATGCTAAAGAAATAGCTTTCTCACCTTTGGCTGAAGCACTTTCCTTGTACCAACCTGATACGACAAAGGTCACATGACTGATCTCAAACCTTGAGAACATCTGCCTTAGGCTACTCCTGTGAACAGGACAGCCCTCAGAGTTCATCACCTAAACATTTGGTAGAGAATCTCCTCACTTTTGTGTTAATTTTCAGGTATCTGACACCTGATAATAAGCCAGCCTGGACACACAATCCTGATCTCCAGACTCTCTGGACGGCAGCCCAGAATATGATCATCAATAAAGCATTTGCATAGCTTTGAGTACTCCTCTTCTCCCAAATGATATCACCTCTCTCTGTATCGCTTTGTGTCACATCTAGCATTGACGATAAACTTCTTTAATGTCAAGCGATTCAAACATGACACCATGGTGGACCTGCTTCCCCAAACTCTTGCAAGTAGCTGCTACTTGCTGCCAGTTGAGTTCTGTTTAGAGGAAGACCATCAAATGCAATTTCTTTGGAATACCATGGTGGCTGCCACTTGCAAATAGTTTTAAATTCTTCCGGGGGGGGGGGGGGGGGAAGAAAGAAAGAAAAGGAAATGCTGAGAACTTCTGTTATGATTGCTAGAAAGCCAGTGTGATGCTTTTCAGAACCATTTCAGTGAGCAGTGAAGCCTGGAGGGCAGCTGCAGGCTGTTCAAAAAGTAGCGAGGCTTCAGCTACATAGTCTTCAATAGTGATGTACCAAGGATACTATATGGAACAAAATTTTCCTTGCTGCCATGAACAAAGAGTAAGAGAAGGAGACTAAGTTCTCGGTTTCTAAACATTTCTTTTCCGATACATGAATATACAGAACATTCCTGCCAAAAAACAAAAAAGGCAAAAAAAAAAAAAAAAAAAAGGCCACAAGATGGCACTGGTCAAACACGCGAGAAATTACTGTACAGTTGACAATGTGTGAGCATCGGGTCACATCCACGGCGCTCTGCCCCGCCGAGGGGAGCCCTGCGGCAAGCCGACGCCGGGGAGCGCAGGCTGGGCCGGGCCACATGTGATGCCCAGTTGTGGCTGCGTTTCTGGTAAACTAGCTCAAAGCAGTTGATATTGGCTATAGGAGAACAGAAAACCTTTCACCCCCGGTGAGACCTACCAGCATCCTTAGCTGAAAAGTTTGTTTCCAGCGAGGGGGAGCTTCAGTAGGCCTGTGCTTCGCGTTACACGTTCGTGGCAATTTTGTTGCGCTTCGGGACCCTGCAGCCAGATTTACTCTGCCCCGGGGCCAAGGACATATCCGACTGGAGACAAGCCCCGACACTTTCTCTTGCGCCTCTCCCTCATAGCTGATTTTTCCACACCTCCGTATTTATCGCCAATTGCCCATACTTGGAGCTCTGCATGTTTCCTCTAGTTCGTCTCCATGCTGCTGAGCTCGATGAGTAAAATTTAACAGTTCAAAGTTTCCATCATCCCACAGCTCTCCAAGATAAGATCTGCTGGGCTGCGGCGCCAACGACGGCAACCCATGCCGCTGCCCATTTCCTAGGGGGGGAAAACAGATCTCTAGGGGAGAGCGACCCCTGGGAGCGCCCAGATCCCTGATTTTTCACCCCGGAGGCTCCTCTCTTCCCAGCCCGCCTCCCCGCCCCGGGGCGGCCGGGCCCCGCCGCCCCCCGCCGCAGCCGGCCGCGCCGCGCCGCCTCCCCTCAGGGCGGGGGGCGCCAACGGCCGCGCTGAGGGGAGGCCCAACGGTCCCAACGGCCGCGCGCGCGGGGGGCGCGGGCGGCGGGAACGCGGGGGGGGGCGGGGGGAGGGGCGGCCCCCGCCCCCGCGGCGCGCGCGTGTCGGAGCGGCGCCGGCCGCGCGCCCCACGGCTGAGGGGGGCGCGGCGGTTGCCCCGGGGGCGCCGCTCCCGTTTTGCTCTGCTGGCGCCCCGCCGCGGGGGCGCGCCCCGCCGCTCCCGGCCGCCGCCGAGGCTGACAGAGACGAGCTCTTCGCGGCGGCAGTGGCGCGAGCCGGCCGACCGCGGCCTCCGCGCGGCGCGGCGGCCGGAGCCTCCCCGGCGGGCCCCCGGCTGAGGCGGGAGCGGGGCCCCAGGGCGGGCCGCGGCGGCGGAGAGACCCCTCGCTGACGTTTTTTGGTTGCCGGCCCCCTCTCCCTGCCCTGCTCCCCCCCCCGTCGCCCCCTCTCCCTGCCCCCCCGCCACGGGGGGCCACTCCCCTCGTCCGCTGAAAGTCAGCGAGTAAAACAGCGGACGAGCGCGGGGAGTGCGGCGCGAGCCATTTAGGGTTAGAAACGCCGGAGCCCTCCCCGCCCGCCACGCGGGGTGGCGCGCCCCCGCCGCGCCTTATGTACCCCCGGCGGCCACGCCCGCCGCGCGCCCATTGGCCGGCGGGCGCCAGCCTCCGCCGCCATTGGCTGCGGGCGGCCGAGGGGGCGGGAAGTGGCGAGTGGCGGGAGTTTGGAAGGCGCGGGCATTCGCCCCCCGGCGGCACCACGTGCTGCGGGAGCGCGCAGCGCCGGGACCCTCCCTGGGGCCGGCACCAGGCACCCGGCCCGGCCCTCCCGGCCCTCGCCCCCGCCGCGCCCTCTGAACGGCTTTCCCGTCTTTACTATTCGACCCCAAGATCCCCGCGGAAAAGCAAGGAGTTGCAAAGCTACGGTTCTTTCGCAGGTGAAACGGACTACAGCTACATGAAGCAATAGTGTAGTGTTCTCAGTCTCTCTGACTTTAATTATGTACTGCACAGTCTTGCTCTGGGTAAAGAACCACATTAAGAACCTACGTTTTACATCTGTTCAAGAAGGTGTATTCTTGGACCAAGAAGGAAGTAACCATGCTGAAAGTCATGATTTTTATTGGACTTTCAAAAGGCGGGCTCCAGGCACAGGCCTCCTCAGCGCTGATGTTCAAGTAGCTGCAATCTGAGGTTCTCTTCCACGATATGTTAAGTAAAATCCATCCAAAATCCCATGTACTTTAGAAACATTTTCTGTGCACGATGTTAGGCCCAGCCTCCCTGTACTCTGTCGTGGTAATCCACATGTGCTGGAAGGCGCTCAGGGAGGCAAGGATGGAGCCTCCTACCCAAGCAGAAAACTTCCTCTCAGGAGGAGCACTGACTTTCACCTTAACGTCGCCCGGGACCATATGAGCTATCTCCTTGTTCAAGCATTCAGCAATTCCAGGGAAGAGGCTGGAGCCACCAGAAAGGATGATATTGGAGTAGAAGTAAGCCCTCAGGCCAATGTCACACTTCATGATAGAGCTGAAGCAGAGCTTGTCAATCCCTGGAGCCTCTACGCCAATGTTATGAGGATAAAAGAGGGCTTCCGGGCAACGAAACCTTTGATCGTGAACCTTAACTTCATTGCCATCAGGAAGGTGGTAAGTTTTTTCCACTTCACTAGGTTTCTTAGCCATCTCCTTCTCTAGGTTCAGGCACACATAACATAACTTTTCTTTTATGTTTTGTACAAGCTGCTTCTCAGCCACGGTGACTAGTGAAGCGCCGCTGTCTCTCAGAAGCTGTGTTAGGTAGTCTGTAAGATCGCGGCCAGCCAGGTCAAGCCGGAGGACGCCATGGGGCAAGCAGTAGCCTTCAAAGATTGGCACGCTGTGGGTGACACCGTCACCGGAGTCCACCACGCAGCCCGTGGTGAGCCCTGAAGCGTAGAGCGCAAGCACGGCCTGGATAGACACGTAGAGAGCTGGTACGTCAAAGCGCTCAAAGAAGAGCTCGGTCATCTTCTCTCGGTTGACCAGAGGGTTGAGCGGAGCCTCGGTCAGAATCACGGGCTGCTCACTAGTTTGCATCTGCAGGTCGTTGTCGTAGATGCTCTTCCACACGGCCTCCATATCTTCCCCGGACATGATGATCCCCCGCTCTATTGGGTACCTGCACGAGTCAAACAAAATAAAAGGGCAGTATTTACCCCAGGCTCCATGGCGACACTTGGGCAGGGCCATCTGCTGGGGGGGTGTTCCAGGTGAAGAACATTAGGAAAAAGCACCTTAAAGTAAGCACTTTGTGTACCTTTAAACTATGCATGTTGCTTTGAGAAAGTACTGGAAAGAGACTTGGCCCTTTCAAAGGCCAGACAACTTCAGCAGCTGCGACAGCCGAGATCAGTCAGGACTTCAAAGAAGGTTGTAGCATGTTACCTAATCAGGACCTTCACTCTCTGAGTGTGGTTGTCAAGCTGTGGCTGAACAGTTTGATATGAATAGTTTGTAATTCATTAGTTCATTTACAATTATTAAAATGTAATTCTCAAGGACTGCTGAAGATCTTGCAGGAATGCAATGGGTATTATCAATACCGGGGCAATGTGGGATTGGGGACAGATGTGGCTGCGACATCAGCCTTTTCGAGCTGGGTGTTACAGCTGTGCACAGAAGATCCCGCGATCGTGGTGAGCTATCGCTGCTGTAACACCAGGAACACAAGTGCATTCCCACAAGGGCTTCCACGTGGACCTGAGATATGCTACAAGCACGAAAAGAGTTAGTAAGAATGCTTGTTTTTCCCAAATGCTCTCTTGCGGCGCTTATTATATACACATCCCTGTAATTATTAGAAACATCTGCGTGACAGCAGAAGGGTTAAGGACTTGTGGCAGCCGCTGCCAAGCTGTGCACAACTTTGTTGCTGCCCACCTCCAGCTTTTTGTGTTTCCCCTTTCCCTTCCCCATCGCTACCTTCCTCTGGAGCTGTTCTCCCTTTTCTATTTTGTTTCTCTTGGCTTTCCTCACTCCTCCTCCCACTGGTTGGGGTTTGGCTTATGTTTCCCTTTGCAAAGGATGGCAAAGTTAAGTTTCCTTCTCTAGCTCCTTCCTGGATCAGGCACCTCGGTGTCTGGTGTATAGGAAAATCCAGGAGGGTTAGTCACTTCCTCCCGTTGTGAACCCTCTCTGCCACGAGTGGCCTACCCAGGAGACCCTGATGGAGGTGCGGTGCTCTGTGCAGCTCCCACCTCGCCCACAGCCCATTGCTGCCACTTTATTACGGTCCTGCCCCACAACTAGTGGTGCCAAACTACTGCTTTTCTCCTCTTCAGCTGTGGCTGTCTCATCTTCTGACTTCTAACAACTCGCTGGAACTGCCCCTCTCTCCGTGCAGGAATCGCAGTGCTCTGCTTCTTCCTGCGGCCGCCCCACCTGGTTTGTCCTGCTCGTCCTACCTGGCCTTGCTCCTTCCCTGGCACCGGCCGGAAAACTCCCCTGTCTTACTCTGCTCTCCTTGTTTCCTTGGGCTTTACAGCTCCTTTTTTGATACCTGATGGAAATGATCCCTCTCCTGGCCTGCGCTTCGTTCCCAACGTAGCATTCCTTCTGGCCTGCCACCAACTTGTCCTTGGGCCGGCCAACCACATTGGCGTAGGTGATCCACAGCGTCTTCTCTCCAGCGATGCCAGCCTTGATCAGGCCCGAGCCGTTGTCTACGACAACAGCAGGAGGCAGATTCGGCATTGCAGGCAGCGGCTTCGACTTGCCTTTCCCTGCTCGGCGCCCGGGAAGAAATGGGGCGGCAGCCAGGTGGGTGCACGTCCCCCCCCCCCCCCATTATGACAGAGCCCACCTAGGCCAGGGACGGTCGCTACGACACCAGCACCCGCTCCTGCTCAGCTCCTGCCTGCGCGGCAATGCGCACCCCGAGGCTGCAGCAGCAGCGGCAGCCAAAATTCAAAGGGTCACCAAATCCAAGCTCAGACCACTAGCAAATGCCACACCCCAAACGGCTCCTACCACAAAGTCAGTCCCAAAATACCCTGTGGGCTTCTTGCCCAGGGGGTTTGGAACAACATCCATCTCAGTGTGACATGTTCACTGAGGGTACGGCTTTTTATTTATGGGTGTGCTGAAAAGGTAATTAGTGTTTTGGGGAAGATCAAGATTTTAAAGTTACTCTTTCGTACCCATGGTGTTACTTTTGGTGGTAGGACTCTTTCTCATAGTCAGGAATGAAAGTTTTCAGCATGGTGTTCAAAAAAGGCAGTAGATCCAACTCTTTTGCATGTGTAAATGAAAGCCCCCACAAGGCAGTACATAGGGTCTGTCTCCTTGTTTTGTAGGAGAAAGTAGGAAAGATGTGTATGGCTTCCTGTGGAAGCTGCTGTAGCAGCTGTGGAAAGATGCTGCAGCTTCTTGTGCCTCTAAAAACATGTCTCCAAGAAGATGCTCGCTTTTGCCTGAAACAGTGCCCAGCTGCTTGGTTATAAAGAGGCAGAAAGTCCTTAGAAAATTAAAGGCATTTCTGGTAAAAATAGAGAAGTTAACCATAATGTCCAAGCCAAATATCAGTTCAAGCAATTGTTCTATGCGTGCTTAGGTTCCTAATGTAATTTTAAATGGACACAGCTTTTTTAACTTTCTATCTAGAATGCGCAGTTTTGTTGGAGTATTCTCACCCCAGGTGTAGTCATTATTTCTCAGTGGATAAAGCTTAATTACATACCTATATTTATGTCTGCATATATATTGTCAGCGCATGTTTCTTGAACGCGTAGGGCCTTTTCTGGTATCAGAATGAAAGGCGCTATAAATACATGGCACTGCAGCCACCTGCACGGCCGGGCCCAGTTCGACCCTGGCAGCGCCTTAGCAGGACGGCGGCGGAATACAACTATAAGCAGCGTTTCCGTAGTGTAGTGGTTATCACGTTCGCCTAACACGCGAAAGGTCCCCGGTTCGAAACCGGGCGGAAACACCAGCCTGTGGCTGCTATTTTATCCCGCCATGCAGGATCCTGAAGGCGAGGGCTAAACTTCAAACTTAAAAAAAAAAAAAAAAAATTTTTAAGTTCTTTTTAATTAGAAGCACGGCTATGGGAAATTTAAAAGTTCTCAGCACTATGGCCTTAATAGTAACAAGCAGATTAAAAATGTTTCAACTAACAATTTAGTGTGCGTGGCTAGGATGTATAGCAAATAAATTACTTTTAGATCATTCTGTTAAATCCAAGTTTTAAAGGTCACAGATAAATTAGTTTACCTGATTATATCTTATGCTGACTTCTCGATCCCTCCAAAAACAAGCGTAAACTTAATATTTACCTGAAGGGGCAATTCCTTATTACTGCCAAGGGCCCTACGTCCTGCCTTTAGAGAAGTGCGACACTGCTCCCTTCACGAGGTTTTTACTGGGGGCGAACCAGCCTCCCGGAACTGGAGTCGCTGTTTTGCCCTGCAGGTGTGTTTTTAAGGTCGTTTTAAGCGTTTTAACTTGTGCTTCGCAGCGCCGCGTCAGGCGCCGAGCGGCCGCTGCGGCGCGACTACAGCTCCCGGCATGCACCGCTCCTCGCCGCCCGTCCGCCCCCGCGCCGCGCTGCACCACGGGAACTGTAGTCCGTGTCCCCGACCTCCCGCAGAGCCATTCGCAGTCCCGCCTGCCCGTCCAGCTCTGCGGGGCGGGTCGTGGCGTGCGCAGTGGCTCCCGCTCCCGTTCCTGTCCCCATCCCCGCCGTCCGCTGCCGGTGCTGCCTCCATCCCCGCCGCTCCACCCCCACGGCCGCGCCGCCCGACCGGGACCGGAAGTCACATCCCGGAAGCGGCGCGTGTGGCGTCATCAGAAAATGGCGGCCTGAGGCGAAGGCGCCCCTTCTCTCCCCTCCCAGGTGCGTGTCCGGCGCCGCCGCCTCCCGCGGGCTCGGACCGGACCGGACCGGACCGGCCCCGCCGGGGCGGGCGGCGGAGCGGGGCGGGGCAGGCGGGCGGCGCCCGGTGAGGCGGCGCGGGCGGGCCCGGACGGGTGGGGCGTTGCGCTGCGCTGCGCTGGGGGCTCCGGGCCGCGGCGGGGCCGGGCCGGGCCGGGCGGGGGGCGGCGGGGCCCGCGGGGGCGCCCCGTCTCGGCTCGCCCCGTTTCCTTGTCCCGGGTCTCCCCCGCCGGGGCGGCCCTTCCTGCAGCCCGCGGCCGGCGCGTCCCGGGCCGTGGCGGCGGCGGGGCCGGGACCCCTCGGTCTCCCCTCGCGACGGGCGGGCGGGCGGCGGCTGCTGCCGGCCCCGGCGGCCGCGCTGGGCTCGGCGCGGGCAGTTAATCCCCGCTGCAGCCGGAGTCTCTCTGCTCTCGGCCCCTTTTCTTCTCCAGAAATAGCCGCTCCCCACGGCTATGTCCAGGTCCACGCGTGGCTCTGGCGCGTCCTGGCGGCGCGGCACGAACTGTGCTGCGTGGCCGCGGGCGGGTGTCAACACTGAGTCGTTTGTCAGGATGAACTTACTCCGCCGGGGAAACAAAAATCTAGCTTGTAAACCAGTTTCTTTTCTTTCCTAGGCCCGAGCAAAGAGGCGGCAGGTCATTATCAAAATGCAGTACTCTCACCACTGCGAGCACCTTTTAGAGAGACTGAACAAGCAGCGAGAAGCCGGCTTTCTTTGTGACTGCACCGTTGTTATCGGTGAATTCCAGTTCAAAGCACACAGAAATGTGCTCGCTTCTTTCAGCGAGTACTTTGGTGCATTTTACAGAGATGCTTCTGACAACAATGTTGTTCTGGATCAGACTCAAGTGAAAGCTGATGGATTCCAAAAACTCCTGGAATTTATTTATACGGGAAATTTAAACCTTGACAGGTAACATATGCTATTAAAGGCGGGGGGAAAGAAAATGGAAATGAACTTTGTGTTAAGGCAATACTGAATTTTTTGTTCTTTATAATAAGTTCTGGAGAAACAAATAGTAGCAGATATCTGTTAGCAAGTGAAGATCCTTCAATTATGTGTTTTAAAATACTGCCCGATATGTGTTTTTCAGGTGATAAGTAGTCTATTCTTTTCAGTCATCCACAACAAAAATACGTTGTCTGATATTTTACTGATAGTTTCATTCTCTGTCTCTCTCTGTTTGGATCAGAAGGAATTAAAAATCTTCAGTGATTTCTGGGAGAGAGAAGGATAAGTGTATTCTTTCTGAAGTTGGATTATAAGAGTCCATTTCTGAAGCGACACACAAACTTTATATGCAGTAGAAGCTAAAGTTTGAGAGATGAGGATAGTTACTGTTTTTAAAAACTACAGAAAAAGTATTTTCATCCTTTACTGTGTTGATGTTGTGCATGCTGCGTTACTTCCTATACAGCAAGCATTCTTTGTAGTGCTTCCCTCCCTCAGTTAGAGGGAGAAAAAAGAGATTATCCATCAACAGGGAAGTGTCGCTACTTAGAAGTCCATAGCCCAGTGGTGGCACCCTTTCCTTGATGTCCAGTGTCAAATGCATTTTAAAATAACTTTGTTGCCATCACTCATGCTTCATTATTTAAATACACGGACTCATGGTTTTTGTTCAAAATTAACTACAAGCACAAATAGTAATAGAGCAATATAAACGGTTATTTCTTAGTGATTTATGCTTTGCAAATTAAGTATGAACAGGAGCGTGCAGCGTTCTTGATGTCTGTCTGGATCTGCATTAGGATAGTTTCTGGATTTGTTTTGACAGCGGTTGAGGGCTCTGAGGCCAGAGGGAGATGAAAGTACTGTTGTCACTCAGGCAAACGCATCTGACTGAAGGTGATAGCTGCAGGTCTGCTAATGTGTATTCCTGCTCGTAATATCTCTCTTTAGGTGACTACTGCAACTGTCTGCAGAACCTGTTGTCTTTTGTGATGATGGGTGCACGAGTGAAACCATGGGATTTTACTTTGAACTCAGTGCTAGTATTAAACAAGATTAGTAAAACGGTTGTATCCACACACAAAGAATAGTTGTTCCTAGTTATTTATAGTCTGATTGAACTGCATCCACAGTGGCAAATGTTCAAAGCTGTTAATATAGCACCTTGATTGCTTTCTTAAACTAAAAAGGAACCAGACAATGTAAAGGTATTGCTTATTCTGCTATATTGTATTATAATGCAACTAAGCACAAAGAAAATGGGAATTTCTGCAGCACTGACAATATTTCCTTTTTAATACTATTGGTTATAGTTGTATTATAAAAATAGGCTTAAATTTGTATGCTTTTGCAGATGTCTAATTGTTAATCTCCTCTGTAGTTTTTATTCTTTGTTTGTATGTCCTTAAAATCTATTATATATCATATCATATAAGAGCCTATATCTTCATGTGCATTTTTATAGCAAATTAATACAACAGATAGGTGCTTTATTTTTGTTTGTAATTTGAACTGTGCAACTACACTGAATCAACCGGATTTTGCATTTAATGTATTCCAAGGAAAGTACTTAATTCTAAACTCATGATATTAACTTATTACTGCAGTTTGTTTTAAAGATATTGATTTTACGAACTTGTGCAGCCCTCTGCTACTGTAACTACTGCCTATGCCCTGAATGAAGAAGGCTTAAAAGAAAGACAGGAAGAGAGGAGAAAATAGGTGGACAAGAATAAAGGCAGGAAAGGAAGGCAGATAAGATGAAGAAAGAGAATGAAACATGGAAAAAGAAAACAGGGGTTAAAGGAGCACTAGTTGGTAAAAATCTGTTTTATTCACTTTAGTATTGCACATAACCTTGTCCAATTTTTTATGAATTAAGTATAAATACAAAAAGTAGGAAGAAACAAAAGATGAAAAAGAAAAGCAGTGAAGCCTAGCAAGTCAGCCCAGCTGTGGCATCATAACAACCTTCAAGTGGAAGGTTATTCCCGGTGCTGTTATGTGTTGTGAGCAATTGCTTTCTATAGTAATGGAGATGAGATCGTTTAGTTTTTCCGTATATGTAACAGATTGATAAGATGATGTTTACCATTGATATTCCTTTAAAGTGCTGTAAATCCCTAACTTCATTGGGGGTATATGTTGAATGTGTGCTACCTTTTTCAGATTATTTTTTTTCTAAACCTTTGAGGCCTCTGTTGCAGGAACTGGAAAATACAGGGTAGTAGTTTAAAGAAGGACTTTACGGGTCTTAATGTTGTCTGTGTGTTGTTGATTCAAAGTAAAGACTCTTTGAAATCATTTTATAAAACAGGATTAACACCTGCTTCACAGAACAGCTGAGGTGAATACATTGTTTGTGAATTGCTTAAGATTTTTTGGCAGAAAGACTATAGAATGATAATTTTTGTATTATATTCTCTAGTGTTTTATCCCTTCGTACTGTGATTCCTGAGTGTTTTGGATCAACAAACTAATATCCAGCCTCACCACTTAATGACTGGACTTTTAACTTAAAATGGTACAAAAGCTATGTAAATGAAAATAAAAAATTTCGTTCTGTAGACCTGCAGACCCTACTAGACATGGGTCATCAGTTTGGGAGCAACTATCTTACTGTGATAAACACTAGATCAGATCTTGCTGCATTCATTTCATAGTTGCGTTTTCTGACAATGTAACTTTTCCTTAGCTCTGCTGTCTATATTTAATATGCTCGATAAAGAACAGGTTTTTGCTTTGTCCGGAATATTCTCACATAAGTCTTATTTTCTTGCAGCTGGAATGTTAAAGAAATTCACCAGGCTGCCGACTATCTCAAAGTAGAAGAAGTGGTCACTAAATGCAAGATAAAGATGGAAGACTTTGCTTTTATTGCTAATCCATCCTCTACAGAGACATCTAGTATCACTGGAAACATTGAAATGAATCAGCAGACTTGCCTTCTGACTCTCCGAGATTACAATAATCGGGAGAAAGCAGATGCTGCTTCTGCAGACTTGGTTCAACCACAAGCAAAGAAAGCAGCTTTAGAAAAGAAATCTGCTCAAACCAAAAAGCGAAAGAAGAATTTCAGCTCCCCCAAAAGCATACAGAATAAATCAGTACAATATCAGAATGATGCGGCTGAGAACGCATCCATTGAAATGTTCTTAGATGCTAATAAGCTGGCCACACAAATAACAGAACAGGCTGCCCAAGGCAGTGATAACTCTGAACTGCAGTTGTCATCTGTGGTGGAAAGTGAAACGCTGGCAGCACAAGATATCTTAGTTCAAACTCTTACAGCAAAACAAAAGCGGGGAAAGCCTCAGCAGAACTGTGCACTGAAAGAGCATTGTATGTCTAATATAGCCAGTGAAAAGAACACTTACCAGCTAGAGGGCTCAGGAGAAGAGCTTGATCAGAAGTACTCCAAAGCTAAACCAGTGTGCAACACGTGCGGAAAAGTCTTCTCAGAAGCCAGTAGCCTCCGTCGACACATGAGAATACACAAAGGAGTGAAACCATATGTGTGTCAGCTCTGTGGGAAGGCATTCACACAGTGCAATCAGTTAAAAACACATGTAAGAACTCACACAGGTAAGCTTCTGGCTTTGTCTTAATAGACTGTGAAATCTGTAATAATAGCATATGAATACATAACTAAAAAGATCTTTGTATGCATTTTGACTTTTGCCTTAGAAATTTTGTCTACTACAGGTATGTGTGTGGGGATAGTACCTGTACCCTGGTAGCATGAAATGTTTTAAAATAGAAACTGATTTAGTACTGAAAAATGTTAAATAGCCAGAGAGGACTTCAGTCTGAGCATCTTGATTTTCGGAAAGTCTCAGAGGAGCTGACTAGTCTTTCCTAATATATAAGTTTGGTAACACAGATAGGAAAAAAAAAAAATACATTCTTGTGACAAGTAGGTAATTTCTCCCATAGGTATCTCTTTAAAAGGTAGGGGAAACAGCTAAGTTAGTACAGCATTTGGAATTTCATTTAGTAAAATGTTTAGCTGAAATGTATGACGATGTTATGCTCTCTTCATTCAATCTCATTACTAGAAGTTTGCGTGGTATCAAGAGCTACTGGACAAAGCATGGAAGAAAAATCAATTATGAGCACTTAAATATTAAGACAACACCTCTGGCTTAGAAAGATTATGAGCAGCAAATTGCTGGAGCCTGGGAAGATGTACTGGAGCAGTAGTATGCTTGCTTGTCTTTTTACATTCTTCCTTGCAGATTCCTACTGGAGACTTGGTCCTGGGTTAACTGGGTCTTCGAGCTGATCTGGTACAGCTGTTCTGCTATTGCCTCTGCTGCTGTACTTAACCTAGTGAGCAAGAGAGGGACGTTATTTACTTAGTTTTCTTCCTTTTGTGGCTGTTTTTCAGATTTCTGAAGTAATAGTGAAAAAGATGAAATTTTATTACTTTTGCTCTTTTGCTCTTCCCCCCTTTGGAAAACCCTGAGCTGAGGTCAGCAGTGGAGCTATATGTAGGGAAGCCATGAAGATGTGAAAGAGGTGAAGTAGGAGGTGCTGGGGTACAGCTGCTCTTTCAGTAGCCAAGGGAGAGGATTGCACATTTACCAGCCAGTGACTAACCAAAGATTCATATGTAAGATGAAACCTGTGAGCAAAATTCAGGGACAGTTTTCTGGTAGGAACGTCAGCTGCGCTTTCTACTTTTGAGGGTGTTGCACTTGAAATTTTTGCATGAATGGGTGGGGAATTTTAATGTATTGGTTGCTAGATGGCAAGTTAGATGTCTAATAGTTTTGTTTTTGAAGTTTTTATCTACGCAGTGTACTTCAGGATGGTTGTGTTCTTAGCTTGATTGTGCATTCTCCTAGAAATACAAGCACAGGCTCTTTTATATTGTCATCTAAGACTGTGGAGTTGCACAGTGCATTAGATGAGACCATGTTGACCACTAAGAACACGTGAATAGTCAGAACTACCTGTAGCATTCTACAGCAGATGCTAACGAAAAATTTGTGAGAACTAGAGAGTATGCTAAAGACTTTTTGTTTTACAGGCAAGAAAAAGCAGGTAATTTACTGGGTGTTCATCTCAAATATTGAGTATCGTGAACAGACATAACCAGCAAAATGTTTGGAAGTGTAGTAGTAGCATTCTCAAAACAATATGGGGAAAATGGCACTATTATAAACATTCATTACTTTTTTTCTCTCTCAAAAAGTAATATGTTCAAAAATGGTCTAGTATGTGCTGTATTCTGGGCAGGTGGCGCTTCAGTGGATTGGTTATAGGATGTTACAGGATGTTATTTGTAAGAAGTACTAGAACAGAGACTTGAGCTTTGATCAGATAAATAGATTGGAAAGCTTTCTTAGGTAAATGTAGAGAGTACACTTTTTCTTTTTTTAAACTAGGGGAGAAGCCATACAAATGTGAACTGTGCGACAAAGGCTTTGCTCAGAAATGCCAGTTAGTGTTCCACAGTCGGATGCATCATGGAGAAGAGAAACCATACAAATGTGATGTGTGCAATCTGCAGTTTGCGACATCAAGCAATCTAAAGATTCATGCCAGGTAGGCAAAAGTGGGATCCTGCAGATCTAAAGATGTTTATTCATACACTTGTTTAAACAGAGAGAACAATTCACTCCAGCATGAGCAGGAGTTAAATATTCACATAACTTGGTCATTTCTACTCCTCCTTTACTCTCAGGTCTTGTGTTGCATTGCATAATAGATATGTATGTCTGTGTACTTCCTCATTAGGGAAGTGATTTGCAATTTATGAATGTTGTGGCATTCACGCTGGTGTCTTTATGGCAATGACTGGATTTTTGTTTGTTTTGTTTTTTTAATCTCTTAACACAGACGAGGGAAGAGTTCCTTGGCAGGAAGCGAAACAGAACAGGTCTCACTGTTTGCTGCTGTCTGCATGGGACTATTTGTATTTTTTGGCAGGAGCACAAATGTCCCTTTATTAGGAATCATCCTTTTATCTTTCAGTATAGCGTAATGCAAAACTTGCCGAGCTCTCATGCTGAATGTTGTGTGCAATGCCTATAGTTCAATTTAGCTGCCACTGAAATCATTGATACTCTAGTTGCTGGTGTCAATAGAACAGTGAATTTTACTCAGTGAGAAACTGCTAACTCAAACCCAAACTCCAGGTCAGTTTTTTTAGTTCATGGAACATTAGCACAAGGAAATCCCGGGATAAAGTACTGACTGAGGCACCACCGAGTTCCTTTAATCACAGGTGTCGTTTCCCTGTCTGCCGTAAGAGCCCTCCCTAATGCGCATGTTTGTTCACAGGAAGCATAGTGGCGAGAAGCCCTATGTGTGTGACCGGTGTGGTCAGCGGTTTGCTCAGGCCAGCACGCTCACCTACCACGTGCGTCGCCACACAGGGGAGAAACCTTATGTGTGTGACACTTGTGGAAAAGCCTTTGCTGTGTCAAGTTCTCTCATCACCCATTCCCGAAAACATACAGGTAAGGGGAGACAGAACACCGAGATACCCGAACAGGCCTGATGAGGGAGGACTGGCCGCCTGCAGAGAGGACAGAGATAAGCGATGGTCAGGAAAACTCTAGACTAGGATTATCTGGGAGTTACCTCTGGTGTTTTCATCCATCAGTTCCTTTCTCAGGTTCTTTCCCTTTGACTTCAATTTAGGGACTTCTTTTCTCATTGGACATTGCCTCTGTTTCATTTTAATTTGTCTTTTGTGTATTCTGGTTTATATATTGTAATAACAAACTCCTTGTGTTTCCTTTAGGAGAGAAGCCATATATCTGTGGCATTTGTGGAAAGAGTTTTATTTCCTCTGGAGAGCTCAATAAACATTTTCGGTCCCATACAGGTCAGTTTCCAGACAGGCTGCTTCCTGCAAAATAAATAATTTTCTACATTCACTCAACTTGTGCTGTACTTAAATTAAAAGACTATACTATTTTCATCTATCTCTATGTTAACATAATTTAAAGAAACTACTTGTGATTTGTTTTAAGTTGCATTTTTCAGACTAATATCTAACAGCTTAGGTACTGATGTATTATCATTGCTTTACTTCCAACATGATATATTTTTTTTTCCATCTATTTTTCTGCAAATGCTTTTATTATAAATACAGACACAGACAAAATAACGTACAGTTGCAAAGTCACATATTAAGATATAACTTTGAAATCTGTTATCCTAGGTATATAACTGTGTTTTCTTTTGATTTCACAATTATATTCTTCAGTTCTAATCGCCAAACCCATTTTTTCAGGTGAAAGACCATTTATCTGTGAATTGTGTGGAAATTCTTACACAGATATAAAAAATCTCAAGAAGCACAAAACAAAAGTTCACACAGGTGAGTCCTTCGTGTAAAGAAAGGTTAAGACATTGCACTGACTGTTTTTATTGTTCCACGCTGAATAACTTTTTTTTTTCGATCAAATAGGACTGAAATTAGGAAAGAAAGGGTTTTTTTGGATAGGTCTGTTTAGTGCCAAAAGCATTTGCCTTAGAGACAGCCAAACCTTTTAAAGCGCAAAGCATGTGCTAAGTAGATTAAGACAAAGCATTTGTCTTGTTATAGGAAACACTTTTTGATCAACAGGGAAGTGGATTGCTGCTGACAAGAATCTTCCTATGTAAATACTTACTCTCTTGTCCTAGTAAACTGTGAGAGGTTTTCATATTAAGGTATAGTCTGAATTGTAGATTTTATTTTATATATTTTTTAAACCTCTTCCTAATCTATTTTAGGAGGAGTCTGCCCTTACAAAGGTAATAATTGAGGTGAACAAGGCATACTGGTTACAAGAATTTCTTTGCTTCTTGAAGGCCCAAGTATTTTTAATGCAACTGTGAAAGACTTTTTTTTTTTAATATATATACACAGTCAACTTTAATCCAAGTCTGAGCTGGATTAGCAAACGCACAAGATCGGACAGCTGGCAGAATGTTCCCAGCTGTGAACGCTGCCCTAAAAAGACTTTTCAAATACATCTAATTCCTATTCTAGATATCAGATTTTGATTAGGAAGAAATTTGATATGTTACTTAGGTACAAAGCATAGAGATGTTCAGATAATAGAGCCAGCCTCTTTCAACACTGTCTCCATATGCCTCATTATCTGTCCATCCTTAAGTGTATTAACCATAAGTTCCTTGCCTCTGTCATATGGAAAAAGAAATAATAGGTATCTGTGTATGTCTGGACTGGGACAGATGGAGCAGTTTAGGGAGAGACTGGGAAGAAAGAGTTGTAGGCAGAGGCAGCCCTGAAGGTCAAAGGCTTTGCGAAGCCCCACGCAGGCAGGCCGCAGTGCAGCTGGAAGCCAGCGGGCGGTGAGGCAGGCAGCGAGCTTGGCGAGTGCCCGGGAGGATACAGGCAGGCAGCGAGGCAACGCAAGTCAGCCCTAATGGAGAGAGGCAAGGCAGATAGGAACACTTCACCACTAGGATAACAGGCTTTAGAGAGCACTTGCAGCATGTTATTAATATCCTTTGTGGCCTCATCAGAAAGCCCTCCCAAAGCGGTAGTAGACTGCATTCAGACAGGAAGGCTGTTAAGAGTCTGTTAACAGGATTTCACTTAAGAATGGAAAATTGTTTTTCAAGTGACTGGATAAAAACAGAACTGTTTTCTTCCAAAGAAGTTTATGGATGATATGTTGTGCATTGCTATTCCAATTAGAAGATGCTTGATGTGGCCATGATTCTCAGATTTTCTGGTGGAAAATCTCAAGGAAACCTTAATTACATTTTCCCCAAAGCTCCTCTGTTAAGTGTGGTGTTAAGGATTTGTTATCTTCTGTGCCATGTCAAGTAGAGATCTAGTTGGAATGTGTCATCTGTCTATTTGTTATGCTACAAGCAGCAGAGAACGTGATTGTCAGTGCTGAGATTGTATTTACAGCTTATTCTGGCTTTACTGCGCACTGAAGTCACTGATAGCCCAACTGCCCAGGCAGTCTCTGAGACACCAAATGACTGTTTAGACAATCAGGTGAAAAGGAATTTGCAGGATTTGCGTAGCAGCTTTGGAACATTTCTTCGGACAGCCTTAAACCCAGAGGGATGGTGCCTGTAAAGAAAGTCATGAGGGGTAGTGAGATGACACTGCAGTTAGAACCAACAAGGTAATCTGATAGTGACTGAGAGTCTTGTTAAGATGAATATAATCATTCAAGCATTTATATTTTTGAGTTGGACTTGTTCTTTTTATTCTTCTGTGTAAAGACACACTTGGAGTGCTGTCTTTCATTTCTCTTTGAGTTGTGCTATCTACGGTCAGATTTCTAATAGCAGTTAGTTCATGTTCACCGAGAGTAAGAATGACTCGCTCAGTTCTTTCTAATAATTGTTCTTCCATCATCTGCAAAGTTCTTCCATACATGAATTGCTGCAAAAGAAATGCTTTGGAAAATTTGGGTTGTTTTTTCCTACCAGGATCTGAAACCCCTCCTGATTCCAATACACTTGAGAATTCTTTCAATGAACAAGAATCCATTCAGAATCAGAAAAGTCCTTTATCAGAGTCTGTAGATGTGAAGCCCTCTGAGATGTCTTTACCACTTCCTCTTCCCATTGGGACTGACGACCATCAGATGCTGCTTCCTGTGACGGGTAGTCAGTCTCCTTCATCAGAAACATTACTAAGATCTGCTGTGACTGGATATTCAGAACCTCAGTTTATTTTCTTGCAGCAGTTGTACTGACACTGCAGTATGGAGCCAACAAGGTAATCCGGTAGTGAACTTGCAGACCTTTGGTAAGCTGAACATAATCATTCAAGCAGTTACTTTTCTGAGTTGGACTTGTTCTTTTTTTTTCTTCTGTGTAAAGACACTTGTAAGGCATCTCCACTGTGCAGTGCTGCCTTTCATTTCTTGTTGAATTGTGCTAATCTACAAGCAAATTTTTAATTGCAGTTAACACTGATTTCCAGGAGATTATTCCTTTCTAGCAATACCTGCCTTAAGAATTCTCAAATATGTTAATGCATTTTGGAGATCTCCTCCAGTGTTCCTGCTCATCTGATTTGTCACAATGTCATTTGGGAGCAGACATTTTAAGCCATATTTATTAGTTTAAGAATATTAGCCCAGATGTATGAGGGGAAAAAAATCGTAATTCAGATGTACTAACAAGCTTGTACTCCTACATTCCAAGGTGATATAAGGGAGTACATGATGGAAGGTAGGCCAGTGCTCTGGGGAGGTGCTTGCAAAGAATTACTGCAGTCTGCCAGAAGTAGCTGTCTTCAGCTGAAGTCTGACCAGAGGGAAGGAAAACTTTGGGTAAATGTCCCTGACAAGGCAAGTAAAGGAAGTGTGGGTTTGTTTTTTGTTTTTTTTTTTGTTCCCATAGTTTGGTAAGTCAGAGGGAGGTAACATAATGACATACGTACCCAGTGGGTATTCTTTCCACGATGTCACTCACTTTTTTTTAAGCGAAGCCAACACTGTTGTACCTTGTCCCAGCTTTTTTTCACACCCCTAAAATCCTGTGTTTTGGCACAAATAGCAGCCTTTGCTCAAAAGGAGAGCTGGAACATGAGTATTGTAGATGAGACAAAAAGATGCACCAACTTAATTAATTGTGAGGCATGAATCATAGTTTCATAATAATCATTTCTGTTACAGTAGTGTTTCTCACTGTGTTAGTAGGTACAACAGAGGAAATAGATCCTTCCCTTCACTGAGCAAATACTACTTTAATGCTAAATTGAGGGGGCATTAAGGAAGGATACAACAGAGCAGATAGATAGATATTTTTCTGGTCAAGGATTTATCAAAGTATGACTGATTTGTTTTAATTGAAGTATTTATGAATTGCATTATGTGTCATGTCACTTATCCACAGTAACTTCATAAAATTGTTATTTAGCAAGACCCATGTAAAAGTATGTTTAATTACCAGCAATCTGAATTAAAAATAATAGCAACATTTTTAGTGTCCTGATAGGGTTGTCAGTTAAAGTCTAGTTGACAAAATAGGAGTATTTTTATATGCCATTCTTCCAGTTTGTGCCATTATTAGCATAATGTGAGCATTATTTAAGTAATCATCAAATAGTAAGGAAACAGTCATACAACTGTACCAACAATACATTTAAAGATATTTATTTGTTGGTTAGTTACTTGGTGCTAGCATTTTATTTCCACTGATGCCTTGTGTTCAGACACTGATAAATAGAAGAGCATAGGAGATACCTCTTATCTGAAACTGTTTTACATGGAGTAATAATTAATCTGCACCTTAATTAAACAGCCTTGTGAAAAATTTCATGGAGGATTTCATTTAAATGTTTTGTAAACAGTCCCTTGACTCCTGAGCGTGACTGGATTTTTTCTCTTCCTACATGTTGGTACTTGTAAAGTAGTAGACCTTTAACTTCTTTGTGTTGATCATTCTAGGTTGTGGCATGTGTAAAAAAAAAAATTCTTGCTTCTTGATCACATTTTATGCTTTAACATTACTGTTAAAGTCTACCATGCATAGCATCAAGTACAACCCTGTTCCCCAGGAATATTCTTATCACAGGCATCTATAACTGTGTTCACTGATGCTGATTCTTGCCATTCATTTCTGACCTTTATTTATTTTCTTTGCTTATCCATACTACAACATTTGAGCAGCTGATGTCCTTTATAATGCTGGCAAAGGACAATGGATGAAGTTCTCTGATTTTGTGTTGGGCATCCCTTCAGACCCCACCACTGCTGCTTTTAAGCTTTTTTTTTGTTGTTGATGTAATACCTGAAGGATTCCTTTGTCAGCTCCATTTACAACTGAAGAATCACAGAGATCAGGATCCTGACTCTGTGTAACAAAAGTGAACTCTACGTAGCTTGTCCTGAGCTTCCTCACTGCTTTTTCTGTCTGAAAATATAGTAAAATCTTTGGATAGACATACCTTTAGTCATGAGTACTGCAAAAAGAACAACATCATGCAATTAGTAAATTCATATTTAAACATCTGTGGAAGATAAACTAATGATATGCTGCTGTAACCTGAGGAAAAGTATGTGAAGAATAACATATCCAGGATATATGACCACAAGTGAGAATTAGTTCTGGAAAAAATTCACATTCCTACATAGAAAATGCATTCCATAACAATGTTTGTTTGGACTGTTTTTATATTTCTAAAACTATAGCTTATTACTGTATTCTTAGATTTCAGACTTTTTAAAAAAACACAGTGCTTAGATTTATACAGGATCTTGTTTAGATACTTATAACAGTAACATTTGCTTTATTATTCATTTAATTTTCTTTATAGACAAGAAGCTAATCATTATTTTTTACAAGACAACAATTTTAACCTTTCTTAATAGAATACACAGGCTTGTAGTTTTGTCTTGGAGCAATAATTTAGTGACCTGTACTCTCGAGTCCCCATCTGAGAGTCTTAATTCTTATCCTCATCTTTTGTGAAGATATCTCAGCTGCTGAGGTATGGTCTCCTTTAACTGTATTCATTTACTAGAATATAGTTTTTTAGATATCTATAATTTGTAGGAGTGTTCAGGCTGGGTGCTGTAGGACCTGAAGAGGCAGGTCTGTATTGGATCTTTTGCCGATGCACAGAAATCAGCTGCACATCTGATTCCTAGGCTTAAGGGTTCCAGGTTCATTTTGGAAGTACAAGGTGTAAAACGGTATTGATAATTTGTGTGAGGGATTAATATGGGAAAACATGGAATCTTTTCAGGCATACTTCTCCCTCCTGAGACCTACCTGCAAAATGAAGAGGGAGTATTAACAATTTCAGTATCAGTAAATTGGAGAAAATCACATGATTTGTCTCAGCGAGACCATCGTTTCATACTATCTCAGTCAAGTTTGCACTGAAGTCAGTGCAAGTTTGGCCTGATTAGGTTATCTGCCTCTAGAAACTTATGAATTGGCTATTCTGAAATACTTACGCTAGAATAACTCCTTGTTAACTCACTTGCTTCAGAATTTGTGCCTAGATGCGGGCACAGAGCATGGCAACTTTTCTGAAGTACATTTCAAGAAATGTTCAAGTATGGACAAGTTCCATGTAAAGGATTTCAGAGCTGTGGTCTTGGAGAGGCTATTGATAAGCCTTACAGAACTAAGTTCAGATAAGGACTAATAACTGATTTTTTGTTAAGTTATTTTTGAAGTATCTTTCATGTATATACAATTTTTCCTTTGTTATTTGTATATAGCTCAACTCTCAATTTTATAATCCCCTGGGAAGGGAGGGAGTTGTACATATTTAGCCTGAAGTGTTTTATGTTAGACTTTAATAAACTTGTTTTGTAACTTTCCCTCACCTTGTGTCTGCTGTTTATAACTGCAAGGGGTAGCAATGAGAGGAGGAGGGAAGCAGTCTAACATAACCACCACCACCAAAGGACCCAGTCGCAAGGACACGAGGCAGCCCTCTGCACAGCATGTAACACAGCGAGGATTATTACTTCTTATTCGTGGCAGCAAAAATACCTGATTCTTCTGATATATAGAAAATATTTTGGGTCTGCTCAAATTAATCTAGTGTAATTGCTCTTGAGAATGGTGAAAGGTTAATTCTTTTTTCCCCCATGGTTGTTTTAAGGTTTGGGCGGTGTTTTTACACAGTGCTTTGAAGATATACTTTTTAGGCTAAAATAGATGTTAAGTGAATTTCTCTATGAGAATATGTATCTTATTTTTGCTAAGGCGCGTTGTTTTACAGAAGGTGATCTTTATGTCTGGTGGCTAGATCACAGAGTAGGACTTACTGGACGTGCTGGATTAGTCATTTTCCTTCCCTTTTAAATGGGGCCAAAATACTGCTTTTCTGCAGAGTGCTGAGTTCTGGAGGCAGATTTTGATTTTTTTTTTGTTTGCTTTTCTGTCTAGAAAAGGATTATTCTTGCTTTGGCTACTAGAATAACATTCACAAGAACATAGTAAAAGTTTCAAGCCTAGGTAAATTATCTCATTCAAAAGAATACAAAATGCTGCTTTTAATAGTGTGAGGGCTTGGTTATCAGAGAAAGAAAAGCAATAAATGTCTATGGCAGAGGTTTCTTCAAGAAATACAGTATTCTACATAATTAGTTTGCAGGAAGCTGTTTATATGAAATTCAGTAAGAATTACTCTGCAGCCCTTTCTTACAAAGGAATATCGAAGTTAACTACAACATGTAAGCTATTTATTTTTGTTGATACTGTCAATAAAGGGCCAAACATTTTGTTGTTAAATAAGCATTCAGGTAGAGGAAAAATATTTCAGAAACACATGCCAGTACTCTTCAAAGTAGGTGCCCTTTATCCTGTGATATTTGGTGTATGACACTGTTGCCATCTTACCTCATCTACTAAAAAAAAAACAAAAAAAACCACACACTGCTGTTGGTATAGTCCCAGTTCCCTGTTATTACAGCAGTTTAAGTTGACAGTTGCAACTAATACAGTTCATAAATGTAATATAAGACTTAATTTGAGCAATAAAATTAGTCTGGACTTAATATACAGGACAAGAGAAGGAAAAAATATATGGGAAAATTATACCTTAGTATGACTCTCACATTGATCTTTCTGGCAATAAATTCTATAATCGAAGTCCCAGTACTGAGAATACTCCCTTCAGACTATCAGAGTATAATCTGCAATGCTCTAAAGAGCAACACTCAAAAAAAAAAAGTTTGATAATGCAGACCCACATTATAGCATACCCACTCTATTAAAAAGTCTGAATTTTTATAGCATGAAATCCTCAAACAATAAGTTCTGCATATCCTCAACTTTTGCTTTCCTTGCACTGTTCTTCCTGTGCAAGAACAGTTACAATCCAGAACAGGGCTCCCACACTGTGCAACCTGTGGACTTTGTGCTGAATAGGATGACCACAAGTTATGAGGTCCCTACGCAGACCACAGCGAGAATTTGTTTCTAGGGTGCTGCTCTGCATCCACCTTTTGGGTGTCACATCCGTTAAGCTGCTCTGTGAAGAGACCATGGGGACTTCTGCTCTGGGGGGTGAAGTGAACTTGATCAGCTCTCACAGCTGGCTCTGGCAGGCCAGAAGGCTGAGGGAGTGGAGAGTCCTCCCTGTCAACTTGTGTGCAGTAAAGCAACCATAACTGTCCTGCAGGGTCACCTCTACGTCCCCTAATGACACCAAGAGCTTTTTGGAGTAATAGACTTGGACTAATTTGTGTTCTAAAAGGGGGGGTGGATATGCACAACAGCTGTTAGCACCACCTTGGTCACTTCCCCCGATAAAGGGTATCCATTAGCACCTCCCTGGTTAAGGCCACCATTATGGTAATGCAGAATTAAAACATCAGCAGTTACTTAGCTGCTTTTTAGATATATTGTTGAAATCTTTTTCTTACTTTGATCTCCTAGATCTTCTGCCTGCACCCACATTTAAGGATTAATTTGTTGCTTATTATTTATATTCATTTTTATCAGGCATGTTCAGGAATGCAGAAGATGATTGCACTAGTGAAAGTCTTTAAGCAAACCAATGCTGTCCTATTTGGTCACTTTTCCTGTATAGGAGCATAGACCTAGTCACTTCTACAGGTATGAGCAGTGAGTGGAAAAAGGAAACTATCCAAACCATTAAACAACTTAACTACCATCACATGCATATGTTGTCTTATTCATGTGTCAGAGTTGCCACCTGAGTAGTGATATGAAACTTTTTAAAGTGTTTAAAAGACAGGAAAAACACCAGGTTTAGTTTTGTTTTTCATTTTGTAGTACAAGAAACAACTCCATGCTGCAAGTTAAATATCATTAATGTGCCAGCAAACTAGGTTCATTAGCTTTAAGTATTAGTAAAAACTTTGAAGTTCCTGCATTATTTTGGCTAAATGCTCAAGTTCAGTTACCTTTGTTTAAAAAAGAAAAAAAAAGTGACACTTGGAAAACCAAAAGCATGCCATTAACATGTAAAAGGAGGGAGAGGATATGGAGCACACTGGAGACAAATGAATTTACCCAAACCCCCTCAGCTTCTACAGGAATCTTGTTCCACAGCATATCTGATTTGCTCTCAAGCAAAGCTGCTGCCCAGCTGCAGCCTAGACCACAAGTTTGTATCTGTTTGACCTGCCTGGCTGTACTCCAGGCTGTTTGAGATGCAGTAGCATCACCTGTGGGCTCTCCCAGGTAGGTGGAAGCCTGACTGCAGTCTGCAGCCAGGCAGGGCAGCAGCAGCTCTGCTCTGCAGCGGCCCTAGGGAAGAGCACGCTTCAGGCATGATGCTCTGTATCCACAGGCCCTGCTGCTGCTCCGAACCAGCCCCCACATATTTCTTAGATAAGAAGCACTTGATACAATCCTAAACTGAGAAAGTCTCCGAAACAGCACTGAGTAGTTCCGCTGCAAAGAGCTTAATTCACCATCTGGAAATGCACTGCTGTGGTCTAAACTACATTACCTCTGTGGTCTGTGACTGTTATATTCCCCATTACTTCCAGGAATGCCTAGTACTACTCTTAGTGCGTTATGCCATTTTGAAAGTATTTTTCCTCTTAGTGTGTTACTCCAATAAATTCATCTATTACCAGGGAGCCCTGGAACTACTTCTAATCACAGTAAGACAAAGAGATAATGTGTGCAATAGAAAGGACTGCAGCAAAAGCAATGCATTTTCATATCAATAGGCTTTTAATAGGTTGGGCATTATTTAGCAACAGATTTTAAGGTCACTACATACTGGAGACATTTGGTTTGATATTTTAATCATTAATGCCTTTTTCAAGTGTTTTTAGATTCCTTCCGGACTAAAGGTTCTAAAGAAACAACGTGTAGCAAGTCTGATATAGACGTAGTCTATTTTACTAGAAACAGGATAGAAAAAACTCAAGCATATGCAAGTGTATCAAAGTGCCACCTTACTCACAAGTACTCTGAAACAGCTCCAATTGCAAGACTGACATTAGCATCTTTGTTCTTCATCTTCCCACAACTTGGTGTCCAGTAGTAATGCTTCTTGAGGCCATGGGAGACCTCTGCAAGGTGAATGTGCCCATCCACTTCATATGGTTCCACATCTGTACAGTTAGGCTTCAAGCGGCCAGTCTGAATTAATTCTGAAAATGCCTGAAATTAATAAAAACAGAGTTCTGACACAGAATATTCTACAAGGATGCTCTACCCATCCACTTGACTACAAGGAAGACTCTAGAAGATACCACAGGCTAAGCAAGTACTTGATTGTTCCCGTCTGCTGATGTCCAGTGAATCTCTGGTCATCAGAGCACCATACTATAATAATAAAATGGTACATCAGGTATCTTATCCACTAGCTGGTGTAGTCTTCCCACTGATTATAATACATAAATAAATAAAACAGCCCTCTTAGAAGAGTTCAGAAGTGAACACTTACCATACAGGTGGCTTCATCAAATTTGTTCCCCCAAATGTAAATATAAGAAAGTTCCATGTTTGTTTTCATTGAATCTGAAAGAGCTACAAGTCCTTTGCCGCTTATATTGTTGCTTGCTACTGATAACCTGATAAACAGAGAAAATGATTATTCAAGTACCCTTCAAAGCATTGAGTTCCCATCTGTTAGTTTTATATAGTTACTAATATGTAGTAGGTCAGGTCCTATTATAAAAATCCTTTTCAGGTTGCTAAAGCAGTTTGGACTATGGAATTGCACTATTTCTCAGAGCACTTCCTTGACTCATGCAGCGAGGTTATTCACTATTCATTTCTTCAGTGTCACTGACTTACTGCATGGTGGCCAGGTCTTGTGTTTAGTTTGCTTTGAAGCCCAAGCCTTGGCACTGACCCAGGTTAAGCTTTGATCTTCGTGGAGTGGCAGTTATTTTTATATTAGCGAACCTGGAAGGCTTTCAGAGGCACCTAGCAGCCACCACCTCCTCAGTCTGCTACTTAAAACTAATGGCTTCAGGTAACACCTTTGATCAGCTTTTACAGCCTACTGGCACATGGTTTAAACACAGCTACAAAATATACCCTGATTGAGAGATTATAGCTCTTCTGGGCTCACCCGAAAGCTAACTTAAACAGAGGATTTTCTTAAGTGTTGAAGATCAGAATCAACAAATATAGAGCCTTATCCCTGCATGGAATCTGATTACCTTAAAATTCGGAAGACTTGGAGACCTTGGTTTGTTTACCCTTGTAGAGCATGGAGACCTTGGTTTGTTTACCCTTGTAGAGCATGGGGGCCTACACATTCAGGATGCAAAAACCCCCCGAACAACAACAAAAAAACAACCCCCCCCAAAAACCCTAAAGATCTAATAGCCTCTTTTTTTGCCCTCTTAGAATGACTGTGAAAGCTGTGAAGTAAGTGCAAGATGGTAAGAACCACTGTAAAACTGATTTAAGATTCAACCAAAAAAGAAATAGAATCTGAAATAAACACACAAGCACATGTCAGACCATGCAGCAATGGATAACGGAACCAAAGATGATAGAGAAAAAGGAAATAAAATCAATTTGGAAGAGGACTGGCAGTATGGGAAGGTGAATACAAGGCCTTAGCACATTGGACTGAATGACATTTCTTGGCCTAGTATTTTACTGGCAGTGCTCTAGCTCAAGCAAAGCTGCAGGGGACTTGATCCAGTTACCCAAAGACAAGCCTCCTGTGCCACTTGAAATGCATCAGAGCATCCCCTTGGGTCACAGCTGCAGGTCTCCAGTAGGACCTGTGGCCTACTTGCCAGCACCCTTTGGACATCCCATATGTCTTGGGGCATGTCAAATGCCAAGGCAGATGAATCCCACCCAATCTGCTTGTCATGCTCATTTTTCCCTTCTCAGTTGGACCAAAAGGTTTTGAACTTTTTGTTTTACTTTTCTATTTTGATCAGTAACATCCAAGCACTCAGTTTTGATATCAGTTCAGCCACTGCCAAGGCTGAGTTTCTTATATGCTCAGTGGTTACTCCAGCAGTTTCTGGGGAAGTTAAATACTAACGCTTGAAGGGTCCTGTTGCACAGAGCCAAGGCTTCACTCAGGTAGATAGCTCCATCATCTTCTATTCGGTTTGAATTAAGGTCTAGGATTTGCAGGGTTTGGTTCCGTTTTAGTAGTTCTCCCAAAAACTTCACATCATCACGAGTTATTTTATTACTGAAAGAGATGTGCAGATTTTTTTTTAAAAGGGGATACTAAAAAAGTAAGTGGCTAATGTTAGTCAGGTCTATGTCATGTAATAACTCTTACCAGCTAAGATCAAGGTATCTCAGGCTGCAGTTTTCATACAATGCCTCACATAGTCTCTCTACACCAAATTTTTTCATTTCATGCTTGCACAAATGCAATTCCACAAGAGAAGAGTTGGTTTTCAACATCAGAGCTATATGAACTGTGGTCTCTTCCTAAAAAGATACACTCCATTTTATTAAACTCAACTTGGAGGTAAGATCTGGTCTTACTTCAGTAAAAGAAAGATACACAACTAACAGCAGGATTTGGTCATCAGTAGTGTTCTACTACATATACTACAGCCATCTTAAAAATAGCCAGGAAACATTTTGTGATAATGACACTGGAGAGAAAGGAAAAAAAAAAAAAGTGAAAAATACCAAAAAGATATTTGCAGATTTACAGTACTATACATCCCTGCAAATATCAGGAGCATCAATATTTGAACCATTATGTCTAATTGGTTCCCCTTCCAGTCGTTGCTTTTTCAAGACTATGTTTGAGTAAGCCTCCACTAGCTTTAGAAGTATCTTGTCATGACACAAATCTACTGCTTCATTAAAAGAAACAGGATTAACTATGGGAAAAAGTATGTCCTGTCACTGTAAGACATAGTAAGTTCATTTTGAAGTTGTCACATTTAGTTAAGATAACAACTGAATTCTGAGTCAAAAATAAGGTAACAACTCAGAGGCCTCGGGCAAGCGGTAAGAGTTGAAGGTGGGACTAATGGCGAAGGGGAAGTCTCGAACAAATGTCTCGCCAGTATTTTCAATAGCAATAATTTAAATTGACTTCCAAAACAGTGCTTAGGCAGATCAAACCCTGCCTTAGTAGAAAAGAAACAACTGAAATTCATTGAACTGTTAAAAACACTTTTGGGATACAGGAAGACCTGGCCTTCATGACCGTTTAATTACTTTATCTTGCCATCAGCAAAATACTGTACGTCTCATGAACACCTGAAAACTGCTGCGAGTCTGGTGAAACCATCACAACCAGCTCTGCAGCCAAGACTTCAGCAGGAGCCCTGATGCACAGAAGCTGCGTGACTTGTTGAAGAGTTGTTCAGCTAAAGCACCACAGCTCTCTGCATCTACACATCTGATGGCCTGCAGCGCAGCCCCCAGCAACCACTGCCTTGCAGGGGTGTTTGTTTGTTTGTTTGTTTTTAAGTGCTTGATTGTTTTGGAGAGTTTGTATCTTTGTTTTGTATAACAAATGCATCATAGGTTTTTGTATTAATAAGGTTCATTAAAATCTACAGTAAATCACCTGTTAAGTTTATGCTTCAAGTTCACATGATGAAACAACAAAACCAAACATGAATATGGCATCCTGTTAAAGTATGCCTTTCTCCTTTAGGCTGTGGAAGCTGGCAGTTACCCTTGCATCACACTGCTCAAATAAACAGCAGTCTTTTGTTCTTCCCCTTATTTCCTGCTAAACAGCATTTCTCCCTCATTCTGCTGAACACTGTGTAAGCTCTCCATGCTATAACAGTAGGAATACTGGGTTCGCTAATATCAAGCCATCTTCATTAGCCCATTATTTGACAAATGCATATGTATGAAGGAAGAAATAAAAACACTTTAGTTAAACTGAGGCAGCCTGCGAGTGCTCAAGGCTTGGGGCAGAAAGAGAAAAAGAATGTTCCTGGAATCACTTATATTACTCTGTAAGGAAGCCCATAGTCACGTAGTCCAGAAGTTCATAAATGCATCAGTATTGACTGTATTTACGCATCTCTCCGACTGAGCTGACACTGCAGTCTGCTCACTTACCTCTTGGCTGTACATTAAAGGACGGTTAAGGTTTATTGCTTTGACCGATCTGTTTGGAGTCAAGACTGTTGCTATTGCCATTAGACTCTGCGTACCCTGAAAATGAAAATAAACAAACTCTTTAGAGAAACCCAACCCATCACATATAGATCAAGCTACAAAATTACCATGACTTCTTAGAACTGATTGTCAGATGGGCTCAGATTGGAAATACTATTTCTGCCTCCACATACCTCAGAGAGGTGCGAGTGCACTAGCAAATACTTACAGACACATAATGTATTTTCTGTAACACCAGTCTCTACGGAATAATAGAGTGGGATTAGACTGAGAGGTACAAATGACTAGGAGCTTTGGCAACTCACAAAATAAAAAGCAAGAATAATGCATCTCAAAGAGATACTTGTTCATTTAATTTCCTTCACCTAATTTATGACACAGAATGGGCTTGGGTGTGTTCTCTGAGGTCTGTGGTAAAAATTTTGGCTAACTTTTATCCATTAAGCAAATTCATATTAAATGTGAATTAATGCAGTACAGACTAGTGAGATTCTAGGATACAGGCCAATCCTGATTTTTTTTATTTCCTTCTATTTTGCTTACTTACACGTAACTTATATTTATGCTACTTTACAATGAGGCTTATCTACACCTGAAGCTATTTTACTTTAAATTAACTATCTATCAACTCCCTATCAAGTTTAACCACATTATGCTTTCAAATATATTTTACCTGCACTGACTACATTTTCCTTGTTTATGTATTTGCAAGACCCTTCACTGTTGCTAAAGCATATTTCCCATTCTAGTTTGGCAGAAAATTCTGTAATTGCAGGAAACTAATGTTTATAATAAAGTTTCATCTGACCCCAGGTCTCTCCCTGCTTCCAGAGGATAGTCACAACAATTAGGTTACAGTCAAACTTACTCCTTCTGCCCAGCATATACTTTGTTATCTCCCCAAAAGATGAACAGCGTTAACAGGAAGACTGAGAGTGCCCAATTTAATTTCACTTCTACATTGGTTAGAGCATTCTCCTGCAAGGCAGGAAACAGGAGCTAAGTCTCTCAGGCAGGGAAAAGAACCACTTCCACCTTCCAACCCCTCTGAGGTTACCGCACAAGGAGAAACCACCACCAGGCAGGTGTCCAGGCCTGAGACCAGGAGGCAGTTCAGAGCTGCGAATGCTAACTGGTGCCATAACCCCATGCGGGTTTTTAAAATCCTCCACAGACTTTTACCGGCTAGAGCAGGACGCTCCCTGCTCAGCACATGGGCCCATTCCTACCCTTTCCCATGCAGTGCAGAGGGAGTCTCAGCACCTGACTCAGGCAGGTGGCAGGTCATCTAAAATCAAATTAGGGGCCATTATACTCAATTCAGCACTGCTGTGCCTACATCCTTGCTGGACTGAGCTCCAGTATGAACAACAGAGCTATGGGAAGGAATAACTTCCAGGCCTTATAGCACTGCACAGTCCAGAAAAGAGCCATCATAAAAAGAATCATTCATAAAAAAGCCCCTTCTTCAATGAGAACTACCCAGGATTTAGACAGCATAACAAATATGAACAGCAGAAACAAACCTTGCAAAACATGAAAGCCAAGCACCTGAATCCTCAGGGACATAGCGGTCCTGATATATCACAGGATATGACTTCACAGGTGCTCTATGAAACATGCCTTTCCAAGCATGCCCTGCAACATTACATTTTGTGATAGCTGGAGGTAACACAGTGTATAAAATAAGTGGCAACAGATGGCATATCCCCCTAATTAAGCACTGCAGGTCCTTTGTAATACCCTTGAAATACTGTTAGTTTTATGTCATTGCTGATAATTTTACTGGGTTACTCACCAGATCACAGTCTCCAAGATCTAACTTCTCTAAGGCTGAATTAATTTGCAGCATTGAAGCAAAGTACATCCCACCTTTGTTTCCTATTTTGTTTCCAGTCATTCGCAAATACAGAAGTGTTTCATTCCTCTAGACAAAATAAATAAAAAGAACTTAATTCCTTGGAAATGGCCTGAACAGCAGCACAGTCCTTTTTCCTGTGAATCCTGCTAGTTGTCACACAAAGACAAAACATCCCTGTAGAATAATAGTGTCTAGCTGATAACACTGAGTAAGCAGTTGGCTCAGGCTCCCCACAGTGGAATCAAAAGCATGACAGTCGGGATGGAAAATCTGATTGAGACCTTTGTTTCTCTGATGTAAGCCCCCAAATTTCAGGCTCATGAAAATACTCCAGGGAGAAATTTATGTCAAAATTGGCAGCTGAAATGAAAATTATACTAAAACCGATTTACATCAATTAAGTGTATTTTATACAAAATTATAATTTGTTTTTAAGAAACCAGGACTTTGCTTTATTTTTCAGAGGCTTTTAAATCACATGACCCATCAAAGTTCAGTGAAGCCAGCTACTTCAGTAGTTGTGACAGTAGTACTGCCTGGTGGAGAGTCAAGCCAGGGCGCAAGTCTTTGCAGGACTGAGGTCTTCACTGGAAAAACAAAGTTCTGCCCTGGAAGGTCTAGAAAAGTCAATGTCTTTTTTTTTCTCCCTCCACAGAACTTCAAAGGATATTAAATATCTATTCAGTGGATCAAGTCCTAAATGCAATGCACAGTAGCTTTGCATCCGTAATTCCTCGGTATCCCTGTACTCGCTCATTACCAGAGATTATGACTGATTAAATAAGAGATTACAAAACACACGGTCCTGTGAGCAGCAGAACTAACGAAGCCAGGTTTCATATGGCTTTGTATGCGTCCCGCGTGTCCGCAGCACGCCCTCCCCTGCTGCTCCGCAGGCATCACCCCTCCTCTCCGCCTGCTTCCCCCGCGGATCCCACCCGACCCGGCGCAGCTGCGGAGCCGCCCGGCTGCTGAACGACCCCAGCGAACGCTGCTGCAGAGCTGCACAAGCAGCGCTGGGGGTTGCATGCAAACCCAATGCGGTGTGATCCTCTCGGAGAAGCTTAGCGTTTTGGAGACTTGTCAAATTTAGTTGAAATTAACTCAGAGTTCAAAGACGATGAAGGAGGAGGAAAGAGCTCACGTGAGTCATTTCACAAACACAACAAACCTTACACACAAGCCTCATTTCCTTAGGAAACCAGGCTAAAATAATAAACATGTTTTTATACTGCTGCTGTGATACAAAATTTTGAAAACACGTCTCAGACATCTTGAATCAAGGCAAGTATTGACATCAGTTTCTCAAAGGAAAAACCCATAGCATTATTGCATAGCAGTGAGTTTTAGACCAGAAACAGGAAAGAAAAAGCAGCTTGGGCTATTGGAAATTGTGGCTACTGAGGAAATATTTCACTTTGATAAATAAAACAATCTCAGAATTTTCACACAGAAAAATCCAGATATATGATAGTTGTGACAAATATTAATAGCAGCAGAGGGCAACTTTCTCTTTGTCTGAAATCTGATTTCTGGAGTCTGCCTTGGAAAAACAAGTAATTTCTGTGTTACAGCAATAGACTGACGACAGATTGACATTTCAAGTCAACTTTGATGTTGGCAGGACAGCTAGTACTGTTAATCAAAAGTAAAAATATCAAACTAGATGTCATTGTCTAGATCTCCCAGAGTACAGACTAATACTCACGTGGAGTGCTCTCGCTATCAGCTCTGCTCCGCTTGTGCCAATATCATTAAACATCAGGTTAAGGTAGCGCAGAGTTGAGTTTTCCTTAGGAACACACAATGAGAAAAGCAATGAGGCTGTTTTTTGTTTTTTTTTCAGAGAATGCCTGCATTTTTCAAAAAGGAGATGCATCACACACATGCTTACAGCCTCTGCTTTTCCCTGCCTTTCAGGCAGCCCCTGACATGGGGAAGTGGTTAAAGTATACCAAGGTACATCAGATGATGAGGGGGAGACAGAAAAACGTGTAGGCTGTAGGTCATTAGGCATTTTGTGAACTTAATGGTATTCCTTGAACTCTAGTAACATAGGCACTGAGTGGCAAATCACCATTTTAGATTTGGATTTTGGTGCTTACAATAGTGGAAAGGCAGCATTAAAGATGCCTATGTTTAGATCCACAAAAAGACTAATAGAGATGATGAAGTATCTAAAGCAAAGGCCCTGGCACACTTGACACTACCATCACATCCTTTGCTAAACTGAACTGTAAGCCTAAAAGCCCCCCTGTTTATTCCACCTTTCTTTCTCATGACACACTAGACAAATGTCAAACAACTGCCCCTTTTGCTACCAGTACATGGAAAGAAATTACAAATTTCCCCAGAGAATGCAATCCGAGATTTTGGTGGGATGGATTTGGACGTGAAAGTCAAAATCAAAGGAATTTTGCCAAAACAATGCATTCTTGTCTCAAGTACACCACAGATAAATATTATTGTAGCCAAATAAATCACACATTGATAAAAGATGAACATCATTTTGGTACCTGAAGGAATTTTGCCATGTGTTTTGCTCCATCATCGGTTAATACATTATAACGCAGGTCCAACCCTGAAAAAGATGAAGAATGAAGAATGTGACAAATGCATATCTATAACTAATTGATCTCTAAACAGAAAGAAATAATGATGAATTAAGGCTGAAAACTAGATTGCTTAATTTTTTTCATGTATGTTTGAAATTACCATGCGAATATGAGAAAACATACCTGTGACAAATACAGTATTTTGTAAGACAGCGGCAAGAGCTTGAAGATCTTCATCTGTAACTCTCTGCACTGGCACTAAATGGTTATTTCCAGCTATTTTTAATGTGATTCCTTTTGTCCATCTGTTGTAACATAAAAATATAAGGACATCAGGAAAAGGAAAATCATACAGAAAAATGAATTCTCTCTCCAGATAGGAAATCTATCCATGCTCGCCCTCACTGGCATGTTTCTCAGAACTGCACGCAGCTAACTTTGGCGGCCCTGTGACCGACAACATGATTCAGGCTGTACATCAGCACTGTCCACTTTGATATTCTGAAGACTCTGCAGCTGCAGGACCACACTTAGCACATGTGCGCAGAAAGCAGGAAGAAGCAAGATGAGGGGAGAACAGAAGGCAGTAGAGGAGACTAACCTGGGGGCCATCTCATCATCTCCTTTTCACTTGTTCCCTTTCATTTATTTAGTCTGTCCTGCCCTCAGGACCAAAAGCTAACACAACCATTTCCTTACACTGTCTCTCCTCAGATTCTCTCTCCAGAGAACAACCAGCTTTGACCCCATGAGCATCTATGAGAGGAAGCCCTAGGTAGCCATAAAACAAGATACGGTTTGGGTGGTTAATGGCTTGTCAGGATTCAGAGACAGTTCAGGGAAGCATTACCAGCTGCAAGCTAATGGGATGCAGCTGAGGCTTTTTAAACAGGAGCAAGACAAAAGGAAGGGAGTTGGGATGACTAGACACTGAGTTTGGCTTCTCTAGGGGACATAAAGGCACCATCCTGTACATTTTTCACTTTTTTGATTTTACTGCTTGTAAAGCTGCCTAGAAAGGTTATATAGCTAAAAAATCCTGCCAAGATGATGTCAAGATGAGTTAAAACAGAACTTCTGCAGTAAAAGCTAAGTGTGATTTGTGTTCAAACCTGAAACTGCATGAACTTTCTCATTGTTCTATTTGTGGTCCTGCTATCTTGCTTAAGGCTTTCAGAAGCATCCGAAACATGCTGTGTGTTATTTCCTTACGTTTTATCACTTCTATCAGCTTCTTGAAGCATGTAAGCGACGAAGGGGTTTTCAGGCTGGCTCAAGTTTTGGCAGGCCTGCAAGTACTGCTGGTGAAGATCTGGAAGAACTGACATGACCTGCTCGAAAACAAAACAAACTGTTATTGCTTGCATCGTTATGGTAGCTTAGCAACATCTCTAAGGACCCAAACTGTGTTGTGCCAGGTGCTGCACAACAATAAAAAAGGGGTTAGTCCTAAAAGAGTTACAATTCTCAGTGTATATAACAGAAAAATAGCAGATACAGCAGATAGATGGAGAAAACATGGGAACAAGAGGTAGACTCGTGTATGTATTTCTGACTTGCCAGGGGGAGCTGGAATATGAACGGCGGCAGAAGCAGAGGGTTTTGGCAGGACATACCTCTCTGTCCACGTGTGCTACCCAAGCAGCAGACCGCCCTGGGCAGCGTGTCACCACACCAGCAGGTCACATCCAGACTAGCTCCTAATAAACGCTAGGGCTCGATGTTCAGGCGCAGAGACACGAATGCGTGGATCACTGACCAAACTGGTACAGGGAACGGATGTGACTGGCCGTCTGTAAGCAGAGAAACTGCATTTACACCCCTTGCTAGGCCATCCGAAACCAGCAATGAGATCTGAGACCACGAGCCGCCCTGTCGCATCCAGGAGAGAGCAAAGCCCTGTCCCGTTGAGCACCTGCTCCCCTCGTGACCCACCTGAAACGGTTCGGGTCTGCAAACTTTACAAGCTACTGAAACAACCAATTCCTAAACGCCCCCCTCCCCGTACAAACCCACGCTCCCTCTGGCAAGAGCCCCGCGAGCTTGGCTGAAGTGCAGAGCGGGTCTCCGCAGATTCAAGGAGGACGTCCCAGCCCCACCTCTCACGGAGGAGCCGGCAGAGCGCGGGCAGCGGGGCGCAGCAGCACGGCGGCCGAGCGCCCCTCATCCCGCGCGGGGCCGTCTCCCGCCGCGGGGGAACGGGCAGGCCCCGGCGCCCCGCACGCCTCCCCCTCCCGCCGGCTCCCGGCGAAGACCTCCGGGCGAGAGTGGGAGGCGCGCTGGGATGCAGAGCGCACGGAGCCCGACTCCGGTCGCCACGGCGACGCAGCCCGCGCGCTCCCTCCTGCCGGGTGAAATTCTCTGTTTTTTCCTGTTTTCCTCTGTTCCTCAAGGCCAGCAGCGTGTCTGCGGGTGGGAGAGGCCGAGGCGGCGAGGCCCGGCCCGCGTGGGAGGCGCAGCGCCTGGGGAGCACGGGGGGAGCCGGGGAGGGATCTGGGCCGTAGGTGGTGCTTCCAAAGCTTACGTCGGATCGCCTTGGGATGCCGCAGCATTAGTCGGGCTCTAAGACAGAGATTAACAGGCAGCAAAGCAGGCGAGGCAGCCCCAGACGCGCGGTAAATCCCCTTGCCACGGGGCTGTGATCGCCCGCGCGTTGTGATGAGGGCTGCGCAGGTGTGCTGCACAGGTTGGGAACGGGCATCGCGGCCACGGGGTAAAGGGATTCATCCCGCATGTCCCAGGGCCTCATCGGGTGACGTTCTTCCGCGAAACCAGCCTGACGCACACGTTCCCCCTCAGCCCCGACACTGAGCAGGAGCCTTTGGCCGCCAGCCCACGCTGTGGCGCTCCTGGAGCCTTAATCTGAGAGTCGTGAGCGACGCTGGGCTTTTCGCACAGCAGCTTCTGGCTGGGGTCTCTTCTGCCCTGCCTCCATTAAGAGGAAAGGTTTGGCAGCCAGACAGAGGTGATGTTACTCACAGCCAAGCGAGTCTATAATACCTTAATCACTTATCCCTGGGACATTCACTTAGCAGTCTGCCCATGTTCTCAGAGGACCCTTCACAAAAATTAATGTGGTCACACAGATTAGCAGAGTTACTTCAAAGGTGCCTGTCCCTTTCATTGAATAAATCCTTCCAGTGTCTTTAATACTACCCGTGTATCCAAGGGGGGGTGGACTGGGATCTCATGTTCTCCCTGCCTCACAATACACAGGGATCATTCCTCCATAGGGAACTCAAAACTAATCAAAAAGAAAATACCTTTACACAACGTCCAAATTAGATTGTGAAACTCAGTGTTGCTCTCTCCACACCTTGTGTTCTTTCAGTTCTCCCCCCCGCTCGGGTGACGCCCGGACGCGGCCCACCTCCGGCACTGTGACATGCTGCCGGCAGGAGCTTGGCATCAGGGAGGCGGGAGCTCACCAACACCCGTCTCCCGCTGATCAGTTCTTAAAAGCTAGCCGAAAGCCTTCCTCCATCCAGGCCTGTCAATGTCAGAGGTCAGTCAAGTAGTCACCCTTCCCTCCTGTCACCACCAGCAATATTAGAAATTTAAGGGTAATATAAATATCGGCTTCACTCTATGGCTCAGAAACCACTACGCATCATAGGAAAAGGTGCCCCCTTTTCATAATAAAACTCTCACCAGTTTTACCATCAGCATAGCTGGATACAGAACTCAGTCAGTGTTTTTAAAAATAGGCCTTTAAGACTCAAGAGGGTTGCTTCATCCAGCCCCACTGACTTTAACAATGTCACCATCCGAATTTTGGCTGTTGGGGCACTGAAGGATATATTGTGGTTCAAAGTTATGGTCCCACTGTACGTATTCAGCTTTCACTGTCAATGAACAACAGCAGCTTTTTTCAAGGGTAAAACTGAGAGAAGACTGTCCCTAAACACTAAGCTCTTCCAATATTTATTTAGAGTAGGAAGATGTTTGAGTATTGTTGATTTTTTATCTTTTTCTCTTCTTAAATTAAAAATAAGGAGCAGAGATGGTTGAGCCTCAGCAGAGCCAGAAGTCCAGCACATGGAGCACTCCTTACCCCAAAGGCAGCACTGTTTGTTTTGAGAACAACCACGTTCAGACTGCACAAGAAATACCAGTGAATGGAGTGCCAGAGAAGGAAGCTCTTTCCCCCATGCATGTCACAGACAGGATATTTTTTATTGATTTAGCCAATAAGCAACAGACAACCATCCCACCAGAGGTCTTGAGACTGGAAGATCTAGAAGAGCTGCACATGGAAAAGAACCTGATTGAAAGCATCCCAAGAGCCATCAATCACCTGAGAAACATGAGGGTTCTCTACCTGGACCAGAATCACATACAGGATATATGTGAAGAACTGGGGGAGCTGAAATGTCTTCAGAGCTTAGATTTAAGTAACAATCCACTGTCTTTCAGTTCGCTGCCTGTTATCAGCAAGTTGCAGGCCCTTCGTCAGCTCAGGCTCTATAAAGTAAACTTGCATGAAGTCCCAGTACAGATCTGCAAATACCTACATCATATAGAACTGCTTGGACTCTCTGACAATAATCTAAAGTGTCTGCCCAAAGAACTAGTGAACCTGACACAACTCAGAGAGATTTACCTCCAAAAAAACAGATTTGAAAGTTTTCCCATGGAGCTTTGTCATATGGTAAATTTAGAAATAATAGATCTGGAACAAAATCTAGTCAGTCTCATTCCAGAAGAGGCTGGCTCTTTGACAAACTTAGTTAAGCTATTTTTAGCTTTTAATAATCTATCCTCCATTCCTGATACACTGCAACACTGCCAGAAACTGGCTGTGCTGGATCTGTCTCATAATCTCCTGCACAAGCTTCCCCAAGGTTTGAAGAATCTCACTGAAATGGAAGAACTTGGACTATCTGGTAACAATCTGGAGAAGCTCCCACGTGAGATTTGCAGCTGGTTGTCCCTTTCCCTTGTTTACTTGAGGAACACTGGACTGCACACAGTACCAAAGTCCTTCACCAGATTAACCAGCCTCAGGATACTAGATCTAAGTGAAAATTGCTTCAATGAGATTCCTAAAAGAATGTGCGCTATGAAAAATCTGGAAATTTTGGCCCTGGATGACAATCAGATACATGAGGTATTTGTTCTTATTCATTTTTATTATATTTCCTCCCTTTTTCAAAATCTATGTTCTTCATTGCAATTGAGTACCACCTTTCCCTACCAATGTGGGATGGCATGTTGCACCTTGGTACCAGCTCTCTTCCATGAGAGATGATGTTGCACCTGTTTAGGTGGTCTGTGGATTCATTTTTCCTATTTAGATGTTTACAATTAGATGTAGCTCCTTCCTTAGCACGCACTTACCATGCAGTATGTGGCTGTCTCATGTGCCTTAATCATTCACTGCAGTTTTTCTTCAACAGTCAGGTAAGTCCCCATCAGGCCTAAAAGAACTCGTCACCAGGCAGCTGCCTATGGAGCAATCAGCGCAGGCAGACAGGTAAAACCCACGCTTTTCTCAGAAAACGCTGTATTTGCAAAGTTTCTCGTATTATCAGTAAGGGAACACCGGTACATCCTGCACTTCAGTGCTAGCTTTGCTGGTTGTTTTCCCATTCCAGTTTGAGACTACATATAGTCTGTCTTTGAACTAAGAAACTCTTATGCACTAGCTGAAAGCTTCACAGTACTGGAATGACTGTGAAAGCCATTAGAGCTATGGAGTCCTTGTATCTCAATTAAAATGGCACTCAGTAAGGCAAGTGATGGTCAAGGTAGTAAGAGTTTGTCACCTAATCCTGATATCCACCAGAGACTACGTAACTCATCATCACCAACCACTGAGTATTCAAACAGGGAGAGAAAAGAGAGAATATGGAAAGTCTGACCTGTGTGTTGAGCAGTAAAGATGAAATACTGACTGAAGGGACTGGTTCAGGTGTTTTGCATCTTCTTCTGTGTACACTGAAAATAAGAGCTGCAGTTGTGTAGAATCAATACATGTCACAAACTGAAACAGAGCAGAGGGCAATTTTAAAATGGTTAGAATATTGTTAATGCCTTTAACACAATTAACATTTGCTGTTCATTTGATAATAAACAATTACGTACCCTAAAGCTGTGCTATTATGACAATAATCATGGACATCCTCATTTTAGAGCTCAGGATACACCCCCCTTTTCATATGATGCAGCTCTCCTTTTCCAAGGAGATTTTCACTTGGGCTGTTTTCTTCTTGAAGGTCATATTTGCAGAAGTAGTAATTTATGCAAAAGAATCACTTTCAGATTTCAGTCATTTAAATTACTCTCCCCTGTGCTGAGCATACAAAGGAAGTGAAGAAGCAGACAAATGTTTCTGCTAAGAAATAAAATTAACCACATAAGAAATCTTTCCAGTAGAGGAAACAACATGGATTTTTTTTGCCAAAGTTTACACCATACTGTGAGATATAATGTTATATTAATGACTGGAATATTCTATGATGTTCATCCAACAAAATTAATGCAGCTTCACAGCTTTTTCCTAAAGATGTTTCCCTAAAACTGAAATCCCAAAGATTACTGTTTAATTGACATAATGTATCTTCTTAATGACTGTGTCTAGATACCCGTGGAGGTGAAAGAACTGGCAAATCTAAAGTGTCTTGGCCTGACTGGAAACCAATTCAGTATCTTTCCAAAGGAAATCTTTCTCCTGGAGTCATTAGAGAGATTATACCTGGGACAAGATAAAGGAATTAAATTCACAAGCCTGCCAGGAGACATCAAGAAATTGCAGGTAGGAACAAGAGAAGGGGAAGAATTGGGCCTGCTGCGGCATGGCACTTCTGGGGACTTCAGCAGCTCCCAAACGCGGGACTGGAGATTCTCGTAATCTCTTAAGGCAATGAACATTCGAGTAGTCCAAAGGGTGCAGCATCAGGCCAGGGCTTTCAGAATAGGCATAGCATGAAAACTCAGTGTTTGAAACCAAATTCTACATATTTTCCTAATACTATACATTGTCTTGGGTCAAAATCACAGACTCTGCGCTCCTGGGGCTGCAATATTGCTAACCCAATGCTTTACTGCATGACCAGTCACTGCAAAGCCTGATATAGTGGGCCACAGCAAATGTCACTTTGGCTCCTGACTCTTCCTGTTTAACCACCAGCTGGACACTTCAACGCTCTGCTAGTATTCAGACAGAGCACAAGTAACTGAATAAGCAACAGGGAAAAGTAAGTGTGTCCTCAAGCCTGGCAGTGCCTATTGAAAATGCAATACACAGCCCATGTTGTCTCTCTGTGCCTGTTACTCATCCCAATGGTATCTCAGTGCTTAAACTTAATTTCTGCACTTACTGATATTCTCTGTACACTGCTTATAAATCAAGCTAAGAAAAAATCCTTTAATTATGAAAAGTTATGCACACATATTTTCCAGAATCTGAAAGAACTGCATATAGAGAATAATCATCTGGAGAACCTGCCTCTAGCCATCGGCTTGTTGACCCACCTGGAAATACTTGACTGTCGCAACAATTGCCTTAAACGGGTCCCAGACTCCATATGCCAAATACAAGGTGCAATATAGTCTTTGCATTTGTGGCCCTAAGGACACAAATTCCAGTAAGCGTTTTAGAAAAAGGAGGGAGAAGGGAAGGAAGGAATGCAGTGCATAGTTCAGGACTCATGCAGTAATTGTAAGGGGGTCAAATAGGATGGAAGCTAGGAGCTGGGAAGGTGGTGGGGAGCACTGTGCCCAAGCCAAGCAGACAGGAGGAGGTCCTCCCCAGGGACCCACCTCAGCCTCAAGGGTTGGGGGGAAAGGGTGTATCCCAGAGCTCAGCTCCAAGCAGACCACCTGATGGGAGAAGACCCACTGGGTCAGCACCAGCGATGCCAGGGCAGTGGTGAGGAACCTGACCTCTGTGGGTGCCCCCCAGCCCAGTTCTTCCATCTTCCCCAGTTCTCCACTGCATCTCTGCGTGTGGCTAAGTTCACTAGTGCTGCTGGTGAGCCACTTAGCAGTACTTCTGAAAGCTGGATTTGGCCACCTGACTGCTGCCTGAATGGTCTTCATCTAGTGAAATAAACGCATTGATTTAGGAAACCCTTATTCCCCTCCTTTTGTATTTAGGAACAGCTACTTTGAATTTCAAACAACGCTCTGGTGGGATATTCAGTACACACACTCACTGCATGCACAAACTGAAGAGTCTGGGCTTCATCCACATGCTGTTTTATGGGGAGCACACAGGAATGTTCCACATCAGTCCTGGTCTTTGCACCGACCGCAGCTGTCTGCTTTTGTGTGTTCAGCTCTGCAAAAGCTGCTCGTTCAGAACAATCAGCTGCACCAGCTGCCCGAGGATTTGGACACTCTGCAGCAGCTGGAGCTGGTGCTTGTGGATGGGAATCCTATGACAGACCCTCCAATGGAAGTGTGCTGCCGGGGGACATTCGCCATCTTGGAATACTTACGGGAAAAAAGGCGTAAAAAGGCCATGATCTTAAAGGTACAGGTGTTCAAAAAGTCACTGCAACATACAGACAAAGCCGTGGTTTTAGTAATCCGGTATCTTCTAGAACAATCTACAGGGCACTCTATGCAACACCAAAAACATCTTAAAACATTGCATGCATCACCTGTGGTGGAGCAGTACTTCTATTACTGATCATGTTAAGGTAGGATATAGGGAGCCATCAGGAAATACAGCACTGGGCATCATTCACAAACGTAACAGAAGGTTTTAACGGCCCCACCATGTCACAGTGAGCAGAACAGTCCTTACAACTCGCTGCAGAGCTTTCCTTAGTTCCTTGTCCAGTGGAAGAGGAATGGTTAGTGTGTCCAAACACAAGGCGGATCCTCCAAATCAAGGCCTTACTTAAAGATGCAACAAACTGCAGGTGGCATCTTGCGCTCTTGCTGACTGCAGTTTGACTGCAGAGAGTTGAAGTTCCAGTGTGCAGCCACATTGAACAAAACACACTTTTTTTGTGTGTTCTTTCTTTTCCAAAAGATCAGTCTGTATCACTAGCGGGCCACGGACTGAATTTGCTCAGAACAAATACAAGGCAAGAAAGAAGAAAAGGCAAACCCTCAGTCTTTGATTCTTCTGCGCCTCCCCTCCGTAATGTCTGATTATTCTGTGAACTAATGTGTTTCTCCCAACCTGTTCTTCTGAGACTCTGGACTAAATGATGACATTTTGAGATGTGTAGATGTGGTCATTCATTATTCTAATGAAAGGGTCTGGAGAACAACAGTGTTAGTGTCCTCCCTGATAAGGAATTTCCCTTGAAGAAACAGCACACAGAAAGAAGCTAGAGAATAAAACCCCAGGTGGCTGGCCGTCCATCCTAGCTGCAACCAATGTAGTCTAATACAGAAAAGGGGGTTTTTTGGAGACCACAACGTGCCTGGCTTTTTGTACCAATAGTAACCATCAGTAACACTGTTCCACATTCTTGCTTTTACCCTTTTCCTCGAGGTAACCAGACTATTCCTCCCTTTTTCAGATCCAGAATCTGTGGCGTGGATTGATGATCCGGAAGGGGATTGGATCTTTCCTGACACTTAAGAAACTAATAAAAACAGGAAAGAAGGGGAAAAAAGGAAAAGAAAAGAGAAAGGAAAAGGGAGGAGAAAAGCCTATAAAAGGAGCGAAAGCCAAAAAGTGACATTTGTACAGCAAACTGTACGGAGCTCTTTTCAGTTACACGAAGGGCAGATGTGAGCAGAGATAAGTGAGTAAGAAACAAACAGTATTAAAGCATTTGGAACAGCAAGTATTACAATGAAAACAGATCATTTTGAGGCTTGTTTTTGTGCTTTTATCAACATTTACTCCAGATGAATGAGGCTGATTCTGAAACATTCTGAGATTTCTCATTCTGAATGCATGTTATCTCAAAGCATAAAGACAGCTGATTAACTGGAAATGAATCTGATCTGTAGGAGTCCGGTTCTTTGTTCTGAATCCCAAAATATTTTACATGCAATTCTTAGAAATCTGTTTTCCAATCAGCAAGGTACATCCATATCTAGAGTGAAACAATACTTGTAGCCACACATGCCAGCAGTTATTAAATGATTTTTACATCCAGAAATGATGAATACCTTGTTTGGAAATATGGAGGAGGATTCTAGGTAGTCAGGATGCAAGCACCTCTACCAGAACATGTATTACCATCTTGTCTTGTGGAGGTGTAAAAAAAAAAAACTGTTTAAAAAGTATCTCTACACTTTTGCAAAAATGTTCATGATGTTTTGACAGTCTGTAGTTATAGTAATTTGAATGACTGCAAGCTGTCAAATCCTTAGTGTTATAGCTCATCTGTGAGATATCTTGGTAAGTAACAACTTGTAAAATGTCTGTGTACAACAGGTTTATTTGAAAACAGTGAGTTTGCAGAATGCAAAATTCTGCAATGATTCTGGGTCCTGCCATGTAATAACACCGTTGTTATTCAAAAGAATTGTGAAAGACACTCCTTGCTATAATTGTAGCATGCAAAATTTACATGTATCCATACTGTTTCAGAGCACTTCACAGACAGCTGTTTGTCCTAGACATTCAATATCCTTGTCTAGTTTTTATTCAGTATTGCTCAGTGCTTCCCCCAACTCCTCAAGAGTTTTATTTGCAGCAGAACTAAGGCGCAGAGCCAGACTGTGACCAGCCACTGTACAGACTCAAAAGACATGAATGGGTGGGTAGCAAAACACCTTATTCAGCTTATTTGGCTGGTCAAAACTGCAGTCCTGCTTCCTCACCTTGTCTGAGTTGGCTCAAAGAAAGAGAATTTGGTCACTGAAGGAGGTGGTGACAGCAGGGTCACTAATACACAGCTCTTTCTAGAGCTCCATCTCCAGAAGTGCTCTTCTGAATGATGTGGGCTGCATCTGTGTCCAGGGTATGGATCTAATTTCTGTTTGACTCTTGAATCTGTTGATACTGAAGTCTCATTAATGCACCTGCCAGTAAGGAGAGAGCTGGGGACTTTAAGTGGAGAAAACTGGGATTGTTCTGCCTTTTAATTTTCCATTTTACTAGGTGACTGATGCTGTTTTGATTGCTTGGAGGTGTCTTATGAAACCTTTTCACCCTAAGTGAAGGCGTAGAGGCATAGAAAGGATGACACAGGCAGGGACTACTGAGGAGGAAATCACTGGGAGAGAGAGAGATTTCAAGGAAGACTGGAAGATAAATGGTACATAAATAGACGTGAACAGAGAGCTTTCTAGTGGCACCATAGGCATGACACAATCATGACAAAGGACTGAGAAGGTGATCATGAGAAGTGAGTGGAGAGGTTGCTAACAGTGAGTCTGTACTGCGCTCTGCAGCTGAGAACAAGGAACCAGAGTGTGACACAGCAAGAAACCCCAACACTGATGTCCAGTTAAGGCAGTAAGATTACAACAGACGTTTGACATTAAACGTAGGCCAGCTGCTTTACTAAATTAGAAAGTGCAGTTCAAATGGGAAAGGAGTGTTTCAGAGAGATTGTCAAAGAACAGACAGAGGGTCACTTTCTCAGCTGAGCCAGAAGCATATTTAAGGAGAGTCAAGAAAAGGCAAGTGACTACGAGAAGAGGTTGGTGTGCAGGTGTTAAACAGACATGATGGTATTTCTGCATTAGAAGTAACTCTCCTGGCTTGAGTCACTGCTTCAAAGTCTCCCAGAACATTAGCCCTGCATGAAACAGAAACCAGAGCTCTTTGCTTCCTTTCAGAAGATGAGCATCTCCGTAGAAAATAGCTGATGGCACACTGCAGCAATTCCCTGCTACCTCTGACCGGGCACTCCAGTTCATACCACATTTCTCAGAGCTAGGGGTGCCAAGTGTATTTTACAGTGGAACTGAAACTGGAACGAGGAAGTCCAAGGAGACCTTCACATGAAATCATGGATTAAGCAATGCAGTAGCAGCAGCACAGCATGGTTAGCTGCTACCTATCCCCGACTAGTCAGAAGTTGATGTTGGAAGGGTCACTGAGACTGAAAGCTGAATATTAACCTGATTCTTCATGGGAGAACTTGCTGAGGGGTCCTAACAAGCTAGGAGAGTGCCACTGAGTGATCCTGTTGTGCCTCTCCTCCAGGAGATTGCTGCAACATGGAGACATGCTCAGGGCTAACTGAGCAGTACTTTATCCCTCAAGCTGTCTCAGGATTTCTCTAAGACTCCTCACTCAGTGGGCAGATCTAATATCTTTACTTCCTAAAATATCTTACCAATGAATAATCCCATTGCAGTCACTGAATCCACGTGTGGGCTAACATGCTCTATGACATGAGTGATTATGCCAGATTTTGGCTATGTTTAAGCATATCTAATAAAATCCCAAATAAGAAATTACCAAATAAAGAAAAGAGGAGACACTCAAATGTCCTGAGTCAGTGCTTGATCTAATGGGTCTTGGGCACAGAGCAGAGTGCTCTGCTCCTAGCTAGATGCTGTCCTGTGGCTTTGAATAACAGACTTTGCTTCTCTGGGTTGATTTCTTCCATCTTTAAGGCAAGGATAAGAACACTGCCTACTAATGGATTAATCCTGAATGCAGAAAGCATGAAGGCACTAAGGGGACCCCCATGGGTTTTGATATGCTCTAGATCAGGCCCTTAAATCTGGAATTTTGACTTTGTGCTGTATTTCCTAAGAGGGTTAGTACAGAAGGTGCGGGCTGGGTAAGGCTGAAACAGCCCAGGATAAGAAGGACCATCCCTGAAGTTTCCTGAAATCTTTGCACAGCCTTATCCAGAATGCTTACGGATTGCTCTGCATTCAGAATTCTTGCTAATATACCAGGACATACTTCTATTTAACATACCCCAGCACTTCTCTTGCCCTCAAGACCTGCAGAGACACCAGTCAACTCTTTCTTACCTTGATTTTATGCTGATTCTATACCCAGGACTCATCTACACCATCAGAAGGCATCAAGGGCCAGAGCAGAGCCAGAATGGATTCCTTTGTATTCTCCTTACTGGACTAATACATAATCCTGAGTTGTTGGGATGCTTTCCAAAGCTTTCAATTATGTAGCTTTAATACATTCATGAAGAGGCAAAAGTTTTGAGGGAGAAGAGACTAAAATTTAAAACATAGAGGATTCAAGTATTTGAATATAAAAGGTGCCTTTGTTATACACACAAGGCCATACTCATGTTGCCCACCCATAGGTATTGCACATCACAGCCACTTCTCTCTGTTGGCAAACCTGGAATGCAGCCATCTGAAATTTTCACTGCTCTTTTAACATTAGACACTGCAGTATTCACAACACCAAAATTAAGCCCATGTAGTAGTTTCAGCATAGCAATGTAAGCATGGCCCAGAGAACAGGAAAGAGTATGTTATTAAATGTAAGGATCTATGTATTCAGAAGGTTAAATAACAGTTTTATATGATTTTGGAACTATTTCAAGAGCTCTCAAGAAAAAAGACAAGAGTAATAATGGGATAGTATTCTAAATCAGAGACACACAATACTTAGTTAACGGGCTGCTTGCAAAAGGCCTTCCAGAAACCTTCAAACTCCATCAACAGTCAAAACGAATGCTTCTTTTGTTGTCTTGATTAAAGCTTTCCAGTCGTTTCCGCTGGGACTCTGAAAGGACCCATCTTTGCATCCCCAGCTCTGCCAATGCAGGCAGTTTTGTCAGTGCTGCTAACAACTCACTGAACCACATCCCACAGTCACGGCAAGATGATGGGCGAAGACTGACATCTAACTCTGACAGTTCTTTGAATACTGCCAAGCCTTTAAAGAAAATGGCCCACCCTTCATCAGAGACGTTGTCATTATAACTCAAGTCCAGCTTCTGTAACCTGGCTAGATGACCATCCTGTGTCAGTAAGACTGAAAGAAATGACAGCCACAAACAGACAATCAATATACCCTGCAATTGCTTTAAAAGGTTACAAGAAGAGTAGTATTTTAACACGATATTATTTAAGGCCTTTCAGCATTCAAACATAGCAAGGTTCAACTCTTAGTAATATCAAATGTGCCAATCACTTCTTATCGGTCTCAGAAAGGCTATATTATCACAGCTGAAGGCGCGTACAACATTTAAAGCACAGGCAATTCAAAAGGAACAAAAGTGTCAGGTTAAAAGTTTATGGCAACCTGAAAACCCGTGAGTCAGTTGGAAGGAGGTTATATCAAGTGCCAACTGAAAAAGGCAGACAGGCCTTGTAGGGAGATTTAGAAAGAGGAAAGCAAAACTAGATGAGGACACATGATTACAACAGCCACCACTCAGCGTGGGAGGGTAGCAGGCCTAATTTTCCCTTGAGGGAACTGGGAATTTAATGTACAATTGGCAAAGTAGCCACCCACCAAAGGTGACATTTGTAAAGTCAAAAACATTCAGGCTGCATCTCACCAGCCTTCAGACTATAAGCCTTAACAGCTATCACACAGCTATTGCCAGCTTCACACACTCAAAACCCATGAGTTGGGCCCAGAGAATCACGAGGATGTTTTTAAAATAAACAGATTTTAAAAAGGATCCTAGAATTTATTCTTTCATTGGGTTCCCATTTTCCAGCATTTCTCAGCAGCTGCTGGGAAGTGGACTAAAATATTTCTATTTTAATTCTCCCATAACAGTGTGACTCCAGAATCACACCTAATGGACCAAAAGTTGGTAATGCCTCTATTACTGGCTGTCAGCATGTACGTTCCTCATAAATTACTGAATACCAAAACAGCAACTGAACAAAATAAAAATGCTTAAAGGCAGCTTTAAAAATCTGAAGTAAAAAACAGACTCAAAACACATATTTTTCTGGGTGCTGCCTTTTTATATTAATACACAGAGCTCTGCTAAAATGATTCCTTTAATTTTTATCCTTTTCAATTTTTTCATGTACATGACACAGCCTTCAGCAACATGAAAACCCTTTCTGGGAATAATACTGCTGTATTTTCCATCTTTTCATCTGATTTATGCAAGAACCTGCCCAGTCCATGGAACAAGTCCCTTCTGAATTGTGGTCTAAATACCCTGACTCCCTGACTGCTAGTAAATACCATGTTATACGTACTTAGAAGTGCCAAATCTTCAGTCACCAAGTTACAGCTGCTCAGTCTTAACACTTGAATCTCCGTTGCAAGCTTTAGCGCTTCCAAAAGCAGCTTTAGGTTCCCACCAACGCACTTATTCCAAGAAAGGTCTAATATCTCCAGTTCAGGAAGGTGAAGGGCAGCCTCAGCTGAAAAGATTAAGACCAGTAACTTCTGCTTACTAAGAGAAAACAACATGGTCTCAATAGACACACTCACCACCAATTCACCTGTAAATAGGTTCCTAATGGGCTGCCTACTTGTGCTTAGAATGACTTAATTGATCTTAATAGTCAGACAAAAAAAATCTCTTGTACTCTTTAAAGAATATAACACTGATAAAAGCCTGTTTATCAAGTGTTAAGAGATCTCTGAAGAGGTTTCTCTTGTTTCTGCTTACCTTACTGGCCTGACTTTACCCCACTCAAGTCAATTTAATGTAAGGAGTTAATTTTTAAACCAATTAATATTTATTTAAAGACAGCAATTTTTGCTGTGAACTCACCATGTACGGTGAAATGTACTGTATATTTTGAGAACACTGATTTCCAAGACATCACTCTTACATAGTTGTAATGATATAAATATAGTACTCTTCCTGCAGAGACCTCTGACCAGTTCAGTTTGATACTGCTTCTGCTGAAGGCAGTCAAGTTTTGCTGTGGATTTCAATATCACGAATAAACAGTGAGTAGTATACAATAACTGCACGATACACAATAACTAACAGATCCCTCTGTACTTCGTTTTTATGTGACATATGGAACCCCTATCAAAGACACAGTGTAGCTACTAATCCACTGAGATCTGCAGTAGGTAGGCAAATGAAACTGAATTTACATATCCTGTGTTAGATTGGGCATAGCTTAACTTTTCTTCATGGCTGTGCAGTCATTGTTTCAATTCCTCCATTGCCTCATGCTTAACCCCAAGCCAGAAAGTTTCTACTGAAATGTTCACCTCTAGCGAGGAGAAAAACCTTCAGTCAAAGCTTTACCTTAGTAAACTGCAAATACAGTGTTACAACCAAACTATAATTCCAGCATAATATGAAATCACATTCTGCTGCTTCCTCTTCTAAAATTAGGGAATCTATGAAAGCTCACTGTCAGACAAAGGACTAAAAGGACTTCATCCAGTCAGGCACAATGATGGAAGATTTACAATGGTTTTCCACCTGGCCCTGTAGTATTCCCAGTGCTCAGCTCTCAGCTATCCCTTACAATCAGGTCAAATGAAGCACTGGTTTCGTCACAAGGCAACCAGAGCCAAGAGTGAGGCAATTACTTTTTCATTCAGGACCTGTAGTATAATATAACTAAGGATCTTCAGAGTTCAGCTGAAAAAGAATGAAGTGCTCTGTCCCACAGAGACACACAGAAAACTGACACTCTTTAAAAACCATTCCTACCTAGTGATGAAAAGGACTCTTCTCGTAAACAGCAATTGCTGATGGCCACAGACTTCAACTTTGGTAAAAATCTGAGCCTGCCGAGAAGAGGATCAGATGAGACTCCTACGTTTTTGTTCGAGGATAAATTCAGCTCTTGAAGACTGGAGAGTAAAGGTATCACCTGGGCTTTGAAAACATGAAATATTTGTTAGACAGTCACTGATCCAGAACAATTATGTGTAGCTATATATTTATTTGACATCATTTCCTTTCTTTCTAAATCAATCCAAAAGTCAAGGCCAAGTTTTGACAAATTTATGGTGAGTAATATTTTACTCTATAAATAGCCTTGCCATTTCCAGTAGGAGTATTTAGGAAATTAGGTACTACGCACTGGGTGGAAGGGTGTCAGAACGTGGCTTCCTGTTGAAATTTTCAAGGTCAAGTAGGAAATTTAACATTAAATGAGTGGGGGGTGTATTTCCAAACATCTTCACTGCTACTGTATATTAATGTGGTTATTCTCTGTTGGTTTTACTATGTGTACAAGAAATCAAAAATAAATCACGATCGCCATTACTAATAGTTAATGTTTCCAATTGCTCAGCAGCAGCTTTTCAAATTATCTTTTTTTATCATGGAAAATAAGATGTAGGCAATATAAGCTTTGAGTCATGCTGTTCTAAAGAGTAAAAAACAATGTCAAAAAGCTGTGATAATGGAAAGTACACAGAAAATAAACTGTCTCTGATTGAAGGGGAAATGGGTATTTCTTCCTAATAGTAGTTATGAGGAGTTTGATTTATTCGGCCTGGAGCCTGTAGTTTTCAGCTTCTCCATAAAGCAGAGAGTAGCAGCCATGCAAGATCTCCTAACATCACTCTCTACTTGACGTAGAGTTCACTAAGAGGGGTTTAGGCAGTTACATTTACATGCACATGCACTCTTTGGATCCATGCCAGCCTTTACCAACAGGGAAACTTTCCCTGGATATTTCCCAAGTCACTGATTCTCAACAAAAGCAGTGCTTGGTGGCAGTTACTACATTCACATCATGGATCTGAACCCCGGCAGATTCAGGTCCTTAGCTCTACACGGCATCAGCCACTGTGTGACTTCCCTTGATATAGCAAAGGACCATTCCATGTTGATCAAGAAAGCTATCCTCCACACTGCACTTCCAGAACTGCCTGAAAAAAAACATTACCCCAGAGTATTGAGACCTGCTAGACTGGGTTAGGCAGAATCTCTTCTGCCTATTTTCAGAAGTTAAAAACATGCATTCTTAAGGGATTTCTTGAACATGTCCTTACACAAAATAGTCATGTCCTCTTCTGTTACACAGCACTGGTGGAGATCAAGGACTTCAAGATTTTTCAAGTTGGCCAAATGAGCTGCTGAGTCTTTAAAGCCACCACCAATCTCTTTGTTACCTGATATGTCTAATTTTCTTAGCTCTGCAAGGTGCTGTAAAGCAGTGTCTGAAATGGAAAAATGAGCATGGCTGTTACAATAGAGCAGGTCATGACTTTAACATTTATTTGCTTTAATGTCAAAGTTTGCACAAGGTATTGAAAGCAAAGCTCTCAGACTAAGCTTCAGGGTATAATCAAAACAGGTATACAGTAATGCCACAAAGCATGCAACTCCATTCTTCTCTAGAAGAGCAGGTGAAGGTGAAGCTAGCTCATCCACCAGGCCAGAACAGTTCATCCTCCAGATCCATTCAATCTTCAGCCTTTTGCTGAAATTACTACTGGAGGTGCTAATTAGTGCCTGTTGTTTTGTCTTATGGATAAGATCTCCACTAGGGACAGACACAGATAACAAGCCCATTTCATACGGCTTCACTGGACATTCATTAAGCGATAGTGGTGAATTTGGATTCCCCTCTCAAGGTGGGATTAGTTCTCTAAAAGTTAGCTACCCTGTCTGTGCCCCCTTCTACGTTCTGTCTGGGGAGAGTGCAAGCATGTCCAGAGAGCCGTTAAATCTTCCCTAAGATATGTCTCAGATAAATGGCGTGAAGGGTGACTCTCCCCACTGACTGTCACATGGTTGAGTTCAGGGAAGATAAATGCTACTCCTGCCGAAAGTCTCTGTAGTCTTTTATCAATCCTCAAACAGCAAAGAACCACTGCCCATTAATACTGTCAAACCATTAGCAAAATACCACCTTATTGCCTTTCTTAAATGGGTTTCACATGTACAGTTTATTCAGAATGAAAGTCTAACCTAAGGCCTGGAGGCTGTCTTGCTTTAATCCACACATATGCAAGTTTAACTGTTTCAAGCCTGGCACATTTTTCAGATCCTGAGCGATAATCTTCATGCTGCAGCCAATGTGTTTGTTGATAGAGAGATCTAACACTTCAAGGTTTGGGATCACATTTAGAATTTGAGCTGGGAAAGAAGAAAAGAAAATCAAAATTAGTAATTGTCTGGTATATACATATGAACATGAAAAAAATATAGCACCTTGACAAACAGGAAGAGATAGGCTGGGTTTGTCTGTATGTGTGGTTTAGACTTACTAAGTTCCGGTTCTACTGAAAAAATACAGCAAAACAAAGATAGGACAGGACTCAAGAAAAACCAGTGAAAAACCTGTATGAAGACAGAGGTGGAAAAATATAAGGACAGTGAGAAAAAAATACAGGAATACAAAGAAGGAATATGATGAGAAAAAAAAATTCAAATAAAAAATACAGGACTTTTATGTTCTGATCTGGAGATCAGAAGCAAGAACAGGGGCTTCTCTTAGGGAGAAAACTTCTTTCTAAAAATACAGAATCAGTTCAAAAGAGCACATGGGATTAAGCTATGGTGAGAACAAAGAAGGGAGATGTGGTAAGTGGTTGCCAGCTCAACCCAAATTCCCATCCCTCATACCCTCTTTTCCATCCCATGGCTAACTACATATTTAGCTATTTAACTTTAGGCAATCGATTCTGGAAATTCTGGCTTACAGGACTTGCTCAGGGTCTCAAAGGATCCAGCAATCCTAGACCACTGAGCCTGCCAGACTGCAGTTTAGATCTAGTTCTTCTCAACCCTACCTCATATGATTAGAAAGATCCACTTTTATTTGGAAGAAAGAGCAATAAATACCAATACTGCATGGTAAATACTGTTATAAAGCAGGGCCTGAAGTTAAATAACTTTCAAACAATATTGAGTTCAATATGGCCATAACCTGAGTAAGAAGAGTTACATTTTTGGGAAGTCAGGATTTCAGCCCAGCTATGTGGATACACATACCAAGGGATTCTCCATCCTTTGCCGTCAGGTTACAGTCTGTAATTTTCAGAAATCTTATCTTGCAACCTTTCTGGAGTTTTTTTGTCAGGAGCGATAGTTTTCCACCTATGTTACTGTTCCACGATAAATCCAGTTCTTCAAGCTGAGGAACAATTTCAAAGGCTTCTCCTATAAAAGAAGTCTAAGGTGATTCATTCTACCTATCAATTTCAGTACAAGACAAAAATACAGTTTTAGAAAATATAAAAGGGGAATGTTAACCATTTAATTCTCTAATTATTACATTCTGTATGTTTCGTTAGAAAAACTGGTGCATGCCATGAATTGTTGCTACTGCAGGGATGTTGTGTAAATTCTCACCTTATCTAACAGGAGCAATATAGATCACAAGTCATTGTCACAGCACACACAGACCTTATGTTCATGCAGGTTCCCAAATACTCATTGCTTGACCATCACTGTAGACCTGTGTGAGGACCCAGAAAGTCTATTCTATAGGGAAAGCAATAGAAATGACAAGTCTGAATTTACTGACCTGTACAGTTCCGCTCTATTTTATTTGGCAAACTTACAACATCCTCTGCAGTGTGTCTACAGGTTATTTTGGACAGAATGAAAGAAGTCTTCTCATAGCTATGTTTTAAACTTTAAAAACTTAGTTTCTAACAGAAATTTGACTCACTTCATAAGGAATCAAGCAAGCTGAGCATTGTTTTGAGCCAAACTAACTTTCCCATGATCTTTAAGGAAGACAGCACTGATTTTGATTACATTCAGAAAAATTAGCCTTTTCCAGCCTTGACACACCTGCCAGTTTGAACTGTGCTAACACTTCTTTGGAATACTAATATCCCACTGCAAAATCTAGCTTCCTAAATTTCTTTGCAGAGGGGAGAGGAAGACGGATATTTGCATAAACTAGTTTCCAAGAAAGATCAATTAATCAGACCATATGCAAATGCAATTTCAAAGTGTCACAGAGCAAATCTTTGATCTAAAGTCTTGTCATCAGCCTAATAATTGAGTTATATTTTAGTAAGAAAACCCTTTCATGTCTGAGTATTTTCAGAATTAATTACTGATAAAAGATTTATAATACAAAAATAATTAGCTCTGTCAGTGGAGAAAGGGACATGTCCCTTTCCAGGTTTGAGAGAAAGGGACATGTCTTAGCTTTTACCTGTTTTTTTTTTAATTTATTTTAAATAATTGCCTTAATCTTGAACACTGAACAACACTCTACAGTTGAGTGGTTTTACCTCTGCTGCATAGCCTGTTTCTATTTGATATGGGGACTAGCATTCCAGACACATTTTCCACCCAAAAGATAAATAAAGGACTATAACTCAAGGAATGGTTTCCTACCACCTCTCACAGCACCTGCTCAGAGCAATCACATAGGACAGGTTGATATGATGGTTATATTCCAGGCCCTTATTTTCTAAGCAGATTGTACCCACTGAGTCCACGAACGCTTACGTTTCCACAGACAGATACAGACATAGTCAAGCAGGCACTATTGGCCTAAATGTATTATCACCAAACACACCTACTCTTCAAAATTGCAGCCAAAAATCAATGCAAACAGACTGCTGCTGTTCCACATCTCAAATTGGAAATTCAACTCTTATGATCAGTTATGTGTCTGTCTCAGCAAAGGCCAATCCAGAAGGGGGAAGAAAGAGCAGGGAAGAACCAGACAGAATAAATTCACTGAAAATGTAGAGGGTAAAACACACAGAGAAAAAAAGAGCAAGAGAAAAGGGTTTGAAAAAGAATGAAATAAGTATGAAAAAAACTCATAGAAAATGAAACACAGATTTGACCCTCACCAGAAACAGACCAATTATTTTCACCAGCTTTTTTAGAGATGGATTTTCCTCCCCAGCAGACAGCATGACTCACTTTTGAGCTATGATCACATATGTTATTTTATTCCTGAACCTCTCTTGAAAAAGGCTGGAGCTGAATGATATAAAAAACAGCTTTTTAAGTCAGACCAGTTTTTAGAGCTTGCAAAATAAGCAGAAGTTTTTCAGAATATCTAGTTCACTGAGTTTGTCCTTCTTCTAGATATGTATCACAGACCCACCCCAGTAGCAAACTCCAGGCCCAGTGGTAAATGACTCAGCATCAGGACTTGAGTGCATAACACCACCTTTAAAACCTTTAAAACTCATACTTTGTAGAAGGCAGGGTTGCAGGCACTCCAGGCAAAGAAGGAAGCAGAGAAATAAACTTCTCCCAGACTTGCAAAAAAAAGTCATAAAGCTCCTAGGAAACACTTCTGGTTTTAAGGTTCTTCCAGAAGACCTCATCCCACCAAATTTTGTGTGATGAGCACTGCATCCATCCCTGCAGCATGAAGACCTAAGCTGACCCTATTATGATTGAATCAGTTTGTTTCAGTTCTTCTGTCCACCGTTAGACACTTCAAAGCTAGTCCCCAAAATACTAATCCAGATGGGAAAACGTGCTTTCCTGCAAATGGAACTGAATTCTGCTCCCTTCTGCCTGTGAAAGCTTTATGCCCCAAGTAACGAACTCAGCAGAGCTACTCATAGGTATAAGGTCACTCATAAGCCCAAGCACTTTCTACTGTTTTACAGCTGGGAGTTTACATTGTCCAGTGTGGAACCAGCAGTGGTAGAACATAGGAACAGATGAGATGGATTACATTAGACCCAGGCAGTCTGGAAATAAATGTAAATGCTAGCCTGTACCTAAGGAAGTGACATCCTCAGCTGTCAGCCTGCAGTTGTTAAGTCGAAGAACTTTCAACAGGTTCACATGATGGAGCTGAACAGTGAGAGCTTTCAAAGACCCTCCAATGCCACCATTCCAGGACAGACTGATCTCTTCCAGCTCTGGGAGAAATGGCAGTAAAGAAGCTATTAAAAAAAAAAAAGTAAGTTATTTGTTTCATGTTATCTGTAGTTGGAGCATAAAGACATTTACCTGCTTCACAGACCTGTATGATGACCTAATTCATTAATGAACATTTCTAAGGGGGTGGGCCACCTGATGAGATGTTTAGTAGAAGTCGCAGGACCGAGACCAAAGAAAGGAAAGGAAAGGAAAATAAGAAATAATAAATATATTAAGTGTATAGATAAGTAAAATGCATATTTACCCAGCTCTGTTACATCTGTTGCACTTAAAGCACAATTATTTAGATCCAGATTCTTGCTGTTGGGTTTCTTTCCCAGCTTCTGCATGAACTGGTTAAATCTCTGTTTGCCAGTTGGTGACTCTGCTTCAGAAATAAGATGTGAAGGTCCATCTGTGTAACAGAGAAATAGGGCTCTGGCTACCTCTGCAACTAACACAGCGTAAAACCTTGTCTGCAGCTGTCAGATGAAGATTTCAGGAAATGAACTAAATTTGTCAGTAAATCTGGCTCTGTTTTCGATTCAGAGAACCATATCAAAGTGGATCAATACCCTGAGTGATAAGACCACTATAGATCAAATCACTACAAAGCTGCTGATGCTAAATGAGAGAAGAATCTCCTGTTGCACATCTTCAAGCTATTTTATGCCAGCAACTTTGGACATTTGCACAACCAGTGCAGCTATTTGCACATGAAATTCTTGCAAAATTCTGGGCTGCAGGTATTCTGGACGTACAAATCATTTAACCACCTCTGTGTGCCTGCCTTGTTCCCACACTGTGGCAATACAGACTACAAGTGACCAGTTAGCAGTGAACAGTGCTGCAATTCTGCAGTGATCCTGCTCCTTCTTCCATGACAGCCTGTGTTCATTTTCTTACATTTTCTGCTTATGGCAGTACTGCTGTTCTTGGCTTTGCAAAGCAACCCCCATTTAGCTTCTTCTTCAATACAGTTTGCACAGCAAGGAAAACCGTGTTTACATTCATCTCTAAACCCCTTAGCAGATCAATCAAAACAGTCCTTCAGTAATATCATCTGATGCCTACAGCCAGAAACAAGCAGCCAAAAACTGCACAAAACAGTCATCCCTGCTCACAAGAGCTGTCCTCTCATCATTTTCCCATTCCTACCAAAACTCTTAGGACAAAGGATGGGGCTCTAAACCTCACGTTCCACCACCTTTTTAAAAATAGCCTCATTTTCTCTGGTGCGGAGGTAGAAAGTATTCCTGTGAGCACAAAATAACATACACAATGAATTTCCACTCCCTTCTGCTCCCCCTAACCAGTGACAAGTGGTGGGAAACATCTGCTCTTGTTGTCTTCAGACTGCTTTAGCAGCAGGGTAGACCTTAACCATAAACAAGCCATGCTACTGCTCGAAGCTCAAGGTCCCAAATAAGCTCTGCAACTAATGAGCTGCCTCCAGCACTGATGTCTCACAGTAGAGATCAAGAGGGAGGTCACCCAAAAGCTCCATCCCTCCTAAGCAACATGGATCCCATTTATTCTTTGCCGGCTATCAAACTAGAGAACACATCCTTGGCAACATTCTGATCAGAAGCAAATCCTGGCTAAAGGAGAAGCTAGAGTCAACAAAATACAGCACTTCGGCTATTGAGGAAAGCAAATGAAGTTAGGATATATGCACACATGCATCTGTTTCTTTATTGTACCAGCATTACCTTCTATAGAGAGATCTTCCTTCTCATTCTGATCATCAGCTCTAGAGGTGTTTATTTCCGTTTCTTCAGTCTCCCTTCTGGCCTTGACTTCAGATTTCACAAAGTCAAAGCCTTCAAAGAATTTTCTGATGGCTGAAGGCTGCTCTTTTCTTTTTCCAGGAGAGGATTTCTTCCCTTGGAACTGTTTTATAACAAAGTCAAATGGGGAACTCTTCGGGATGTCCTCTTCACACTTATCTTGGCAGCTCTGAGCATTCTCTTTCAGGGGATCAGCAGACATGGGAAGAATATTTTTTAGTAACGTTTACTCTTGCTTACCCTCTTTCATAATGGCAGAGACATAGGGAATTTCCTACCTTTCCCTCCACAATAATATCAGTGAAGCACTATTTAGTGGGCCAGACTGAACTCATTTCTGCTCCTTCAAAAGGACCGGGTAATACTCAGTATTTGCACTGCAGACTCAGTGGTCCCAGTCCTCAGCGGTACAATTATCACTCTCTGTGCCCTGTTAATGCAGACTGCTTCTAAAGCCACCCCACCTGGCCTCTGAGTGTTGTTGGGCTAACCTGCTGGTTCCCCTATCACTTAATCTCCAAGTTCAGTCCACGGCCTTGTGGCCAAATTAAAGGAGCAAGGCTAAGACACTCCTGTTCTGTGGGGAACCAAGGTAAGTCTGGCACCAAGGTGATTCTCCATGCAAAGACTTGTCCAGCAGTCAGGAAGATGAGAGGAGGAGGTGCGCAAGAGAGAGGGCAAGGACACCCTTGCCCAAACAATGTCACATGCTCCCAAGCTCAGGGGGGAACAAGCTCACATGCAAATGAAACCACATTAACCTTAGAGCAAAGCTGAAGTGATAGTGCTGAAAACAACCACATATTGTGGCTATAAGCACTGGTAGTGTGCCAATGCTGGAAGAAAACAAGCCCCTCAGCTTGTTTGGAACAGTATAATACGATAAAGACCTCAGTTTCAGTGACTAATTCTCAGGCAAATTTAAGTCCAGCTTTGTAATAATTTATACATTCCTTCCTTATTGCTGTTTATACTACACTAGCATATAATATTGCCTGGTGACTGAAGCTGCTTTATTTTTCTCTGAACATGTTGAATGAATCTTCTTTCTTTAGTTTTAATTCTAGCATTTGCACACACATACAGGCTTTTAACTGGGCAATCAGTCATACGGACTAAGCAGACATGCAATTATTTCTACTTTGCAAGGACTATGTGGAAGAGATATGTTTCATGTCTTACTGTTTGCCATTGACTGCAGGGGGAATGACTTGTGCTCACAGACAGGATTTCTGTGAACCCAGATCTCGATCCTGTAAATACACCAGAGCTCAAGAACCGATTCCTGTGCTCATGCAGAGCCCCCATCTTCAGTACAGACCTGCACACAGGAGTCAACGCACAGTCCGCTGCCATCCACAGAACATACGCACTTGATCACTTTAATATCAGTCTGTTACATATAATGTCACTGGCATCAACTTTCCTCACAAGAAAAACACATGTGCAGAATAGTATCAGAAACCCTACGACTTTCACAGACAGTTTTCATGTTATTATATCAAATGTCAAAATAAAGCAAATTTTTTTTTATACACATACTTTTCTTCGGTGTGTGTACATATATAAGCGTGGGTGTATATACAGATACATATACACAAACATATATAGGTATATATACATATATATGGGGTTTCTTTTATGTCGCAAGTTGTCTGCCATGAGACAAGTGTTCAAGGACAGAGCACATACAAAAAGCTGATGCACTGTTTTAAGTCTTGCTCTTAGCCTGTCACAGCCATATGTCTTATGAGCAAAGCACAAAAATTATACAAAGCAATGTACACAGGTGTATGTGCACATTTACTGAGCTGTAAAGCAATGCCAGGCAATTACTTTAAACAGACAAAAAAACTTACCTGTCTTTTCCATTGTTACACTTGTGGATGTGTTTCACTCTCAGGGCTTGCAAGAGAAGTGGGCTAGGACTTGCAAATGAACCTTACTTCTTTCCCTAACAGGATTTTCCATGCGCTTTTCTTTCGAGAGAGTTTCTGCCTTCATTTGTTATCAGCAGCTCCGCACAACAGGTTTCCCAAATTCTCCCAGTTCTGTCTCCCAGACTCAGCTTGCTCTCCCTGGCCTCCCTTTCCTAGGAGGGTTTGAGAAGTCCGTTCAAACGCGCCGATCACGTCCCCACGCAGAGCACGAGCAAGGGAGAAGTGAGGCAGCGGCCGCGCCGGCTTGGGCACTGCCCGCCAGCCCTGGCAGGGCCCTGCACAGCTGCTGGTGGAAAGGGCTGAGTCACCTTCCAGATCGGGTTACCAGACTACCTGAAGAACGAGCTCCTTGTCTTCCCACCCCTTTTGTCCATACGAGTCAGAAGCGGGGCTGGAGGCTGAGCAATGCTCTGCGTGTCAGCAGGTTGTTGCAGGGTGCAGGAAGGAAAGAAACTCCAGGACTAGCTCACTGCTATTCGTTTTAGGGCGGCAGGAGATATGAGCGGAGAGGTCTCCCCGTGTTACCGAGTACAATCTCCTTGTTGGCAACAGCATGATATAACACTATGGTATAATCATATAATAAATACATCATGGAAATGTATCAAACTTCACCGTAACTTCTTTTTTAGCTCTGTGTGTCTGCCCTAGAATCTGATTTCCATGATGGTGAATGTTTGGATTTCTAGCTTAACTATATTCATGACCATTTATCCCGGATCTGTTTAGCTTCATCTGTTCCTTTTAATCTATGATGTCTTCACTTTAGTAGGCTAAACCACCCAAACTCTTCTTGTGTCCCCTTATGTGCAGGCTTTCCATTTCTCTTACCATTTTCCTGGTCACCTCTGCCTGCACTTGTTCCAGTATAAGTTATACTTCCTTAAATACAAGGAACCATCCACCGATAGGCATACGCTAAAGACATGTGCAAACTGCAGTGCTTCTGTCAGGAAATGATAAAGCTGGTCAATAAAACTGTAACGATTCATTTGAAAGCATTCGAGTAGACACAGGCAGTGAGGGCAGGTTTGGCCTCAGTGTGTCTACATACAAAAGATTCAAACACGATGGAGTGAGGCACAGGCTGCTGCTAGGAGCCAACGGGATTAGACTAAGAGAAGAAAAACATTTGGAAAATCTTCCTGCCCATGAGAAGTACCAGGCTGGGAAATGTTTACAGTAGGAAAAAAATCCACAAAAACACGGTGATGAGCGGTCTTTCCCTGAAGGAATGGAGCGCACGTTTCTGTTCCTGAACAGAATGGATTTCCAGGTTGGTTTGAGGGTTATCTGGCACCAGGAGTGGTTGTCCTGTCTCAGTTTCTGATACTCACATCTTACTACAGCTCTTCATCTTCCGGGGCAGATCACCTCCCTGCGTCCTGACTCACTTCACATCTCCAGGCATCTCAGCTATGCAGACGGTCTGAAACCCCAAGCATTTCTGCCAGTGAGGAGCTCATTGAATTTGACAGCTCTTTTCCACTTTCCATGTTGTGCTTGACAACGGAGTGGCCAGGGATGAAATGGAGAGAAGGAAATCCCCGTTTGTGAACACATGCCAGGTTCTGTTGGCCTGAGATGCTCGATGCCCACCACAGTTCAATGAGATGTGGAATGGCAACGTCTGATAATCTCTGCTCCCTGGAACTGGGGAAATCCTTAAGCATGTTAAGCACTGATTAAAGTGGTTAGGCTGGGCTAACTTGAATGCTCTGACATCAGTGTGTTAAGTGATGTGTTGCCCATTCAGAAATTCTTTCTCTACTTTAGGCTGTTGAATGATAATGAAAATACCTCATGGCACCATGACAGCATCCCTATAATCTGGTGAAAAGGGAAACGTAGCTTCATAGTGACCTAGTTTCCTCTTCCTAGAGAGCAAATCTTTGCCTGTATTTACAGTAACTATGCAGAAAGAGGGGACAGCAGGGTTATCCTGAAGAAAAGCAGGGTGACTGCAGCAAGGAGGCTGCGCTAGGCTGCAAGCACGAGCCTTACTTTGCAGTGGCCCAGCTTGTGCCCTGAATGTGCACTAGCTCGTGATGGCCAGGCCCTCTTTAGCTGCTGGACTGGGCCCTGCTGCAGGGGTTGCTTTCCCTCAGTGGTATGCTTTTGAACACTTGCTCTGTTCCTGCCTCACGGACCCGCGCATCCACATTTTGCAGCATGTCATGCACAGCACAGGGCAAGCTTAGCTTTTGTAATTTAAAAATAATAAACACCTTCCCCTTTCTATCTAGTTAAATGGTTTGTGACCATCTGCCAAGTACTCAGTGTCATGCTTGTTTATATCTGTTCTTCCTTCTGGGTAGACCTGGGGTGAGGATGGGAACAGAACCAATTTTGGAACAAAACAGTTAAAGTTGCATCCTACACAGCATCCACTGGTGAGAGATTAATGTGGATTTTTGTATTTTGCCTCATTGTGACTCTTTAATCTGGCATATATTCCAAAGAAATAATGCCATTAGAGGATTAGTGCCACAAGTTGATTTGAAAAAAGAGATTTGCAGACACTGAAATCCTATATTCTATGGACTTAATCACTGAGTACCATTTTGGGGATTTCCTCTCCCTTTAGTAGCGTCTCTTTCAATGAAACCCAAGCAAAGTAGCAACTCTGTTTTCCATGGCCCTTATTATCCATTAAAGAAAAACAAAACCTCAAGCATCTGGTTAAAATAATACAGAATCTAAACATGCTGGGCTAAATCCTCCCTTGCTGTAGCACAGTCATTGCAGCTATGCTGGGGAGGCACTTGGCCCAATATTTATATAGAACATATGATCTTGGATATTTATCTGCTAGGGATTTTTAATATTCTGAGTGCTGTAGCATGTAGTAACACCACTGTGTTTACTTCCACCTAAGGCAGTTCCCTTCCTCGGCTTTGCTCACACCCAATGAAGCCAGCAGCAAAGCTCTTGTTAGCTTTCAATGGGCAGCACAAGAAACTTTTCCAGAACTTTTCTGTAGGAAAAGTAGAATGAATCACTGCCACATTATTCATTTTCCCCTTTCCTTAGCATGCATCGCTGCTGCTCTGTTTCCCCTTTCTGTATGAATGTCATTGCCTGGGGGTTTTCTTGCTTGGCTGGATTTGTGTGCAGGCTGCCTCGAGCTGCATGGGCCAAGGGATTGCTGGGGATGGAAAAATGCTTGCCACCCCATTGCTGACTTTGCCAGTGCCAGGTTACTTGCTGCTAGGCTCTGCTGAGGAAGGGCTCGGGATACATCTATCAGGAGCTGCTGCCAAGTGAGGGTGGGAGAAGAGTGACCTGCTCCTGTACCCAGCTCGCTGCCCTTGTTTTTCCCAGCCACGCAGCGGAAGTAGGAGGATCAAGCCCTTCTCTCAAGAGCTCTCTCCACCCTCTCTCTCCTGCTCTGTCCCTTCCCTTCCCCCTCCTACTTTGACCCAGTTCTGATCCATCATAACTGAGGCACCAAAATTCAGTGTTGCCTGAATTGCTGAGATGCCTTCAGTGGGCACTGATGGCATGTTGCTAGCCCCACAACAGCCGCATCATCACTAATTTGATGTTGACTATATTTACACTCAGGCAATTCATAGAGCAACAGGTATCAGCTTTAAGGCCAGACAAAATCCTTCAGGAAAGAATGCAGGGGTGGGCTTAAAGGGTCCCTGCCTGGGGACAGATGAACCGATGCAGCTCCCCTGACGAGCTGGAAGTGTCCTGCAGGACCTGGTTCAGGAAACACCACTTGAACTTCCAGGTAGAGCTCAGCAGTGTAGTGCCGTCTGGACAAAAACTTTTTTCTTATATTCTTATATTCTCAGAAACTCTGTGCAACATTAAAAATTCCCTGGAGCAAACTCATTCCAGACTTCCCTACAGGCATGCATGCCTGAGGACTGAATTTGGTCCAAAGTCTCTAAGTATCCTCACCATTTCCCACAAAATAAATATTTGACCTCCTGATTTCAGTAGACAATCAGCCTTCAGTAGCTCCTGAGGCAGCTGTTTAAAACAAGTTGAAAACTAAAGCCAATCCCTCATTCATTATTTACGTACAACCTTAGACTGATCCAGGAGAGATCTGAAGAGGCACTGAGAACACACCAAACCAGCTAAAGCCTTGGGTTCACAGATGCATACTCCTCTGAGTAACCTTAAACAGTCCCCCTAAACTCGGTGAGACTTTTCATGTGGAAGGGCTGAGAAAGATTTTGACATTTCACTGTGCTTTTACACTTTAAAACATAAGAAACAGTAAAGTTAAGAAACTCTGGTGCTGGCATGCAGAAGAGGACTCTGCCCCGACCTGAAGGGGCTGCACGCTTGCAAGCGCATGTGCTGGATGAACTGGCACTGGGCAGAGGTGTGTGGCGGCCCCTATTGCCATTGATGTATTGTAGTGACGAGAGTTTCAACCCTGCATGTAGCAGCACAAGCAGCTAAACATAAACTGTAGAATTCTAAAACATTCTTTTTCTCAAAAAAGAATTTACCTTACCGACTACAAAATAATAGCAATGATGAGTGGATTTTGCCAGTTACTATTTCATGTTGAATATGCATTTTGAATTCCTAAAGCTCATAATTTCATAAAACAGCATGATTAAAAGATGCATCATACAAAATTATCTTTATACCCATCATGCTTATATTTTTAATGCTCTGATATTGAGTCACTCCTTTTTAAATGAAATAGCTACATAAATACAAGTTAAACATTTCATTCTCTATTACAATCTACCAGTCTGTTGCAGCAGCTTTTCAGGGCTGGAAAATTTTTTTTGGTTGAACTTATGCCAGGAGTAATCCCCTTTCAGTTAATCATTTACATGAATGGGTAATCTGCAGAGTTCATGCAAGGCCTGAAAACTATATTAATTACTAGAAACCTAATTAGAAATCAACAGAGTCAAAGGATCAGTGTTACTTCCTTACGGTACCATCTGGTACAATGGGTCTGTATAGTTCAGCAAAACTCCCCATCTCATTCTGTGAAACTTTAACCTGGATAGGTATTGCCAGAGCAAGCATGTTTATGTTCATATTTAGCTGGTTGTAAAGCATCTGTATAGTCATCTTATTTTTATAGTCATCCTAAACAACAGCATCTCAGTCTCTATATTTCTAGGTTTTATTTCAAAAGTTAGTTCAAAAGAGAATGTTTACTCAACAGTTTTCATTTTGAATGGGATACCAATGCAGTTGAAATTTGTCTTACCACATCCAAAAACACCCTAAATCCATAGAGGCTAATGAAAAAATCTCCAAATAAGCAAACATGAAAAGATGTCTCCCATAAAAAGGTTTAGCTAAAGATAAAAGGTGTACATTGTCATTTACTTTGTTAATTATTACTGCAATGTAAAAAGCCATGTTGTCCAGACTCAAAAGAGTGAAGAGTGAAGTTCCATACGTGACACAAACACAGCAGACAGCAGCTTTTATTACCTGGAAATGGTAATGCAATTCTACCAACTGATTTGCTTTTTCAGCTTCTGACCAGTTTGACAATCTTGATCAAAACATTCACTCCTGTTTGATACAAAGTTAGACAAAAAATAAAGGTCTTTGAAAACTCGACTTCTGTGGTTTCAAATCCAGACCTTTCCAACCATTTTGCCTCAGGGACACATTATTCTTTAAACATACAATGTTTGGTATGGAAATCCAGGGCCTTCACCTTAATTTAGCCATGTTTCATGCATCCCTTAGACTCACTCATTGGCTTTTGGAATTGAGATCAGCCATGGTGAATAAAATTCAGTAGCTTCAGCTTTGTCTTTGTATGGTCCAGTTCTCTGTTATTAGTTAGACTGTGCCAGATGTTCACTGGGAATGAGAGAATTGCATCATCAGCCTGTAATCCAACTACTCTTTCCAAACTTCTCCCAAGTGCTTTGGAAAATATAATGCTTTCCATTGAACAGTGTATCGTGTTGCATCCTGTTACCTTTCCAGGGAGTATTCACTGAACTTATCAGTACATATTTAGTACAGGTGAACACCAAAGCTGGGCACTTCCTTCTTCAGAGTGTCCAGCAACTCAGTGAGGAACTACAGCATCCATCCTCCAACCAACTGAAGGGCTGAGGACAGAAGAATTTTTGAACCTCCCAAGCAGTACTACAAGTTAAAGGACATTCTTAATACCCAGATGTCAGATGATTAGAACGATGCCCTGACACACAGCTTTCCCATTCCCTTCTCTGGTTATTTTTCACTTTCTTATGAGTGGACTCAAAGGTAGGATCCCATGTGTTTCTAAGCCAACCGTACCACCATGAAGTCTAATTACTCTTTCTAATCCCAGGATTCTAGGACACAGTTTCTTGTCCAAGCTCATTCTTGGGATTCCCCGTCTAGTTGTCCCAGATTTCTCAACCAATCCACCACACCACCCTGTTTCTTACCTATGCTGCCATAAATATGGAGAACTCAGCTGTAGGCACCTAGTGCCACTGAGCTGTGAGCACTCTATACTCTTCTAGTTTAAATATTTCAGGAAAAATATGGAAGGAAGTGAGGTTTATCAAAAGAATTTTTTTCCAAAGTCTTATTCTTAAAGGATTTTGGAGTTACAAATCACTGCCTGTTAACAGAAGTACTGACATTTTCTTTAAATGATACTACCCTTCTGGTGAGACTGAGTGTTGTCAGTTGTTTCCTTCCTGTCTCCTCTCTTTGCAGCCAGTTCAGTTATATACGGAGCTGGTATATCTCTGCTCTCTCCCACTGCCCTGCACTCAAGCTGAGAAACTACATGGTCACCAACTCCAGGCTGCCCTTTTGTGGAGAATTTTGTTCTCTACAAAAAAACGGGGCAACTTTCAGAAACTGGAAAATCAAAGCTGCATCTAGGTTGCCACACTCCAAGATGATGCATAGCTTTGTACCTTTGATAAAGCATCAATTACTTTCATATATATCCTAAGTGGTAAACAACCGCTGGGATCATGTAGGTAGATCTCCTATCCAGCACAGAGGCCATACAGCTTCCCTGAATCCATTAATGTTTGAATGACAGCATATTCCCAGGGGAAAATGCAAGTTTTGATGTGGTAATTCCATTGAGGAGATACCACCACAAATATGGTTGCAATGGTTCTAGCCCCCACTCTTAAAAAATGTGGCTTGTTTCTGCCCTTTGTCCACAGCCTTCTCCGATTATGAAGACTGAACTGGGAGATCAGATTCCCAGAACAGTCACACTGGCATCAAGTACAGCAGCAAAATACAACATCTCCTTTCCATCTATGATCTGCCATTTCTGAAGTCACAAATCACTTTAGCTTTTTTTTTTTTTAAAGCTATTATGCATCAATAAGTCCACTGTAAAAAATTTCCATGAGAAAGAGCAGATGATTGCTTGGCTCACACCTCAAAAAGGAAGTTGCAGAACAGAATGGGGTTTGTTAATTTGTACTGAATACCCCCATTTATCACAGAATTATGATAAGTCTCCCCAAGTTAAATCTCCCTAAGATAAATTCACCCAAGAAGTTTGATTTGTCTTTTCTATTTCATATGTCTGAAGAAAGATTTCCTTCTGGAAAAAAAATGAGAGATTTGTAATAAAGAAGCCATTTACAAAGTTCTACGTCAGTCCAACTCATTACATTATACAGAAGTAAGTCTCCACAGAAGTAAATTTTGCTTCAGTGAACTTTGGAAGGAGACGATATAAGCAATCACTCTTTCACAGGATCACACTTCCACAGATTCCTCACCTATGACACAGGCAGTGTTTAGACACAGTGGATTAAAACCTGCTTAGATTCTAGTTTGGCAGGTTCTCTATGTATACAAATCCATTCCATCATTATATGTCGGTCAACAACATAATTCTTGAACTGGTAGTAAAATTGTCTACTATCTTTTTTGGCCCTCCGTTTTTGAAGACCAAACCTACATATCTCACCAGCTGAGCCTTGTCCATCATTGCTTTTGTCAAATGGGAACAAAGAAAGTTCTGACCCAAATCAGGGCTGACAAACTGTCTGGTGACAACAGTAAGACTAGATCTACCTTAGTGTACAGAGCTGATTCCACACTACTAATCCTTTCTTGCCTAATTTTAGCATTTTTTAATAAAATCAGAGAGGTTTTAGCCATTTTTCATCATTCACTATCATTACCAAGAATTTGTGTTCTGTGGAAGATGTGACAGTAGCAGCCCTTTCTTTTGAAATGAATTGAAAAAGTCTCAATTAAGACCAGTCTCATTAAGAACCAGTCTCCTGGTTCTTAATGCAGCTTTAGAACAGCACATAAACTACCAAAAACTGCTGGGTTTTTGGTAGTCTTCTTCCAACTCCTTGTGATCTATGATAAAGTGATGCTCTCTTGGGGCATCCTGTGCTGGAAGGGTCAAATCCAAGTTTTGAGACTTCTGCACTGCTTGCCGTAGAGGTGACCCCAGGCAATAAGTTTGGGTTGCAATTATATACAGGAGAAGCTCCATCTTCTCCCTTAGTATGGATCTAGCGGCAGTAGCTCAGGCTACAAACACCAGATGCTGGCGTCAGCAAATACAGGCTACCGAAGCACGTGCTCTCAGATCCCTCTGTGCAAAGGAGCTACAGTGGGACCACACTGCTCTAAGTCATCTTAGCTAACAGTGATACTGACTGACAGACCAAGGCCCAGGTCTAGCTGATACACGCTTCCTTAGTTTGGTCTATTCATAACTCATCTCCCACATCCCTATCTCTTCTCCTCCTTTGCTGCTCTGCAGTTTTTGCTATCGGTGAATGTGGCCAGTGGAAACAGGACTGCTGAGAGATATACAAACTACTGCATGATCCAGAAATACACCCTTGATGTCTGTGAAATCTGGTCAAGAATAACTAGACCTTCTCCTGACAGGGGCCGCTAAAGGGTTTTTATGAACTGTGGTTGTCACACTTCACTACAGCATACAGCAATCCTGCCTTTCTGCTAGAAACCAAAGTCTGGATGCCAAGGGTCTTGCAAAGCAGTGCTCTCTTTCTCCAAACTTCCCTCATTAGGTAAAATAAGAAAGAAAAACATCCCAATTATATTGCTGATTCTGTTTCCACCTCAGAAAGCAGTTTTTCCTAGTATTAAACTCTGTGCTGTTTCCAAGAAACCTGATTTACATGGAATAACAAATCTGATGAAAAATTTATTCTGACGCAAGACTTTGCTTTTAATTTACTAGGGCAATCAAAAGTCTTACAAAGTATTTGCTTCAGCCTCACCCATACAGTCTCGAAATACCCAAGAAAAGGAACTTTTTTGAAGACTGAATCTGCTCATTACATTTCAAGTCACATGGTTCGGTAGGTAGTTACACACTGAGTGGGCTGAAAACAAGCTGAAAATTACCTTTGAGCCTACAATGCTACTTAGATACGTTGTCTGCCTGCATGTGTAAAGGTCTGGACAACCATACGAAAATTATTGTCATGTTATGTTACCTGGTCTCTGATTTTAAAAAAGAGAAAGTCCTAAAATCATTTTTAAAAACTGGTATTGAAAATTCTTTTTAATGATTCTGGGTGTGATTTTCTTTATGAAAAAGGTCCAGACAGCAACAAAATACCCATAATAGTGTTTACAAAAAAGAAAATTTACAGAGTTACAGTCATTAAAAAGATTTTTTAAAATAATCCTACCTTAGATAGTATGCACCTATTTGGTATTGCATTACAAAAGGTAGCTTGTTTTCCATAAGGGTGTGTTGAACTACAGCAGAATTACTTCTCTTTGTCAATGATAACACTTCTTTGAGAGCAATTATCATTAGGAATGGGTCCATTTTCTCCAGGCTGAGGCATTGTGTTAGCACTTGAGAGAAGGAGAGGGGCAATTTTTTGTTGCTGTTGCAAGGAAACTGAATGCCTTAATGAACTTTAGGCAGGTGAACACAGGACTAACAAATATCAAGTCTGATGTCCCATCAACTGACATGGATATTAGAAGAAACTATGACTGTCTGGCATTTTAAATTTGCCATTTACTAGGCATTCATTCTGAGAGTTAACTAACTCACTGACAGTGAGAATTAAAGAGTAAACTGTTGGCTTGAACAGTATAACCGTCTGATCCCTGTGTTAGCCTCACAATATGCTTAACAGGATTTCCATCCTCTAGTTCCCCCCAATCCAATCGGATACCCAGTTCGGGGGTAACACAGTTCTGGGGTAACTGCTTGCCAGCTATGAGAAGCATGCTGGTTCTAAAAATCAGTGTGAATAGGTAACACAATGCATAAGAGCTGAGGCAATTCTTAACCTTCTCTCCTATTTCTTTTTGGAGCAGGAAGATTTTAAGTGAATGCACCAAGCATCTTAAAAGCTAACAACAGATTAGCAGGTTAAATGTGAAATAGGTTTATCAGATCAGCGTAGTGCTCTTCTTGTAATTATGTTTTTACAGCTCGGTTAAGGGACAGTATTGGAGAAGGGCTGGTGATGTCAGAGTGGGTAGGGCTTAGCAGCACAGATGAGGGCTAATCAAGATAAGTTCAATTTGTATTTAAAGTAAAGTCAGCGTTAGTTAAGGCAGTTTTTGACGTGTTAATCTTGATGTGTTTTAAAAGCTGCCAATCACATGACTGAGGCAACTTGAGAGGAAGGCTTATAGTGAAGGCACAGAGTCTTGGATGTTCATGGTGTCTTCATTTATCTCAAAACTAAGGTCTTCATAACAGATGTAAGTATACATGAAATAAAAATAAACAGTTCTAGTTTTTAATATAAATGGCAGTGCAATGACTGCTAAGCAACACCAAGAAGCGTATGATTTTTCAGATTTTGATAGGAAAGACTTATCTCACAACAGAAACAGCACAGGTCAAAGCAGCCTTCTTCATGGTGTTTTTGAAGAGCAGCACTGGACTGCAGATAGAAGAAGGTTAGGAATTGGCAGGGGCGATTTAGCAAAGGTAAAGTATGTGACTGACTATGTACTGAATTCTTAACAATGTGCTATATGTATTCTTATGCATAATAATCCTACATATTCAGGTGGAAACTGTATTTTTTATAACATACACTTGATCATTTTAGAAACATTTAAAAAATCTATTTCATAAATGGGAGCTTTAATTTTGGGAAGGATTGTCATTGCATGTTCAGTACTTTTCTAGAAAAATGGATGCAGATTGAGTCACTTAATGTACATGAACAAACAATTCACAGTCTTGTCTAACTGTAACAAAATATTCTTAAAAGCTAATTAGCTGTTAACATATATAGCTTAATCTGTGTGATAATTTATCTTTTTAAAGTACAACAGAAAAACCTCAATATTTTACAGATGCTTCCTGGAGTAGTGTATTTTCTAAATCAGTGTGCAACTGGAATTGATCAAAGCTATCACAATACACATGCATTTGGATGTTTTAGTCTGATAGACTTATATTAGATCTACGCATTTAAAATTGCAAGCTCATGTGCACAGTCGTCGTAGTGAACCCCAGTGATAACAGCCTGGTGGAACACCAATGTATGCAGTGTGATATATTTTGTAAAAATAATACCATAATGTGATGAGAGTTCCTTACATCTCGTTATTATCTGAGTATGTGGGTGGAATTAATTGTAGACTGAGAACACCTTTGGTGCTATTAAATTGCCTCCTGAACTAAAATTTCAAGTTGCTCAGTTATAGAATACATGAAATTCCTATCTCCCAGGTGCCTCAGAGATAGTAAAGAAAGAAAGAGAGCTAGAGGCAACCCAGACTCAGGTAATTTTATCACGATCTGGTGCTGCAAAGTGTGGTGCCGAAAGTGGTCAGAGTGGTGAAGCTGCTGACTTCCGAAGTTGTTTACAGGATCAGATCTGCAATTTCACATGTTAATCTCACAAGAGGAACATAGTTTGGATTAAATCTTGTGACTTGGTATATGAATTTGGAAAATAACATTGGTTTTAGTATCTGGTATCTGTGACTTACATATATTTTAACATATTTGCCAATATTTTTTAAACTGAGTTTGTGCTGTCTTTTTCTTTGTCATAAAGCAAGCCTGAAAAGATCAATATTAAAAAAGGGACAATCTTGTTTTATCTTAGTGGAGTATGACACAGCAAATGCAGTTTTCTATGTTTTTTATCACAGGATTTTGGGGAAGTTTGAGGGACTCCTGCAATATCTAATATCCTAACTGAAGAGGAAAGGTACTGAGCATTCAGTACAGGTTTTCTAGATTCAAAGTCTTAGTTAGCCTGTGAAGTTAAAGTGTTGTTAAATAAAAATAGTATTAGCCTTCCTAAAACCTGTTCCTCTTTCCACAGTCTGGTTTCTTTTGGCACTGACAACACTGTCATTTGCACTAGATTTTAAGTTAGTTTAAAGAAAGACAAATATCCCACTAACATTCAACTGGATTTCATCTGAAAATCCCAGCCTCGCTCCCCAGTCACCAGAAAGCTTTCTGTCCCATGATTTCCGTTTCCAATATTAAAAAATTAAAAATGAAAATAAACAACTTCTTTATGCTTTAATTGTAGGTTAAAAAATAAAAAATGCAGAGTTAGGTTTCCATTTAGCTGATCCCACTTACGTCACACTCTGCAATCTTTAGGCTTCTAAAAGAATCAAAGACATAATGATAATACTTCGGGGGAGAAGAAGCCAAAGTTCATCACCACTTATGAAATAAATCTGCAAGGAAAACAAATTATGTCATGCTTTTATCGCCATGTATACAATCCACGTAATACAGCAACTCAGCCCTTGTAAACAGCTTGTCCACGTATCACTTGGTCAGGAGACAGGGTGGGTGCAGAATATTACACACATACTCATGCGCATACACACATTGCTCTGCCAAGAACAGCATTTTCATTAGTTCTTGCATAAGTTATTCTCTTTCGGTTTTTAGAAAGCAGTAGTTAAAGCATTCTGCGTGCGTGCCAAACCTCTGCTCAGTGGGTCCCGCTGGACCTCTGGGTGCTGTCACAAATGCAAAGGAATATTAACAGCACTAGGGTTGTGCTGAAAACAGTCTTGTGGTTACAGCACCGAGCTGAGAGGGAGAAGTGCTAAGCTGAATTCCCACCTCTGCTGCTTACCGTCGTGCATCTAGATCCCTCCAATACCATATCAAATGACAGAAAGACTGCTGCTTTTTTCCTCCACCATCTGTCGGTCTCACCTAACAGGCTTTCGGGGCTCTTACTGTGCGCTTGTGCTGAGCACAACGCATCTCCACCTTTGCTTTCAGCCAATGCATAAAGCTGACGGTTGCCTTAGCAGCACACAGAAACAACAGTTTACCCTTGCCCCCAGCCATTTCAGTCGGAACAAGATGAATTCCCGTAATCAACTTAATTTAGTTTCTGAAGAACTGAATTTGCTAATACTAGGCCTTGATTTCTTCCTGAGAACAGTGCATTTAAAACAAACACGAATAATATGCAGCTTCCAATCCTAACAATTAGCTAGTTCAATACTGATGAAACGTCCGCGTCTTTGTTTCAGTGCAAGGGCATGCAACGCAACTTCTACGGCTGACACACACAGTATAAATAGAGTTATTTTCCTTTCTTGAGGGAATGGATCATTATCAGTCCAGTTTTAGGATTACACTCTAATCTCAGTCTCAGAGCAGTCTGCACCCACGTATCTAGGATTAGAATTTAGCCCTACAGCCTCTCCGATGGTACCTTACCCCAATTAAGAAGACATACTTCATGCTCCTGTATGACACAATGTTGGTGTAATTGTTTTCTTGCTTTCCAACAGGCATTTATTTTGCTGACTGTAAATTCCTGAATAAGTATAATCTTTGGCTTTAGGACTTCTAGCATAGCTTTAGGGCAAGAACCCTTCATATTACAGTAAATAATATTAGAATATTAATAATATTGGGATATTTGTTTATCCTTTAAAACACCATCTGGTTTCTCAAGTAACCAGGAGTTTTTCTAAACTTTTTACAAAAAGGTTGGCAATGGGAAAATTAAATGGGGCTATGCATCAGTTTCCTCATATATCTTACTCATAAACATGTATACCGGTTCATATTATATGTATATGTTTAACTGACTTCTCTGACATAAATTTACTTGAACATTTTAAACAATACTCAGCTTCTTCCAAAGACTCTGTGGAGCCATTGTAAAGCTATATAGAACATTACCTTTAAAAATGATAATTACCTATGTGTTTGATGTAAATCAAAGCAGTATTAATTAATGACATCTTAATGTATTTAACTAAAAAATAGGTCTTCCAACAAGTCTATTTTATACATAAGATGATACCATATTTTGCCGAAAGCAATAAATAATATAGATACACAGAATTGCTATAGACATTTTGAAACTGCATATAACATGATCAGATTTGCAAATGCTTTTGGTTCACGAAGTTTGTGTCTTGCCACTTCTCATCTAATAAATTGAGACAGAATTAGTACTGGGTGAGTGGTTCTGCCTGCTGCCAAGAAGGGTTTGCTAAGGGTAAGACTCTAAAGGTAGAGATTAACTTGTCTTCATCCCTGTAATGTGCTGTGCACCAGGATTTGTGCAATAGGATCAGAGATGAGCCATATATGAATGTAACACTGGACAGCTGGTGTGTATGAGTTCATATGCGCCCTGCTGCAAGATTCTGAGCTACTCTCAAATCCCAGCTGATACATGTATCAGGACTATACTTTCTCTGTTCTCTCAGAGATCTTTTTTACAGATGTTGGTTTCTAATATGCTAATTGTTATGAAAATAGTATGGAACTTAAGTATCCTAAATTTGATCTGCAAGTCAGAGCCCCAGCTAATTGATGAGTAACCCAAAAAGGAGTTTTTCTACATGGAAGTAGCATAACCCGGTTAATCAAGAGCAGTAGCTCCTCCTGACACAACGTCACATGCTATTCTCAGTATTAGGTTATTAAGTTAAATATTTATCCTAGCTGATAAATTCAGTATTTCCATTGAAGTGAAACAAATAATTTAATGCAGATAACATATACATATAATAAACACATCTAGTCAGATACTAGATACAAAATGTGTCCTTTAAGTAAAATTTACACCATACTGATATTCTGATGTTCAACTTGGGGAAGCAGATTAGAATTTCAGTTGAAATAATATTTGAAAGTTTTTACCAGAATTTACCAGAAATACCAGATTTTTTTTTTATATACATCTGAAAAGAAATCCAAGACAAGCTAGATAGCACACCAACAAAAAAACAGAATGACTTGGCAGAGCATCTCCAGTGAAACCTTATTAAGGAATCAGACCCTCCTTTTGGCTCATGATGATTCAAAAACTGGGTCAGTGGAAGTGATAGCCTTAGTGGAAGAAGATACCAATGAACTTTTAAGTCATGTTATTCCATGACTTTTTCAATACTGTAATAAGTCTTTTCCATATCAAACCAACAGACCACCTAGTCTATCTCTTTGCAAATTACTTATGCAAGCAATGTTGTATGAAGTGATGCTCTATGGGTCTTGGCATATCTTTAGTCATTGAATGGATAATGATCTATCTATAAATATGGATCAACTCCACTATGTGTGCTGCTGCATATGGTACTCTATAACTGCCAGCAATTAAAAGAAAACCTTACTTTTCAATAGGAAGCTTGAAAGAAAGCTTTGAAATAGACTCTGCTTCAGCTCTGAATGGACAATGCAAGAGACTCTGTCAACAAGACAGTATAACATATATTACGTCCAAGATCACATTAACCAAAGTCCAAACACATTTTGAGAATCACACAAACTACATAAAAAACAATGCAGTGACATACTAATGGTTTCTAATCACAGTTACCGACACTTAGTTGTTGACAGATGTCTGCCAGAACAGGCTGGATATATTTGATCCCAAAGGGAGGTGGTGGATTTGGGTCAAAATAAATGGGGCCTCTCCCACTAGCTTTTCCATGATTCTACCCTTTGAAGTTGTATCAGATAACTTTTAGTCCTAGGTGTGATTTTATGGGGGGAAGAGGAGGTGCTGCTATAACAGTGAAGGTGTAAAAGTTCTAGGTAGGCCTGATAAAGAAAAGCATCTTTTACTTGAACGACTTACTCTCACACATGGACACCTTCCCCAGAATAAAGTGTGTTCAAGACTGTGACTAAAACAGGGGACTGAAGCATTCTAGCAGTTCCTAAAAAGCAAAAGTGATACAGTTTTCCAGGCATCTGACAGACAAAATTTATTAGTGTTAACATTAGCTTTTATTTTTTTTTTCTGATTTACTAAAATAAAAAAGGAAAACCCTCCTACATTCTTTCTCCACCAATTTCTATATGTACTATTGCTGCTTGCTTTGCACCTTCATATTCTCCACTCGGGTGCACCAGGACAAATGCTGAATTGCGAGGAGGTTAGGATGAAGTGAGGAGGTTAGGATGACATTTCCTATGGGCAGGTTGTTTCATTATTGCGGCTTTGTTTTCTAAAGCATCCAGTACAGGCCACTCATGCACCTAAATGGCCCACTGAACTAGCATGGTATACGGCAATTGCCGCCTTCCCAGTTGCCATCTATTCTTTGAGCTGCTGTAAAGTTTAGATCAGTGCTAAATCGCTTTACCACTGAGCTTTAAAATGCTTTAGCAGCTCAGGAGCACTTTGCCAGCTCAAATGCTCTTCATGAAGCACCCCTCATCCTAAACCGCTTTAAGACTAAAGTATCCTAAAAAAAAAAAAAAAAAAGGAAATGTGTCCAACAGCACATGTTCAGAGACGTATGTCAAGAAGTGAAGGATATAGTGCTGTTCTCCTGGGACCTGATGGGGCTGTCTGCTTCCAGGAAGGCCAGAATCTTGGCCAAAACAGAAACTAGCATTTCCACCATTTGGAATTGTAAAGAATTGTTTATTTTTAGAGGACACCAGCGGTTTTGGCCCAAGTATGACCTTTATCCTCAGTCTGAATGGCTGAACTGACTAACTTGCCTACCCTTCAGAAAACTCATTTCTTGGCTGAGACCAAGTATATTTACCAAACCAAGACAACAGTTAATCCCTGAAGCATATGAATTGGATTGATAGCTTCCCATTAAAGTGTTTGTAACACATCTACAGATCAGATGCAATAAAAGGAGATCTAAGAGGGGCAAAATAGTATAAAAATGAAAATATGTTTCAGTCTGCAATGTAAGCAAGTTTGGCATAAAAGTGAAAAAACACAAGAAATAGATCTGAGCAAAAGATAGCTAACGGAGTTCCCAGTGAAGGCTGACATTTTAATATATTAGCATCATCACAACATGCTAAAAACAAATTGATTAGTAAGCCATAAAAAGTGAAAGCATCCAAAGAGCTGGATGGTTTTGGCCATTTCCATTTTAGAGATCACATCATTGCAGAGTGATTATTAACCTGAGTTCAGGGTTCTCAGTTGGCAGCACCCAGCTGAAGCGGGAGGCAGCTGCTGTCAGGGAGTTTGTCAGTGACAGTTTCCTGCCATGAGACTCACTTCCTAAACTAGAGCCAGCAGCAAGGAGCCTGCTGCCCTTCACGGCACAGGCATTCCTCTGTTTCTTCGATCTTGCTTCTCAATGACTCCTGTTTGCTGGCTTTCATGAGAAGGCTTATAAAGGCATGATTCACTTGAGCTCTCTTTGGTTTTGGTAGACTCTCTGTGGTTTCCTCATCGTACTTCCAAGGTATCTCTCACTGTTATCTATATGGGCACCAAAGACAACTCGGTGAGTTCAGCCAGCAACTCTCTATCTACAGGATGGGTAGCATCCTTGAGCATTATGTCTTTCATCCTTCAGAAGAGAGAAAGCATCCTGTTCATAAAAGCTAATGGGGAAAGAAATCCAACTCCTTAACTTCAACTTAAAAATTAATGCCTTCCTGTGCAAATACAGTTTGAAATGAATGTGCAGGTGCCCTTGCTGCCTTTAGAGCAAGCCTGCTCCCTCTGGAAACCCCTCAGCTTAAAGTGTTCCCCACAGGACAGCTTTTTAACATTCAGGCTGTGGGTTACAGCTCTAATTTCCTTCATGACCCATCTGCACAAATAATCCTGCTGTAGATCATTCCCCAAAATCCTGGGCAGGGCATACTGTGGTTACCCATTTCCCCGGTACTAGGATTGTTTTTAATCTAGCCACCTGCTTCTTTGGACAGACTTGGAAATCCTGATGCAATCCACCTCAGCGACAGTACAGTGATTCAGCTATACATCTGTAGTATATTAGCTTTTAGCCTAGATTCCTGCTGGTCATCTGGCTTTATTTACCTGTGCATATGTGCATAATTAAACTGAGCCTAATTGTTTTTATCACTACAAAGCATGTTCTTACAACTTTTTCACTTTATTTAGCAGTCCTAAGGAGCTGATTTCATTTGGAACAGCTTATTTCTGCCATTTATTTCCATATGTTTAATCTAGTATACAGTAGACAGGGCTCCACACTACCACAATTCCCAAGTCAAATCAGTCAGAGATACTTGTATTCCTGAGTATGAGTTCATGTCAGTGTTCTCAGGGCTGCTGTGATACACTGCCAGCTGCAGGCAAAAGACTTTGGTTTAATTAAGTCCTTCTGAACAGCTGATATTTCACAACAGCGTCCTGACTTCCCCTGCACAGTAAGACCCAAAGACACAGAGCAGCTCAATATAAAACTGAAACTTTTGCTTTGTCCTGAGAACTTAAAGTTTCTAATATAATAACCAGTACTGCCCACAAGCCCTGAAGGTTGCAGCTGCAGCTGGCACAAGGACTACCTGCTTATCTGAGAAATAATTTGTATAACTTGGTCTGTTTCTTATATTGTTCCATGTCTTATTCTTATCATTGGGCCTGCTGATTCCATTCTTTACAGCGGAAAAGTTGTTGCCGTCTCCTTACAGCATGACTCCACGGGATCACATGAGAAAAATGTCCATACTGGGGGAGCAAGGAACACTAGAAGAAAAGCACTTATACCGATTAGCAAGTGGCATGGCAGCAGGAGGTAAGCAGGAAGAAATCTAACTGCACATTTGTTTACAGGATTGCCAACATTTATGTAATATATGAGAAACAACCTGCAACAGGGTCTAATGTCTTAAAAAAGGCACCTCAAATTTGAGTTAGGAATAACTGGAGAAACATGTTTCTGTTAAGGCCATTGAAAGTTAACACGGGGAATTTTTGGCATTCAGAATTTGATCAAGAGATGGTAAGCATCTGGAAGAGCAGCCAAGGCCATACAGAAACTCAGCAGCAAAAGCCACAGTTGGACGTTATGAGGTTCTCACTCACATCTACAGGTTCTTTTTCCTAGCCTTGCTGTCTCATAACAGTGTAGGTCCCAGCTAATAAGATATTTTAAAAATAAAACTCTGTTAGAAACAAAAACTCTCTCAAGCAGAGAACTTAACATTCATGACTGTTCTCTTCTGTTCAACAGTGATATATGAATCACCACTGACTGTAAATTGTCCTCTCACTCACTTGACTGTGCACATCCTGTTTATTTTTGCTGCAGTTGATTGTATAAATCTGCATTACTTAAACGACGTAGTTAAGGTGGCAGGTGGAAATGTCCTCTTTTTTAGTTGTTACTATAAAAAGAGCATGATTTTCTAACTCATAAGCACTAAAATTCTGGCATTTGAGGAAGAAAAAACAGCCTATTTTTCTGGTAAAGTTGTACTGTGGACAGAATCACTTTCTAATTTACTACATTCATAACAGAACTGTATCTGCTTTGTGTCAGAACTGCGGCAGCGGCAAGAGATGCTAATGAGAAATCAGCTGATGGCTGTAAACCCTCAGCTAATGGGCACAGGCCAGCAGAGAATGCAGGCAATTCCCTCTCAGCTTGAGCCTCGGTTGGTAGACAGGTATTTTCCACCACTTCTCTATTACAGTATTGCAGTTAAAGAATGACTGCTCATGTGGTATATAAAGATTTTATATTATTAATAACTAAACAATGTATTTTGCATGTCTGAATGTATTTTTTTCTCTTTAGAGATCTGTTACCTTCAGCTGAAATGATAGCATCAGCCGACCCAAGACAGATTCATATAGCTCCCCACCTCGGACCCACAGTCCCGCAGCACGCAAACATGCCAAACATACTGTCCAGCCGTGTCTACCCAGGCGCAGGTAACGAAGCACTGTCTGTGTCCTGTTTGCTCTCATGTGATAGCATGCTACTGAGAAAGCAAACGGCTCCTGCTACTTTTTATCAGCTTATCAGGACTGTCAAGATATATTTTATTGTATTTTCTTCTGTAAAACAGTCTGACTAAAAGGACAAAGTCTGCCTACCAGAGATTCTAACCTGCAGCAGTTTAAGTTTAAAGACATCCATTTTAACTTGCATTAAATACACTGATTTCCAAGTTATTTGCATGCATGTGTTTTCTCCCTTTCCTTTTGTATTTTCCAGCTATTTCTGCACCTAAACAGAAGGCTGTAGCTAAACATACAAGTCCAAACAACAACATTCTTTTTGCTACATTTAATTCTCTTTCATATGATGGTATTAGCATTAGCTGTTTTAAGAGATTATTTCACTGACCATATCCTTTAATCATAATATCAGACCCCACTCCTGTAGGACAACAACAAGTCATTTTAATAAAGACTCAGATTACAGGGTATAGTTCTAAGGGAAAAGCTGGATACCATGGCATGGCAACAGAACTATGGCATACCCGTCAATTATACAAATTTATCTGTATTTAGTCATATATTAATTTATATATCAATTTACACAAAAATGCAATATCTTGAGGTTCGTCCTTTGAGATGAGTGAATAGATTCTGGATGCCACATAGATCCGGAAAGAGGAGTTTCTGGCTTCATCTTGTTTCCCCTAATGTGGGTCTCTGCTTTTGATTTACCACAGATGGACATACAACAAGAGATTCCCTCAAGAGAAAATGCCGTTTAAAATTACATGGCAGCTAAGCTAAAAACAGTCTTAAAGGAGTCGGTTTGCTTTGCTTTTCTTAACCATTGGTATTATTTTCTGAGCAGTTATATGTACTTGAAAGGCAGAAGTCACCAAATACAACAGCCCTGCTGTCTCTTTCCTTTATGGATAACGGCAGCTGTGCCTAACTACAGATCTGATCCTGCAAACACCTGACACTGGACTTCATGTTTCTACTACATATTTTCCCTAAAGGAAAGAACACAAGTAGGATCTAGCCTGAAGTTTTATTTATTCCTGGAGAAACACATAGTTCATGTCTTTAAAAGATTTTCAAAATGTCTCTGCATTGCTTTTGGGTTTGTGCATTTGCTAGAGGAAACAAGTGAATTTTAAAGACTTTTTTCCCCCTCCTTTTAAGGCTATAGCTTTCTCCAGCCAGAATCCATGGAAGCTGTGGCCAGGAGACAGGAATTGGTTCAAAAACAAAATATTGCCAGGTAATTCACTGCAAGCTTTGCTCTGAGGTGCAGGCTGGGAGTTGGGTGGCAAAGGCGGACAGAGATGGTTAAGTCACAGACCTGTAGTTTCTTATTTAGAGTGATTGAGATATGTTCTCAAATGACCCAGAAGAGCGAAGTGCTCTCTATTGTCTCAGAAAGTCTGAAGCCATTGAACTTGCTGCTCTCCCTTATTCTGCTTTTAGCCTTAAAATGATTTAAGAAAAAAGCCCCAGATCAGTTAAAGAAACAAACTACAAACTTTAGACCCAGCTCCTGAACTCTGGATCCAAATACCCTGAAATTACAAAAGGTCAGAAACAGATTCAGATTTTACAACTGTATCCTACCACGCACAGTATTTTGAAGCTCTACAGCTGGACCCTGGGGATGATTAGAAATGCCTCCACCCTACTGTGGGTGAGCAGGTTTCCTAGTTTAACCAAACAGTCTTGGTGTCGGGATGACTTATGAGGACTCTGGTGATTTGTACCAATTTCAGTGTAATCAGCAGCTGGTTTAATAATCACTACTGCCCTCCCTCACAGCCATACCACTTCCATAGAGGCCCTCTAACCTCAGCCATCTCTGGGCTGGGCTTCAGCACAGTACTGAATTGCAGCCTCCCTCACACAGTAAGATTAAGAGCAAAGAACAGATAAATTCTGAATGGAAGTCTCCCAAGAGTATTGTGATAGGAGTGTTTTGAGCTCTTCAGCTAGAAGAACTTGATTATTGAACTCCTCCAAGCAGCAAGACTTGCATCAGCACTGCATTTTGTATAGCTCCTGACATATGGTGAAAGCCCTGAGAAAAACGAGTAAGAGAGCTAGCAGATGGCAGCAAAGGGGACCAGCATATGTCCCCTCAGCCCCATCAGAGCCAGCCCTGCCTGTTCAGGTCCTTTCTTCTGCCCACCAAACCTGAGAAAACCCCAGCATAAAAGAGCTCAGACTAAATTCATGAGATGATCTTTACCCCTAGTCTTAAGCCATGCCAGTCCTGGCAATTTTCCCCTGCTTCACACTGCTTTCTGCAGTGCTGTTTCCCCCAGCACACTTCCCCCTTAGAGCTGCACCCCCAGACTGGGTCCTTTCACCCTTGATAGATACCAGGTGTTGACAAACAACCCTCTGCACCCTTCCCAGCTGTGCTGGCTTGCACCCAGCCTCCAATCCTTGCTCTTGAAGGGACTCTGGCCCCAGGCCACCTGCACCTCGAAGGAGCAGACTGTCCTGTCCACGGGGTAGCCAGGAATGTCACACTCTTTGCTGTTTATCTCCACCTCACGAGCCATGTGTGAGCAATGGCAATCGGGCAAGATGTATAGGGACATGGTACACAGCCAAGAAGGTGTCCATCACATCTCTGAAAGCAGAAAATTCAGGATCCAAAGACTGTAGCATAGATGAAAAGAGGGCAGAGAAGGAAACCTGAGTTTTAGGGAGTGAGCAACTACTTCCTCCATACAACTATCATCCAAATAGGTATCTTTCATCCAAACTGTTTTCCTGACAATTCTATGTTAATGAGAAGTCTGAGTTCTCTCTGACCTGTTATCCTTATTGCAGCATTAAGAAAACTATCTTAGTTCACTTAAAGACTCAGTTGCCCTTACAAGCCCTTTTCCAGAGAAGAACGTGGAAGTCTCACTGAAAACTCCTCACAGCAGGAAGGCAGGCAGACCCTTCTCCAGTTTGTGCCTGGCACAACGGCTCTGTTTTCTCATCTCTCAGCTCCACCAGAAGCTGTGACCTGGAGCTATAGCTTTCTATTTGATCATTCATTTGGCTCCAAAGAAAGCTGTTGCCAGCAAAGGTTGGTACAATGGAGAGACACAATGCTTCCCACGTTCTCCATATCTCACTGGCAAACCCTCCTACCCCCTGTGCCAGGCGAGGAAGTTGGCGTAGAGCCTGGAGCATTAGCTTTCCCCTCTGGGAGGGTGATCAGTTGAACATTTACCACCAGAGTCTCATCTCGTTATGCTCCAGGTCCCAGACACTATGGGGAACCGACCAAGAGACTCATTCACGTTAGTTTGCTCTGGATATATACACAGGTTCCACGGATAATATAATCTGAGTTCTTTATCACTTACAGTATCACTGCCATTTTACAGTTTTCTGTATAATTTTCTGATTAACAATTTAAGTCTCATTTTCTTTAATCTTCAGCCCTTATGACACTAGAGACAATTCTCCAAATCTGAAGGGAGCATCATCACTGCAATAATGCCTGGATTCCCAATATATGAATAACATTTTTGTCTGAAATGTTAACCACAGTCATCACAAGGAAAATATTTTTTTTCATGCTTTTAGTTTACTCTGTTTATTTGAAAACACATTAGATATAGCCAGGCTTGCCATTCCCTCTGCTGTGTTTGTGACTCCTCACGCACAGCAGTATAGAGGAGAGAGAAGGAAAGCAGTACTCTTATCTGTTCAATTGTCTTAATTTTAACCTGCCACTGGAAAAAGAAATGACGAGGGAAATGAGCTGCCCTGACTGCTTGTGCTCTGTGTGTCTCTTAGGATGGAAATGGAAATGAATGCTATTTTTCAGCAAAAAGAAATGGAGAAAGCTCATCGGAAAGGGTTACTGGGCCTGGAAGCACCTTTCCTTTACCACGGGATGCCAGCTAGTCCCATTGCTTTCCATGGCAGGCAAAGGCTACCGGAAGGCCACCTTCCCAGTGACTTATATGTTCATCGTACCAACCTTGATGAAATTCATGGCAACACTATGCTCATGGCAACCAGCCCATACCCTCCAGTCAGCAGTCTACAAAGGGAGAGGGGCCGTCGGCCAGGGAGAAGAGCTGGAAATCACAAACCTGCAGACTGCAATGCCAATGGCACAAAGAACCAAGCTGAAGACAAGACTACAGATCCTGCTTCTGCTGCAGTGGATGATGAGAAAGACGACAAGAAAGAAGCAGAGGTGGAGACTCCAAACAAGCATGAACAAAGCAAAAACCAGAGTGAGGCAACTGCAGTTTCCAAAAATTGTAAAGAGTTTGAACAAGGCTTGAGAAAAAACTGCACTACCCATGAAATATCTACTGAAACCAACAGCTGCAACAACACAAATGAGAAGGATTCTAGTAACTCTTGCGCTGTGTTTGATGACAAGTACATGTACCATTCTGCAATCCCATTCTCGGCACTACCGTATGGATTCCCAGTACCCAGCAACCCATTACTACCTTCAGGTTTGTCAAGACTCCAGATTAGTTTGAATGACATCTTGATACTATTTATTTTTATTGATTTGCTCTCTTATTTCTTCCCTTTGTTTTAAGCATATTTGCTATTACAATAGAGTCATGGCAACTAAATGTGGAGTTCATGTGCTGCAAATAGTAATGACTTGATAAATCCAGGTCAGCGAAGGCAAATAGAGTGGTTTCCCTACTTACAGCTGCGCAGCTTGCTGGCGTAACAGAGGTTTCAGTACTTTAGGTAGCAATACTTGACCTTGCAGGATCTATATGACAATGCAATTGCACAGCAAGAAAGTCGCAAAGCAGCCTCCTAACTGTTCTGATGCTTTGTGCCCTGTGCTATACCACTGCAGGATGATCGTCACTCCTAACTCGTCAAGCTAGCATCGCCTTGAGGCTCTCTACAACTCTATTCGATATAGTCCATTCTCTCATCTCTGTCGTGTTATCAGGAGGGCAGCAAATGATACGCTGATCATAATCCCTTGTGTATGTCAAACAGCGCAAGGAATTCCCTTAGAACCTGTGTTCATTTAGGAACAAATTTATCCCCGAAACTTCACCTCTACAAGAACTGTGTGCCTCTCCATGTCTCTCACAGGTCTCTCCAGCCACTCTTAAAAAATCATTTTTTCTAAAGCTTTGCAGCTATTGTCAAATGCACCAAAGACAATGGATGAGCCCTGGAAAACTTCCCATTACCTGAAATGACAGCAGGCTGGGATGTTTGTTCAGGATCATCTATCAAAGACATATTGTATCACTGAAAAACAAATAATGTACACTAAACATTCACTTCTTGCCTGCAAAAGGAATTTCAGTTAAAATAAACAGAACTGCTGAATAAAACTGTGAGCTAGCCTCTCTCTTCTGCCCTTATCTTTTCTACATGTACTTCTAACTGACACTAGGTACTATGGGCTAACACAGTTCTGTTCTATTGGAATTTTAGTCAAGTTAAAATAACAGTAAGGTATAAAGAATCAAAAGCATCGGATAATATACCTGTTAGAGAAAATACTGTAGTGTGATTGGTATTTGTAGTGACTGGTATGTACAGTACCACGAGCAAACAAAAGAAGCCAGTAAAGACAATCAAAAGAAAGCCCTCCAGAATCGGTTACCACTGACTGTCAAGGGACTTTGGTATCTAGGACTGCTTTATCTGTTGGTGACTACACAGTGCTGTTAATACAAGAACTTCTCTAGAACCATAAAAATTCTTATGTTAACGATCTTTTCCTATTGATTTGCCAAGCAAAGTGCTACAAACATTTCTGTGTTTTCTTCTCAAAGGGGCACATGGCCTGATCCTGAATGGAGAAGACATTTCTTCCATTGAAGACATTCGCAAATGGACTGTTGACGATGTATACAACTTCATCATTAGCCTTCCAGGCTGTTCAGATTACGCCCAGGTGATTATAAACATTCGTCATAGTTACAACTGCAGGTCTTTAGGACCTTCTAGATTTGAAGGTCATCTAGTAAATTTTATGTGGCAGAACTTGTTCTTACTTGCTATAGACCTAACAGTAGTTTTAATTATGCTTCAACATACGAAGCCACTTGCAGCCATAAAGGAAGAGCCAGTCCCTGGCTCAAAGAAGTTACAGTTCAGGTTACATACTCTTCAGATGTAAGCAGCAGTCTGGAGTCATCGGTCATCACATACATCAAGATTAGCAGCACAGCAATGGTAAAAGAAAAGTATTTTAATCCTTGCATTCCACACACCCTGCACAATTTTTATGCAGATAAAAGCAGTTCTGCATTCTTGTGATACAGGTATAACCTACCTACCACCTCTTAGCTCTTTAGAGCATTATTCCATTTTAAAAATGAAATATTATTAGTAATGTAAGCAACAGGTTGAAATTCTATATATCCCTGGAAAAGATTTTCTCAGATGAACCCATTCTTTCATTGATAGCAGGCTGCTCATTTTTTTTAAATTAAAGAATTAAATAACATTGTAGCATTACAAAGTTTGGACTTGCTGAGAGCAAGTAGATGAGCTACAGGCAAATGTGCTGATGTCCACTCAGGATTAAGCATAAAGTATGAATAGTGAAGTCTGTTTTAGCAGACCACAATGTTCATTTTATTTTTTATAAGATATTTAAAGACCACGCTATTGATGGAGAAACCCTCCCACTGCTAACAGAGGAACATCTCTTGGACACAATGGGATTAAAACTTGGGCCAGCATTAAAAATCCGCTCTCAGGTATGATCATTAAATGCACTGAAATGAGAAGTCACAGAGATATGAACGAGTCAGAAGCTATCAGGATGAAATTTTTCCAAATTAAATCATATTTTTTTTCATTGATAAAATAATTACAGTAATACTGGGGGAGAAGAAGGAAGTTACTATGGAACAGTAATATAACTCCAGCATGGTTTGTTTTTGCTTCTCTGAGTGTTACAATAACATGCAGGGAGACACTAAGGGAGAGGTTATGATTTATAGTTTGAGAAATACTTAAAGTGGAGTCAGGATACAACAGAACTGGAGACTAGGCTGAAGTTGGAAATGGGAAAGATTTGTTTGGTGGATTAACTCAGTTTCACTCCTCTTTTCCCTTCCCAGCTGGTAAGAACTTCTCTGTTGTATATTTGCTTTTGCTTCAACCTATCCTTTAAAATATCCCATTTAAAGGTTTCTACAGCCTTTCTGGGAATATAATCTTACACGTTTCACAGACAGGCTGTCCCCGTATGTTGAAAATTTTCTGCTCCTAATTTCATCCAATAATATCAACTTGCTGTGTCTTTCTACTGTCTGCCTGCTTCTTTTTCCTTTTCTTTAACCCCTAGCTTGCTCTTGCTCCTCTCTCATTAAAAACACCTTCCCTGCTCTTGGGTGACAGTTCACCTCTCCTCCATCCCATGGGTGCTGCAGCACCTGGAGGGCAAGAAGGAGCCTGCTCTCAGGGCTCAGCACACTGAGCCCTTCCCAGATAGGCTGTGTTGAGCACTGCGAAGCTTCTTCCGTAAGAACCTGGGCCTAGAAAAAGGTGAGAGGGGAAATGGAAAAGATTTCTGCACTTTTGATAAGCACTGATTGTGCTTTTGAGATGCTTGGGATCTCCAGGGCTTCAGGGCTGTGTCCCTGGCATTGCCACATGACAGCAAGCCTTGGTGTCAGGTTAAGCTACACATTTTTAATGACCTTAGCATTATCTAAAGAAGCAATTGCTGCAATTCTGTTTTTGTCTTTAAAGGTGTCTCGACGTCTGGGCAATGTGTTCTACATGATGAATCTTCCTCTGTCCATGCCCCTGCCACCTGCTCCAGGCAAACCCTCAGATCAACCCTCCGACACAGCTTCCCCACCCCACTGTAATAGCAGTGGTGATGCACTGGATAGTCCCTGCTCTCAGGACCCAGAAACTTCAAAAACGGTGGAACCAATTGTTTCAGAAAGCAGACAAAATTCATGTGACACAGCTGGATCTCAGGCTGACTTCCAGATGATCAGTTTTCAGAAGAGTTGAGCTGAGTCCAGGACATAAAATGTTTTTAATAATACAGCAGAACTTCTAATTACAAAGTGTTAGAGGGGATAGTTACAGCCTGAAAACTCTGTATGATTGTGGTTGAATGAAAGAAGCCGCAAATGCAGCAAGGTGCAGTGTGGTATTTTAAAAGCATTAAGTAATGCTTTTAAATAAATACATAGTAGTGCAATTACTTTCAAGTGCAATTCATTGAAAAGAACATCAATATCGTTAACAGCTAGATTTACTGTTTCATAAATTTAAGTCCAGTGTCATCACTGAAATCTGTCAGAGACTCAAAGTGTACTGTCGGTCTTAAAGTGCGTTCCTGCGGGCTGCTGCCTGCTGAGAACTACAAGGGAAAGGACAAGTCACAGCTTCCACTCAGCCCATAGCTGACTTCTGCTTCTGTTGAAGTCTATGGCAAAATTTATACAGATTTCAGTGGGAATGTACAGAATTACCTCCAGTATATGGAGAAATATACCCTAGTCTCAGCAATTTGAGTACATTTCATTGCCAGTCTAGAATTAAGCCTTTTAAAGTGGCTGGGAAGGGTACGTAGGGTGCACAGATTAAATCCTGGACATTAAAATACTGTGTGTAACAGCCATGTTAGTTATTCTGAGGCATTCTTATTGCCAGGATTTGAAACTGTTTTGCTTGATTGCCCAGATGAACGGAGTTTAGGAGGAAGCATAAGCAGACTCTGTCATGAAGATCGGTCACAGAGACAGTAGCGTCCTTGTGGGCAGCAGGCTCAAAGCCCCGCAGCCCAGCCTGCTGGACTCCCCGCTCCTGCCAGCCTAGCTCTCGGCAGCAGCACCCTTCGCCTTAGCATGAGCAAGCCATGAAAAGCACCTCACTGAGCAGCGTACTTCACAGTGTCCCTTATTCTGGGAGAGGTCACCAACTGTAGCCTGGAAGTTATCCTTTCTCTGCAAAAGTTGCGCTTCCCCATGCTTCTGCTACAGATGGGTAATTGCCTCGTAGCAAACAAGAACCACAGAATGGAGGTTTTGGCCAGGGATAAGTCCCCAGCGTTTTATTATGATTCCTGGGAGAACTGTCTTGGTCCCTCTTTAGGGGACTTCGTCACACACTAGTCTTCCATTCAGGCTTTGGAAGTCTACATACTATAGTGCTGTCTTTGACTCTCCTCCTTGCAAGAACGTATCTTTACTGCAGAGGACACACAAATATTTTTGATACAAGTTTTGTAAATTGAGGGTTGATAGACTGGGGATCTGTCGTATATTGCTACTTTACAGTCCCTTCCCTAAGTTTAGTTTGTGAGGCCTCAAATAGGTAAAAACCAAGAGGAACACTGGTGTTTAGACTATGAGTGTCTAAACACATGGAGGGAGGGAATAATGTGATATTTTGGACTTTAGGCATTTGTTCTTTTGCTTTATCCTGAGATAAATATTACTTTTTATCTTTGGTCTTGTAGATCATGTATTTGTGCACTAGATAATATGTGATTAAATGTTAACAGCAACTTTTAAATGTTCTTCTTATCATACTGTCCCTATTCTGTGGCCTTGAGAAGGGCAAAAATCTTTTTCTGAAACAGCAAAGTTTTGCTCCAAAAAGAGTAGGGCTGACTCTGCTTTCACCGAAAACTCTGCCACTGACTCCAGTTGCAGCGGGTTAGGGCAGTAGCACAGCTCTGTGTACAGCTCCCAGTACCCGTAATCAGGGTCTATGGTTTTAGGGTTAATCAATAAAATCCAAAAAGGCCCACTGCAAATTCAAGATATGCTACGCAGCAAAATACTCCAAATTTACAGGCAGACCCTAAGGTCATTTCCTCCTAAGTGAAGTGCTGACCTTTACATCTCTGATCCAGTGAAATTAATGGCAGTCTTTCCATCAATATGAAAGTTTGGATTATGTCTTACGCATCATCTGTGGGTATCTTTCATAGGAGAAACTGTCCACTGAATACTCAATAGTGTTCAGAAGAAGCAAAATTATAACCTGAAGCTGGAAAGCTTAAATATAACTCCTTAAGACCGTCTAAAAAAAGTATAATAGCATTATTAATCTTAGAATGGCAATTTGTGGTGTTTACATTGTCTCAATTAATTTAAAAAAGTGTTGATCTCTATTCTCTTCATTAACTTTTCTATACTTTTTCATAGCTTAAAAGGAGGAGGGCTGGAAGGTTTTATGTTGAATTTGGTAAAATAATAAAGTGTTTACTTTTTCATATTTTGGATAAAACACTCCTGACAATGTAAAAAAGTATATTCTTTTCAAAATGCTTTTACTTGCTACTTTAATAAGTAACATCTCAGACTGCTTAAACTGAAAAAATTGCATAAAAATATTTATTATATGCTTTAGTTTTGTGTTTTACGGTTTTATAGTAGATTTAACTATTGCCATTTTCCCTTTTTTTGGTGTAGGTTGTTCATACACCAACAGGGAAAGATAAAATATTTTTATATAGTAAAAGTGCTTGCTAAAATAAAAAAATATCAGGGATACCAATTCTGGTTAGTATCTGAAACGATTTCTAACTTATTTATTTTTCTGTAAAATTGAATATCATATTGACAATGTCACTTACCTAATTGAACACAATTAATTAACTGATTTTAATAGGCACCCCACCTCCTCACTGTATGAAATATTTGACTTAAGCCATATGGGACTTCCACCACCCTAAAAGATGAATCGCTGATACGTTTTTAGGTCAATTAGGCCACAAGATGTCGCTGCAAAGTTACAAGAGGTTATCTGACGCCCCTTCAAAGTGCAACACCGCACACTTGAAGTACAGGTGACCTATTAAGAACAAGGATATAAAGAAACTAAACTGAATTTTCTAGAGTACAGCAGAAGAACTTGACTTGAAATCCCACATGCCAGGGGAGAGAGACTGAAATCTGGTTCTGAAGAGTGCGACTGCTTTTGTAAATGGCTCAGACGTGAGCAATTCCAAAAGCAGAGAAAGTCTGGATCCAACTTTGCAGGCTGGTTTTACTTCTGTGATAAAAGAAACAGATGATGTTTTGCACGTACTGGGCTTTTCTTCCCAAAACTACAAAAAGAATGACTTAACAGCTTCCTGTGCTGGGGGGAGATATGTCAGAGCAGCCAAAAACCAGTAAGGCCTGGACTGCATATAGCAGTAGAACAAAGTAGGAAGGAAAAGGATTCCCTAAACGGACATAATCGATTCTATTTCTAATGAAGGAAATACCACTGGTAATGAACGTTTCCTTTTCTACAAGCACTTCAGTAAGAATGAAAAGAAAAAAAAAGAAAAAAAATTAAAAAAGACATAGAATCACTAGACAGAGCCCTTTTTTCAGATTTTGATATCTTTTGGGGAATTATTTTTTTAAGTTAACATTTGAGGCCTTGCTGATTCCCAGCAGCAGCATGTTCTTTTTTGACTTTTAATACATATTCCAGGTGCAGAGGGCGTAGCCAGCAAGCGCAAGTATATAACAAAGCTGACAGAACCGTGGTACCTGGCCGTGTTCTGGTTGTTACAGCTGTCTCCTACATCAGTAAAGTTTTACGGGAAAGGTCACAGAAGCAGATACCACCACTGTTATGCCTGTGCTTAATAACTTTAACAGCTTTGCTGAGCGGAGCTGCAATCGTCTAACCCTATCCAGATTTCATTCTGATCGGGCATTAGTAAAGCAAACACAAATCACACCCAGTGGTTCAACAAAATGAAGGATGAATATTTGAATACGTGGCAACATATGTCCAAACTGCTCATAACCTTCCTCTACTGGTTTTGCATACAGCATGTGTTAACTGAACAGTGACAGCAGAGCACTTAACGGAATCTTATAATGGAAGAGCTCTCAGACCAACTGAACAGCAATCTAAACCCGGCATTTAAGATATCCCTCAGACTGAAACCTCTTAAGAAAAGGTTTTTTCCTGTCTAGGAAAAAAAAACAATCAACACCTGCAGTGTATCAGGAGAACGTTATTTTACTAGTATCAAAACTGTTAGCAAACCTTAAAAGGAAGGAAAAGGTACTTTTGAATATGTACATTATTTACCTCTAAAATATCACTGACCAAAGAAACCATATGGATTTTTTTCTGCGACAGTCAGAAAAAAGCCAAACTGGAAAAGACCAGGTAAATCTGGCACCACAAGACACCAAACTTTCTGCTTTAACCTTCTTAATAACCTTCAAAGGAAGTTTAAAGACTTAATAAAATATACTCAAGTATTTGTGCTAATAGAGTCATCAAGTGCTAAGAGGGCCTTTTCTTTTCTCTGTATTTACACTTGTGTTTTCTCTATTTTTTGCAACAACATACAGTATTCATTTAAAATATGTTCTACATTTTGGCAAGTGTACATTTACTGCTTATCAAATTTCATAAGGACCTTTTGTTTTAACAGGCTGCATTACTGTTCACGTTGACTGACTTTTCTGATTAAAGGCTTCCTTGCTATACATTAATGCAATACAGCTTCGAAAGACATGGTCAGGCTCAAAGTTGCTACTGATCTTCATACTAATCTGTTCCAATATAGGTGCTACATGAACAACCATGTTGGCATCACACTATAGTCTAGGCTCTGCAGGGGGTTCGTGAAGCACCCTTCTCCTTAGAGAATGCAACAATCATGTTAAGAAAGGACAGTTTTACTGAGAGGACAGTACCCTTTCTCTTCCCTCCTCCCATTAGTACTGCCTATATGTATTCTATACATACTTCTAGACTAAGGCATCTGAGCATTATGCAGTCTCCATCCAACCTCCATTCCCATCAACTTGTAGCTGTCCCTTTGAAGACTCCTCCTTTAAAAAAAGCAGTCATCAAAGCTCACACCATTGCAAGAGCCTGATACAGTAAATTGTACCGGAAAATAAATTTCTAATTAGAATGGGTAATTCTGCGCATATATGAATAACCATCTGGACTTTCAAGAGTGTCATCATTTGTAGCATGGAGAACAGGGAAGTACGGAATCAGGCTTTGCAATGCAATCTACATATACCAGCCAAATAAGAAGGACTTTTGATTGCCATAGATGTGCAATGCATTTTACAAGCCAAGTGAATGACACTGCTAGCCTCACACAGCTTTCTATCCAGATCGGATAGATGTAGTACAAGACTATCTTGATACTCTTTCCCAAGGCCTGGTTTGTAGACAAAGTGTTCACTCTACTTCTAATACACCACCTGAAACTTTTTTGCTGAATCAGTCTCTTTTGTACTTCAGAATTATCTCCTACTCCTTACCATAAAAAATTACATGAGCTCTAATTTCCATCAGATCAGTAACATGCTTCTACTCTTTACAAAACACTTGGTCAGAGGAATAAGCACCATACCCTGTGAATCAGCCCATCTGACCTGATACTTTCACCTAACCCCTTAATTATTCACTGGTAAATAACGAGGGAGCTCGAGGAGGCTAGGTATTCATCAGGGTGCTGATGACTGCTACCCGTGCTGCTTGGCTTTGACTAAGCTAATGCGTGGACTGAGCTATCTTGATCCCAGGCAGGCTGATAATCTCTCTTTCCAGATGCCCTGGTCAAATACATGCCTTGGGAGCATCACATTTCTGTAGTTATTGCCACAGGCAAGCTCCCAAAAGAGACTGAGTTATTTTATATGTCTACCTTTTCACTATAATAGGAATACATGATATGGTAAGGGAACAACTGGCCTCTCCTTTTTGTTTTGTGCTTTTTTTTTTTTTTTTTTTTTTGCTTTCTGCTTTTGCAGTTGCAAAGCCCTTTTCTTTCTTTGGACAGCTTTGCTCCAGTTACCACCTGTATTGGGGCCACACAGATTAATGTGTTGACTTGGCCTCTAAGTAGTCTTCTCCTTTGTCCCACAGCCAAGTTTACCTAAGTCTGTATTCTTCCAGGCAGACATTAGTTCTTCTACTATCCATGTGTTCATCTTAAAACAACAATTTTCCTGTCAGTAGGGATACATTCTTTTACTGCAGAAAAGGGGCAGAAACTACGCTACTGTCTGTGTTACATAGAGAATGATACAGTAGGTTTTCCTACAGTACAGTGAAGAAATGAACACGTTTTGCTTTTTTAAAATTTAAAAGTACATACATGTGGCACCTGTGTGTGTGTATTACTGAAACAGAAATCAATCAACCAAAATAGCAAACAGAAAAATCATTGCTAATCAAGGGTAAAAAAGAAAGCATTAAGCCAGCCTGGTTTCATCTTTGCTGATTACCTTTCAGCTAGAGGGCTCAAACAGTTCTGCTGGAGAGGAGTGTTGCTCAGTCTGTGATTCACGGGCCTCCAGCAGTCTGTACACAGTCTGCACTGAAAGATGGTCTGTAAAGCAATCACCAGCTTCTGGTCAAATCTGTTAATTTGAGAGATGTAAACTGAAGAATCACATTTTTATATAACAAAGATTTTTAACCCAAACATTTGTAATTACAACAGTAGAGTTATGATTTTATAAATAATAGCATTTAGTTACTATCCCTTCCCACCACGGCCTAAAAATAGAGGAATATAATGAGCCCTTTTTTTCCAAGAACCTTAGCTGGTTCTTCAAAAAAATGAATTGATATATTTTCCATCTCACACATTTTTATGTCCAGGTACATCCCCACTGACTCCAGCACAGGCCATTGGAGCAGCTGAATTAAAAGGGATCTTTAGGAAGAGCTATATGCCACTCTACTTTATGAGAGTCATATCCTTATTAGCGTTCATCAGTCATTGCTAAAATAAAAATGCATTCTTGCAATGAACAATGCTGGGTATTTAAAATAGATGCAAATAATTACATAAGCATCAGAACCAGGGGAAATTCATTCTTAGTTCAACTATGTTTTTTGTAAGTTATATGTGCCAAAAAATTCTGAGCTGAATAAAAGTTAAAAGGAACTTGCAAGAATGAAAGTATACAAGAAGCTTCTTAGTGAAAGGTATATCTAGAGACTTTTCTAAAAAATCTTTGTTATTGTACTAAATTATAAACTAAGTGGCTAACTAAATATTTATAAGCTCCTGAGATGGAAGTGACTCAGGATACGTCTACACTGGAGTGTGCTTCAAAGTAATGACTCATGTATTTGTGGGTGGATGTTAGCTAAATCTCCCTTGAAAGTACATGTTGCTGTATGGTACAGAGTTGGTATTCCTTATATTTTGAACCTGTATTGGTGCTGAAGCTAACAGGATAAAATGGGAGGTCATTCCACAGCCTGCAGCACGCTATCATCTGTAGATGCTCTAGGAAATGGTTCCTAATGTATCGTGGGGGAATCTGTCTATCCTCCCTGCATAGGGGATAGGATAGGCAGTCTACGGAAGTCTTTTTCTTTCTTTTTTTAAGCCTGTCAACATATCATTTGAGGTAATTTTGATTTTTATTCTCCCCTCTCTTCCCCTAGAGCAGAAGGATTAACCGTGGGTCCAGCGGATAAGCTTCCTACAAGTGGGTTGTTTGTTCAACAGAACAGACGCTTGCTCAGGCTTCTGGTGTCACTTCACTTTCTGTATCGCAGAAGGCAACGCAGCTCTAGAGATAATTTGCAACATGCTCGACAATAATGCAATTGCCAATGTGTAGAGCTGCAACTCAGGTACGTGTTAGCTAGACCACAGCAGTGTAAGACCACATCATCTGACGGATCCAGGATGACCAACGCTGAGCCCAAAACAATGTGACCACCAATAAACTGCCACCCAGGAACAAGTGAATATAAGGACATAAGAAAATATATACCAGACAGACCAGAACACTGCCTAACTCGGTGTCCTGTCTCAGAGACCAAGAGAGGGTGCCTAGAGCAGAGTATAAGCACAAAGCAAGCATATAATAATAGCTTCTCAGAATACTGCCTTTATCTCTAGGGATCTGTAACTCAAATAACCAGAGGTGATACTTTACATTCAACAGCTCCTGATGGATTTTTGTTTCATGAACATATCCAGTTGTTTTGTGAACTCTCATAAACTTCCAGCATCCATAGTGCCACATTAGATCACACAGTTGGGGTAAGGTAAAGAGAAGGAAAGAAAAGAGGATAATGAAATGTTGTGGGTTTGGCTTCAGTTGAAAAAAGGAAGCCACTCTACTTGCATGCAACATCCTTCACAACAGCAATTTAAGTGGTCATGATTCTGAAACCTGGCTCTGATAAAAATGGCATTTGGCACTTAACAGGCTGTAAATCTACTGCACCGTTGTGGCCTGCTCCTTTTCCAGCCTGCTACACTTGACGGAGACATTGATCTTAAACACGTGCAGTTTGAATCTTCACTTCCCCACCCTGGCTTTTCTGCCACTTGCTTCTCTCCTGTTCCCCCACCACACTTCTGACTATAAGCTTGTCTCATGTAAGATTCAGTCTGGACAGGCTCTGGGCTGCGTAGTGATAGTAAGTGCACGGCCTGCTGCCTCACGGGACAGGTGTATAGAGGACACATTCCCAGGCCCACTTTCTATCAGTTCTTTCCATAGCTCTGCTTGAGGTAATCAATCTGCTTGACACCCAGCTCTACCAGCTGTCCTGGGAACAGCTTCCACAAGTTAATGCTTCTAAAGCTTCAGATGAATTTAAAGTTCTCTGGAGAAAACAGGACAGGGATTAACCAGAAATTCAAGGTGCTTTTCTGGCAGCTAAGAGCTTGATGTACTGCAGAAATGAACTGCAGATAATATACCACACCACATGCGAAATGAAGAGTTAAATGTGAAAGACAGGTTTAGGAATCAGCAGCAGACTCCAAGATATAGAAGGCATATGGGAAGCAGCATTTTATAAGGGCCAGAAAATAGTTATAAGGAATTCTAAGAACGGCAAGGGATGATTATCTGGAATGAGGCCAAACCACATGGCTATTGCTCTCTGCACAAGGTGGGCAGCTAGAAGACAGGAGTACACCTCCAAATAGCCTCTCCCAGGTAGCTGGGAGGAACCTCCCATCTGAAGTTCAGTTTGCGCCTATGCTGGATTAGCAGGGCTCTGAGATACTGTCCTAAAACCCTTCCTGTAGGCATCAATTTAATAAACTGGGCTGCTGTTTTAATAGCAGAGATTTCCTACGTTACACACACCACAAAAAGGTGTGGTTTCCCCACAGACAGTGTGCTTTTCCAAGGAATGACATTTAGTGCCCACACTGTAAATGCACGTTATGTCTTATACCAAAAAAATAAAGCTTTCTTACAATAGTACTAGAAGCTTCTCATAGAGGATTTTTATCATTACAGCAACAGGCTTTTTTTCATTATTCTATTTGTCACATCATATTTTACGTGCTGTCCTGATCTGATACTTGGGTGCTTTGGTTGTTGAACCATTCCATCGCTTCAGCACCAACAGAAGACTGTTATTACTAGCAAACCATGAGTTATAGATGGCTAAAATCTCTTCTGCAAGAAAGCTTCAAGCTCAGATGTGCCCATCTGTTACTGTAACTTAAACACGCTAAATAATTATTAAAATGATTGTCAACTTAAAAACACATTTTTTAATATCTTGTCTGCTTTCTACAAGACATCATTTTATTGCAACTATAAAAACTTGACTTCCCTATATTTATAATTTTATCTTTTAAATTATAGTTTTTATATTTCACTCTGCAGTCAGTCAGCTTAATTTGTAACTTGTATAGATTTTCTGCCCAGCAACAGCAAGAGGAAAACAGTGAAAAGAATAGGAAATCGTACCAGAAAAAGCACAAAAGCTGGCAGAGTGATTCATGGGCAAATACGCTGCTGGAAACAATTTTAGCTTTTAATTAACTAGTTTTCATCCTGCAAGCTTCCAAAATCATAGGAACGGGAAGGAGCGGCGGGGTTTGCAAGGGCTGGACAAGATGATACAAGGCCGCACGTACTTTTCCATGCCGAAGTGCCAAGGTGCGGTTGGAAACACGGAGCCAGGATAAACGAGCACGCGCTCTGCTAACCGAAGTGACCTCACGGCAAAAGCACGTGGGACAACCCCTGACAAAGAGCCATTTTATTTAATACAGGCTGCTCTCTAAGGCGAACTCTGCGCGTACAGGGGAAGGCGGCGCAACCAGGCAACGACCAGCAGAGGCCTGGTCCCGGGGCGGCTTTGAGGCCTGCCGGGCTATTCAGGAGGGTCCGAGCCCCACGCAGGCGGTTCTCGCTGCCGGGGCCGGCGGCCGCCCCGCGCGAGGCCGAGGCCCCGCAGCACCTACCTGCGGCCTCGCCTGAGCGACGGCAGCGCGCCCGAGCGACCGCGGCCCGAGGGGCCCAGCTTCGGCTGCCGCCGGGGGCCGGGCGAGGGCGAGGGCGGAGGCGGCCCGGCCCCTGCCGCTGACGGGGGAGGGGGCGGGGAGGGGGCTGCGGCTCCGGCTGCGCAGCGGCGCCTCGGCCGGCGCGAGGCCGAGCGGGCGGCGACGGTCGGGCCAGGCGGCGGGAAGGGCCGCGACGGGGGCGGGGCCGCGCCAGGGGTCGAGGCCCCGCCCCCCCGCCCGCCGCGCTCCCGCGGGCTCTCGCGAGACCGCTGCCGCCGCCGCCGCCCGGCCCCACGTCACCGGCGGAGCAGACGGGGACAACATGGCGGAGCGGCGGAGGCACAGGAAGCGGATCCAGGTAGCCGAGCTCCGGCCCCCGCCGTCCTCCCCGCCCGGTAGCTCCCCGGGCCAGTCCCGGGACGGCTCCCCGGCCGCGGAGGGGCCCCCCCGCTTCGCGGGCTGCTGCTGCGCGGCGGCCGCCGGGCTGACAGCGGCGGCTCGGGGGGCCGCGGCTCCCCCCGCGGCGGCGCCCGGCCTCCCCCGAGCGCGGAGGGGCCTGAGGTGGCGGCGGCTGGTGGGGCTGGGCCCTGCCCCGCCGCCCGCCGCCTTGCGGGACCTGCCCGCAGACTTACGGGATCTCCGAGCCGCCGGCGCTACCGGCTGCCTCTGGGAGCCCGGCGCTGCTCCGGCCCCGCTCGCTTCGCAGCGGGTGCTCGGCGGTGAAGGGCCGCGAGCCCCGGGGCGGCCACCGGCCCGCTGCAGGTGCGGGCGCCTCGGGCACGCTCGCCCCGCTCCCGGGAAACGCGGCCGAGGGGAAGGGAAATGCGCCTTAAAAAACAACAGCAGCGCCTAAGAATAGGCGTTATCTGCTCGGAGATCGTGTTAAGCTGTCTTAGCTATGCGATGTCGCCGAAAGGCGCAGGTAAGGCTGCCCAGGTGTTAGCACTTACCTGGGCAAGTCCGGACTTCTCAAAATACAACTTTAGCGTGAGTTTTACTGAGGTTTTTAATGCTCCTTTTGGGCATAGTTACAGCATCAATTGCTATAATGTCTGTTACTGATATGTGTTATTAATCCTAAGCCTAAATAATGTTTGTTCGGGTTTTATTGCTCCGCTGTAAGTGGAGATAAGGTTCATGAGAGAAATCCCCGAGCTGTTTAACAAATGCGTGCTTCATCCTTGTGCTTGGTTGCCCTCTCTTCTTCTTTCTTTTCCTTTCTCTTCCCAGCCCACTTTCCCTTCCCCCTGGAAGGTGGAGATTTGTCTGTGTTTGTAATGGTTCCTGTTCCCTTTAATTCAAATTACTGTGAGAGAAAAACAAGCAAAGTCAATGAGGAATTAATCAGAATCTTGTAAAGCAAGCCTTATTAGTAACAAGAATTCAGTAAATTGGGGTAAAATGTTACATATTCATTCTCCTTTTTTTTAATATATAATAATCATAGAATGTCCCATGCAAAGGATGATAATAGCCCAATAAAACATCCATCAAAAACAAATTAAATGTAACTTAATGTTTTGTATAATACCCAAAGCTTCTGATCTTGCAAGCACTTAAGCGCATGCTTAACTTTCAGCCTATTAGCCGTAGAAGTATTTCCAGAACTGCTAATAATTACCTGAAGTGTAAGTGTTAACATTTCAGGTTTAAGATTGTTGCCTAAATTTATGATTATAATTATGCAGATAAACATATATTGCTTCATAGTAGTTTCCCAATGTATGTCAACAACAATTGGAGGACAAGACAGCGAACAAAGAATACTGTTCAATGCCCAGAGGGCGTTCTTAATTGGTCAAAGTGAATAAAGGGGGAAAAAAAATTTTAGCTTCTTGAACTTTCTTGGCATAGTTGCAGCATAATTATCATGTTTCAGGATAATGCTACAAGTTTCTTCTTTTAAAGTCAAGTCTGTTTATTCATTTATTTGTAGGTATTTCAAATCTTTTCGAAGTAAATACTTAGTTTAGGGTGGTGTATACCTGCAAATACAGAGACTATTTGTAATACCATATGCAAGTCTGACATTTCAGTACCCCATAGTTATTAAGTAGAGCTATATTCCTTGAAAAGGGTAGGATTCTTAGCAGGAGGCAGTGTATTTAGCTGTGGAAGAGGCTGATGTACTAGAGTTCAATTATAAACACTCTGTGTGTAGAAACAAAGTTTTGAATAATTCTTACAGGATTTTGTCTGCCTTCAAAATTGGAGTTGTGGTAGTTAGCTAGCTAAACGAGATAAGACACAGAAAAAAGTCTCAATAAAATAGTTTAAAATTCTTTAAAGCCTACTTTGTGCATCTTCGATAGGAAATGATAACAGGAAGGATGTATTTCATAGACTGTATTTTCATAAAATGACACATTGCCCAATATATGTTGCATAGCTTGGACTCTTCCTTTGGCAACAAGGTAAAAGAGAAATCTTTATCTTCTGAAGTTTGAACAAAGACATTTTATAGGTAGAGATTTCAATAAATGTCATACCGATGGTAATTTAACCATAGTAATATGGAGTAGTGAAAAGAGACTGCTCTGTGGGAAGCAGATTGCTAAAGTTAATGGGCCCCCACATGATTCAGATTTCTGAAATCAAGAAAGCTTGCTGTGTAGAGCGGACTTATTTTTGAAAAAACAAAACATACGTTGTCTAATGGCTAATTTAATATTTTTTCTTTAGGCAGCTATGTCTCAAAAGATGGGGAGTGTCTTTGCGTGTTACTCCAGCAACCTGATTAAAGCTTTTTCATCTCTTGAAAAAAAATACTGTTCCATAAGCTATCCTGACATAGTCACTTAAACACAATCCTCATAGTTCAGTTACTTTGACAAGTATGCAGTTGGACAGCACGTGGCATTTTGTTGGCAGGTCTGCAGTTTGACTATTAAGTAGGCATTAAGTTTTAATTATGTTGGCCAGATTCCATTGTGGACAGTTTTATTCTGCCCATGTGAAATTTTGTTTGTGTTTGCATTTCGATTAATAGCACTCACATAGCATCTTTCTGCAGTGTCCTCTACTTTAGAAATGTTAATGCATATAAATACCTCTTTTATAAATAGAGAAAATGATTCTTAGGCACTGATTTGGCAAACGTCTCATTGCAAATGGATGGCTGAGATGGCTGCAGAACATACTTTTCTTGTTGACTTTTTTTTCCCCTTGAATCACTGAATTCAAGCCTTGAGGTTCTCCTGATGAAGGACATCTGCTAATCAATATTAACTGTTCTAGCAATTCTTTCCTGCCTTGATTTGGGCTCCGTTGGAGGGAAAATGTGCAAAAGCTGCATTGCTGATTCCTGTGCTACATGTGTTTGGGAAGGAGTTTGGAAAGGATCTTCAGAAGTGACAATACGACAGTTTTTCAGTAAAACAGATTTTAATCCAGCTTTCCTGTTTGTCTTTATTTTCTCATGATTTCTAGAAAAGCTGAATGGGATGATAGCAAATAATCTTTGCAAAATGAGTAGTATCAGGTGATAGAGGAAGAAGAAACAAAGAATGAAGGGAAAAAAAAACAGAAAAATAGGAAATTAAAGTAACGGCCTCCACTGTCAGTAGAAGAAGAATCGCTGTCTCTTGAGAATGTAAGTCAGATTTTTGGAAGGAGGAAGGGAAAAAGTCAAAACAGCTGGCCTAAGGTTAGAAGACAATTAAAGCTGGCATGTTTTTTCTTCAAAATACTGTACGTTGCTGCTTTGGCATGCATTTCAGAACTCCTTGTGTGTGTTTTGTTGTAAATATATGAAACTTAAACCTTTGCTCAGAAAAACTAGTGAAGGCTAAAAAGAGCAAAAAAGACGACAAATGTTTATATTTTTTCAGGATCTATACAGAGCAAAAATATCTGTTAATCTTCTGTAAAGAAAAGTTAATACGTTGTGGCTAACACAGCCGCAGTAATCCAGAAGAACTGGTTTCTCTGCTAGGCTCTGCCACAGCTTCTTTTAAGAGTCCTGGGGCAATCCACATACTGGTCATTAGCGCAAGTCAGGCAATTTTACCTTCGTTAGTCACTGAAGAAAAGAGTCCTAACAGCAAGGATCAGAGGTGGCATGTTTGGTTTCCCCTATCTCCCCCCTCCCCCCCCCCGTCAGTTATCTATTAAATCATGTTATTTTGTGTATTCTTTGTCCCAGTGCACCTCGATTTCCTTCATGCAAAGTATAAAAGTTTCAACAGAATGGATGAGGAGTATCCCCTTACCTACCAGAATATCTTATAAGCTAATGTTTAGGTATGAATACGCTCAAGATCAGAGAATTAGTCTTGCGTGCTGTGGATGAGCACTGCGGCTTAAAAGAAACTGCTGGTGTCTTGTGTATAGCCTGATGCATTTAGCATCCTCTGAAATATTAACATAATTGAGTCCTTAATAGGACAGAAGCAGAAGAACTAGTTCCTATTAGCCATAGTCTTAGCTAGTTACTGGGTTAGAGGGGAGTGATGGTGTTCACGTCAGTTATAGGTGCTTTATTTAGGTAGGTGCCTTCGTTTGGTGGGTGATCTCCCTAAGCTTTGCCTCTTGGTGGAAGAGGGTGATGCAGAGGGACCGTTTCTTTTTATGAGTTGGTTTAGATTTTCAAAGATATTTGAATGTGTAAAATGCTGCTAGTTGTTTAGTAGGGTTTACTTTAAGCACTTAAGCCATTAGGAACTTCACTTTATCAACTGTATTGAAAGTTAGGCATTTAGAAAATCCTGGTAAACATTTGTCTGCAGATTTAAGCGTCACCATTTCTTGAAGATTTAAGTGTCAGTGCTTTCTGGCCTGTGTGCATTTCAGCTATGGTAAGGCCATACGCTGACTGAATGTAGATTTCAAAAGCAGTTGGCAATGGTAACTTGAGACTATGTGTGTTTGTATACCTTTATGAAGCATGCATCACATGACCCTTGTTCCTCTGATTAATTGCTATTAATTAATTACAAATGGTAATAGACCTGATTCCTATGCCACTATGTATTCCACTTGTGTCATCCTGGAAGTCGAAAGGGACTTGGGTGGGATAATGGGATCCCTCAAAGGCACAGAGCTAGTGGTAGAACCAGCTTGGAGCCACTTGCGCTCCCCTCTGGAGGAAGCCCTCTTGGAGAATGAGCAAATGGCATGCTACACACGGGCGATACAGCCTGAGAGACAGAGGAGGGAAAAGGATAGTCCTGTGGTTCAGCCCAAGCTTTGGCATGCACAGATGGCCTTCAGAGAAGATAATCTAAATGCAGTTGTAGCCTCCCCATAGCATGAGGAGGGAGGGGTATTAGAACATGGGTTGACATAGTCTCATTTTGGACTGTCATAGCCTGTCAGCTTGAAAAAGAGGCTGCACATGACTAATCTGCTTAAATTTCTTCTTTTCCTCATCTGAAAATTGCATAAGCTATTAGGCTTCAGAAGTCTTCTGTGAAGGACAGTGTTCTAAAAATCTAAGTTTTCAAACGTAGGAGCAAAAAAAGTAACTAAATACTCATTTCATTGAAATCAAAGAATCAAAGAGGACCATCAGTCCTTGTAATGCTTTTGTCTGCACATGAAAAAACTTGTATAGTTAGTGACAGTCATCATTTAGTCTGTTCTTATTTCCAGAAACCTTGTTTATACTCTGGAAGGAAAACATCCTATCTTGGGTCATGCCAGTCTTCTCACAAATATGATGAAAGGCTGGAAAAAATGAGTGAAATTTCAGTCCACCAATATGCTCTGGTCTTTTGGCATCCACTGAACGTTTCCAAGAGAAAGAAGAACTAAATGAGCTGTATTTAGGTAGAGACGAAGAGGAGAAAGAAGTTCATGGGTGCACTAGTTCTAATAGCTCAGTTCAGATGTTTTTGTTTTTAATTTAGATAGGCTTCTTTTCTTTTTCAGTCCCATTCAGAGGTTTAATTAAATGGGAACTATATCTGTGTATTAAAGGAAGGTCATAATGCACTGTGCTATACTTTGATTTTGGAGTTAATGGTAAAATTTTAAGTCAGTGAAGATGATTAGGATTTTCCATTTGTGTCAGTGAGTACAGAAGGTCATTGGATTTGAAAATCTTAGTTTTGTTTTATGGGTGCATATAGGACAGAATTTTGATAGGAATTCTTGAGAATTATTTTGAAACATCTCCCAGTATTTCAGTGCAGTTACTAGTGAAATAAGCAGGTTAAGCATTGTTTTTTTTCCCTGTCTTCTTGTTGATGGAGTTCTTTGACTATCTAAATAAGAAATTAGGTTTGATTTTATTTTAATGGCATTCTTCCAGAGTACATAAATTATCAGGGATTATAAAACTCTAAATCTTACGTGCTCCCTAGTGATAACTTGTGTTATCTCATACATAAAATTAAAGTAGATGCAAAGCTCTCAAATAAAATCTAGGACGGAAGTACTTGGAAACTTAACGCTATCCTATATTTTTAATTAATTAAAGATGGTTTAATCATAGAATTTTAATTGAGAAGACATTTTAAAACATTCCAGAAATATATTCTGAAATGTTTCTCTGAATCTTTCTGTTTTTCCTAGAAAAGTAAACTTTCAATACCAGAAAATGTTAGTACAGATTTAAGGCTGTGTCATCTGTTTTAAAATACCATAATTTATGTTAAAATACACCTTGATTCATTTGTATAATCCTTTTCTAAATGTATAATGAGGCTTGAAATGTCTGACATTTGGCTATTTTTACTGTTGAACATAAAGATTTGTTATACTGCATCTTAAAAAAGCAGTGCTTAAAAGATTCTGAAATTTCCAGTATTTCTGTTGATTTCACTTAATGATGGAATTTGGTATTTTTTTCTGTGAGTCATTTGTTTTAATACTGTAACAGAAGCCTGGCTCTGAAAATAAAGGGATGAAAATAAGTTCTTTCCTGCTATTTAACCCACATTTTTCATCTTTCTCAGGAGGAGCTCAGTTAAACTGTGGCAGTGTCTCTCAGAAAAGAGCCCTTTTGCTTGGGATACTATGAAACTCTCCCACAGAAAAGGACAAAGCAATAGATGATAAGGAGCGATCTGAAAAAACACCCGTTGGTGCCAGCCACTGCCTTTATAGCATATCGCATGACTTACCAAAATCATAAACATTTAAGGAAGAAAAGAACATATGAAACTAGCAGACAAATTAAGTGATGTGAATATCTGTAGTTTTTCTGACAAAGCTGTCTTATAATCTGTGTTGCAGAGAATAACATTTGCCCTATGAGTTGTTGTACTAAGTACAATTTGCTAGTAGGAAATATTAGAAAAGCATCATTCTAAAATGCAACTGCTACATGTAGTTGTTAGTGTCCATGGCACCTTAGCATGTGTACCATACAGTAACAATGGTACACCTGTATTAATTTTCTTTAAATGCATTATAACTCATTTTGTTGTTATTAAACCAAATCTGTCTTGGTACCAAACTTGTAAGTCACTGATGATGCTACCAGTTGTACCATATTAAGAGGACAGCAAGTCACAGCATATAAATTATGTATATAAATGCAATGCCAGTTAGCGAATAGTTTTCCGTGAATTTTGTGGTGTTTTATACATTTTTTTTAATTTGTAAAGAAAAAAGGAAGCATTGAACATGGAGAAACAGTTAATTTCATCTGTATAAGGAATGGCAGGATCATCTGGCTTAATTCAGGCATGTGTTTTTTAAACCTGTCTAAACTGGTGAGTGTGAGTGCATATTTCTGCACGGGTACAAGGAATTCAGCATTAAAACAGTCTCAGTAATCTCAGAATTCAGCAGGCTACAGAGTGCTGTTAGTAATTTGGATTTCTTATCTCTATATTTGGTTTAAAATTGTCCTCAGATAGGAATCGCAATAATCTCATCTAGAATGATAATTCATTAACCAGTGTCTTTTGAAAGTTGGCTGTGCAAACTGTTGAAAATTAACAGCTGGCTGTCTGAAGCTTTTATGTCCTGTGTATCAATGTCTATTTGACCTTGCATTTCCACTTACTGGGCTTCTTCCAATATCATGTTTTTTTCATCTTGAAAGTGATAATGGAGGTTGTATATGTTTACTGAGCATTAAAAATTTCTCTTTAAATAGAATGTTTTTCTATACATCCCTGTAAATCACTGATTTGTTTTGTGGCTTCTGTATTCTATTTCTGTGGCTAGCATGAGAAGAATAGGTAGAGAAATGGTGTTGCCAGTCTGAAAAGATGTCCTAGTGTTTCTCTGTTGTAATTGATCTGTTTGGGGGGGGGGGGGGCTAGTTCAGGAGAATCAAGTCTTATTAATATTTTTATATATAATATTAATTTTACATAATTGAAAATGCCTGTTTTCATCCTTCTGTCTTACAAATCTTTGCATTGTTACTTATCTGTAAATTTGTAAATATACAAAATGTATTAATGCATGCAGAATAAGGACTCCTTTTCTTATAAAACACCTATTTTGAAGTTCATGTACCTTATCCTGGTGTGTTTTATACTGTGCTCCTAATATCTAGATTGGGAGAATCTCCTCAACGATCTTCTGAAGTTTAAGTCATTTTGTAGCCATGCAGTGGTACTAAAACCTTCTAACCAAGCTGTCAAACCCTTCTACTACTTCTTCTCTATATGGTTTTCATTCCTCTTTCACATGAAATTCAAGCTCTTTTGTATTCTGACAGTATGTCTGCATTGCTGTCACCTCAGACCATTTCTAATTCCTCTCCATATTGTTTTTCTTTGTTCTCAGCTTCATAGTTATTTTCATTCAGACTTGTGTGCCTTAAGCAACTTTCCATTTGCCAAGTGCCCAGTACTTTCCCTTTTCTCAGTTCTTCCCTTAATTTGTTCCTTTTACAAAGCTGTCAAAGTTTTAGTTCATTGTGTATCTTCACGTCATCTGATGTTAGAAGTATTGCTTTTTTTGTTTATGTAGACTGAAAACTCTTTGGAAAAATTACTTGACCTATGTTCACATTTTCTATGTTTTGTTTGTATTGCTGTAAAATAATGAGGACTCTAGAATATCTGATCTTGAGTTCAAATAACTGTCTTCCCTATGTGTTTAAACCTGAGTTAATTTTCATTATTATTATTGTAGGAGGTTGGCGAGCCATTCAAAGAGGAGAAGGCTGTTGCCAAATACTTACGTTTCAACTGTCCAACAAAATCTACCAACATGATGGGCCACCGAGTTGATTATTTTATTGGTAGGGTTAACCAAAGAACGATACTGTCTGTTTACTAATATTGTGTGTGGGGAGGTGTTTTACTATTATTGTTTTATCAAAGAACATTATGGTCTTGCAAACTTATCTAGGCATTAGATAGCCATAAGACTAATCTTATCAGCCTGAAGTAAACACAATAAACTTTATCAACTTCTCACTTTGTAGTCTTAATGGTGTATAGTTGTCCAGAATGACGAATTTAAGAATAGCGGCTACTCTTATTTTAAAGATCAAAGGATATGGAACCAGAACTGACTGGTTGGTGTGGTTCAATGAATATAGGCTAAGTGTTACAATTAAGTTAATTGATTTTAACATATTTTTTATTCCGTTTTTCCTCTAGCCTCAAAAGCTGTGGATTGCCTCTTGGATTCTAAATGGGCAAAGGCAAAGAAAGGAGAGGAAGCTTTATTTACAACTCGGGAGTCTGTAGTTGATTACTGCAACAGGTATGACTTTCTGGTCTAATTCATCAGTTTTAATAATGAGTACGGTTGTCAAGGGGTCTTACATTACTTAGGAACCTGTTTCACTTACGAGCCTTTGAAAAAGGGACTTAACTGCTTTCTAAAACACTTGTGTTATGGTGTATAAATAATGATTGTAGGTTTATTAGTGTGTTTGAGGGTGTCACACCAGAAACAGAAAAAATGTAGCTTAATCATCTTTGTTCTCATGACTGTGTGATGCTTTCATTATGCTGCTTGTGGCAGCAAGGAAAAGAAAACTTTTTCTAAATCTTTACGATTATTTTAAGGCAGCAGGATTAGAGCTCCCAGATTTCTCATTTCCTTGTACCTAGACTACCATCATGGCAGAAGCTGGACTTTGAGGTTCAAGTCACGCCTCTCGTGATGTGTCTTTGCTGCTTAGTGTTTTTGTTTAGATGAATGGCATACTCCGACCATTATATCCTCTTGTACTCATTTTGGGCAGAATCATGGAGTTAAGGGGGCTGTCTACACTTGGAGAGCTCTACAAAAGCTACTTAGAAATGAAGGAGAACACAGCTAATATTTAGTCATTTTTCTGGCTTATTTTAGATAGCCATTCAGCAAGGTGAGATTCTGCCTCCGTTTCCAGTGCTGAGGCAGGGCAGATTCTGTCTTTGAACTTTAATCCTTGTCCTGACTTCTTCAAGAATGTTTATGAAAGAACATTATGTTAATGCAAGCAGAAAAGTAAGTCTTCCTTTCTAGAATCTTTGGACTGAGGTAGGAGTCTGTATTTGTTTGTTTTTCAGTTACTAAACCATTGGATGAGAAAGTATTGTTTAAGTCCTTTAGCTTCAGCAATGAAAGAATGTCTATGTACTATACAAAGAAAATCAGTTCGACCCTCTTTTCTCTTGCATTGATTTTTGTCAATAGTATCATTTAGTGCACGGATGATCCATTTGGCACCATATCATGTCTGCAGTTTGGTTTTCCTTGCTGTTTCCTATATGACTAGTAATGCCAAGGCCACCTTTGGTCACTGAAACTGTTTTCAGAGCTTTAAATGTTAGCACTGACTACTTCCTTTACCATTTGGAAGGGACGGAGGAATATCTTAGTGCAAAAAAGAAGGCAGTTCCATCAGCACCAGAGATGTATTATTTTTCATCCTCTCTGTTTAGATTCTTACTTATATTAAAACCAACTGCTTTAACTCTCTTGGTGTTCTCTTGGTTTGACTCTTGCTTGTTTTATCTGCCCTGTCAAACATAAAATAAGTATGAGATCCTGCTCCTTCATCCCAAGTCAATAGCATTGATTGATTGCATATGTAAAACAAGTTATTATCTGAATTCATAGTGCTGCTGTAGAGCATAGATCAATACATAAGTGTAGCAGGAGATCTTAAGTTCAGTAAGTTTTCTCTTGGGGTATTTGGCACAAATAAGCTACATCAGTAACACTTGTTTCAGCAATATTGTTGCTGATCTAATGAGGATCAACAGAGAATTAGTAGGTAATCTGGACTTCGTTAGTTATGTGAAGGTCAGTCCAGTTCCAGGACCTGGCTGTTGGTCATGTTGATACCGTCGCTCTATGCTTTGGGTGGCAGGGCTTGCCCCGGCATGGTGGAGGAGTGCTTCCAGTCCCATCTTTCCATACTCCATCAGAGGCAGAGTTAGCTCCTCCAACGGAAAAAGTTTTCTTTATACGCACATGCGTGCGCGCACACACTTGAAAACAACCCTGTTTCAACAGTCAGCCTGCACATAATTTTAATTAGTGGAATGACTTCTCCTCTTTAGTGAATTTTCCGAATTTAAAAAGCAGTCCAACATAATGATGAGAGATGAAAGAAACCAAGTACAAATCAAATTGGTTTGACCCATAGGACCTGGGGGTTTTTTGGTGAGAATTGGCCCTTGGATTTTGCACCCCACTGCTTCCTCTCAGTTTGAAGAGCAGTATATTGTACTCTGCCTATTCTGAATTGGAATATGATCCTTTCAAGGACATTACTCATTGGTGACAACTGTGGCACTACCCTATATATATAAAAAAAATTTTTAATAATGTTTGCTTGTAGCTGACATAAATGGAATTGCTTGCATGAGTACCAGGGTTCCAAAAGGACAATTTCATTCAACCTGCATCTCTGACCAACTAACTTGACAGGTTGTATGTCCATTTCTTTTATTTTCTTTTTGCTATGAAATACATTGACATGAGCTTTAAAATAAATACTGGATGGAGTTGTATTAATGGGAAAGATAATTAAATGGACCTGATAGTTTCCACCATCCTAAACTTTGTTGTCATTTATATCTATACAAAGATGTTGCCACATAAAGTATAATTTTTATCAAATTTTGAACAGGTGAACAAAAAAGGAAAGCAACAGGTGAGACAAAGGATAATAGGTGTAGTGTCTTCATTTGAAAATAGTGTAGATGATGGTGACCTCTTTGTCATGCTATTCACTAATATATTAGATAATCTCTACTGATATCTAATAACATAACTGTGTAAAAACATTACTATTTCAACAACATTTAAATGTATCATTCACCCTTTTTCATTTTAAGACTCCTGAAAAAACAATTCTTTCATCGAGCGTTAAAAGTGATGAAAATGAAACCTGATAAGGATACGAAGAAAGAAAAGGAAAAAGGAAAGGCTGAGAGTGGGAAAGAAGAGGAGAAAAAGAGCAAGAGGGAAAGTGGCAAAGATGAAAAAACTAAGAAGGAGAAAGAAAAAGAAAAGAAAAAGGATGGTGAAAAAGAAGAGTGCAAGAAGGTAAGTGCAATCTGTAAGAGAAGAAACAAAGCTGTTAGTATAACTAATTTGTTGGTTACAAATTTAACTAATATTGTCAAGATTACATGGATTTAAAAAACATGGTTGGTTTTTCCAAAATGTGACATACCTCTTTTTGCCTGTTTTGCTCTCTAAAATACACCTTTTTAAAAAAAAAAAAAAAATTTGGAGCTGTTCAGATTTTGATCCAAATTCAAAAAAAGAGACTTCAGCTGCGCCTTTGTCTATGTGCCTCATTGTCTTGTAATGTGGACTGAGTTGATAAAAGGCTACTTCCGTTCAGCTACAATGGGCAGTGATTCTTTGTGCAAGTGTACTTTAGCATAAAACAACATATAAATGCATGTGACATAACATATCAAAGTCTGTGCAGTTACATAAGTAAAATGGAGATCCCATTTTGCAGTGTTTGGTAATAAGAATGTCTGGAATGTAACATTTGATACTTGGTGCTCGTAAACAGTTCTGTAGTAGTGGGCCGTTTTTGTGTATGAAAGCTCAGTTATTAATCTACATAATGCCTGATTTTCCCAAACTTTAATTTACTTTTTAAAAAGTTCAAACTATTATTGCTGCACAAGTTCTCATGTGTGTCCTGATATGTTTTATTAGCAAAACCAAATTTCTAAATTAAGATGAGAAGAATCCACAGGAGAAACTTGATGAAGAGAGACATTTTTCCTTCTGTATATGGTGGTTTGAATCCAGTGACTTAGTAGTACTCAAGAGTTATTCCCTTTCTAACACTCTGAGTAAAATAATGGCACATTTAGTCAAAGGTGTAGTCTACATCTCAGAAAAAAGGTTATATAGCTAATAAAGGAATTATAAACACAACAAGCTTTCCTGGCTGTCTAAACATAGAAGCCAGTGTACTGTCTGACTCTTGAGAGCCTAAAAAGCAGATTTTGAAAGTTATGAACTTTGCAAATTCTCTGTAATCTGGAGTGTTGTAGTGTTAAATGTTTTAGTGGATGATATAAGCCAGGGGGTAATGACTTGAGTAACAACACAGGACAAAAATTAGGAAGTTTACTTCAAACAAAGAAATAAGCAGAGAGAAGGAAACAGGAGACAGGAAAAAGGGAAGCAGAAGACCAAAAAGTGATTGAGGAAGGTACAGGGTAAAAAGGCTGAAGCTGATTCTGAAGGAATGCCTAAGCAGTGTACGTGCCACCAAGATACCAAATAACTCTAACGAAAAGTTAGTGACTACGAGTGTTGTTCTTGATCTTTGTACAAACTTTGTTACTATCAGTGGAGCTTTGCTATGCATTTGAACACATACATTTGAATTCTGAAGTTATACTCTAGCTCTTAGACAGTAATCAAAAAGCAAATTTTGCATTTCTTCACAATTTTTCTTTATTTATGAGATACCCAATCAGTAATAAATGAGAATAGGAGGAAATAAAGCATCTACACTTAAGATCATTTTCAATTTTTTTTTAATTTGTGGAAAGTTCTGGCTCAATGTGTTTAAATGCTAGAAATTAATATCCTCTAAATTATTTTTTATAATTTGCCTTTTTCCTCAGGATGAGACCCCAGGAACACCCAAAAAAAAGGAAACTAAGAGGAAATTTAAACTTGAGCCACATGAAGACCAAGTTTTCTTGGATGGAAATGAGGTGAGATATATAGATACTTTGTAAATTTAGCATCAGTGTACTGTTGTCAGATAATAGCTTAAATTACTGGATTTCTGCAGACTCTCTTTTGTCCCGTTGAAAGAAAAATGAATGGAAACCTGATGGCTGATCTTGAAATATCAGATTTGGGATATTTGCAAGGACATTAGAGGATGGATGTAGGACAGTAATATAAGAAATCTAAAAGAAAATTCTATTCCCAATAGTTTAAATTTTAGTGGACATAAGGTGAAATTTTTGTCCTCATGGTGTAGTTAAGTATTGGAACAGTCTCCATGCCCATAGGTTTTCAAGACTAGACTAGACTGGATTAAACCATGAATAACCTGGTCTGACCCCATAGCTTACCCTACCTTGAGCAGGAGGAAGGACTAGAGACCTCCTGAGGTCCCTTCCAGCCTGAATTATCCTATGATTGTGGTCATGCTGAAGTATTTCTAAACAAAAATCAAGCCTTTTAGAACATCAAATTCAGTCACAACAGTGGAAATCAAAAGAATTTGCCATTCATCAAAAGTATCTGCTATCCAGAGGCAGCCTGAACCTGTGACCTGAGCAGATAGCTGAGACTTAGGCATTCCTGAATTCTAATCCGGGCTTTACCACTGAAATTGTGTGTGGTCCTAAATACTTCTCTGTACTTCACTCTTCTGGAAGACAAAGAATTTAATTCACTAATAGTTCTGTAACATACTGTGTCATATTCTTGCTTGTAAGTTTTGACATAAGTGGGAACTCTTTATTTCAGCAAAAATATAGTGTTCTACATTCACGTTGTGTGTCAGTGCACTGCAGTCTCTCCTAAGATTCTTTTATACATTTGGTTCTAAAACATACGTGGCAGTGAACTCTGAGAAGTCAGAGAACTCTGCAATTTATTTGTGTTGTGTGGAAAATATATTTCCTTTATGTATATCTGTCTTCTCAGTCATTTCTTTTACAATCTGTCTTAATCTGTTTTGTCTCACCTGGTATAGAATCTTGTATGTCTCTGATCCTCTGTATTCTTTTACATGGTGTAACCAGAATGGCATGCAGCATTCAAAATGGGGGTGCACTATTATATTTATTTGGTGGTATAGCAATATTTATTCTTTATCCTAATATCGTTTACCTTTTTATTAATGAGCTGACACTTTCAAAGAACTGTGACTCCATGATCCTTCCTAAGTAGTAGCTAATTTAGAGCCAATCCTTGTATATTTACAGTAAGAGCTGTTTTTCCTTTTACTTTGTACTTGTCAACACTGATTATTATTTACCACCTTATTGCCCAGTCACTTGGTCATGCTTTTCAGTTTATTTGGGCTTACAGAACAGCTCACTGGCATCAGAGCCATGCCTGCATATAGTCAACTTTTATACCTTGTGAGAAGAGTGGAGTATTAAATACTTCTCATTGTATCACACTGAAAAACTGCATTACTGCATCTTTTAAAGTGTCCTGGTAGTCTGTATCAACTCTTCTGCTAGGAGGGTTGCTGCTAGTCAGCGACTACTTTGAATCTTAACTACTGTTAACATTGAAAAGCTCAGTTTCTTAAGAAAAAAATCCTAATTTTACTAGTTCAGGAAATTCTGCACTTTACCAAGAAGCTTGTCTTAAGACTGAACAAATTTCCGATTCAGATGGATCCACAGTTCTCATTAAAACATTTGCTATTGAGTGTTTTAGACAACAGTGTACTGTGGTACAGTGGGTATAGTTATATTTATCCGATGCAGTCAAATGCGACTTAACTCGCAGGCCTCAGCTCATTTCAGCTTTTGTTCCGAATCGAGCGTTTCAGCGTGATGCTTTGTTCCACGTGTTTTGTCTGTCGTCGTTCCCCCTGTCCCAGGAATCTCTTCAAAGCTAGAAGCAATTTTTGTTTCTACTTTGTGGACCTCAGACTTACTTTTGCTTAAATTTTTGGCTTCATGCTCAACAACATTAATGCATGAAGAAAAAAACTTGATTCAGTGATTGTTCTGTATCTTTCAGTTCTTCATCAGTTTACTATCTGAACGTTTTGTCCAAATGTTTACATGGCCTGTAAGTTATTCTGGCTAAAATTTCTTTAATGACATAATTCTTCAAGAAACAGAGTCTGCTCCCTCCCTCTTTCCCCTGCCCTCCCCCCAAATACTGTTTAACCACTACCTTCCTCATGGTAAGCTGGGGGAGAGACACCTTGGATACCGTACTTCTCACACATGTAGCTTTTTGTGGATGAATGAAAGAATTTTTAATGAATAATTTTAGAAGGTTACAGAGCTGCATGTTTCTTGATCTGAAGGAAGTACAAATGAATGTTCAGGCAAGGATCTTCTCTTGAACGGTTGGTTGGGCAGCATGAGAAGCATCTACCAGCAGCAGAAAGTGTTGATCTTTAATTAGCAAAATGATTACCCATTTTTTGCTAACTCTCACAAGCAGGAGTTTATGCTAAAATGATAGTTCATAGTAGAGGAAACATGTATTTTGCAATAAATGCTGATAGAATAAGAAGCTGAAATTATTTGAGCACTGCGTGAATACAAGCACCGGAGCAGACAAGGGGATGGGCCTTATAAACTAATAATGGCACTTTGCCCATGCTGGAAGTCTCCTGCCTTAACCGTGTGCCTGCCAGCACAGGCAGCGTGCAGCACTGGTAATTCTGTTGTGTCCCGCTTCAGTAGCACAGTGTCCTTGGGCCTCCTGCCATCAGGCTCAGGGCATAATCAGTAGATAGCTCAGGCAATCTGTATGGGCATGCAGGCGTGCAGTCCCACGGCTCTCTATATCCCTTTGCAGCTCTTTCACTGACAGAAACCTCTGTTTCAAGTCTCCTCCGAAGTATAGCACTTCCTATGATATATTGCCCCTTGCCCTACTGTTCTGCCCTAATTTGGTACTGACCGGAGTGCCGTTTGTTCAGTGTAAAGTAATGTAGCATTGCAGTAAGCATTTGGATGAGAAAAAGCTGAAGTCATTTATCAGAGAACTTGCTTTCCAAATGTTAAACAGATTATTTCTATTGTAGGTGTATGTGTGGATCTATGACCCTGTTCACTTTAAAACATTTGCCATGGGACTTGTACTTGGTAAGTAGTGAGCAAGCTGTAAATGTAGGCATAGTATCAAATAGACATATCTGTCCCTGGGAAAAATTGTCTTTTTCCAGGACAGAGTTTTTGTTCTTCAGTTTCAGCATGATTTGGTACCAATCGTATTATGTAAACCTTGATCTCCTGAGTGGAGGAGGTACACATGCAAGAAAACTCAGGAAGTAGACATGACTGAAACATGCTTTACCAAATGTCTGAAATTACATAAAGATGTTGATTTCAGTTGCCTTAAGGTAATGAGTAAGTTGCTCAGTAGGTAACACAGACCACACCAACAAGTTTATATAAAAATGTGAAAGATGTTAAAGGAATATTTTAAACCATAAATGATACCTTTCTGACCCTAGAACTTCTGTTTATGTAGACAGGCTCAATCAACTAAACTTATTTTTCTAATCTAAATTAATCTTGATGTTAGCTCGTACCAGTGAGCTAACAGATAATTGTACTGTTAGTCTACCACCCCTTATCTGTACCTTCCAACCTCTGTACACTGAGAGAACTGCCTTTATAGAGAATCCATGTCAACCCTTGGGACCATATTCAGCTCTTAGACCAATTCTTGGGGCCAACACAAACTCCACCCAGCTGCTTGTGCCTGCTGTTTCCTGATGGGCTGGTTTTAGGCAGCTCCCCACTCTTTTTTTTTTTTTTTTTTGTTAGGCCCTCTCTTCAGAGGTGCTTTCTCTTATTGACTAGGCATAGTTACTCAGGCCTCTTAAACGTGGTCTTTGGTGACTGTCTACCCACTATGAAAATGGGAATAGTGGAAGTAGACAAGGTTTCAATCAAGGCCTAAGATACTATCATATAATTGATAGGTACCTTGCTAAGAGAATATCTTGAATAAATGGTTTATAGTAAGCCTAGAAGTTTTATACACTTACCAGGAAAAAAAAATGCATCTTATGCTTTTCTTTCTATCTTTCTATTTAGTGATTGCTGTTATAGCTGCAACTCTGTTTCCACTGTGGCCAGCAGAGATGCGTGTTGGTGTTTATTACCTCAGTGTAGGTGCAGGCTGTTTCGTAGCCAGTATTCTTCTTCTTGCTGTTGGTAAGTGTCAGTCATCTTTATTTTATCAGCAAGTGAAGGCTAAAAGGGCAGAAAAATAGGCTAACTTTTAAAGTTGTCCAAGATGTGTGAATCTCTCAATTACCTGTGATTATTTTATGACTAACAGTAGCCAGCCCCATCACTTCCAGCTAGACTGAGCTATTTCCTTAGTGGCCACCAGGTGTCAGACTTGTGCCACAGGAATAAATACTCTGGCGCTTGTTTCACCTGTGTATATGTCCTGTATACTGAAGATTTATTTACTGGCTCAGTAAATACTGAATGGCTCTGGCTTCATTTCAGTATCAGAAATGTTAGCTTCTAATGGTATAAACGGCAATAAGGCAAAGGAGAGCAGACAAAATCAGTGCCATCTTTAAACTGGAGAATAAAGAGCGGTCAATGAATACAGGAAGATATTTGAGATAGCATGGGGGAATAGTGGAAAAGAATGAGCCAAGCCCAGGATAGTCCTTAGTGGCCACAGGACATATATATAGCTGTCTGAAAGACATTCATGGTTTGAGAAGTGGCAGGTTATTTGTTTGAGAATATTAGCTTATGCCCTTGTAGGAATATTATGAGCTTTAAAGGAAAGAAAAAGTCTGTCATTTATTTGGGTATACGATGGCTCTTTACAAGAGGCCTATGTTTTGTCCACCTCCTTTCTTTCCAGGCAGAATTAAGTATAATGTACTAGAAACAATGTTTACACCAATCACTAGTCCATACAAAAGAAAACAAACCGGGGGTGGGGGGAGAACACTAGCTAAAAATGGCTTCTGTGGTGAGAACGGTGTAGCCAAGATTTTAAAGCTGCCCTTGGCTTATATTCATTTAGCAGAAGGGATTAAGAACTAAATCATAGGTTAGAAATATGGTTAATTTGGGTTGGGTGCAGAGGGAGGTGCCAAGAATGAACAATTCCAAAATGCTATTGTAGAAAGAAATTTTTCCCCAAGATCACTACTATTTCTGGCTTTGGGTGGATGTTAGTAGCAGATGTTTCTTTATTAAACATAGTTGTATATTGTGAGTGTTTATACTAAAAACAATTTCCCATTTTTTTTTATACAGCCCGCTGCATTCTTTTCCTTATTATTTGGCTAATCACTGGAGGAAGGCATCACTTCTGGTTCTTGCCAAATCTGACAGCAGATGTGGGATTCATTGACTCCTTCAGGCCCCTGTACACACATGAATACAAAGGACCAAAAGCAGACTTAAAGAAAGAGGAAAAATCAGAATCCAAAAAGCAGCCAAAATATGACAGTGAGGAGAAATCAGACAGTGAGAAGAAGGAGGAGGAAGATGGAAAAACAGAAGCAACAAGGAACTCGGGAACAGAAGGCTCAGGAGGAGAGCGACATTCAGACACAGACAGTGACAGGCGTGAAGATGACAGGTCCCAGCACAGTAGTGGAAATGGAAACGACTTTGAAATGATCACAAAAGAGGAACTTGAACAGCAAACAGATGAAGAGGATTGTGAAGAGGAAGAGGAGGAAGATGCTGAAAGTAGGCCTTCACATGAAAAATCATAACTCACTGTGGTTTTTGGGACTAAGTATGTGCAAATGGTTGGATTTTCTTTGTTGGCTGATCACCAAAACATAGACCATACAGTAGCATCTTTGTTTGCTGAAATATACATGTTACCAAACAGTTTTATATGTAGTTCCTTCAATTTTTTAACCATTAACTTGATTACTTGGTACTATGTTAATCATTAATATACATTTACAGAAGTTTTATCAATCTGACAAGTTTTCTATTGATTGATAGATTGCCCAGATCGTCCTCAAACATACTGTAAAACATAGTTTTCTGGTACTTGCATAACTGTTCAATTAGTTTAGCTTCTCAAAATTGCTTTTGTAAAACAAGTAAAAGTTGAATGACCAAATTTCAGATTATTCCTAGTTATATTCATTTGATAGCTAGTTAGGTAAAGTACTTCTTAGCCCACAGCTTTCTTGATACTTTTCTTGACTTTTCAAAAGATTGTGAAAACTTTCCTAAGAAAACTAGTTTTAGCAGAAGTATTTTGCTGAAAATATAAAAGCTGGTAGTGCTGAATTTGGCTGCAGTATTCTCTGTTTCTCCAAATTGTGTGCCAGCAACTTAGGAAATCCAAACTGTTTTTGTACATCTGGTTCAGAGAAAGATGTCATCTCCAGCAGGTGAAGGATACAGCATGGTTTGGAAATTACAGCTGTTTTCTTTCTCCTGCTCCATCATATACAAAAAATGTATTCTGTACATAATTTACAAATAAAGCAAACCATTTACTTTAACTGCTACTTTATTATTTAGAAATTTGATCCAGCATTCAGTTTGTATAATTAAAGCCATTTCGTGGTGTATCTATCAGAGAAATGCAAGTCAAGAGGACCTCACAGAATATTTGTGTATGATTGGTAGCTGTTTCCACAAGAGCTTTAGTTCTGTGCCAACATTCCGTGTATTTGAGTATGAGTAAATTGATCCTTATTAAATGAAAGCAAACATCATAGCTGTATGTATGCCTTAATGTTAAAATTTTCTATGTTCTGGAACTGGAATACTTTTTAAACTGAAAAGGCAAGAGTATTCATCTGTTCAGAAATGCAGGTAACAAAGCTAATATGGAAAGTGACCATTAATAACTTGTTTATAAATATCTTGAAGTAGTTTGTGTGGTTTCTATTTATGCATCCCTTATTTGCTGGATGGTTGGAGGATGCATCATGTTTGTGTCAGCTAAGCATTTAAGAACTTAAGTAGTTAAGACTTGGCATCATCCCTGTAGATCACTTAAACAGTAACTATAGATTTGATTGTCTCCTGAACCCACTCAGAAAATAAGGGTAGGATTGCATTTTTAATAACTGACTTACAGATCTTTTTTTCTTTCCTGAATTGCTTCCCTTTCCATTCCATCACTAGCATTTTGGATAAAGTTATTAATTTTCCAATTGTGCAAATAAGATGCATTGTAATGGGTGCATTGATAAACAATTCATGGATGTGGTATGATTTGCTTATTAAGTCTCCCAAATATTTACTACATAAGGAAGAAGATAAATTGGATCACTTTTCTATTGATATAGCAAAAAAAAAAAAATCAAAGAACCGATTATCTAAATAGATTGAGTCCTGACTCTTGTATGTTATCACTAATTAAAGTAACTAACAAGTCCTGTTACTGCCATTCACTACCTTACTGAGATACACGTATGGGATGGTAAAGCATGTAGGCTAACAACATTCTTTTCAATCATTTAGGCAGCTGTTTTAATACACTCTTAACACTTTGTTCATACAGAAGCTAATTTCTCTGTGCTTGTATTTCACATCTTCACTTCTAGTGTTGGGAACAGAACTGCAGTTCTTTCTGTGCAAGAACATTCAGATAGCTGGCTCTGTAATTTATTGTACCTTTTGCCTGAAGAGCTAGTACTATAGCTTACTAAATTCTTGCTTTTCACCATGCAAGCGCAGAGTTATAACACCTTTTCTGTACTGAAGGCATCCTTGCAGTTTATTAGGGTAGATTCCCCAATTCCAGTAAGAGCTAAAAAAAGTGTGGCTGACCTTCTGCATAACTGTCTACTCTCAGAAGCCATTTGCAAATTAGCACTTAGAGCACTGTTTTACATCAATACTGTAGAATACATATATTGGCAAGATGTCTAGCAGTGGTTCACAGAAGTAGCAGTAGAATAGTTGGGCTACTGCCATTTTTGAAGAAATTTGTGGTTGATTTCAAGTATAAGTCTCCCCTTCTACAAGTGAAATAACATCTTAAAAGCCTTGCTGAGAAAATAAAGTTGAAATGGTCAGACAATAAATACTCCTTTTAGCAATGTTGCTATCTGCTTAAGTGACCTGTATGGTCACCTATGTCCTAGGGATAAATGTCTAGATCTCAAAATTAAGAATCAAAAATTTGTACTGTTAACAGAGTCCCAAGGTTGGATACATGTAGAAATTGAACTAGTCTTAAACTCTTTCACTTGGTCTGCAATGAAGAACTCTGAATCATCTGAAGAAGGCATTGTGAAGAAGGAGATCTTGTCAGAACTGTTCTGTGGTTAAAGGACTTCGCTACTTGTTACTATAATTAGCATTTTCCACAAATATTCCCCAAATAATTCAAAATTATTTTAGGATTAGATAATGAGAGAAGTGATTACAATATGCCAGCAAAAATAAAATTCTGAATGGACTTATATTCTGATGAACACTTCTAGCCCAGAGGGACAGAATACAAAAAGATAGGAAAAACACAAAGGTACTTACTAATGTTTAGTTACTGTAATTTATCAGACTACTTCTTCATCAAGTATTTCAAAGTAAGTTTCTTCTTACTGGTTTTGACTTTAACTTCTATAGTGTAGGATGATCTTAATGGGAACAAGTATATTTATATTTAGTAAACAATTACTCTATTAAAATGTCCTTATTACAATAAAATTTTATAGTGGTCTTGCTGATTTTCCTCCCAGTATTTATACACCATGCATCACTTTCAACAATGACAACAATGATTAACATAATTATCCCTAACTTCTTTTGGAATTAAATAATCACTGTTTAAAAACACAAACCAGTATTCAATGCAGATCAGTATTTAGTGGAGATGTTAAACCCAAGTATGTTCTGCTCTAGTATGGATACAATATAAATATAACCTTACTTCCTCATAACCTGGCCACCTGTAGTGGTCTGGTGTTCTTAAAAACAGTCAGCTTTGTCTCTATTAATTAGAAGATAATCAAAATTATTCTTTGACAAATTTGCATATTCCTTTATCTGTGGAACTGTCACAGCACTGGTGGAGATGCTTGTGTCTGTGATGATGAACAATTTCCTAATAGCAAAGTACCTTTGTAGCAGCTGATCAGGGGGAGCTTTTACTTTCATATACTGTGCATCATATAGCTGATTTTGCTGTGGTATTATATATGTATATATAAACATATATATGTATATTTTACTCATCTAGGCCTGTTTCAATTTCTGTTTAAAATCAATACTGGATTAAGTTCATAGAGCATCATACAGGAAAAACAAGGACAGAAAGAAAAATGGAGAATGCCTCAATTCCTCGACCAACTCTTAATTTACATTTTAACCAAGAGTTGCCTTCCTTTTAGTAGATCAGGAGAAAGGCTGATAGAAGCATCTGCCTTAAGTAAACATTAAATGTAGAAATGCCAAAAATATAGCTGTCTTGCTTAGCCCCTTATTTACCTTTCTGCAAACACCTGCATCTCTCTCAGCACACAATGTACGGTGGCACTAAGCAAAATAAGCTGTATGATCCTTGCAGGTGCCCCTTTCTAATAAGGCCACAATGAGAATGAAATAGTATTCAAATCTCACAGCTGTCATCAAAAGCACTGGGCAACAGAAAAACAACCTCTTCCAGGTGCATTTGTTCCACTGGCAGAAGTTACAAGTCCCTGGCAGAACCCCTCCTGGATTTGCTGGCAGATTCAGTCCACATGAGCCCAGTTTATAGAGTAACTCCTAGTCACCCCTTATTCAGTTCTGCCCTGTCCTTCTCCTCCCTCATCCAGTTGCTGAGCTGCTTCCCCCTTGCTTATGGCCACACCACAATTTATTTAGTCCAGCCACAACCTAGGCAATTTAGAAAACAAAATAAACCTAAATGCTGTGTGGAAAATAAAAAACACAGTTGAAAAGTCCCCAAAACCTAGTGAGGCTAACTGTACAGGGCATGGTCCCGCTGTTCATAACTGGGACATCCTTCCCCTGGCCCCTGGATCTATTGCCATCATTCTTTGTCTACGCAAAATTTGACTTTGACCAAGGTCCCCTATGTTACTATGTATTATATCAGCTTGGTGTAAAATACAGGATTTTCAAGTAACTGTTCTTTGTACCAAGCCCTCCCTTCCATTGAACAGACCCACTTTCCAGGCTCAGTCTGCTGGGGCACCCCTGCATGTGCCCTTTCCTGCCCTGCCCTGTGAAAGTGTTCATGGCTTTGGCTAGAGGTAACAGGAAATTTCTTGTTATTGGCACCAGGGAGGTCTATAAGCCAGAGAGATGCAGAATCCCAATATATGGATGCGACAGCAACAGCTGATGGCTTGAAAATGGTCCTGGCCCCTCAGCGCCCAATGAAAGACAATCTGGCCTTAACCTGCTTATTAAGGGAGCTGGGTCCTTTTAATATCCAGATTCACTTTCCTCTTTCATTTCTCCTCCTAGTGTTAGTGACTGAAGAGAGGGAGGAAAGGGTCATCTCCAGCTGGCTGAAGACACCAGTAGGATGGGCTCTAGAAGACTGGTTGTGAAATAGAGCAAAGTGGGTCTTTAACATCACAAAAACAGAAAAGGAGACAGACTCTGGTGATAATTTTTCTGCCTCCACCTGAAGGGAAGAAAACTCAGTGGTCAGAAAGAGTAGCTCCAGCACGGAAGACACGTAAGGACTGCATGTTCTGTTCGTGGGCTTAACTATTCATTTTCTAATTGCGGGAAGGGAGGGTTGTATCAATTGCTGCTTGGCTGACATTTCACCTAAGTACTTAACATTCAATACCTTTTAAAAGCAAACTTAAAAATGCTTGAATCACACAGGTTTGAACAAAATTCTCTATTATACTATTTTTATCAGAACTTTTTTATCAACCACTTTCCAGTGTACAAAGCAGCTATGGTTATGATGCAACTTCTAGCAGTTTTAATATAAGATCTACTATTTAGCATCATGAATTATTAATATCATGAATTATTGTTAGGGTTACCTATTCTTTTAAATTAGGCATTCCACTGCTAGCAACTGCAGTTTAGTCTGTGTAAGACTCCTTGCCTACTTGCCAGCACAGCTATTTGATAGACAGCTTACAAATGCAGAGGAGAGAGAGATACCAAGTCTGTTACGGACCTTGGAGAAAGAGTGGTGACATACTGCAATTCCAAACAAGAGAGATGATAGATTGATTCCTAACTCACTCCAGGGAATTCCTCAAGCCACCCAGATACTTTCTCTAATAAGAAGGGTTGGCTGATTTGACTCTTAACCTCTCTGTTACAATCCCTCTCTACGAAATGTGAATAATACTGTAGATCTTTACCTGCTATGCCAGTGTTCTGTAAGGGTATATAAGTTGGTGTTAATAAGGACTTAGCTGTAAGACCCAGAATACTGACTTTTAACAAACATTTAGGAGTTGTATGTGGGTAACTGTTTTGACTTATTACCTATTCTGATCAAGTAATTCAAAAGGAGTTAGAGGAGAGTGGTATGAAACGGTCCAAGGCTCTGTTGTGCACTAAGACTGCACTGTAGCTTTCTCATTTAGAGCGTCAGAAGAAGGACAAAACAACCCTATCAGTGTAAACGAACTCAGACTGAGCAGCTGCTGAATGTTTTCAATAGACTTCCTGGTAATGGCTGGTACAATTTCATTAGAGCGTCTTATTTTATTTAATAAAACATTGGATGATTTTATTTGTAATACAGCAACAGGTGCAGGAAAACAAAAGGCACATTTCCTGATTGTGTCCACAAAGAGTCCATTACTTTGCTGGCTGACACAGTAGGCATTCGTTTTGCCATGCGTGTGTGTGTGTGTGTGAAAATAATGACCACTCAGAAAAATAACTTTTATAATAAAAGACTTCTGAGAAAGGAGTTCAGAGTTAGTAATAGCACTATGCAAATGGTTTCAATGTGAGTTCAAGTAAGAGGGAGATAATAGTACTTAGTAGATACTGATCATGCTTCAGATACAGATCAAAGTATTCTGTACATGTAACCATCATTAATCCTCATCATGTAAAACAGAGAAATCAAATACAAAAAAAGCCTAAGCTTGTGATCCTTGAAAGAACTTAGCTGCCTAAATCCAGTAAAGGATGTAGGTGCTTACAAAATATTGTTGCAGTTTACCTTGACCAGTCAGTAAATAAAATACAAAGAGAGTCTTATAAAACAAGGACTGAAAGATTCGCACCTCCCAAAAAAATAGCCTTAGCAGTAAATGCGCATTTTCTTTTCATGGTATACAAATCTTGAACAAATAACTAAGAAAGGTTTTTTGTTGGGAATCAGAAGATGTGTTTTTATATTCTTCAGACTGAGGGTAAAACTGCTTGGGTTTTCCCCTCTTTTAGCTTCATTTTAAAAGAAAGTGCCACCAAGGAATTTGTTCAATATTACAGTCTACTAGTGGGGCGGTAGCATACTAAAAGGTTACAGCAGGTTGCTTACAAAAAACAAAACAGAGCTAGTAACACACTCAGTTGTATCACACCTTGCACTCCACATTGGTTTTTGTTTTAACATTTTTAGTTTCTCGTGACTTTAAGCAACATGACCCGGAAACCATGAATTGGGTTTTATAAATTACTGGTTTATGTAACATGGTTGTCAGAGCCTTGTACTTGCTATCATCTTCCTTCTAACTCCCTGAAAAAGTCTTTGGGTCAAAGGCAAGCAGAAAAAGACTGCAGTGTCCTCAAATACTGGGAAAGGTTACACGACATCCTGTACTGTAAAAACATGCAATTACACAATCAAGGAAATACTACTTCTGAAAAATGCATTAAGTCTGGTATCAACAATGTAAAATTACTACGGAAATGTTTAAGGTTTCTTCTCAAGAAGAACTTCCCAAGAACAAACCTGTTACTTTTAAAATAAGCACCTCAAATGATTCAAATAGAGATCCAAATGCCACTACAACTGATCCTCTGTAGAAACTAGATTCACATCTATATTTCAACAGAGTTCAGTTCCAGCACATGAATTTAATCTTTGGTGAGATCTGTTACAGGCTGAATCACAACAATGTTATTTGTAGCTAAATTAAAAGCAAAATCAAACAACCTCTCAGCCACAAGAGGTACCATAAGCCCGTGTGGGGCAAGATGTTATCTGGCTGAGGTGCGAAAGCACCTTGTTTTTAAATGCAAGTTTCTCACTAGAACTGTCTTTGTTCGGCCAGCAAATGTGAGGAAGGGAAAATACGAGGTGGAACGTTAACTGTTTCACGTGAAAGAGGAAGAAAGGTAGGGTATGGAAACTTACCTCTTTAATTTGTTTTGCCCGATGGCATGTTTTCTTTCCTTTTTTTTTTTTCCTTCACCCCAACATACAGTAAGAGGAACATTCTGACATGTTCATGTCCAAAGAAATTTCAATAGGGGCAATCTCCGAGTAAGTGTAATGATACAGAAAGCACCATGTGTACTGACAAAAATCAAGCAAGAAAATTCCCTCCCATCTCTTTACTTTGAATAACAAACAAAGCAGTTTGTTACTTTAAATCTACCTTCTCCACTGACTTCTTCTGAGATACAAAACTCATGGTGAGAAAAATGGAATATATGCTGTCTGTGCTTTTAAAAGATTCCTGAAAAGTAACAGAAGGCATCTTGCAAATGGGACACCAGTCAAGTATTTTCTTCTTTAAAAAATAAACTATCCCTTGACATATATTCCTGCAATATTTTATTAAAATTTTCACAAAACAATACTGGCTTTCTGAGATAGACAGCCTTTCAGGAACAGCAACTACACAACTGCTTGCTCATCAGGCCATTGCAAAATCCAAATTGCTAATCCTGTGCTAACAAGGCATAAGATCTAGTACAGCATGAAGTATTTTCTGCTCGGCAACACCCAGCCCAAGGCATATCCAGGAAAAAGAAAAGAATACAGGAAAGGCTACATCGGATTGGCACTCATTTCCGCTTACAAATAAATTCCATAGACAACATTGTGCACTTACAGGGGTCTAGCGCCTGCTCTGTTCACCGCAGTTATGTCTGTTCACTATTTGATTGATGCGTTAGCTTATGCATACAGAAGAGAGAGAGAGAGATCAAGTCTGTTAAGGACCTTTAGAGAAAGACGTCTTCGCTGCTCAGGATACGGAGTTTTCATAATAATTTTCCCAGAACTTTGCACAGTGCAGCTTTCCCCACACATGACATCAAAAGCCATAAGCATTCATTTGATCTCCCCATTTTGCTCCCACATGGCTTGAGGTGTCCAAGATGTCAATATAAGATGTCTTGAACTACACAAAGGTGCGGCGTAAATTTATTCCTTCTGCTCACCTCGATGAAGGGGCTGATGGCAACTAGCCTCTGAAATACAACCACATCCCAAACAGGGAGAACTGGGGAAAAATGAAGATTCAGAGCTGACTGTTGGGAAGCGTACCTCATACTCCTTCACAGTATAGAAGCTGTATTCATTATCTACACCTACTCCGTGTCTGAAGGGAACCTCCTCGCTCTAAATCAGGCAGTGCTGAGGATGAAACGGAAGCAACATGCAGAGATTCTACTATTCTCCATTAGTTTTTCTAAGAGATTTCAGAAGTCTCAATGAAGTGAGTGGCTGCAGCGTGGAGCTCCATCACGGAAGGGTTTAGCAGGCCCAGAAACAGAGCACTATTCTGCAAGAAGGACACTAAATTCATTCAGTCACATTGTTTCAGCTTCTTTCAGAAACTGATCAAGTTAGATTTAAAACTAGAAGCTTTTTTTTCTTGTTGCTTTCCCCTTTATCACTGAAAGGCTATCCTAAAATCCTACGCTCAGATAAGATTCACAGCAGAACCCAAACGATGAGCAACCAGCACCAGGAAGCATGTATGGACATTTATTGCAACTAACACAGCATTTAGAATCACAACACGATCATCTGAAATAGGCACAAACAGCTTTTGCAAGAGGATTGCTATAACACTCCAAGTACCCTCCTCCTGGAGGGGGCAGCTTCACCTCTTGTTTTCACACACAGCTGCCTTTATACATTTCTCAACTCATTCCAGCCACACATGAATGTAAGTGCAGCCTCCTTAACCAAGCAGAACGGACTCAACCCATTATTTACAGAGTGACTACAGTCTGTGCCAAGTACCTGTGAAGCTGCAAACTGAACAGAGGCTAAAGAAGAGCATGACCTTATGCAATAATAAGTGTAATCAGCTCCTAAAACAATAGAAGGAGCTGCCAATACTAAGCGATACATCTGATTTTGAAGGATATCTCATCTTACATTATCCTTTGAAAAACAGGGAGATGAAATGTTGTGTTCAGGAGAACGATGATCACTTGAGAGTAATCAGGAAGCAATAAGCAAGCTTTCAAACAAACACCCCAGAGGGTCCTGGAAGAGGAAATGGGAAGCAAAGCAGTAGTCCCAACATTACTTCAAGGATCTGGGGCTCTGTGATATAAGACTGTCCCAGAGTGCAGAGCATGTAAAAGTGTTTTCAATCCCTTGCGTCATTATGAACAGAGGAAGAAGACAATTTGAGTGCAAGAGTCTATGTAACCTGGGCAGCATTGCGCTCCTGCAGGCCACGCTGAAGAGCCTGCTCAGATGCCCACAGGGACCACCTGAGCGTGGAGCTGACACGCTGTGCTGGTATATTCTGGAGATCATCATTCCAATAAGATTTTTATCAGCAGAAGAAATGTTTAAGCAGTCCCTTGCCCCTCCTGGTTGCTCATTTTGACCGCCTAGGTATCTACCCACATATGCCAGAACAGTGGTTTCTGCAGTAAGTCATGATCAGAAACACACAAAATATCTGAAAGATATCATCCAGACATTCTAGCAGATAACACCAGGAAAACTACTGTGCCTGATATACTCTGGATTGCAACTAAGAAGGAGAAAACAAACTACTATTAGGAGCAGGATCCTTCAGACACCTGTGAATGGGACCACAATGCGGACTGGGTGCTCGGAATGGAAAATACTCAACCTGGGTGTAAACATTTGCTTATTATATTGCAATTAGTGTAAGAGTCCAATTAAGTCCTATTTAGATAAGTAAATATTGCCAATGAGTATGCTGCTTGAGAATACTTTAATCTCAAAATTTTTTTCAGAGTAATATTGATCATCTTGTTTTTCCACAAAGAAATTTCTGATGACCTTTTTCTGAAGCTATTTAATCCTTGAGATTAAATGGGAAAAAAAGGAACCTCTAGCTGGATCTGAATTTACTTCAGGAGCATGCCAGAGAGTTAACTGATTTCAGAAAAGGTGTTACTAGCCATTCAATACTTTTCTACACACAGATCAAACACTGATTTTCAATTTAGCAATCAAGAAAGACCAAAAAAAATTTCCTTCCCAATGGGCACTAAACATGGTAACAATACAGCTGCCCTATGCTCCGAGACTGATGGTTAGATCCAGTAAAAGGTATAGGTTAAATTGAGTGATGTACATCAAATCCAAAAAGTTTCCCAAAATTTAGCTCTCCCAAGACTGATTAGCTTCCAGAAATTAGGTGTTCTTTTGCCTGAATTTCCAAAGTGGCCCAATCTGCAGGAAGCATCTAAGACATGTCATTTATTCTTGTTAATACCTAAATTTTGAGAAAGGCAGGATGACACAATCTTTTTCCCAAATCATATACTGACTCACTCTAGCAACTTCTGCTTATTAAACTAGTTTGGATTAGCATGCTGGGATGCCCAGCTTGTCTGTGGGGGCAGAGGAATGGCAACATTGGGCCCTACAATACATTCTGCATGAAAGGCGAGTGCTGCAACAGCTTTTTCATAGGTTTCCAAGCCTCTCATTAGATTTAGCCCTAAATTCTCAAAAACATTAAGGAAAAAAAAAAGATATCTTAGTGATACAGCTATATTGCATACGTGCAGCCAACAGGAAACCACAGACAATTAACTTGAGAAGCACAGCCTGGGACCCTCAGCAAGCCGTGCCAGCAGTAGGGTGTGTTCTTATCCTACACGTGTTAGCAAATGGGAATCAAAACAACAAATGGAAAACAAATTTAGTAATTTAATCTGGAAGAGGAGACAAATTCCTCTGTTATTGTGGATTTTTTAATTCTATTAAAGTAGATTGATAAAGGATGTCCAAGCTAAAAAGTCAATGCATTTAAAAGGCTTCAAATTATACTTCCAGAAATATCTACTTTAATTCATTATTTTAAAACGAATTACATGTATTTCCTAACCTTATTCCTAAACATTTCTTAATTGTTAAGGATCCCAAAGGAAGAGAGAGTTGAGAGAGCGCTATTTGTTAAAAAAATCATTTAGCCAAGATGTTCACAGTAACATATTCCTTAGCATTAACAGTACAACCCTTCATCATTATCTGTATGGAGTTGCCAGGTAAATATGAAGTTCCCTGTAAAAGAGAATAAACACTCAGTGCTGAGGGAAAATATTTATGTTGTATTTTGAAACCAAAGCTGTTCTATAAAACCATTAAATGATGTTAAAAAAATGAACCGTGTTGCAAATACCACCATTGGCCAAATTCTCCGATGTTTACTTTTATCGCATGGTTTAACCAACGATCGAAGCGGGGATACGCTGCGGAAAAGCTGATCTGTCGAGCACGTAGAGGCGTAGTGCATTCAGCGTGAGAGGGCAACGCGAAGGCGGGAGCCCGCGGAGAGGGCGCACTCTGCGCGCAAGGGTGCCCCAAAGCGATCCGCGAACCCCCACACGGAGGGAGGGCCCTGCGGACGGGGCCAGCAAGGCCATCGCAAGGCCACGCACATAGCAAACACCCATCCGTAATGGGCAAAGATTTCTTCCAGCTGCAGGACCAGAAAAGGCACAGTGAAGTATTTCTCCAGAGCCGGGGCCCGGCGGCGACGCGGTTAGCAGGGATGAGGGCAGCGGGGCCTCATGGCGCCGAAGGTCTCGGGGGGGACAGGCGCGCCCTGGCCTGGCAACGGGTGAGTAAACCCTGATCAGGTGAACACAGGCCTTCATAAATTAAATATTCTGGTGTCACTTCCACACGGCGCAGCCACTGTAATCGCCTCACCGAATACAGCACCTGACGGGAACTTGCGGCATCTGTTGCAATGTGTCCTCTGCGGGCACGCAGCACCTCAGGGGCCTCTACACACAGGCCCACGCTGCGCTCCCCTATCGCGGCGGCGCTTTTTATTGAGTTTCACGCTTCCATCGCTTAAAGTATGAAATATTTATCCACCGAGTGCGTAGCGAGCTCAGCAGGGCCCCCCACCGCCGCCGCTTACCTGCAGGGACGAGGCCGCCGCCGCTTCGCCTCTCCCCGCCCCACGCGCGAGCGGGGCGCCGCATGCAGCCGTTTAACCGCCTCCCTCGCGGCCGCTGTTAACGTCTTCATTTAAACCAGCGCCTCAGCCCGCCGCGGGGGGGAGGGGCGGCCGTTAGCCCGAGGCGCGGCGCGGCCCGGCTGCGCGCGGGGGCGGCGGCGGCGGCGGTGGGAAAGCGGCGGAGCGGCCGGACCGGCTCCGCGCGAGGCTGAGGCGAGGCGAGGCGAGGCGCGGCGCGGCTCCTCCCCGGCGAGCGCTCGCCCGGCGCGGCCCGGTGCCCCCCGTGCCATGGGAAGGGGCGGAGATGGCCGCGGGCTGCGGGGGGGCCGCCGTGCCCTTCCCGCGCACCGCCGCCGGCCGCAGCAGGTGGGTGCGGGCGAGGGGGGCCGGGCCGGGCCAGGCGAGGCGGTGCCGGCGGGGAGCGGCTCTGAGGGCCCCGGGGACCCGCCGCGGGGGCCGCCCCGCCGCGTCTCCGGGAGCCGCCGCTGCCGCGCCGGCGTCGCGGAGCAGCGCGGCCAGCGCTTTCCGCCGAGCCGCTGTGCTGCTAAAGCCTGGTTTTCGTGCAGCTCCGCTTTCTTCCTTTTTTTTTTTAACTGGCGGCGCTGAGTGCGGGGAGTTTTCTTCGGAAAAAGCGGGGAAGCAGCGCCTTTTCTTACTCAGTGGCCGTCTAAACTGAGTTTTACCCTATAGCGAACTTCTCGGGCCCTTCTGAAAGCGGGACTCGGACTTGCTGGCGCCGCTTGACTGCCGGCGCGGTGGTGTGAAATGGTGCAAAGGAGCACGCTGGGGAACACCAGGTAAGAGTCCTCGCTTGCGTAAAGGGTGAGTAATGGCATAAACGCCTCTGCTGTTCAGCCAGGGCCTCTCCACAGCAGATGAAAGATTTAACCTGTGTGCAGATTACTTGGCATTGCGATAACACGAATGGATTAAAACTATCGCGCAGGTGACGAGTGAAACTGCAAGCCTAGGTGGGCTTGTACCACCGTTCAGTGGTAGCTAGTGGGCACATACCAACTTACGGAAGATCCTGCAAAGTGTTCGTAACTACTCTGTTCTTCTTTCCACTTTTCAGAAGATACCCATCTCAAAAATGTTCATTGGTTCAGGCAAGCTAGTAATAAAATGTCAATTTAAATAGAAATGAATCATACTTAACAGATTCTAAGAAGCTACTACTTCTTACAGTTGCCTTAAGTTTTTCTTTCACTGCTGTTTTTGAGAATACTGACACAATTTCACACTTTCTGTTTCTTCAAAGCTAGCTCTCAGAGGTCTAGTTATGTTGTTGTTTTTTGAGGTGTTTCCTGCTCTCTTACCTAGACTGTTAAAAGATTTATATATTAAAAAAAAAAACACCCTGACTTTCTAGAAAAGGCCTCAAGTGATTCTCTGCAGTAGGCTTCAGCACAGGTGATACATGCCATTTCTGACTAAGATTGCTGCTAGGTTTCAAATTTTTCTCCAACACCCTCCCCCCCAACAAAACACAGAAGCAGTAAGTAGCTTCTTCGCAGAAAAGGGTAGTGGTGGGGAAATGGAAATGTAAGCAAAGTAGCAGTTACCAGTTTTGTAGACCTGCTGAGAGTTAAAAATGAATGTGGAAAAATGTTTAATGCTTTGCATTCATCCATGCCTCTAAATAGAGGCACTATACTAGATCACTATATAGGCCCTGTAATAGATAATATCACCATCCTGTTTCTTTAGGAAAAAACATGGATAGCTTTTTCTAGTACATCATGCTGACATACATGAAGCTATTCTGTGTTCACTTTGCTTAGGAGTTAACACATGGAAAAGAATTATTATAAAGAAACTATGCAAATCCAAAGGGAAGAACAGCTATTCTGAGGTGTTGTCTTTTGTAACATTTAAATTACTAAAAGGAGAACAAAAAACCTAGTCAACTAATGAAGCTTGTTTACTTTGGACTCCAAGTTGCAGGATTTTAGCAACTGAAAAGGGTGAGTTGGGATGATGCTTTTTCTGCTTTTGGGCTATTTCTACAGTCTCAATTCCATATAGATTCTATAACCATAATAAATTGTGAAGCATACTGTGAACTGCTTGCATCTTGTGCAATTTCTGTCTGCTATGTAATTATCAGTTTCCTCGAAATACATAGGAACTTCTTTGAAATGTCAACCCCTCTGCCCAACTTGACTGAAAGACCCCATGCTTTCTAAAGGAAAGGGACAGAGTCAACATTTCTTAAACCCTGTTTCCTTAGGAAATTAGCTAGAATCATTTAAGCCTGTGTTGACTTTTTAGCTCTCAAGAGAATGCAATTTCAAGAACATAAAATTTAGGAACTTCTTTTCAATTTAATGGTGTTTAATGAAGCTTTTCACTCTTAAATTAGGAGCCTGGAAAACTCAGATGTAAAGGTAGTTAATATGATGGAGAATAACTTATAATTGATAGAAGTACCCCAGGAATAAACTCTTAAACTTTCTTTTTCAGACATGAAGCACTGTTCCCTTTAATATTTATTTTGCTGGTTCTCACCACTGGAGGATGGCTGCCATACTCTGTGAAAATTGTTCTGGTTGGTACCACTATACACAAGTCAACCAACCTCTTGACATCAGCTGCATGTTGCTCCTTATTATGCTTGTAAAAGTGTCCCTTGATCTCTTCATATTGCGGGTTAAACAGAAAAATGTGAAAGTTAGTTTTATGGGATACTTTTGTGTTTCACTAGCACTTCTTGATTTCATACTGCTGATGAATATAGCTTTAATTTTCTATTTTGAGGACTTTGCACTTTGGGGTGTAAGATATACCAAATACCACATCTGCCTGTTCACTCAGATAATTTCCCTTACCTATGGTATTTTGCATTATCCAGTGTATCTTGTGGCTGTTCTGGATTATTATGTGACTATACCCCAAACATCTCAGCCTCCTAAAAAAGGTCAAAGATTATTTTATGTATTTGTTGTGGTTTTTATATGGATTTCAGGGTTTTCTTATATTCTGAAAGTTCCTGCTATCTATGAAGAACTAGAAATTCAGAAACACTTTTCTCCTTATCAGTGTCCTTCTTATGTTAGTGTGCAGAGCTACTCTGTCTCATTTGCCATGCTGCTTCTCATAGGCATGGCTCTTCTGGCTTGCTGGAAGGAAGTTTTAACGATGTTACAGTCTGTCAGGATAGTTTCCTTTGCCAGTCAGCCTGTTCTGATGTTCCCGTATGCATCTGACAACAACAGCACTTGCTGCAGGCGGCAGCTTCTGACCAGACTTCTCATCTGTTTTCTTGGCACTTGGGCACCATTTGTTCTTCTTCAAATTATCATTTTGTCTCTTGGTGCTCAGATTCCAGCCTACATGGAGATGAATGTCCCCTGGCTATACTTCATCAACAGCTTTCTTATTGCAGTAGCATACTGGTGTCGCTGCCATGATGTTGAATTGACAGAGGAGATGTGGTCTACAGATCCATTTGTCAGCTGGAAATTCTGCTTTGCACCATTTGACAATGAAAATACAGAGCCAGCTGAAAAGCCAGGCACAGTAATTGTAATCTGTTAATGAGCTGCTGACTGAAAAGACTGCAAATAAGTGCTGTACAACAGAAGTGCGTTTAGTGCTCTGACATTCCATGTCCTTCTGGATAATACAAAGAAACGCTCTAGAGCTACAATCTCTGGAAAGAAGTCTAACATTCACCAATAGTGTAATGAGTATCCCACCATAATGCAGGACACTGCACCTTTCCACACTAGTTTTTGAACCAGCAGGTGCTTGCTATATGCTAAAGAATTAAAGTCTGAATTTAAGAAAAGACCCCACTTAAACAAGTTTTCAGTTGAACTTTGTTTCTTACTAGACTGACACTTGTTTTAAACAGAATAATCTCAGGGTTTATAGTATAAAATGCAATAAAGTTTTCTAAACTGGAGACCTTATCAGTTATGTTTAAGTGTTACCTACTGTCAAAGGCTCAAACAAGTTCTGTGACTTCTGAAGTGTACTTTCTTGATAAAGTGTGACTTTTCTCAGTTTGATTTAAACTAAGTTTTCTTGTCTGTTTTAAGGGGGATAACTTGTTTTAGTTAATGTAAAACTACAACTCCTACAAAAATAAATGCAAGCTTTGTTTACATATTACCAAAAATATTGTAAGATGTGTAGGTGTTGCAACTAAAGGAAAGATGGTGATGTTTCATTATGTCCTTGCTACTGCTACTCTATATAATGTATATGTGTGTATTAAAGATTAAATGCATTACTGTCTGAGAACAGTAAGAGTTTCAATTTGGCAGCTCTTATGCTAACAGTAGAAAAACACAGGTGTGCTTTAATACATGAACAGTTCAACTGAATTCTCTATCCTAAGCAGATGTATGTGAGCTTAGAAGGCTAATACCAAAGGGGTTAAAGTAGAATAGAACTTACTTACTTTAGACAAATATAACTTGATTTCAAAAGGGCCTAATTCAATAGGGGAAAAATTTAGACTTTTAACAAAAATATTTTATTAATTTTCAAGTTCCTACAGTTTTATAAAGCTATTGCTTTAATTTATGGAAGACAAATAAATGATCCACAACCAAAATAGACAAATGGAAGTAGCATTTATTTCTGAAGCACTGAACTCACAATACAATGTTGTATTGAAATATAAACTATATAAGTAAATGATGCTGTAGGTTGGTTAATCGTTCACTCAGACCCACAGGGAACAATGGTATCACACAAGAATACTCAATAAGAAAAATATGCAATAACAAAAGGTGCAATTACAAGCAAGTTTAAGCAGCATAGTATAAGGTGCTTTGTTTCAGCATTTGTATAATCAGTTTATCCATTAACAGACAGATTAAAGAAATCTCACTTCTACAGATCATAACAAATGAGAATCTAAAATTCATTCACATGCTAGTTGGTAATAGGAAAGTGCTTTTTAAAAAAAAAATGGTTCACAAAGTGAAGATATTTTACATAGTTCACTGTGTGCTCTTCAACTGTAAAATTTAAATTATTTTGGGTTACCATTTACATTATTATATATCAATTATAGACATAGATCTAATTGCAGAATTTAATGCTACGTATGCTAAAATTTCTTATAAAAGAATATTCCAGTATATCACTCCATGATAAGAATACACAATCACATATCTATATCATATATTAAATTTACATTTCTGCAATATATCAAATTCCAATTATCATTCTGATTTATCACTTCATCCCACATAGTGCTTCTTTCATCCACAGTGTGTCATAAATTTCTTTGAGGTTTCATTAACTATGTTTTAGGGATGTAACCAAAAGGAGATGAGCATTTTTAAAGCAGTAGAAAATGGTTTGGGGAAAGTCTACTAAAAAGGGAATCAAAATGACAGTAAATTATCAATAACTGATTTATAAAACTAGTGCAATAAGAGGAGGCAGTATTTAACAACATAGTTTGAAATGTTTGGCACCACAAATTTCATCCTTTATGCTGAATAATGTATTTTGAAAACAATTCTACATCCATGTAAAAAGTAGGAAAACATGTACAATGTTAACCTTGAAAAACAACCTTAAGCTATCAACCCCTGCTCTCAGTTTCTAATTGCTGCTGTTTAGTGCTCGAGATACTATAGAATAAACCAAGTCTAAACACACTTTTGGACACAGCATTTCTTCAGGTTTTATATAAACTGGATACCCACTGAAATGGGGTTGACAAAATATTTACAAAACCTAATTCCATTTAAAAACCAGCAAATATCTCAAATATATTAATGCACCAGGCATTGGAGAAGATCCTGAAGTAACTAACCCCTAAAGAGGCAGGTGAAAATACCTAATTTCAAATTTATTTAACAACCGATGAAGGTAAAGTTATTCTCAAGAATATAGATTTTAGATGTTTGTTTCATATGGTTAGTCTCATCGTTCAGATTCATTAATGCATATGGAATGGAACTGTAAGAAGCTGAGTAAGACTGCTGATATAGTTACCAATGTGATTCAGATTCTCAAACCATAATTAATTTTACACATTCCCATTTATTCTGAGGTGGCAGAATTCCCCTAGTTGCTGCAGTCCTTCTAAAATCATTTTAAATTTTGAGATCATATTTTTATATGGAAGCCACAACATGCAAGCAAAGCAAGTACTGAATGTACTGATGTTACATCATGTTCTTTCTCCCATACTTTTTGGGAAAAGGTGTCAAAAAATGTCAACTGTTGTTAGGCTGCCATTACACCCACCAAGTAGATAACAGTGGCACTACAGGTTTTCACTTAGCATCCAACTGTGGAGTCTTAGCCTGGTGAGTATTAATACTAGCTTTCTTTTTAAGCCCATTTTTATCCTTGACCTTTTACCTAGGGAGGTACCTGATCCAGTGGTGAAGTGATCTGTATCCTATTATCCTCCTAGTGGACTAAGTCTTTTCTTCTCTTTGTACATTATTTTATCTGGTGATCTGGGAAGTCGTAACACTGACTATTTGGTCTGGCAATACAACCATACATCATTACTTAGAACAGGATTACAGATTCACTGCCGGACTTAAAGAGGAGAGAAACTATGTTATGAAGGTGGTAATATCTGAAATCGTAAGAACTACAGACAACCACTGCTATATCTCCTCTATACATTGCTTCTTGTGCTGTGCAATTAACAGCTTTAAGCCTTTCAAATATTTTACAGTCTTTTAACCACTGTTACCATGAACATCAAATAATCCCATGAGAATTAAAGTGTTAACCCTTAATGATAAACATCTGTACTCATATCAAAATACCCTAAAAAAATCAAGCTGATTTTAATGAGCTATTCTATATGCTTTCAACTCTAAATGAAAGTATTTGGCACCCATTAATAAAACCCTTCATTCTCCTTATACCACCTTTCATCTTTCCTGATCTGTATCAGTTCACTAAATTTGTATCACAACGAAGACTTAAAAGGGAAGCTGCTCCCCAGAATCTTTCATTATTCTTTCAACCATCTACTTTACAAAAGGTGGCAGAGAACATCAACGTCCCGGCTGCCAACAAACTGACCAGGTAGCAGAGGCCTTCACATGGGTTGACCTGATTTCACCCATAAAACAGATATGCCTCATGAGTCAGTTATATTTGTGCTTCTAGCCTAATCCCATCATCAGTAAAGATACTCTGATGTAGTACCTATTAAGAATGCTATAATCCTTTCAACAATCCTATGTAACAATACAGTGCTTTTTTTGCACAATTAAAATACTCCTTGAATGTTATGCATTGCACTTGCATGATCCTTATTCTATGAATGTATAGTTGTGCTCAAATTACAGTTCTTTCCAGATGGAAAAATCTCTTCAGATCATCTTCTAGATCCTTACAGTACAATCACTTTGGGTAATTTAGCAGGAAGCTGAATATATGCTGTAAGTTTGTTTAGAATTTTTAACTTGAAATCTATTCATAACACTGATTGCCAGAACTGTGCTTTGAAAAAGCTGGATCAACAGCTACAACAATTAGGCTATAAGCTTACTACACACCTTCAATTATAAACATATTTTATATTCTCCCCTTTGAATTTTTTTTTTACTTCCACTTAGCCATATGAGATCAGTAAGTAATACACACAACCTCCACGTGAATGAGGACGTGTGTAAAAGTTACAATGTAGGTTACACAAACTTACAGGCAGCTTAGGATAAGGGCCTTGAATAAATGTGGAATTTCTAACCATGAGACCCAGAATACAAGTATTATACAAATTGCTCTAGCCAACACAGGTGACATTCACAGTGCAAAAAGCACATTTAGAAATCTATATGGAGAAGAAAATGGCACATTGTAGAGCTCTGCCTAAATTATCAAGATGGTAAAAATGAACCAGCCTGACTTACACAGATTAGGGTACATCTTCACTACACAGTTACCTTCGGTGACTGGCATGCCAATACTTCAATCTAATTAACTGAGCGTGGTTGTAAGTATTCCCACAGCAAAAGTTTTGCCACACTGCATGTGTCCTAACTGCTTTTGTAACCAGTAAATGTCCCAGACTCCTACTGAAGGATACAGACTGTCCATCAAGCTTTTAGACTATGTTAGGGACAGCTTTCTGATAAAGAAATGGACATAGTATCTAGACAGCAGGCACTTACTTGTATCATCATCTCTTTCTAACATTACTATTTTCAAAGCAATCCAGTGGATATAGCTATATAGGAGCTTTGGAGTCTAACTGAATTCCCATGAGTAAAGCCAAATTCATTTAAAATGAACTTAATTTAGGCTTAGCTTAAATAAATTAAGCATTAAATGATTCTAAATTTCTTTTGCATACTCTGTGTTCACAATATTTCCTGGCACTACAGCTCATTGTTCAAAAGTGACTTAAAAATTAATTCACTATGAGCAATTAATAACACCTTACACAAATTATGCATTTATAGCTCCATTTGCTCCATGCATCCCTATTCCATTCAGCATTCAACAGAAGCAGAATATTTAAAACAAAATATGTTAAAGTGTTAGTTTCTTTCCATCTCTAACAGACTAATTTTGGTGTAAAGTTAAATATCCTAACAAGACTGTCACAGAGTTATCATCTGCAGCCTAGATCAGTGAGAAAAAGTCCGGCTAGTGGGTGACAACTATATTTCTAAATACATGCTAACAGGAAATCTCTAAGTAATACTGGTAAGATAAACCTGCAAGCTGCTACATACATGCCTAATTTACAGTATAAATAGTCCCAGTACAGTCAGGAGAACTACTCATGTTTTAAATTATGTAGGTTTCTAATTATTTGCAAGACTAGGACTCACAGCACAAGCTGTCAGTGAATTCTTTAATTGCCTAGAGTTATTCAATTGGTCAATGTATAGAAAATTTCTTAGGCTACTGAGCTGCAAGTTTCTGTACCAATATTGTGGTGCTAAAATGATAGCAGGTATCTGAACTAGGCAGCAGTTTTAACCAGTATGCCAGGCAGTGACACTCTATACCTAGCAAAGTCTCATCAACTTCAATTCAAACTATAGTTAAGAAAGTTTTATAGCTGAACATTTTCTTATAGCTAAGATCAAGATGAAAAAGATGTGATCCAAAAGCTATTATAAACCTGCTCAAATACTTATTTCAGTCCTACTTCTTTTCTCTCACTGTCTTATCTGCATTTATGATGGACTGATCTGTTCTATCCAAAAGACGAGACTCCCACTTGTTTGTTAATTTGTCCAAAAAGAAGTCATGGAAAAAAACTGTTCTTATAGGAAAGAAATGGGGAAATGCATGCTTGCAGAATATAAGCCTTCTATTTGAGATAGCTTATTGACACAAATATAACAAAGGTTTTACCCTCCATCAAGAAATTCAGTTCTAAAAAAAAAAAAAAAAAAGGAATGGATTGGTGGATAAAGGCTGGATTTGCAATGCAGTCTGTTTAAAAGCACTTCAAACACGCTCTGGTGAACCAAGGCAACCGACAGTTTAACTTGACAAGGTGGTTATTATTTTATCCCATCTATAAGCAAAGGAATCTAAGGACTCATGAAAGCGAGGCAATATGGATTGGCTGGGAGAAGCTGGCAGTTCATTGTCAATGCTTGTTTTCGAACAAGGAGCAGCCCAGAGCTCCCAGAGAGCTCTAGTCACCAGAGGTGGCCTCGCTCCCTCCCAGGACTATTCTGTTTATTCCTACTCCACAGCAGGGTTGCTGAGTGATCTGAGCCAGATTAAGTAGGGGAATTTGCATACACATTTTAAGCATTTGGGGGCATTTCTTTAAAACACAAAACAGAAAAACTCTGATAACTATTTTACCTGTTGAGACAAGCATAATAGTTATAACTGTACTGGAAGAAATCTTGACAGTCACATTCAGCCTAGTACCCTGTGTGAGGAGGTTGCCCTGAGCTAATGCTGAACTTACCTTAGTAAGGTAAGATGGAGATCAGTGAAGGTAGAGGGATTTTTTTTTTCTTTTAAAGAGAAGGGGGAAGGAAAAGCCACCCAACATATATCCTTTCTGAGCTAAGATCCCATGGCGTCCTGTATTCCTTCCTACAGGAGCTGAAATATTACCGTGAGATGGGGCACAAAGCAGCAGCAGTCTGAAGACACAATAAAAAACCCTGGGAAATACAGCTAATGAAAGGGATTTGTGATAGACCCATCTAGTGGGAGTAAGTGTTAAAAAATAAAATTAATTAAAATCAGCAATACTTCCTCTTTTGGGGGACAGTCTAGCTTAATTTGTGGGGAAAGCCATGGAAAGCTTTCCAATATAAGCCTGGGAAAATCTCACTGATTTGAACAGAAACAGAAGTGATTGATACACAAAATGGTTCTGGAGGAGTTTTACTTCAAGTATTGTATTGCTTTTTGAGTAAATTCAAAAGATCCTGAAATAGACCTTATTTGCACTTGAAAGTTTTCCAGCCTATTTTTATGTACACATGGTATTTTTTAAATTGATTTTATTGACACAGTTATACTAGCAAGAGCTCTAGTACATGTGCATTTCTATCAATATAGGTTAGTATAGCTGTGTCTAAGTTCCTACTTAATGCCAAAATAGTTGAAGCAGAAAAACTTTCAATATGCGTATGGCCCACATTCTTAGTTGCTGTATTCATGAATATTTAAAGCATAACTCACTATTTGTGGCTCTCCAAAAACCACAGAAAATGTAGTGTACCGGAAGAACTAGAACAAACGTGCATTAATCAGGCCTACTCTGAGCTCCCGGCATCTGTCAGTAATTAGTCTGACAGCCATATATAAACACTAGCTGTAGAAGTTCTCCTGAAAGCTGTCTAATATACCAAGATTTAAACAATCATGAAATTATCATGCATGTAACACCACTGTGATTAACTGCAGGTCTAGATAAGACTCACAGCATAAGTCCACATTTTCAAATATGCCTTAAGCCATTATCAATTCACATTTAAATATACCTACTTTTTACATCGCCAAAGAACAATATGATCAGAAAACAGATTAAAAATTAGCCAGTGATATTTTTGTATAAAAATAATAAAACTTTAAGACAAAAGCCAAAGGATAAATATCTAAGATATCTTTAGTCTTCTATTAGCTCATCAAAACAGAAGTATCCTCTAAAACATATGTTACAGATATGCTACACAGTGTATCTTACAGAAATGCTACAAATGAGAACCTACTGTCTCCATTATTTGAATATCTTTCAACTGAACACTGCCAAACAGCGAACCTTCAATTAAGTTTGTCTGACAACACTAACCGAAGATAGAAAAAAAACCTAGAAAGTGCTCATCAACTTCCCTCCAAAATAAACCCAGACATCAACTAATTCTTCTCAAGCCTTTGGTGCCATTCAGATTAGGGCTCTCACCATATATTACCAGGTAACAGCAATGGGTAGTCCTAACCTGCAGCTTCAGTGGTTGATAAAAATATTAGTAACACTCCCTATTAATAAGCTCAAGCAGTTGCAATTAAAAGCAGTGATTCTGTTGTTGATCTCTGGAAGATATTGGTAGGAAGTCTGTTAATAGAAACAAAGTGATAGTCTATTAAAGGAAAATGAAGCACAGATTCTTCTGCAATCCCAACTTACTCTTTAAGGATGTCACTTAAGCAATACACATATCAATTTACCTGTGATAAACCTTCCTTTCAGCCAGTGTATGTGCATTGACTTCTTTTGATCTAGGCCAGCAGTTCTCAAACTTTAGATAAAGTTCCTCTTCTTTTCAGGAATAATTTAGGGGTCCCCTTGCATATCTCCCTATACAATCATATCTTATGCACTAATTTGCATAAAACACTTATTTGCAGACTCACATACACATATTTAATTTAAATATACATAGCAACTCTGTCAACACACACACGCTTCTTGCCCCATACAAAAGCTTGGGAATTCAGGGCTGTACCTACAGGGAGCAGAGCTGCAAAAGGAAGGGAACCGAAGGTAAAGAATATATCAACGCACATCCACACACAGGCGAGGGGGAAGCAACGGCTGGGAAGGCACTGCTGCCTCAGAGCCCAAGAAGCTTCTGAGAGTGTCAGTAACTTGGGGGACGAGTACCTTTTCTGCACCGGGGGGGGGGGGGGGGGGGTGAAGACAGATCGAGACACTGTCTACCCCCACCCCAAAGAAGAAAGCAAAGAAGTACCTGGGTCCGCACTGTCCAAGTGAAAACCTCCTGCCAGAGGCACGGAAGCAAGGCCCCTGGAGACTTCTCACAGGGTTGCCTGGCTGTGGCACTCCTCCGCCCACATGAGCTCCAGGCTCCCTCCACAGCAGTAGCAGTTTCTCTTTTGCTGAGCTTTGATGGGACCTCACTGAGCTCCTCATCATGCTCCTTCTTCCTCTGACAACTGCAACCCCAGCTCACACTAGCCAGTGGACAAGAGGTGCACTACAGTGACAGTTTGGAAAAGAACATGGTATGAAAAAGGTCTGGAAGAGAAAAACACTGAGCCGTGATAACCTTTCTCTCTGTCTCCAGTTCTCAGAGGTAGTCATGGCTGCAGTTTTCAACCCCTCACACCCAGGCATTTGGGAAGCTGAACCCTGAGTGTTCTCGCACCTTCTCAGGATCCACTCTGAACTCCCATTTGAGAACTGCTGGTCTAGTTTAACTAGCAGCATGCAAAACTAGAAACCTAACAACTTAATGCCCTCTTAGTGCATAGCAGCATACAAAGAGTGAAATAACATATGTGCTTCAGTTACCTCTGGCAGGAGTGCCATGCCATTGTATTTCAGTAGCCTGACAGCAAGGATTTTGATGAGACTCCTGAACGGTCTACAGTATTTCCAGACTTAAAAAAAAATACTACAGTGGCAGAGATGAGGATAAGCCTACACAAGAAAAAACGGCTGCCAACCTATCCCTTCAAACAGTTTGCTCAAGACTAAAAGAAACTCGGAGAGCACAACTAAATGCATAGCATTTTACTGTTATCAGTGCTTCCACAGGTTCTGTGGACACTTTTGTTATTTCAGTCCAAGAACTGCTGTATGTGTGGAAAAACTATCTTTCAGAATACAGCAACATAATTTAAAAGGTGTTTAGATTGGGGATGTTAAACTTGTACGATAAGTACATGTTGGGGAACATTTAACTTACCACAGCATATTTCACTTCATGTTTTTCCATGAACTCCCACTTTAACTCAAAGTATTATTCAAGCTTTACCATGAACTGTGGGAAACTACGGAGAACTACATGGTATAACCAGAGGAATATTTTTAAGTTTTTATGTGGGGTAAACTCCATATTTTTAAGAAAACATCACAGTAATACTCATGCCATGGTGAAGATGTTGGCATATTACTGTTGGTTCTGTCACAGAAAAACTGACGTTTAAACCTTCATGTTCCCCCTAGGATTCTTTCAATGAATTGATACGTGCACAGATTTTCAACGCAGGTCCAAGCTTAATATTCATTGCACTCATGAGGTGATCCTCCTTCAACAAGAGGAGAGCTTGTCCATCAATTTCTTGTGCTCTAAATTCATCTGCAATATCTTGACAACCTGCAAGGGAACAGAAAGAAAAATTAGTAGGTTAGAAACGTGCAGTGTTACACAATTCCCAATACTTGCACCTTCAGCTTGTGGAATCTATAATGTATGCAAGAGTTCAGTAATATGATGGGAACTTCTGAGATAATCTGAAAGTCATCTTCCCTACAGCCTCTAATAACACTGTAACTGTAGGAGAATTACTCATTGGAAATTTCAAGTCCTTGTGTAAACAACTTTCTCATTTAATTAAAAGGAACAATTGCCATGACCTCAAAATTGGAAGAGACCGGCAAAATACCACAGAAATAGCAGTCAAGTAAAAGCATCATTCATCTGGGTTCTTTTCAGCAATAAAAAATTGTGCATATTATGCATATGTGCATTGTTAGGTACAATTCAAAGAGAAAATTGACTTACCCACAATTTCCAAAAGCAGTTTTTTCCATCCATATATTACCAATATTGGGACAGATGCATAGAATTTTGAGTTTTGGGGTTTAGCAGAACTGTCTCAGTTCTAAGGCTGTATCAGTTATCTGAGTGAATATTCCACATACAGCAATAACTCACTTGACAAGCGCAACTTCAGACTGGTTGGATTTTTTTTTTTTTTAATGAGAAATTTTCCTGAACACTAATATTCTTGGAAAAACATGGTCTCAGATTGCTGAGGCTTACAATATAAGAAAGGAGGAAACTGCATGGGTCAGACTGTCCCAAGTTACTGAAGGCCCTTTCCACTGAAGAACACTGAGGGAAGGAGAAGGTCCCTCGAGAGAAGTTCTGTTAACCAGAAACGGTCAGTTATGCCTAGCTGTATGGCAGCTCTGTTATATGGACAAATATCTTCTAACAAGGCGAGTAAGAGCACTCATTATCAGTTGTTTATGTGAAGCTTCTTTAGCTTCATAGCCATGTGTTTCTTGTTTTTAATAGATTTGTGTTCTCAGCCCACTGGTCTCTCCTTCTGTCTTAGAGCCTTTTAGGCACATTTTCATTTGTGCTCCACCTTCCATTCCTGCTTTTAATTATTCCTCATTTAGGCTTATTTTCTTGACTTCGTATTTTTGTCTTTTCCCTTTTCTAAAAGTACAATATTACAGAGCTATTAAGACACTCTGAAGAACTCTTTTTCCACCTAGGATGAAATGAACTGAGTAATTCAATGTCCTCTTGAGAGCTCAGATTTAAATTCTATGAACAACAGATACCATCTAATTTCCTGATGGACATATAAATGTGTAAAAGACAAATAGAAAGGAACGTGTAAAAGACATAAATAGAAAGGAAATGTGGAGGGAATACTGACATCCAAATCTTAACTCATTTTGAATTATTACTATGTAGTGACAGTAACATTCAAGATTAGAAAAGGCTAGCACTTCACAAGGAATAAATCAACTTTTTCTTAATGGTTTGTTAAACAGACCTGGTGCAACAATTAGATGCTTCTTTATTAAAGAGAGGATAGGGCAAGATTAAAAGATAATGGAGTAATAATTCGAAAAGAGAAAAGTCTTGTAGAATTTCATGGTACCTCTGGTTTTACGCTAAATCTCTATAGTTTAGGCTACACTCAATAAGCTATACCCCCCAAAGTAAAATAGTTATTGTGCAGCTGCTGAGTGATTTTTAAATCAGTAAGGACTATTTGGTATAGCATTTAGAACAATGCAACTTTAATACCTGATAAATGCCCAGTTCTTGGGCATTATTTACTATAACAAGAAATAAGAGTGGTATCATTTGGGGAAAAAAAAAATCCGTTTGTCAAAAACCATATTTATACAGCCACTAAAACATCACGGAAACATTAAACTGTTTTAGTGCTTGCATGTATTCCATAACATTTACTTTTAGTATTTCTGGTACAGTGATGCATTAGTGTAGTCCAGCTACAAACTATAACACAATAAATATTAGGACATTCTTCAGGAGCCCAGACTTATCACAGAACACCCGCAATGGTACTGCCAATTCTGGCTACAAAGTGAAGATATTGCCGTCAAAAACATGAAAAAAAAATCTTAGATAACTGGCTCCTGTAGAAATAACCAGCCTTAATACCAACATAAATGTTCTTAATTATTTAAGATAAAATAAGAGCGATATAAAATAAGAGCGATATAAAATAAGAGCGATATAAAATAAGAGCGATATAAAATAAGAGCGATATAAAATAAGAGCGATATAAAATAAGAGCGATATAAAATAAGAGCGATATAAAATAAGAGCGATATAAAATAAGAGCGATATAAAATAAGAGCGATATAAAATAAGAGCGATATAAAATAAGAGCGATATAAAATAAGAGCGATATAAAATAAGAGCGATATAAAATAAGAGCGATATAAAATAAGAGCGATATAAAATAAGAGCGATATAAAATAAGAGCGATATAAAATAAGAGCGATATAAAATAAGAGCGATATAAAATAAGAGCGATATAAAATAAGAGCGATATAAAATAAGAGCGATATAAAATAAGAGCGATATAAAATAAGAGCGATATAAAATAAGAGCGATATAAAATAAGAGCGATATAAAATAAGAGCGATATAAAATAAGAGCGATATAAAATAAGAGCGATATAAAATAAGAGCGATATAAAATAAGAGCGATATAAAATAAGAGCGATATAAAATAAGAGCGATATATAATTCCACAAGTCAAGTACTAAGTAAGTATTTCTGTGAAAAGTATCACTATACGTCCAACCTGAGATCTGACCACGGCAATTATCACACCACTGCATTTACAAAGGATCAGACAGATCCAGAGATTTTTTTACATTTAAAAACAAAAGCAGTCCTATTAAAATATATTACTGGTTGGAGGTGGTTTGGTTTTTTTTGGGGGGGGGTGGGGAGTGTTAAAACAAGATTGGTTATATGAAGCATTCTGATGCAACTTTTGCTAAAAACAAAAAAGCAAACAAAAAACAACAAAAAAGCCTTTCAGAGTCATTTTGAAAAAGCAAAAGATGGAAGCTGAATGTGTTTCAAATCCCTCATCCGAGCACATTTGCGTATTCTGAAATGCTTTCGCAATTAGTTGTTGTGCAATAACTTGGCAAAAAAGAAGGGGGGTGTTGGAAAGCATTAATTTTGCAACTGATGAAAGAGAGAAGGAAGAGTTTTGTTTTCCCTGGTCTCTGCGGATTGCATCAAACACATTTTACATGCATATTTTACAAACAGCATGACAAAAATAATTTATCTTTCTTATTGCTTGTATTATTCAACTTCGACAGCATATGAAAAAGTATTTTTTCAAGTGTGGCTTGAGAATATATTGAACATAAGAAAAGCCCTAATTATCCTAAAATATGAACATAGCTATGTAATAGTATAAATTCTGACATGTTGTAGATATCATTTAAATTTTGATTTTTTGTAATATCTGAGAAACTAGGCCTTAATGTGGAATGGAATGAGTAATTGTAATAAATTTGCACTGAACACAGAAAAATATAAAGTCTGCTTAAATTTGGAGATTAACTTGTTTATAGAATAAATATGAAAAACAGATCCAGCAGCTGGTGAAATATTCTACAAGTAATGGTTTCTAAACAGAAACCACATTTTAAGAATAATATTCTTGTTTTCAAACTGGCAAATGAATCAGCAAGCAATATGCTTTAAAAAGGCATATTTCTATTTGTATTTCTATGGTACTTCAAGGTTTCTAGGACAGGAACTATCTTTTATTCTTTTACAGAATCTAGGATCAGGGAGTTACTGAGTTAACTGGAGCCTCAAATCTATAAAAGTTAAGATGCAGAAACTTGAAAGAGCAGATCTTAAACCTAAGGAGCTTTGTTTAATAGACATCACCAAAAGTTTCCAGAAGTCAATAAAGTAGCTTAATTGCAATTTATAAATCATCAGAAGAAAGGTACTTCAAGGATGACTTTTGTTGATTTAAGGCATCCCTAACTCAATTCCTTGTCTTACCCACTCTGTAAAAGATTAATTGGCACAAACATGCATATGACTTGGCAATGAAGATATATTCTTACAGGATTTTAGCTTAATGGGCTATATAAAAAAAAGGTTTATCACTGCTATAAATTCCAGAAAAAGTAGAAAATCAGTAACAAACTTAACCTGTGAGTCACACGTGAGTGACGTGGTTAAGCAACGAAAATTCTTGTATGACTGCTATTATGGAGACCTGCCTTGTCACCTGTAGAGGTTACAGTATCTGATCAGATAGAATGGCATCCGTGGGAAAGGGGAGGAAAGTGAAACTTTAAAGCTTACGAAAGTTAGGAAACGACAGGCAAATAAATGTCAAATAATCTGAAGATTATATACAGATAGCTATGAACACTGAGCTAAAGAAAAGGTATATAAATAAAGAGAAACAAGATTTTTTTTGAGAACAGATTGAGATATTACATTTCCTGCGTCTTCATGAGTATTCAGAAGCTATATGCAGAAGTTTTCTGTATTTCAGGTAGTGCGCAAAGCTACGCAAACCAAAGTTTAGCTTTATAGAAGAAACTGGCATATTCTTTATAAGTGTCATTTATATCATGAAAGGTCTTTCATCAATTGTATAAAGGGAATGAACTCCTTTCTTGCTTTTTCTATTGAATAAGAAGCAAGTAAGGAGGGAAGAGAATAAAAGTGTAAAAGGGAGGAAGTGTGTCTGATCTCTCTACTGACCTCTTGAGAGAAATCAGACTGAAGGGAAGAACACCTTTAGTCTCCATCAGCTGGGGTGCAACAGCAGAAATGGGACTAGTTCTATCGACATGAGATTTGTGCTGAAGGAACAAGCAAGAGGAAACAAATCATATTTCAGTCTCTGCCACCAACTAATGAGTACACTAGTGCTGTTACCACACCACCTTTTCATCACAGTGATACTAAAAAGCAGGGAGCTCTACTGTTGCAAAAGCAGAACAAACTATTCACATTACATACCAGGCAAAGAACGTATAAAGGCCCAGACTTCATCAACGGTCCACACGGACGGGTCGGTTTGCACCACTGGTAGCAAGTCAATGCTCTCTGGCATTTTCCTGATTCTTAGCTCCCTAAGTTCACGTTCTCTCTCTCTTTCACTTTGCCTTCGCAGACGGGTGGTCATGGCGGCTGGAACAGCATCTTCGTGAGAAGCCATATCTTCTTCTGCAGATGGATAAGTAATTGGAAGCTGGAAAATGTAGTACAAATACACTACAGTATTATACTTTATTTGTAATTCCCCAAACAACGCCATAGTTCTAAGCAAATATTCCACAGACCTGTCTAAGAAAGTGATCTCGTGACGCCCCATCAGGGCCACTCGGTCGACGCCCGCGTCGCCCAAGGCTTTGGCTATCTGATTTCCGATTCCAGCGACTGGTCTTGTCTGATGTAAACAGCCCAAATTTCTTAGTGCAACTAAGGCTGTGTCTAAGGAAGTAAGGTATGTTCAGTAATGCATTAATACTTGTTTGGACAAATTCAATCAACTTAGCAATAAAATTACATTGTTGTCTACAGAATTGTTGCCTAAAGACATCAGGTGTCACAGAAATACAAGAAAGAAAGGTATCTCCAAGGCCATTTATTCTTACCCTTTGCCTTGATGCAAGATCAAGTACATCTAGATCATCCCTGGAAGATGCCTGTCTTTCCTGTTCTTAAAAATGTCCCATGATTGAAACACCATTGTGTTTTATCACATATTCCAATCCAGCTTCTCTAAAGCATCCTCTAAAAGCCTAAAATCGTATTACATCTTTTGCTTCCATTTTCCTCTGCCTGGCTGATACCCAGTCAAAGGAGGATGGAGGCAAAGGAGCCGATTTCCCTCTTAAGATTATTTCACTAGTAGCGTCCCAACAAGTACAAAGTAAAACACACTTCCACTACTTAAAATGTGAATGTCTCACATTGGGGACCAAAAGAGGAGCAGACATGAGAAAGGTGGTTTCAAGGCACACTGATGCAGAGAAGAACTAAGTAGTGATTAGAAAGGGGAAACTACTCCCCATACAAGAAAATTTCTAAAACATCTGGGATGTCAACCATACAGGAACAAATGGCAGCTTTGGAAAACACTAATTATGCATGCTCATAAATTTTTCTATTTTACTCTATGCAAATAATGAATTTTTATACTATGTTACTAAAAACACCTACAGGCCTTTTTAGTCTATGCACCATTTCATCCATGCCAAGATAATTCAGTGCTTTTTCCAGCATAGCACAAAACTGTAGGAAAGCCCATCTAGCCTAGTATTTTTTCCTCTAACAACGTCCAACAGCAGGGAGAAGAGAATATGAATATGACAGATAAAGCGATTTGTGGTCCAGGGACATCTGAGCCAAAGATGGTTTCCAAACACTGAGTGACTCTTTATGGATTTCTCCTACGATCCCAGCCTCCCCACAAGCCCAACCACATCAACAGCCCCCTCGGTGAAGAGCTCCACAACTGCAGTTCCTAGGAAGAACTAATTCCTTTTGTTTGACTTCCTGAAGTGTATCAAATTCCACAATAGTCGCCTGTACCTATAGATTCTGGAAAAGACGATCTCATTTTTCACTGTTTACTTATTTTTCAATACCAGATACTATTTAGGTGCTATTCTATTAACCAGGCAGTGATAAACAATAACAAGGCAGAGTACCTTTTGGCACAGGATGTGGAGCAGAACCGTTTTGACCGTAAAAACTTATCAGAATATCCCATTTTTCCACAAAATTCACACTTCAGAAGATCATTTTCAATTTCATCTAGTCCCTCTAAAGAAAGGAGCGAGACATAAAGAAGTCAGTCTCAGCGACAAACAAAATGACATTCAAATTTCTCATCTCTTAAGGAAGCAGGCGGAAGATTTTCAAACACATTTACTGAAAAGATTTGAGTAAAGAGAAAATTATGCCAAACCAAGCAAGTCATAAATTTCACTTTTATATATACAAGACTTTGAGCAGACTGAAGTTTCAATTAAATTATTTAACCAGTTTAGCCAGCTTTTTTGTTAAATTTCCAACTATCCAGAGCAAGTATGCCCTCAAACATAGTAAAAAGTTTTTAAAATCTGTAATGATGTGACATATTAAGCTAGTAAAATGCTTTCTTTGAATAAGCCACAACTACAACAAAAAGGAGGACTTCTTGAAGCAAATAAGACATTGAATCTCATCTATGGATAAGAGAATTGGAGGCCAACATTTCAAATAAATACTTTTCTAAACCATATACATCCTACTCAATGCGGTTCTTCGAAATATAAGGCTGCAGTAAAATTTACTGCGTTAAATTCTCCCTTTTCACATTTACTTGAAGCAGCTAAAAATTTGGTCAAATCCTTGTCGGACTCATTTGATTACCTTTGCACTCTGACAGGTGCTTGCACTAAGCAGAATTCTTGTCTCAAAATACAATTCATATATTATTCTAAAAATCTTACTGTATACATTTCATCAGCAGAACTGATAGTGCAAACTACCTGTATGTGATTCTGTAGTGCTAGTTACAAAGGCTGTGATCAAAGTCCCTCAGGCTTAAGTCTTTTTCAGTACAATGTTTTGATCAGGCCATGTAACATATTTTCCAAATTTCACACACACAAAGGCATCATAACAGGTCTGCAACTGGTATTACAGTATACATGCTATCAACCTTTTCCTTCCACTCCTTCTCTTAAGAATGCAAATCCCCCTCTTGCCCTTTCCCCCATTTTTTTTTTTTTTTCTTATACTCATATGTGCCTAGGAAGTTATCAAATCTGCATCTTGCTGGGACCAGAAAGGATGTGGATTTCTAAGTATTTATCCCAGAGAAGTAATTCTCTCTCCCTTGTAATAAAAGCAGATCTAGTTGTGGTACCTTCACCAGCTTCACTTGCAGGAAATATCCTATTCATTCAGAACAGAAACAAAATAGTTTGAGTCCATCCTACATTAACTTTGCATAGGCACCTTAAACTCCAGCTGGAAAACCGCAGAAATCAATGCAGCTGTTTGAAAGCTTGTCAGATGCTATTTATCCATGACACAACCTTTAGCTAGCAAGCAGTTCTAGTCACCACTTGGTCCTAAAACAGCCACAAAGTACAGCTCTCTGCAAAGCACATCATAATACTTTAGTGTTGATGTGATTAAAAAAAACCACAAGACAATGAGGACTTGCACTGAAGAGAAAAGATCATGCTCTTCCATCCACACCAGCTGCAAAAACACTTTCCTTGACCTGATATTCCAAAATTGATCCAATAAAATCACACAATTTTTGACATCTGTCACAAGCAGATCCAGAGGAATAATTTACAACATTTACCAACTCTTCTAGTTAGTTCCTGTTAACAACTAATACTACTTTGCTCTTATACCTCTTTCAAATTAGATTCAGATTATAGAAAGCAGTTTGGTGCACTGAATTTGATACCTTCAAGCAACTAAGCTTTCACTGAAAAAAGAGCATCTGTTCTTGCTCTGTTTATTATGTGAATTATTATTATGTGTTCCAAGAAATATTTTCAGACTAAACACTGCTGACTCACAAACAATTGTGAAAGCACTTAAGAAAGTACTGATCTTAAAGTTGATTAAAGTTGACTTTTAAAAACTTTATAAACAAAATCTAGTTTAACTCATTACTCCCTCATGCATGCAAGAAAGGAAAGGATTACAGCATCTGATCAGTTTACAGTCTACTGTTACAGATTGTTTTTACAACATTTGTGAGACGAGGAGGTATTCTTCCTACTCCCTGTGAGGAAGAACCTAAACACCTGCTGACAGAGAAACACCAATGAAAGAAAAAGTAGAAAAGCCCAGAGGAATGCACTACAAGGCAACAAGATAAGCATACATGTCACATGCTGAATGTCTACACCTTCTTCAGGAAGTGTTTGATGTAGGTAGAACATGGCTTGTACGTAGTTCAGAAGAATATCACCACCTCTGCAAAACAACTTAACTTTCGGCATGGAAAAAATTATCCCTGTGAGCTATCTGTGAAATACATTATCTGGAGTGAAACTGGCACAAACTGAAATGTAACATTTTTGTCTTCATTCCCATAAGTAAAAAGAACTGTGTGCCACATGGCTACAACCATGGACAAAATACATTTGTTTAAAAATTCACAGGACTAAACAAACATATATTTCTCCCACGTTTCTAGTTTTCCTGTACTTTGCCTCTTGCTATTCGTCTTCTATATTCACATTTTTGATTTCATATAATCAGTTGCAAAAATTGCAAACTAGCTTTTTGTTTTAAACTCCATTGAGCTCTGACACTAGCTAATGTAAATGCAGGTATCAAAGTTTAATTTGAAAGTGTACGACTAAGAAATTGTAAAATGCAGTTTCAGTGATATTATCTCATGAAACTGCTCATGAACACTAACTGTTGTACTGTTAAGGTGACAAATAAAAGCGCTAATGCAAAATTAATAAAGCTGAAAATGCAGGAAAGGTTATTTGAATAGCATCTCCGATGTATCAGGATCCAAGGATATAACTGAAGTCAACAAATCCTCAGGCAGTGTCAGACTGAAAATTACCATGTGGCAAGTCTCCAACTTCGTAAGCTGGTATCACACATGAAAAAAACTGGGAATGGGAAACATATCAGATCTTGTCAATTTTGGAACTGAAGCTAAGCAAATACTAGAGATGCATCCTTCAAAGAAATGTCTTCCTATAATATCAAAAAAACACCCTCATCTGATATTCAAACTAGATCACACAACACAGAAAAATGGGACAACATAAACAGTGAAGCAAAAATTGACACTAAAGCCTTTTCTTTTACATTAGGTGTTTCTATCTTATACACAGAATGTATATCCTGTTTTACAATGAGAAAAACTCCTTCGTTTGACTTCTGTGTAGATGCCTCTCGATGCTGGATGTCTCCTAGCTCATCTAATGAGTAGCTGCAAATTGCGTACCTGGATCAAACACCAGCTGTCAGGAGCAATAACTACAAACAAAAATGTGAATGTTTGAATAACTCTGTAAAACAACAGACAAGCTGGTGAGATCTACTGAGAAACGACAGTGCACTGTTGATGCTGAAAGGATCTTAGGGAATGCTATTAAAAATAAAACTGAACTCAGATCCACTGAAACAAGCACAAAAAAAGGCCAGAATAACTACTCCATCAGAGCTGCATATATTCTAAAAGATGCACCAGAAGGCAATAAATTTCTTTCTTTTCAAATATGCTGGAAAACCCAAATACATTAACAAATATTCAGAAAGCTGTGCTGTTGATTAAGAAATCAGGAAGTGCGGTTTACTATGCACAGTCATGAGCTAAGAGATTCACAAGTCTTACTTCACATGTGTAGAAAAGTAGTATAAAGTAGCATAAAAGCAAAGTAGTATAAAAATGGATTTTTTACAAAGCTGTAAAATAATAAAAAAAGTCAAACAAGTCATAAAATTTACCTTTTTTTTTTTTTTTTTTTTTAAGCCTCTTGTGCCTGATGCTTTCATGTCATTGCTCTTCCCTCTGGAAGAACTAGTTAAATGGAAACTCTCAATGGGAAACTATACTACCACTTCCAGCTACAGAGAACCTGTATAGCAATAACAGCAATTTTTAATTAAATAAAGTTTAGAGAACTTCAGGTCATACTACAGCTCTCTGCTATTAATATGCCAGATGCTTTCTCAGAGGAAAAGCTAGGGCCTGGCCTTATGAAGCTGGCTGCCACGCCTCCGTGAAGCTTTGTGAGGAACATGGTATGGGGCCTCTGGTTTGGATTTAAAAAATAATAATAATATTAAAAAAAAAATCACACAATAGTCTACTGAAGAATAATTTTAAAATTGAATTCTAAAAACTCTGTTTCTTCATTTTTCTTTTTAAATATGTAAACAACTTAATTACAACACAATTAAAAGAAAGCTATAGTTACAAAGGAAAGCATCTGAAGTATCGTACATTGCCTAAACTGAGGTTGCTACTGAAAAATGCAGAAGGGCTCTGGACTGTACTGAGACATATTAGTAAATGCAACCACACAATCAGCCATGATCTAGGAAATCCTGTTTTGTGTTTTATTTTCAGACACTTGTTTCCATGAATTCTGACTTCTTTGCACAGATGCTGCCTCAATATTCAGGAGAACTGCAACCCATCAATATTTCCTTTCAGCGACATATTTCCAAGTTAAGCCAGCTATTACTAAAATCAGTGCTACAAGTAGTAACGTAGCCTTCATTGAAGCATCAAGATACTTATCACCTGACCTGTAAAGTAAATCAGCCTTAAACAAAAATCCAACAGCATTTACTTAACTTCACTATCAACACATACTCTTCTTGAATTCAGAATGCTTTGGAAACCGAGCTTTTTATCCTCGATCTGTAATCCTTGACTTGTAAGCAGTAACAGAAGTCAGTCTTTAAAGTAAAAAATAATGTATCAAAATTTAGTAATCTAAAAGATTGAATTTTGAGCTAATTTTCTCACTAAGATGCACAATGAAACAAGGAACTTTCCTACCGCACTTCAACAGCATTCACCAAGACAGAAACCACAGTAACTAGCAAATTGTCACTGGTGTGGCTATCTTGAAAGTCCTTATGGGAAAAGATCAGAAAAGGAATATTATGGATATTTTAACTAAGTGACAATTCATAATGCTTGTAGTGGGAAGACAAACTAACAGCATATAAATAACTGAAGCCCAGTATAGTGACACTTCTTACTGCTCAGGACACTGTCCCAAATCTGTTTCTTTTCCAAGCCACTACCCCAATGCAGACCTTCAGCCTCATTTTGTGTATGAGGGTCACTGTTACTGCCACTGCTGCTGCATTTGCCTCTTGCTACCCTGCTCACTACAGTTTTGATATGAAAGAGGGAAAGGAATTATTGTAAAAGAGATATAAAGTAAGAGTTACAGTAAGAACTTTAAGATAAATTGAAACGGATCACCAAAAACAGCTGCTGTGTGACCTCTCAAGCTGTGGAACAGAAAAATCCAGAGGTGGCACAAAAATTCTAGACTTTAAAATCTTGACTGAATTTATGCAAAAAGTTGAGTTACAGAATAGCCTGTTTTTTTTCTGGGCAAAGCCAAGTTTAATTTCCATCTCATAATATTAATGCGGGCACCTACATTTGGGCTTGAACAATGATAATGGTGTAACACATCCAAAATACTTGATTGCTGGGTTCTAACAAATCCATGATTATGACTATGTGAGATACTGCATGAGGAACTCTATTGAAGACATTTTTAGCTAATGAGCTGGGCTAAAAAGCACTTTATTCTAAGGAAGACAAGTGCATAGTTTCTTGATATTTGTGTGCATCTACAGCAATTGCTGTTATTAGTGTAGTTAGCTACAAACATTTGAAAATAATTTCTATTTGAGATAGCAGAAAGAGAACTGGAGATAGATTCCACTTGTACAGACAGGATGGGATTCTGTAACATATACAGAACTGAAGGGAAGAATAGATATTTAAACAAAAACTACAAACCTTCTGCAATCATATCTTCTATCTCAGTGTCCGATGAGTTGTCTGCATGTTTTGTATTCTGCAAGTCTGATTCAACACACATAACACTCATGATTTGACCCTCCACTAGCAATCTTTTTTCTGCAGGCTGTTCTACCAGCAAAGATGAACGACTTACCTATTACAATAAAAGCAAAGCAACAATGATTAACTGAACAATTAATAATAGAAAATAATACTTACTATTCATCAGCTGTAACTGAACCCAACATCACAGTTTCCATTCTTTATCAACAAACTGTTATGATAGTGCCAAAGGTGCAGATGTATTTTCCTCAAACAAATACAAGGACATGTTCCTACTTTGAAAAGCTTGCAATCAAAATTACATTTAACAAATGAAGAACCACATTAAATATAGAGAAATGAAGGAACAGGAAAATGAGATATATATTAAATTAGTAAGGCAGAAAATACCACCCTTTAAAAAAAAAAAAAAAGAGGCTCACAGGTTTTCAACTGGCCATTTGCAGATTTTAAATTTTCAACAGTGTAATTCTTACCAGATAAAATACTAATCACACCACTCTCAGCAAGGGGCCTTCCAGTGCTTTAAGTACAATGTTTTAACATGAAAGCAGTACCAGTACTAAAAGATTCATGTCAGAGGTTTAAATTAAGATATTACTGAGGTATCTAGGAGACAGACAAACAGAAAACAAACCTATCTCAAATGTTAGACTAAAATCATTTCTTTGTAGCTATCTCCAGATAATCTGTGTTCAACTGTGTCTCTGTTTTCATTTAGTACCTTTCCATCCAGTGACACTGGCAAGCCAAACAGCAGCATGAATTCCTGCTGTGTACATAAGACAACAAGACACAAGCATACTGAAGTACTTCAAGAAACAAGCTACCAATCAGGGAAAAAAGTTCAACCGCAAGGTTTGAAAAATTATTCAAGGTTTAAAGACCTAAATAGGTGGTAGCCACAAATGTTTTAAAAATTATTAGTAAAAAAATTTATAGCAATTTTTAAACTTACAGGGAATGGCTCCAACCCCTCCTGAATCACAAAGCCCTCAATAACATGGGTCAGGATCTGTGGTTTAACAATAGCCTGTGGAGGCTTATTTTCTAGGCTAGGAATGCTATTGGGCATTGATGTGCTGTTGCTCCTTGTTGTCGCTGCTGGAAGCAGAAGAGGTGGTGGTGGAATAGAGGCATGCGAAGGGTCAGATGGAGATTTAATTACTGAAGCACTGACTGACGATGTCACTGAAGGTAGTCCCACATGTTCTGAAAGAAATAACAAAATATTTTATTTCAGTATTCTAGAAAGAAGAAATGATAAACACCTCCAGTTCTGCATCCGTGATCCTCCTAAAGAAGGTTTTTCCTCTATCATTTATAGACTTTACCTTCAAAACAAGATGATTTGCCTTGACAGAATATTCCACAGACAAATCATTCTCATGTTTACATCATTTCCCTTTACTCAGTACCTAACTGCAACCATCGTTGACCATAACAAAGGTAAAACCAAAACAAAACAAAACACACTTCTATAGCCTTTAATTACCTATCCAGATCACAACATCCATGAGTCAAGAACAGAAATCAGTATTTTCAAACACAGGATTCTCAGAGCTGGATAGCTGAAGTATTTCTAAGGAGAAATTTCTAAGTATTTCTTTTTTCAGAGATACTTTGCAGCCTCAATAACCTTTATGGTCACAAATACATAAGACATCAGCCACTAAGCACCCAGCTGCCGGTACAAAAACCCAGCTGCAGGAGCCCAAATTTAGAAAGATTGCACCTCCAAGTATTCTAAAAGACACTGCACTCATCTATGGCAGTGTGTGTGTATACATATGGACTTTTAAAATCCATATATAGATATGTGTATTATATATGTATGGATGGATTTAAGCAGAAAGTCGTGTGTGTATGTGTGTGTGTACATATAGATATATCTATATGTACACACACACACACACACACACACACCTTTCTGTTTAAATCCAGATTTTCTAAAAAAATATTTTGAAACTATAGGCCATATCATATATGTACCAAAGAACCTACTACACTACATACTGCTCCTTCGGGTAAGGAAAGAGTACACGTATTTGATTTTGGAAAGTGTTGGCTTTTACCTCCAGTAAACATACCATCTGATTCAGACATCCATTACCATGTTTTTTTGATGAAAAATAGGAGTATTTTGTCCTCTACCTCATTGATTTCAGGAACTCATCAGCACAGAACACACTGAATGTCTGTAACTGATAATGTGAAGTAGCCTACTGTCTTGTTGGCTTCAACAGAAATTGAGTGTATTCAGTACATCAGGGAAAGTTTCTATTTTTTGCAGCACAAAAATTGATATAGGCAAGTTTGTTTGTTTGTTTACAACTCACTGAAGAAAAAATTTCTACTGATTTTTGTTTTTTTGGGTTTTTTTGGCATCAGAACAGCTCCTTACTGTGGTATATCAAAAAATGACACCGAAGAGAATCATACAATGCAGCAGACCATCCTGACAGCATTTTCCAATTCTGCAAACAAATCTTCACAACAGATCAACCCGCATATTTTGCCCACAGCAGACAGGCTAGACTTAAAACGTAACTGGAGATTGATACCACTGTTAAAATTTTAGTATTTTAGAAGTATATGCTTCAGAGTCCAAATAAAAGATTTCTATGTTACATGCTATACAAACACATATGTAAGTTATGCTTTTAAAACTGAATTGTTCATTCTATCGTACTGATTTCCAATATACTTTATATAGTGTCTTTTACTTAAAAATGATTCTACTGAACTATAAAACCAGATGAAAGTCAAATTTTTACTTTACCATATCAATGGCTACTAGAAGTTTCTAAGCAGAAAAGCTATCTTAGTTTTACATGTGTTCTCACCTGACAAGGGCTCTTCTGAAGTAAGCGCCTCTCCGTTCCCCAGGGTTATGGCTGGTGGTGACAGAGTCGGTGGCGTGGGTGTTCTAACCATATGGACACATTCAGAGTCCTCAGGCATCTCTTCTTCACATACATTCTCCACTTGGTAAATCTGCATCCAACAAACTATTGCTTTAGAGAGATTTCCATTCTATCTTAATACCTTGAAAGAGTTGCATAAATATATTTTTTTAACAAATTATCAGTTGAAGTATTAAAATATACTAATCTCATAATAAAATACAAGTTACCAAATTGCATACAAGTCAACGAGCTCTGAGGACATCACAATTACTACAAGAACAAAACTCAAGTATTTTGTTGCAAATAGCAGAATTCTAAAATATAGGCATAATTCTCCTATTGAACAGTCCAGAGAAATTAATTGACTTTTTCAATGTCTGATCTTTAGAGTTTACTATATTTTTATTTGCACACACACACACTTACTGTTCCTTAAAGACTTCAGCAAAATGCAAGCTTTATAACATAATGACAATTTCGATAAAACTGACTAAGCATTCCAGCTGAAATTTATCCAAGTTCTTTAACACCATATTATCAGTTCATAACTCTGCCAGATGTTAACCATACAGACTGAAATTTAAAATGAAGCATATATCACAAGCTGATACTGTGGCAGAGAAAATTTCATGCTCCCATGCCTTGTTACAGAACTATTGCAACAGGTCTGGAGAGAAGGGATGGAAGTCATCCTAATGTCAGAGGTACAGTTTTTACCTTCTCCATTAAAATCCACCCGAAGCTGGCTGCTACAAGTCCCTGAATGCTGCTTAATATTCATTTGCTAGTCAGTCAGACAAATTCTTGGAAAATTCATCCTGAAGAGAAAGGCAGTTCCATCTCGGAGCTGCAGGCCTTGTGCAAGATTATTCCTTATAACTGCTAGGGACAATAGCGGCATCAGAGAAAGAAAACGAGAAACTATACTCAGAAAAAAGGCTATCCCTCTTGTTGTTCTAGTTTCACAGAGAAGAAAAGGAAAGAAGAGGGATTCTCTGGATTACAGACATGATAATGCTATGAAGGATTTGATATGAATGTATTTGTATCAGAATACAAATATATTTTGAAAGTTTAGATCTGCGTAAGCCTCAGTTAATACAACTTTGTGTTTGTAATTAAGGTAAAGCATTTACAATTAAATATCAAAGAAGAAAGGTTCACATGAAGTTTGTGCATCTCCAAATTAGTATCTCATAACTGGAAGCACCAAACAGATGAGGCTGGAGTCCTAGTATCACTTAATCATTGACTAATACAGAAGTTTCCATATTGTTTTCTATCTTATATAGAAGCATAATTAAAATGGGTATTTCAGGAGAGTATGCCAAGACTATCAGACATTAGTGAACAGGTTATAAGGTATTTTCTTCAAGCTACAAAAGTAAATTGATGTGATTTACTGACAGCCAGTTTAGCAGATTAGAATGTAAAACATCACCTTGTCAAAAGCACATCTGGCTCCTATTCTTTTGGCTAATTTCTGCATGAAATAGCAGAGGGTTGGCATTATCATTACCTTCTAAATACCATTAAAAAATAATCAGTAACACAACCTTCCTTAATCTGTTGATATCCTGAAAACAAAAGCCTACAAGAACCGTTAATTCTTCGGCTCACATCAATCTCATTAGCATGTTACCAATAAAGCCTAGCAATAGAACCATTTTCATTAACTGCAGATCATTTTACTTCATTGTATTTCACTGCAGATCATTTTATCTTACAGTGTAAGTAAAGCTAAAATTTTCAGTTAAGAACTGCAGAGCTCCTTGAGACTAATGTTGAACTAAATGAAAGGGCAGTGATTGAAACATCAAGATCATTAAAAATTCCAAAAAATTGGTACCCAAAGCATAACTTCTACACATTTAACTGCATTCACCTGTCCCTGTCACAGTTTAATGCCAGCTTTCCCAACAATGGAGGTTTTAGAGAACAGGTATTTTCATAGATTTGGTTGACTCTGTTATCTCTGGCCACAGATGATACCAAAGAGAGGATTTCTCATTCTCAGTTTGACATTAAAATCAGAAGAAATTTCTGAGCACTTACCACTGGAGTTTCAATTGGTACCGGTGGCTGCACTTGAAGATTTACTGCAACAGTCTGGGGTGGTGGAAGAGTCTGAAATGGCAGCTGGACCAAAGCTTCTGCAGCAGGAAGTTCTTCCTCAGAAACTAAAGTGTTTTGAACCAAAACTTGGCCCTGGGATAGAATTTCAGGCTGCACTTGTAAAGACTGCACAGATTGTAAAGGCAGTTGTTGAATCTGGGCTGAAGATGCTGACAGCTGAGGAGGAGCGGCAAGTGGGATAGGTGTGGACTGCAAGGCTGAATAGGGCTGGTGTGGTGTGGAGGGCACTATCTGTTGGCCTGGGGAGACTAAGCTGGGCTGATCTACTGGTCCTATATGTACAGCTGGGGAAGGTGGAAGCGGAAGATGCGATGGAAGATTGAGTGGCTGTGCAATTGGTCGAACTGGACTGGTAGTACTTTGCTGAGAAGCAGTCTGCTCTGGCTGAAGAGCTGTTGGCACAAGGGAGTTTGCCTGTGACTGAATAAGTGCCTGAGGATGAATAATTATTGTGGGTGACTGGCTAGGGGAATGAGGAGGTGGAGGAGATACCACTACTGACTGCTGAGCTGACTGGGACGGAGTAGGAGATAGCGTTAGAGGTGGAGGATGGATGTGAATAGGTGAGCAATGCTGAGATTGGACACTGCTGGGAACTGGAGGAAGACCATGGCTCGGGAGGGGTAGACAGTGCTGTGATGGAGGGGGGTCCTGACCAGAAGAAGTCTGAAGTGCAATTGGCTGGACTTGCTGCTGCTGTTGCAATATCAGCTGATGATGGGAAAGCTTTGAAGGTGGCGAATGAAGTGGGATCTGCTGATGTTTTACTAAAGAATGAGGTTGAATTGGAGAATATGAAGCTGTGAGGGAAAAGAAAAACAAAACTGACAATTAGTATTTACTTAAGTCCAGAAAACACTAAAAATATTGAAAGAAAGGAAGTTTTTACTTTAGTTAAATAAGCCAGCCCAGCAAAACTCTCTCAACCCTTTGGATATACGGTTAGAAATATCTTCTTTGACAGGATATAGTGCACAAAAACAATCTGTTAAAGGAATACATCGATTTCCAAAGCAAACTTCACCAGTGAATAAATGAATAAAATTCTGCTTTTTACATATACATAATTATATTTATACCTATATAAAAAGTATCTACATTTATCTATCTTTTGGGTGTTAGTTCTAAGATTGCTGATTTAGCCTGATCTTTTATTCAAGAATTCCACTCAACCTTTGCTTTGAAACAGAGTGGAGTGGAAATAACAGCTAAGTTAAAGTTTAGGTGATATGATTTTAAAAGACTTTTAAAAAAAATTCCAAAAGACTTCAGTATGAATCAAAACCTTTCCAGGTATTTGTCTGAACTTGAACACAAACTGGAAGTTATGCGCCTAAAAAATAGTGCAACTTCCAGAGATATCACATCATCTCTGAGTGAACCACTGACTTGGCAAGTAATTGCTCGTGGAATCTGGGTGCATAAAAACACATGTGTATGAGCACACACACACATTTCTCTCCACACACAAGCCTTTTCTTGCTTTGTCTTTTCCACTTGAGAAATAAGCCATTTATGTCTTCTTACTTATTCTGTTAGGAAAGATGGATCTTTTTCTTTTTGGAAGCAAGTTCTAACAACATTAGGGTTCAACAACTCAAGCATGTCTGCCTCTCAGTCTTACTCCTTCTCTAAAAGCTGCCATTATGCCAAGCTAGATCCTCAGAATTATCAGATCAATTGTTTAGAAAACACTCACTCTTTGAACACAAGGAAGCTAAAATATTATGAAAATGCATATGTAACAGCATGCTTATCTTGATTTACCTTCTGCTTGTCAGACTCATTTTTTAAGATGTATTTTTAATTAATTTATAAAATATTAGACTTTGGGGCACTGTAACCTATGGATTTATAAAAATACGTGGTATGAAAAATGTTCTGACAAGCTAGAGCTTTTGGATGCTCATACTGTAGCAATGAGTATAAAAAGAATAATTATTCTAGAAAGTCAGGAAACATCTATTTTTCCAGATCTACTCTTGCACCCTTTCATTCTGTATTTCTCCTGTTTCTTTCACCACCCGCCTCTACTCCAAAGTGGCATAAAGAGTTCAAGCTTATAATTACTTATAGTACCACAAATACAAAAAATTATCCACTGATTATCCAAGACCCCCAAGGTCAGTTGACTTTGGGGGCATTCCATCACTGTAAACCATAAGAGACAAAACACTTTAAAACAACTTTTTTATAGCTGTATTTTCATCCTACCTGGTGTTATTAACTGATGTATACTTGGTGTCCGTGTGACTGGTGTACTCCGACACTCTGGAGTTGGGCTCTCGCCTTTTCTATTGCTTTCTGAGGAATCTGGCTGGCTGCCCTTGATACTGGTTACAGGTTTATTAGGGCACAGAGACAACGACTGAGTTTGACTGCTGCTCTTTGGTGGACCATTCTGTGAACCTGACAATACACCCAACTTCTGACTTCGCAGTGTCAAGTTCTGAACCTGGGAAATGAACCAAATGTGCAAAAAATACATACAGATGTCTAAGAAACATCCAAGCTAAAATAGCAAATAACTAACATTACATAACACTTCTCATCCCATGTTATCAAAATAACTGAGAAGTTAAACAATTTGCTCATCATCAAGTTATCTTGTAAGTCACAAAATTTAGAGAAGAATAATGATCTTAAATCACTTCAGTGATAAAGGAAATATAGTAGTCTCTTACTGAACTTTTTAAAAGAAAGAAATGGAAATTGTTCATTACACTAATACGAATTAAAATGTATCTTTTTTTTTCTTTTTTACTATTACTGTGCCCTTACAGTGAATAACAAAGCATCTTGAACAAATACAATTTTATATTTCATACAGATGCTGTAGGAGTGCAGTAGGCTGTAAGTATGTCTGCTGAGATTATTAACTTAAACCAGAGCCTTGGGTAGTCATTGGGACCAGAATATACTGTGTTATCCACATCTTACAGTTGAGAGTCCTTTATTTCTACAGCAATATTAATTTGCCTCTTCATTATGATACCTCCAATGTCACATAAAACAAAAAGTAGGCTTCCTGAAATGTAAATCAGTCAGTGATTATTTTTAGTAATGCCCATTATACTATAGCCAGATTTTGTGGAACACAGCCCCAACTTTCCAATCCTACATGCTGAGCTAGAATTTCAATTCAAGGATAAAGACTGCCTTTGCTGCACTAATTTACGTCATACTTTACATGAAAAAAAGGACTAATCATCATCATCATCTGCTATTTACACTACATAATCCCTGTCTCATTCATCAAACAGCTAGTACTCATATAATGAACAGGTAGGTGACATTTTATTTCTCATTGCTCATTGTGTTACACATTTGAATCCTGTTCTAAAGTTTCCTTATTGGCTTGCATGCAGCATTTCTGCAATCCTATCTTTGTGAATACAAATCAAACTTCAGCACACCTTATCAGTTAAGGTAACCAATCTGAGATTTCCAGGACATGCATAGGAAAAAGACATGAAAAGAAGAAATGCATGAACAGAGGGGAAGAAGATAAAACAGAAAAGTGTCAGTTTTGGACGTGGCAGGTGTTCTGTTGAGACACTGCTAATCACTGAGGAACTTGAGTTTCTTTTTATGTCTCTCCACGGAAAAGATACTATGAAATCACTATGCTTTTCCTTCACAAACATCTTGGCTAAATGTAATACATACATATATAACCAAATGCAATTTTTTAAATTAACTGGAATTGCCTATTTGCTCAGATTTGCTTACATGGTCAATAAAGACATTTCTCTTTCTCCAAGCCGAGCCAATTGAAACCACAAGGACACATTTATCACAGGGTAAGAAAAACATACAGGGGACCAATGTTAACACTTTTCCGATGCATCATTGACTGGGTGAAACTGGATCTTTGCAGTGTCATTGCTGCTATAGAAACTGCTAGACAACCAAGGTTAACAGCATCTGGCAGTAGGGTGGTACAGAACACAGAGAGGGAGCAACATCTTGAGTTTGGTGGGGTCACCACAGCAGCTCAGCTTTCACAACAACGCTCTGCAGCCTGGGGAAAGGTTCTACTATCCCTCCGCAAAAATGTTTCAAGTCGTCGACTGGTTGCACAGCCAGGGAAACTTGTGCAAAGTGAACCTCTATGCATCAGTAAGATCTTTACGTTGTCAGAAAGGAAGCAAAGACTCAGATGACATTTCCTCACACACAGATAAACTTTGTTCTTTGGTTGTTCAATTTACACAGAGAGAGTTCTCAGAAAAAGTGGAAGGCTCCGCCAATAAACACAGGCACCAAGCAAGTCAAAAAGCCAAAGCTCCTGTGGATCTGCGAACAACACACCACAAATGATGAACGGCTGCCCTGAAGCTATTATGCAGGATTAATCATCACTACAGAAGACTAATAAAAGAGAAGATGAACCAGGTTCCAAGAAAACACCACTTTTCTCTGGTGAGACGACCAATCAAAATGCCTACAGACTAAGAGAAAAATCCAAAGAAATGTCTGGGCAAATAAAACAACAGGAATGAGAATACTGATGTTCCTGTAAGGAGTTAACCGCTCGCGTTAATCAAGATGCTTCAGATTAAATGTTGCCATTCTTGAGGTCCAAAAGAACCACCCTATTCCAGTCTGCATGTTTTTGAAGGGAGGGCTCCCCAAACATATCAAGGATATCGTAACTGACCTGACAGACCCAATCACGAAAAATCTGCGTAGTGCCACAGGCACTAATGAGAGACTCTAACTTTGTTTCAGCAGTTAAGAAGAGTCTATTCAACATGGGAAGCCAGAAGTTAACTGAAATTTTGGAAGCAATGGGGAAAAGGCCTTACAAAGCCCTTTTATCAGGGCCCAGTGATAAAAAAAAAGTTCAGCTCTCACAGTCTAGCCTATACTATACTGAAAGCAGGACTCCTGTTAGACTCAAATTCTCACAGCATGGAGTTTGCTTCACTGAATATTCAAACAAAGGGAAAAAGAAGGAAAAGAAAACCCAATATGTGCTGAGAGAGTAAGTGAAAACATACAGGAGAAGTTGCAAAACTGCATTTAAAACAAACTGAAAGCAAAGCTCCAGAAAAGGCAAAAAAGAGAGTCATAAACGCCCTCCAGGAAAGTGCACTAACCCAAAGTTGTGGACAGAAGATCTCACTTTGACTGCACTAACATTGACACAAGAGGACTGGAAGGTGACCAGCGTGATGACAATTGTCAAAAACTTTTCAGGGAGATCTGCAGAACTACAAATGAGTAAATCTGGTATTTCCAATAAGATCTAGTAGATCACTAGAACTATAATAAAGAACCAAATTAGTAAGCACGCAGACAAAGACGCCATAATGGGGAACAGGCAATATGACTTTTGTAAAGGAAAGTCAGTGCCTCACGAATCTATTGAAAGCCTCCGAAGGGGTCAAAAAACACAAGGACAGAGCTGATCCAGTTGCTGTAGTTTGTCTGGATTTCCAAAAGATTTCCAAACAAGGTCCATCACCAAAGGCTTTTAAAGAAACTGTCAGAAGACAGAAGGGAAGGTCCTTCATGAGACCATAAGTTTGCCAGGAACAAATGTTCACTTTCCACAGTGGAAGACAGTCACTAATGGGCTCTATAGTGATCTGTATTGCGACATACCCTTTTCCAGATCACATATGAATATGTTAACCAGTGAAGTGATGATACTAATTCTGCTAATAATGGGAAGTTATCCAAACTAATAAATATGAGGACTAATTATGAAGAGCTGAAGTGACATATCTGGGATCCCAAATTTACATATAAAAATGATCACCTCTGAGCTAACTGGAATTGTAATAGAAGTTAATCTTTTCATTTTTACTTAGTAGCTGCAGGGACATGGTCTCAGTTAAAGGCAGTGAATGCTGACTTAGAAACATAGATTCTGCGTGCCTACATCTGTCACAAAAATCATAGTATGATAGCAGACAAGACATTTGAATTAATTTTTTTCATGGGTGACCATTAATTGCCTGTTCTTCACTTTCTGAATGCCTGGCTTGAAACTCCAAGGTCTGATATTCAGACATGTGAGCAGTCCCAGCTGCAGCTGAAACAGTGACAGCTGTGCTTTCATCATACTGTCATCTGTCCACGTTACCTGAAAGAGGCATATGTGCAATGGTAGTTTATTACATCACATAGTAAAATATAAACACTATTTTTCCAGTCGTTTCATTCATCCCAGTGAATGTGGAATAGCATCTCCAGTGATATCTGAAATGTATTCGAAATGAAATTCAACCAATGGCAATGGAATTGCCAACCCTGATCCAGCATGGAAATAATGGGATTCCATAAGCCTCAAAATCCATTGGATCTGAATCACTTGGACATGCAAAGATGGCGAAGTTAGATTTTGATTTTATCAACATACTGATACTACTGAAGACTAAGATACTTTTCAGTTCTCTGTGTAGTCTCACCTAGAGGACAAGCAACAGTGATAAACAGTAACACAGAAATATGAGTTAAATGTAGGATTACTCTATGCCGAACACAATGAACATAGTAAAATTATCTGAAGAAATTATCTGAAGATTTCCAGAGCAAAAAGAATCTAAGTACAAAAATTAAACTTGTGAGCTCTCCAGGAGTGCATTCCTGCACAGTAAATCAAGGCATATACAGGGGCGTGCAGAACACAGCTACTACTAGATGAGTTAGGAAAAACTTCTTTTTCTTGCAACAAAGTAACTACCATTGTAAAATGCACAACTTATCTCTTGTTTTGATCTAACAGAAATCAGTTATTTAATGTGTGTGATGATGGTTAACAGAAGATACTGAAGATGTACAGAAACAGCACCCATTACTTGTTTTTATAATCAGGTAAAACTTAAGCCCAATACATCCTTGCTTCTCAGTTTTGGCCCACTGTACTGGACACACATTTAACAAATTTACACAAGCTCACCTGAGTAGCTGCAGACTGACAGGAAGATGAGGAAGATGATGAGACAACAGGAATGTCAGACTGTACAGCAGCCACAGTGGTAGCAGGAGTGAAAATAAGCTGTTAAGAAAGAAAATAAGTCAGGCAACAGACTGAAACTTTGAAATACGTGAAAGAAATTAAATACTTTACTTTTAAGGAAAGTAGTGATGTACAGCTTCTAACATTTACTTCTTTTTGCTTTTAGATAAACTTATTCAAAAAGCAATTTATTGCAGTAGTTTAAGTAAATAAACAACACTAGAAAATAATTAAGATATTTGTTCAACGTGTTCAGAAAAATATCTTTCACATACATACGTCACCTGTTATACAAGTATGGTAAAAAAGGCTTTCACTCCCATACTACAAATGGGCAAAATAAAGGCAAAAGTTAAGAGATCAGTTCCATATCTATGATATTAAAGAAAGAAAATCTGGAAGATCTCTTCAATCTGTTAAAATGTTATTTAATAAGCAGAGTTGATATAACAACTTTCTTCTTCAACTATGCTAATTAATTTTCATTCAGAGAACAGGTATCATACAACCAACCTCAAATTAGTAATTTCAAAATACCAACATCCCAATTGTCATCAATTTCTTTATAGGCAATATAGCAAAGACGAGCTTTATGGAAAGTTTTGAAGAGAGACTATCAGTTAGTTTTCCAGATTTTTTAAAAGATCTCAACTGCAAGAAGCAGCTTGGGAGAAAGCATGAAAGTATTTATCTGGAAGTAGATCAAGTTGGTGATGAAGGCTGATATTATGAGCTAACTGGAGATGAGAGTTGACCTTTTTACACAAAATGAAAGGCCTCAACAATGGAGAAAAATACATGACTCTTGATATGTTAGCTAGAAACAGCGGCAGATTGAAAGCGATATGGTACGCTGAACCACTGAGGCTAGCAAAACAATCTTGCAGCACCATTCTGTGCGGAAACAAGGAGGGGAAGTTTCTCTCTCAGAGCTGGGGTGGGGGGAAGACAGGTATTGAAATGAGCAAGGAAGGTGACATTGAGAGTCTGGATGAAAATCTGGTGTAAATGAATAGGAAAACTGGATCAAAAAAAAATCCATGTTGTTGAGACAGATTGTTACTAATAAGAAAGCAACCCCCTCCCCATACTGCTTCAGTTACTAAGTTGTTCGTGCATACAAAAGACAAAGACATGGAATAAACATACAACTTTCTGCTGTTAAATTATACTGGGTATATTCAGCACCTAGATTTACTTGCAAACCAAAGACTCGAGAAAACTTTTTCCTGGTAAATTGATACACCGTTGTTCGTAATATAATGTTTGATAATATGTGCTTTAAATCCTTATCTTGAAGTTATACTGCTTTTTCAGTACATGTGTAGGAGACCAAACAAAGAAGTTCCACAGAGCCCAATACTATTACCGCACAAGCCTATAAAAAAATCTCAGAGAACAAAGGATCACTTTTCCTAAACGTACTTCCTAAGTGCCATTCCTGGAAGAACTCATGCCTGCACCTAGGGCCTCTGACCTCTGACTTCAAATCTCAGTGTAGCATAACAGTGATTTTTCCTGTGTCATATAGTTGAGCATGAAACTTTAGAAAGCCCTGGTCATAAACTCACACAAGCAATAAAAAATATCTTTGGTCTTGACCAAGTACTGATCATGACCTGGGCATTTATGTACCACCTCGGTAATTTCCGTGAAATTGCACATGTTGTAAGAATCAACTTATGCAGAGCTCACTGCAGAAAAGGGCATCTATTTGAACTATAGAAAATGTTAAAATTTAACAAAAAAAAAAAAAGAAAAAAAACACTAAACGTTTTTCAGAACTAGCCCATCAGGAAAGAAACCTCTCTTCTAAAAATGGAAGTGCCACATTGACAGGAAATTGCAAGAATCTAACAAGTTTCATACAACTCTAAAGAGAATGAAAGCTATAAATCCAACTCAAACTCTAGAGACAATAATTCAACACAGAACAATCTTAGTTAAGTATAAGAAAATGTTAATGAAAAGTCTGAACTCTGAATGTTAACAGTGCATTAGAAAAATCTACCCAGAATATAGACAGACTCCAGTATGTCCTTTTCATAGCCAGGAAGAAAAGACAGATATTGCCTTTTTATAATTTTTCTATGCTTAATCAGTTTAATAGTTGTAATATGACCACACCTTAAAAAAAAAAAAAAAACCACACTCAAACTTCAGAGAACTAAGTTATAGCAGTCCTTCCACTCCTTTGAGGTCTAAACTGTTCCAAAAGATAGGTACTCACAAAATTAGAAACCAAATTGTCAATGCTACCTGGAACCAAAGAAAATATATATGAATCATGTATAGAAACAAATTAAAACATGACACAGCAAAGTTTTGGGGAAAAAAAAAAAAAGAACAACCCACAAGCACAAAGATTGTAAGGCCAAAACTTACCATTTGAGCTCGGAGATACATTTGAGCCTGGCTTGCACTCAGGGTTGGAGAGGTGCTCCCCAGCAACATAGTCTGTTGGGTGATACTGCTGCTGGTGGTGTTGGAGGTCTGTGAACGGCTTATTATCTGTGCAGGTGTAGGAGAGGTGGAGAGGTTAATCTAAGGAAACAAAAATATTACTTCTGTCATGGATATTCACTCATCCTAGGGTCTAAAGCCAGAAAGCCTTTGACAAAATCGGCAGGGGCAGTTGAAATCTCTGAACTGTAGAGATCTCAAGAATATTTTGATTCAATCATCATAAAACTGGATTCTGGCAAGATTGTACGCTTTCATTCTCAAACTGCAAGAAACATTTAGCAGTACATAATAAGCAGTTATGAGTATAAACAGTGACATTACGAAGTCTGAAAAATATGCTTCATAAAAATACACACTTAGAGAATATGCAACACAAACTTGTAATATTTAAGAAAAACACTTGACTTTAATACTTATGCTTCTTTAAACTTCTATATTATCTGACTGGACTGATAACATCTCCCAAGATGCTCGTCATGCAACTTGTTTAACACTTGTCAAGATCAGGACATTTTATTTGTGCCTCCATATAGGTTTTAGTTCCTCATTCTATATATGCACATTTAAAAATGACTGGAGACTAAAACTTTTCTACGATTTCATATTAAATGCTCCTCAACAATTTCTCTTTAACATCTTTTCAAACAAAAGCTGGTTTTTTCTAAGAGGTCTAACAGAGTTAAGTGCCCAGCTCTTTTTCATCACTTTACTCAAAGATTTCCTTGGAAATCCCAACCCAATTATGCTAATAGTTTAACATCAAACATCTTTAAAGACTTTCTCTCCTAAATTTAATGAATGAATGATTTTACTTCTAAGAACTGAAAGCCGAAGCAACGCTATGAAAGCTTAAAAAATACCAAGTTAAATTACTGAAGCTATGCACTGAAGTCATGAACTGCTTGAGGGCATGACTGATAAGCAGGATGTCTGTAGGACAAATGATGGCCTACTCAAGACAACTGTAGAATTGTACATGAGAGACCGTGCAAGTTACATGTATGAAGATGCCATTTAAAGAAAAACAGCATGAGCTGAACACACACAGCTGCTAATAACTGAAACCTGAGTACATTCTTTGAATGTGAATAAAGTATGTGAAAGTGCATAAAAGATGCATGATAAAAGATGATAATTAATAAAAGAATGAATGCTATATATATGAAATTAGTTAAATGTATATAAGTGAGTGATGATTTGGATTCTTTACATTTGGTGCTATTTAATCACCTGTACACAGTGTTACTATTTCTAGCTACTAAAGTGCCCTGAACAAAGAAACTAATGTGAAAAATCCAGTGAGAAATCATATTAGAGATTAAAGGTCAGGGAGTGATTCCTGTAGCGGTGTGGTAAAGTCACTGGTGCTCAGTGAGTGAGCATCAGAGCACCAACAGTGGGCTGGGACCAGGGAAGCCTCGAACTCTAGCCAGCAACAACACTGCTGGCAGCACGAATCAGGAGTGGCAGACACTGGAAGCGCAGCCAGCACTTACTGTAGTGTCATTATACTTCTATTTAGTGTTGCTGTAACAGTAATTTTAAACACACAGATTTAAATACTAAAATCTTTTTTGTTTTTCCAAGTAGGTACATAATAACCAGCGGGGGGTGGGAATGGGTGCAGGGCTTTGTTCAGTTACGTACCGAGGTCTGCGACATGCTTGACTGCTGAGTGACACTCCCAGTGGGGGAAGTACATTGCCTCCCACCTGACAGGCTTGCCTAAATAGCAAGAATACGTGTCAAACACTGAAATCAAAAAGTATTTAAGTGATGTTCATATTATTGCATAAACCATCAGAAACCCCTCTCTGCTGTTGCCCTTTCTCTGAGTTAACAGCAAAAATACTTTACTCAGCGGAACTAGTTTTCAACAAAGTGCACTCCACCCTATAGACGGATACCTACAGGGTGCTAAATGCCTGCAGCTCCTACCAACTTTCAGGCATTCAGGCACTCGCCGATTAAGACCTGAACAAAAACTACCAGAAGTGAGATCTACTACACTGTTAAGGATGCAGCTAACTGAGCAGCTCACCACCTACGGTGCCGGGGCCTTTAATGTGACGTCATGAAAAACTGTCATTATTAAAATTCACATCAGATCATTTTTATTGTGATTAGAATCCTCTAAAAATAAAACAATCTTTACAAATGCTGCAAGGAAGGCCTTCATGCTTTCTAGAATGATAATTTATGTATGCATATCTAGAATCTGATATGAGCCAGTATCTTACTCCGGCAATTCAGATTAATATAGTGACACTGATTTAAAGTTATATATTAATAGACTGCATATCAAACTCTTCTCATCCTTTCCCAATCTGATTTTCTTTGCTCTATCTCAGTAACTGCATATATATGCACACACAAATGCTTCATAAAAAAAAAAAAAGATAAATCGATATATTACCATGATCTAATAGAAAGCGTACAGAAGTAGAAGCCAGGAGCACACAAGAGTCAATCCTAGTTCTCACAACAAATGGGTATATCCCTGAAGTTTTTAAACTCTGTTTTGGTGTTTCTGCTTGTAAAATTCTAACACCCACCTATCTCTGCAGGACCATATTCCCAAAACAAGGTCAACTGAGGTCAAAGGGAATCTTTCCACTGATTGAGTTTTCACAATGGGTCTGCTCCAGTGCTCATTAATGTTAAAAGTTTTACTTCAAAAGCAAAATGCAGCACTGTCATTTAATTCCTACATTTCCATATTCAGGGTTTAAACCGAAGTTTGCCATTACTTATAATGCAGCCCGTTGTGTGGCAAGGCACACTAAAAATAATGAACATCTGGTATCTTACTTGATTTCACTGATGTATATTTCTATTTATTGCTTTCTTATCAACTTTCAGTAAAATTATGGGATGAAGATTGAAGTAGTCTATTTTAACATTATTTATTATATTGTTTGATGATTTATATGATGCATTATAATGTATGCAATAAAGCATGGAATGGAGGCCTACTGAAACATCTGTTACACGGGTCAAAATCCTCCAAATAGTTTGGTACGGTCACAATTTAAAAACAAAGTCATTAAAATACAACAGTGAATTATTGTGAGGTATTACGCTCAGGCACTTAAGCTGTTATTATGTTTGGTAATGCTCTAGAATGAAGTAGTAAACCATTATTTTTCAGCAATCTTCACTCTCACCTGTGGTACAGTTGCCAGACTCTGAAATTGGGTACTGCTTAAGTGCTGCTGCTGCAAAGCAGCAGTCTGCAGCATTAGATGCTGCTGTTGGGCTGCATACATCTGCTGAAGGTACTGAGCAGCTGAGCTAGGAGGACGATGCAAGGCCTGCTGAATAACCTGTGATGAATCAGTAGGTAATTACAATTACAAAATACACACCTTGCTGATATGATACTGAAGTTTACCTTTACAAGGAAATAAAACTAAACAAATCCTTTGCAAACCAATTACATAATACTGAACTTCCTCCATCGCCACTGTTCTCAACAAAGTTACAGAATATATGCAACACAAATAAATAATATATTCAGGTTTACAAGGAAAGCCTGGCAATCCGTTATACAGCATCATTCAATAACACTACCTCCAAGACTCTTAGGTTCTTGTCAACAAGTCCTAGAGGATGGCCTGCTTCTTGAAAGATCAGGATAGCACGTGTGAGAATCGGTTATCAAATCTAACAGAGCGGGCTGTATAAAATCCCAGGAGACCTGATTTAAAGAATAGCAAGGGGGAATGGATTCAATGAAGCAAAGAGTTACACAAAGGAAGATACCTCTGGATCCCTGCAGCCTATGCTGGTCAAGGGAATAGCTTTATCATATGTTACTTCATAACTTCTGTTTATAGCACTATTCTGAAATGGCCTAATATCCTTGGGTAAACAATATTTTATGAGAACTAGTAAGTCAGACATTAAGAAACAAGACAGCATTTAAGAATAGAAAGTTAATCTTGGGCAAAGTATCGTGCAGTGCCTGTATCGGAGCGCGCTGTACAGAAGGAAGGGACATCTCACAGCCCAGTACCTGAACAGCATGCCGATCAGAGCCGCTGTAGACAGATATCTGCGGCAGCTGTGTCCGGGAAGTGGAGGTGGTGGTGATAGTAGTTGTAGATGCAGAACACGTTGTTGTGTTTGGTTCATTCTCCATAGCGGTGCAGTGTTTGTCCAGCCTGGCAGAATCGAAATACAAATAGTTCACAAACAGAAGAACAGTACAGAAAAACAATCTAAGCTTTGCTGAGATAGAATAATGGATAACATATCTAAATTCATGTTTTGCTATTACCAGAAGCAATGTGTGGGCAGATGCAGTTTTAAACTTGTTATAACCTTAAGATACATCAAAAGTAGCAACAGGCGACCAATTTAGGACTGCACGCAATACTTCAACACCAGGGAGCTACCCAGGAGTAATGCCACACTCCCTTCCCCACAGCATAGCACAGATGCTACCGGCTGCCCATTCCGTACTTTCAGCAAGATATTTTCTTGGCAAAAATGACTGGTGGCTTGCTTTATTCAGAAAGAGATCAAAAGGCTGTAGGTAAAAATGCTTTCACTTTTTACAGTGGTACCTCCCAAAATACAGCAACAGTCATGGAAGAAACTATCTGTTTAAGCATCTCTGATGATTATTCCCCAACCTAAGCGGCTCTGCTTTTTCTACCACAGAATACAGTCTCTCTCCCAAGATGCCTTTTTTAAAACTGAAACGAATCCAATACCTAGATTTATGAGGGGTGATTAGTTTCTTTTTCACTTTTAGTTTTATGATTAACCGTAAAGGTCATAGTTGCTGTTTATTGCTTTTCAAAAGAGATAAAAAGGGGGGGGGGGGGGAGGAGGAAGATGCATTTCCTTCCTGCAAAGAAGAACTCAGAAACAATCATTTAGAGAGTTGCAGTGAGGAAAAAAAAAAAAAAACAGCATTGCCAGGTTCCTAACAAATGCCTGTTGGATTCTGCAACAAACAGGAAGATAACCAGGAATTTCAACTCACACAGCTGAAGGCAGAATACAGCGCTGCCAGACGGCTACCTTCATCTCTCAAAGTGAGACTACTACACAAGTAGGGAACTTACAAAAAAATAATACCCACTCCCTAGTAAAATTGTCCACGCTCACTTGTACTGCACACACACGTGGCACAACAGCTCCTGGTGACTTGGAACAGCTAAACCTTAATAGATACATGGTCACCTAGGACCTCTTGCCTATCATTATATTGTATAGCGCATGTGTGTATCACATACATTGCTGCATATCCCTCACCATGAAAAAATTCACGGCAGTAAAACATGCAGTAAAAGCACAAATCCCTACTAATTGAACTGAAGAAAAATATGGCTTTGTTGTTAAAAGTCCAGATCCACTGTGTACTATAGATACCATCTATCTACAGCAGAGCACAAGTCAACACACACAGATCAAGCACTTTACTTCAACAGCAATAAAAACAGCACTACTTCAGAAACCACTTTACACTAATTTCACATAATGCTAACGAAACATACCTTGGAAAAAAAAAAGTTATGTCTCCTTCAGAGGACATTAAGTGCACATCAAAATATTTACACCTAAAACTTGTCTAGCTAGTTTTAGCAGTATTATGCAACCAACTCAAATACCCTAAAAAAACAACACTGAATGCTTAATTTTCATAGTTCTTAGTTTCATAGTTCTTACACACATAGGTAAGATCTATTATTAGCAAGGTGTGCAACGCATCCCATTCTGCTAGCTAACCCACCAAAGCTCACTATTACCCCACGCTAACAGGCAATCCTTTAGCTTAAGGTGTCCCATGTTTTCAAAAATGATTTTATAATTGTCCAGGTTATTCTTGCAACGGCTATATGAAGAAAATCAAACAAGAATGAGCCCCTAAACTCTTGTTCAGCACAGCCTGGCACTGAGCTGCAGCTCCAGTCCTCCTCTGCCACCACGTTTGACCCAGTATCAGTTAGAGCCGATATCTGATCCTTGCTTGGCCACCCTGAGCTCCAGCTGCAATACAAATAACAGAGCAGCACACAGCACCCACATGCAGAAATACCAGGCCCTCTGCGGGCTGAAGTGACACTTGTTGGAAACCTCTCTTCACTTTTAGGGAGGGAGGACTGGTTTAGGGGTGATAGGGAATAAACGTGTATTTTTTAAGCAAGAAAACTAAGAATCCATTAACAGCTTAGCAGATCGATCTTTTATGACAGAAAGCGTTAAAAAAACACCGAATTAAAGTCAGACTGCTTTTACAGCACTACTTTGATCTACCTTACAGCCCTGTATATGCAGAGACCCCTTTTAACTCTAAAGAAAATAGTTCTTCCTCAGATATAAACACAATTCTGAACTTGTTCAAGGACGCTACAAAATTAAAGAGGCAAAACTCCTAACTTGCAGTAAAATTAAATCTGAAAAATGCATGACCAGGACTGTATGATGACACCACCTGTGAGCAACTTACTTTAACGCAGAAGATCCCCTCTAACACTTGAGTAACTTCTAGAAAGTGCAGTTACTAACTCTGGCTTTAAACAACCACTACGCTTTCAAAAGTAACATTGAAATACAAAACACAACAAAAAAACTACTCTGAAAAGAAGTATTTATTCAAAAGAGTGACAGTATGGGACACCGTATATTCTCAAATTACAGTGTGCATAACAAACATTCAGAAGTTTTGCTCTATTTATATATTGGGACCTTAAGAATAGTTTTGGGTCAAAGCACATATCCAAAATAAGGTCAAAAAAATATCCATTATTTTACACCAATAACCTTAAGCCGCAATTACTATATATGCACTTACACCACTAGTCACTCTTGTATTTTGGAAAGTTTGATTTTTAGTAAATGGGATAGTAAAGAGGAACACTGTTGCCATGCAGCAACAGAAAGTGATATGTGAAAAGAGAGTCTGTCGTTTTTTCACATATATATTCATTCAATTCATCGCCGCTCCTTACAGTTTAAAGAGAATATAACAGAAAAAAAAAGAAAAGGAATTTTTTCTCCCAAACTGAGCCCTACGCGGGTTCTCGGTGTACGAGACACCAAAACAAGCCCCGCCGCTCTGCCTCCGCACGAGCCCCAGCAGGCGCTAACACCGCCCAGGGGTTTTTCTTCTTTCTCTGGTAAAAAGGGGCCGGGGCCGCGCTCCGTGCAAACGCCGGCGGCGCCGCGCGGGGCGGCTGCTCGGCGAAGCGGCGCCGAGGCGCCACCCGGCCGCGGGCGGCTCCGCGGGCGGCCCCGGGACGCGGGACCGGCTCCCGGGCGCGGGCGGGCGGGTGGCGCTCGCCGCCGCCGCAGGCCGGGCCGGGCCGGGCCGGGCCGCTCCGCTCCGCGGGCCGCGCACCGCTGCTCCCCGCCCCCGCCGGCAGGCCCGCGCTGTCCCCGGGCGGGGAGGCGGCGAGGCGGCGAGGCGGCCGGGGCGCTGTCAGGGCGCGGGTCCCCGCCTACGCGCCCCGCCCCGCCGTGGCCTGGCCGCGGCCGCCCGCTTCCCCCTCCTCCGCGCGTCCCGCCGGGAGACTCGCCTCGGACGGGCCGCTCACTCCGCTTCCGCCATCTTCTCGCCTCCCTCACGGGGAGGCGCTGCGCAGGCGCGCGGGGCGCCGCCGCCGGGCACGTGACCCGCCCGCCGCCATGTTGCCGCGGGAGGGCGGCGGGCGTCGTCCCCGGGGGCCTCCGAGCCGCACTCGCTCCGCGGCGGCCTTGTCGCGCCCCTGCCGGTCCTTCCGCGCGGGGGCGGGCGGCGGAAGGGAGCAGCGGCCTGGCCGGGCACAGCGGCCTCGCCTCCCTCGCTGCCCTGGGCGGCGATGGGCGCCGCAGCTCCCCAGCGGCAGAGCGGAGCTGCGCGTGGCCGGGGACCGGCACCGACAAGTTCTGCTCCCTTGATTCCCGAGCTGTACTGGGAGAGGGAAGGAGGTCACACACAGCTCCAGGGGCGCTTTTGGGAGGTTACGGTCAGGGGAGCGGTTGCTCAGGGGCTTCAGCTGCTCTTCAGCAGTTGCACCGTGCTGGTGGTGAACCTCTGACTTCTCTGAGGAATGCAAAAGCCCCATTAGTCCCGCTTCCAGTTCCTTCCTATGAAACACTGGCCCAGAGCCTTTCCCTGCTGTAGGGATGGTTCTTTCCTTCAAGACCATCTCTCCCTCTAAATTGGCCATAATTGATCAGAGCTGAATTATGTCGTTAACCCCCATCTACAGATGGTAGCTGCTGCTGCTGCGTATTACCTAGCGTAGCTGAGGCAAAGCCCAGCCTCCTTAAAGATGAGTGGCCGCCCTACCAGAAAATGCCTAATTCAAACCTTACAGGGGACGTTTTGACAAACTCATTCAGCACCTCTCCCTCTCCGTGAAATGTCTTGCTGTGACGAAGAAATACCCTCCATCTCTTAGGAGTACGTAAGGAACATTACACATAGTCTTTGGATATACCAATATTTTCAAAGTTGCTTTCATTCCCTTTATATTCACTTAGGTCTTTGCAACAAGACATGGCAGACTACCTATATAATGGAAAAGTCTTCGTGGTGACGTTCTATATAGTTCAAACCGGACTCTGTCACCTCTTCCATGGTCCTTTTTGGAGAGAGAAATGAGATTCTGCTAAAATCAGCTCACGGCACTTAGGTCATCAAAGTCAGCTGAGAGGTGGTAAGCAATAACCATCTACTTTTAGGGACAAAGACTATGGCTGATGAGGACAAAGATTCTCTTAAAAGTTCGTTATGGCAAAAGATTTTATATACATCCTCTGCGTTTTAAAATAAAAAAATTTCAGCTGTCCAGTCAACAGAGGGAGAATGTCCGTTGTAGAGTTTGGAAAATGCTCAACATAGTTACAACCCACCAAATATTTTATAGCAGTATTGGTAGCCACTGGCTAAGGAACTGTTTTGTAAATCTTTATTTAATCAACTTGTTGCTTCTTTAAGAGGGTTTTCTATGTACCATGTACTGATCAGTCTTTTCCCATACTAAGTAAATACATTATTTTTAGGCTATTTCATGGACTCTTGTCTTGAATATGACAGAACAAAGAAGGCTGTTAGCAGGTGTGTGCACAGCATAAACCTAATACCATATATATTTCAAAACACATGCTAGCAGTAAAAGCATCACTGCATGATTAAGGTAAATGCTAAAAACATGCATCTTAAAGAAAAACCCTGAAGATAAGTTGCAGCTCACAATGCTAGCGCTGCAAATATACCATAGCTAGGTCTTTTTTTTTTTTTTTTTTAAACCAACTTTCTTTGAGGATGCTGCCAAATCCTTGAGTGTCATCTGGTGGTGGACTGAAATGCTTCCATGCCAGAAGCTTCTACAAATAGGAATCTTCTCCTCATGCTGTACAGTTATTTTGTTATTTGAAAAAATTGGTAGGGATGCTAGTAGGCTGTCCTTTAACTCATGGGCCCACCACCTAAAAACATGTTCAGTTATACCACCATCTCTAAATAGAAGACCATGCCATGGCTCATTTCTGATTCATTATTAGTCTTGGCAGAAATTGTTTCATCCATTGGTACTGACACAGGACCAAGAGTGTGAATGAAAATGAGAATTAGTTAAAAACTTGATAAATAACCGAACAATAATAGGAACAAATAGCTGAATATAGCTCAACAATATGTCTTTCTGCAGCTAGATTGCTGTTTCCTCAGATAACGCAGTTTTGACCAACTGAGAGTTGGACACAAAAGAAAAAAATTTGCCATATGTTTAGCTGCCAGTTGGGATAAGTAAGCACTTTGCAAAGAAAAAGAATCTCAGCAAGCATCTCGCAAAATGCAAACACTTTCCCAAGCACTATAGAGAAGCTCAGACTGTCGAAGGGTGAAGCAGTCTGACTTACTGACTGCAGGTAAGCTGCCTGTGATGAGTAATAACAATTCACCTGGTCAAATAATGAGGTCTGGTTTCTATGAAGACACCACAGGATGATTCAGTAAGAGAAAACAGGAGTTATCATAGGTTGAAAAAGTTGTAGGGAAAACGAAGACTCATGCAGGAATACTCCACAGATGCCACAAGAAGGCGACAAAACATTTGGCGCATTGGACAAGGTGTTCATGGTTCAGATATGGCAGGGTATTTCCTGTTGGAAGAAAAGGACATAACGCTGTTTAGAGGTGGGTGGAGCAAATCACTTTCTTCTGAGGAAAAAATGCTGCAGGAAGGTCATGTGTCATGAAAAAGGTTCTATACTGTGTACCTAAGGAAAATAGCAAATAGAGCCTTTGTTATTTTACCACCAAGATGAGAAGGAGTAACGTGGGCTGACCAGAAGGTGCGTAGCTTAAGTAGCAGCCTGCAAGTGGACACGAAAAAGCTGAACTTCCTACTGCTCTGAAACAAAGCGCCCAGGCACGATGCTGTTCAGAGCACGGAGGGAGCAGCGGAAAAAAAGAAGTGTTTTTACTATAACAGAATAAACCTGAGATTCGTTTTAGATTAAGATTAGTATTAAGCTCCCTACGTCGAGGTAGTACCGCAGGTGTTTCTGACTCTTTAAGCCTCGAAAGGAAGAGCAATCCTATCTGTAAGCAAGTAAAATTACAAGTTTTCTTCCTTTCCCTCCTCTTACAGACAGAGCTGTGGCTGTGGTCAAGCTGTGCCAGACGTGGAACGAGCCGCTGTCCCAGTTATACTTAAAAAAAGAAAAAGGAAAGAAAAGCCTGGCGGCTGCCCGGTGACCAACACCCCGCCGCTCTGCTGCTGCCGGCCCCAGCCCCCTCCTCGCCGCTCCCACTGCGCAGGCGCGGGGCCCCGCGCTCCCGGCAGCCCCTGCGGCGCCACGCCCAGGCCGTACCAAGCGGCCGGGGAGACCCCGCTCGCGCATCCCCTCCCCTCGCCGGCTCCAGCGCAGGGCGCGGGCGAGTGGCCCCCGCGGCTCTCCGTACCCCCCCCCCCGCCGCCGCGTGGGCCGCCCCGCGGAGCACGGGCATGAGCGGGGCGGGCGGCGCCCGGCTCTCCCGGCGCGGGCGATCGGCCTGAGCCGCGGCTCCGCTGCCGGCTCCTCCTTGCCGCCCGTGAGGCCGCCGCCCCGCGGAGCGAGCCGGGGCGCGGCGCTCCCGGGGGGCGGCGGGCGGCCGCGGGGGGATGCCGACGCAGCGGGACGGCACCGGCACCATGTCCCACTCGGGCCCCGCCGGCGGCGGGGGCGGCCTCGGCGGCGACGGCGCCCACCAGGTCCGCGTGAAAGCCTACTACAAGGGGTGAGTGGCGGCGGGGCCCGGCGGGCGGCGCCGCGGCGCCTCGGCGCGGGGGCGCGGCAGCGGCTCGCCGCTTGGCCCGACGTTTAAAGGCAGCTCTTATCTTGGGGCTAAGCGCGGCGATAGCGGCGGTATGCTGGGCTGGGCTGCGCGGCACGGGCTTCTCCGCAGCCCCGGGAGCAGCGGCTTGAGAGGATTTGCCATTTTCCCGCAGTTGTTGCAATAAAGCGTCCGCGTCCTTGTCTCTTGGGGTGGTTTGCTAGCTTGGGGTTTCTGTCCATGGTGGTGCTGATAGTGTGATATTTTAATTATCGCGTTTTCAGTGCGTTTACCGGTAATGTTAAAATCTCGATCCTGGAGGTCCAGTTCTTGGAGGGGAAAAGGGGGATTAAAAAAGAAACCGGAAAGCCTGCTGCTAAAGAGCTGCGTTAAAATGGCTTTCAAGTGCTGTTGTGAACTAAGCCGAAACTGGCAGGACTCGTGCTCAGAGGGGCCTCTCCTCAAGGTGTCGGATTTCACTCGGGGAGAGGTGATGAACCGAACCCCTGTGGACTGAGCGGCCTCAACACATCGGTCTTCCTGCAATAGCAAATAGCATTAATCATAAACAAGGATGTATCCGGATAACTTCCTCTTCCCTGTGCTTCTGCTCACCTTGCCTTCCCACCCATCTTGATTCCACCTGACTGTTTACCTGCTGTTAGTAATAAGAGCATACTGCTCGATAACATTTTCCTGAGGGTAGAAAAATCATACTTAGAAAATATGCTCAGGGTCAGGATCCAAAGGTAGAGGGTGCTTGGCTGGAAACCTAGGTCGTTGGTTTTCAGGCCCTGGTTCACAGGGGCCGAGTGACTTCTGAGGGAGTCGGTGAATGGTAACTAAGACACATCCTCTCTCGATTGTGGTTCCACTGCAGACAGTGCTAGGGGTCTGCACAACAAAAATCTGAACCTGTCGGTGGCTCTCCAACAGCAGCGTATTGTGCCAGAGGAAGTATTCTGCTGGGGGTTGACAAACTAATATTAAACAATAACAGTTACAGGATCTAACTGTAAAAGATTGTCAGCGAGGTTTGACAGTGGTTCTTTGGGCCATGAAGTTTGGTAGCAAGTGATCTAAACAAAAAATGCAGCTTGCATTTTTTGGATTAAGATTGGATTTGAGACACATTCACAGATACCTGGAAGGAAGCTGCTGTTTGCAGTAAAGGAAAAATTTCATTACATCTGTAGTATTTACTATTTAGTAATGTGAATATCTGATGTCTCTAACTTTGTAATTTTAAGGAGAGACATAAGGACTATGCTGAGCATTTAGTATTTTCAAATACATTAATTTTTGGCCTATTTCTCTTCTGGGGCTTCTCTTGACAAAGGTCTATGAAAGTGCCATAGAGACTAGCACAATCTGTGGCTTGAAAATACCTGCAAAACGTTTTCAGAGTAATAAAATGGGAAGTTCTCAGCTGTTTTACTGTCACTGTAATCCACCATCTTAAAGAAGCGGAAATGCCTCTGGCTATTAACTGGCAGAAGTGTTCATTTGGTTAGACAGTGAACTAAAGTGGGAACTGTTGTGGGTTAAAACTCTTTTTCTTCTGCTGGGTCATTTTTCATCTTGATCATTTCCCTGTGCAATCACATGAATAGTTGCTGTAGCACAGGGAGGCTGTGGTGCAGGAGTAGAGAGAAAGCAGTTCAGGGTGGTGGGAGCGAGGAGTAAAACTGCTACACTGGACAGGAGTGCTGGCTCATGACATTTTACATATTTGGTAATAATTTCACAGACACTGAAATGTTTCTTTTGAGTCTCATTTACTGACTTTATCTATTAATATAATTGTCAGTTCACATGTAATAATGAAACTGAGTCACACAGGGAGTTGGTTAACTATTATTAATACAAACAAACAAGCTGGAATGCCTTAGTCATCACTTCTTTCAAGATCTAAACAAACTCATCTCCACTTTCCTGCAACAAAAGGTCTGATGTCCACTTCTCAGACTAGTGCTATCAAGAAATGGATATCGGAGCAAAACATTTTACCTGCGCTTAATCTGGGATCACTTGGGAACAAAGGACCTGAATCCTGATATTGGAGGCAGCATTTTCCCTTTTATCAGTTAAACTGTCTCAAGATAAGAGTTGGATAGAGGATTTTACAGGAAACGGTATTAGTCAGGAAACGTTAATCTCTCTTAATTTTCTTTCAATAGAAGCATTTAAACAGGATATAAAAGTTGTGAAAGTCTCACTACGAAGAACTTTTCAGCTTCTGGAAGGAATTTCTGGTCAAGGGGGGGGGGGGGGAGAAAAAAATCCAGCAGCTCAGAAGCACAGATCCATTCTTGAAACAGTTCCTAACCTGACAGTCAGACTGCTCGCCTGGTTCTCAAGGCACGGCTCTTGCCAGCTCAGACCAAAGAGCTGGCTCTGAATCCCTGTAATGTAGGTTAGTCTGGCTAAGAGCCTAATTGCTTTTCTCAGCTGAGACAAAGGCTTTCATGAAGAACTCTTTGAACGGTCTTTGTTTCGTTCTAGTGTTCAGAGGAAATACTTTATCTTAAATTCACAAAGTCTGTAAAACCAGGAAGGAAAATTTTCCTAAAATGAAGAAAGATCATGGGAATAAGGGTATGGAAATTCCCAGAGACTTGGGAATTAGGGCATAAGTTGAATTTACCTGGTATTTCCTTCTCTCAGTAAGCTGCACTTACCTTCCTAATAGGACTAGTTGTTTAAAACGCTGAAAATAACCTCTTTTAAGGAATTATCATATTCTGTTCAATGTATGTAATAGAGGTTCCTCAGTGAGTACTTAGGAATTCGCTGTTACACCAGATGTTTACATATACTTCAGATTTTTGTTGATACAGTAGCAAAGTTCAGCAGTTTCAAATGCTATACTTGAGTGGCGCCTGTAGTTACAAGCATTTCAGCTTTCTAATTTTTGATCAAAGTTTACTTTTTGGCTTGTCAAATTTATTTGTCTGTTTGTAGATAATTTTGATCTGTTCTGTACAGGAAAGCTATTTTATCAATGCTATGTAAGAAGAGGAATGCATTGCAGCGATTGAGAACAGCTAGGAATAAGCAGAACATTGCTTGTGCGCTATGAATCCTGTAGAATTAGTGGTGCTGATAACAGATCTTGAAGAACCGTGATTTCTCTCCTGGTTAAGACTGCTAGCTTCCTTTCAGTGACTGACATAAGTTTTGGACTGTCTGAACCATGTAGGCTGTAATTCGGGATAGACTTTTAATATTGTTAAAGGCGTAGGTCACTAATGCTTTGCCCACCTACAGTTTGATTTATTTCAAATGAAAAATACCACTGGCAGGCATCTCATGATACATTTTAAATTTGCTTTTTTAAAAATTTTAATACATTTGAGTGGGGAAAGGAGTGGGAAGAACAGTTCGGTGTTAATTATAAAATCAAAACACACCTCCATAGGTACTTCTAGGGAATTAATTTCTTAAGAATGTTTGAGTTCTCACATCGTTTCTTTACATTATTCTTTGTGTTGAGCGCTCAATGTAGTGCGGTCAATGTAGCAAAAAGTAACTCTTCAGCCCAGTATCTTCATTGTCTATTGGGTATAGCATTGCACAAAGGAGAGCGCTTAGCTTAAACTTTTTTTTTTTAAAGCCCATGAATACATTTTCACTCCTTCTTGCATTGAAACACTGACTTCATTTTGCAGATGAATATCTTCTGATGATAGTTTTCCAGATAATCAAATTGTGCGGGAACAGGCGGTTTCCAGACCTCAGACTTCTACAGTGGAAAGAGATGCTTTAAATCTTACCGAATGGTAGTGTCTGGACCCTGTGGAAGACGTGGATACTGACACAGCAGAATTCCCTAGGAGTTTTGTATGGTTTAGTTTCAGTGAGCTATAATTAGACCTTCCCTATAGCCTGAGTGACTGACCTGGAAGTATGATAAACGTGGTGTGAGGTTTTCCTTTCTGCTTGTTTGGTTGGTTTGTTTCGAGTTGAAAAAAAATCTAAAGCAATAGTTTCTGTTCTTGTAGTGGATTCTTCTCCAACAGAAGTTTGGGCTTAGAAGTGAAAATGAAATACATGTATTGAATTGCATTTAACTGTTGGCATTGTTTTGTGTCGTTGTTAAAGAATGTTATGAGTATTGGATGTTCTGTAAAAGAAGAGGTGGGGGAAAGAAGCTGTTTGATCTCAGAGGAAGGATGGGGAAGATAGCAATGAGGTTCATCGTCTTCTAAAAATATTTAGAATCTGTTCTCTAGCATTCATGTCTACATTTATCACTTGCATTTTCTCAGTCTTGCTGCGGTTTATCTTTCACTCATTCATATGTTTGCAGTATGCTATTCAGGCAGGCCTTTTATTATTAATATGGATAAAATGATCCTTTAGTATTTATGGAAGATATAAATGTCAACATTTTATTTGAAAGGAATTCAGGACAAGGACTGTGCCTTGTTTATTTGCATATTTCCTACTTTGCAGGTCCCTGCTTAAGATGTATAATAATACTAAAAAGTTAAAAAAAAGAAAAAAGAAAAAAAGAAAAAAGTGGTGCTTCTATAATAGGAATCAGTTAATGTATCCAGATGTTGTGGTGCAAATGGTCTGCTTTAATCAGAGATGTTTTCTGATTCCTTTTGTGTGTCATGAGGAGACAAGGCTATGTTATAGAATAGCTTTATAACAAACTTATGATTATTAAAAGCAGTGCTACAGCTTGTCTTCATCGGTAGGAAAGGCTTACTGTCAAAAATTTTTTTCCCTCATCTTAGTGAAAGAAAGCATTTTGTGTATATATATATATATATATATATATATATTTTTATGCAAAGCAGCAGGCCATGGTACGCTAACTTTACTTTAACTCAACATGCTTTACTCATCATACTTTAACTCAACATACTACTTTGTGTTTAAAATGCTGAATTTCTTCTCACCAGAGTTTAACTTTGTATCTTGGCTTGCGTTATACAGCATTTTGCTAATGAAGAAATCGTCAATGCAGCATTAGGTGAAAGAAGTGTGGAAAATACCATATAATGCAAAGGTGCGATAACAGAACTACTCTGGAAGTGAGACCTCTCTCAGTAGAAAATGTCAGTGTCATCAATATAATTAAAATTGCAAAATCTTTCAATTTCTACCTTATGTAAAGGTTGACTTCACAACTCTGGGGAAAATGTGCCAGATATTACTTGTAGAACCTTGCTCATACTTACATACTTTGTATAGATAAAGAATTTTTGTCTCTAGGCTGCTCAGAACATCTTAATTTTGTGGATATATCTTTTTTTTTTTCTGTTCACTGCAGGGCAGATACAAATTTCTGTTTTAAGTGGACCTCTTATCAAACATCATAAACTGTTAAACTCATTCCTTTTCCTACTTATTTAATCTTCACTTTTTGCTAGAGCATCAATGACTACTGCCTCTCAGGATTATAATGTTATCTAACTCTTCTTGCTTGTATGACAATAGGAGGCTTTTTAGTCTTATCACTGCTTCCTTTAACAAACCCTTTCCCATTATTTACTAGGTTAATTGCAGAAAAAGCTGTAAATGTCGAAATATTTAACTCTTTAGTCCTGTTCAGAACTTAACCCTTTGTTTTAAAAAAAAAAGTTCAAAATGAATATATCTGCACTAAAATGTGAATAAATTAAGGGGTGGTAAACTTTAGTGCAGAATCAGTGAAGTTGCTAAACAGTGCCTTAGCTCCTTCCAAAAATATAAATCCCTGAAAAACAGGAAATACAGGTTAAGACTTTGCCTCATAATACAATCGTATGTTTTCTTTGGGTGATGCCTGCGTATCAGTAAGGCACTGTTAAATCTGCTTCCAGTTGCGTAGACAAATACTGGCTTCGGGTTCACAGTTCACACATCTCGGGAGAGACTGCAAAGAAAAGCTTCGTGTTGGAGAGAACGTAGTTGTTCTTGTGGGACAGACACAATAGCGTAGTTCAAATGAAGCCCCGTTTGCCCAGAAGGACTGCGCTGCTGGGTCTGTCGCTCCCTTGGTAGCAGCTTCCCCCTTTGCACCCAGCTGGGACTGTTCTGAGGATTAAGTGAGAGGATCCCTGGGACCTTCTGCTGCAGCCTGCCCAAGCACTTTTTTACTTGTATGAAAGTTGAAGGCAGAACACGCACAGCAGTTGCTTTTCCATTTCTATTTATACTTCTGTATGTCAAATTTCTCTTATTTTGCTGGCAGTGTTCTGGAGCCCCAGGTGTTACTTGCACTTAGGAGATCCTTCTTTTTTTTCTGAAGTATTGGGACTTCAATAACTGCTCCAGAATATAGTCCTAAAGGGAAATGGAGCAGAGCTGCCACCTTGCTCTTTCAACTCTCATTCAATCCCGATGTGAATTCTCTCAGCAGGGAGAGAAGCTTTGTGTTAAGAGTGCCCAAATACCATTTCATCTTTAGTGTGGAAATAATGAGCAGTTCCAAATAATGTAGCAACTTTTTGAATGCTTTGTTCATATTAGTGAAGAAGTATGATTTTGCTATCCTAACAGTTGACTGGAGTCTTTCTTGTAACTAAACCAAAAATCCAGAAGCAGCCTATCTGTTCTTTTAGAGTGCTTAGGAATTGCTAGTTTATTTTATTTATGCTGCTGAACTTAAAGGAACCTCTGCAATATTCGGACAAACACGTTTACACATGGTTTCTCTGCCACTCATGGAACTAGTTCACACTCGGTGACCGCAGTATGTTATGTTAAATCGCACAATATTTGATACAACTCTGCCCTATTTAAAGACATTTAACTTACTGCACATGAAGACTTCACTGTGGAAGGCATGTTTATGTAAATTTTGACCAGATCAATATTTTATCTGTTGTGTCAATATGTATTTTTCACCAAGTAGTGTTAGCATTATGGCCTGTGCTTTGATGGAGATGAATCCCAAGTGGCTGAGATTGTTTTGGGAAGATAAGTCTCATTGCTCAAACTCTGGGCTTATACAAAAGGTTTGAAGAATAGCGTAAACAGCCCTATTTTTCCTCCACCTTTCTCTGAACTGTACCTTTGACTTTGGTCAAAGGACTGCAACCTTGGGTCACAGGCTTAACCTGCTTTCCTTTAAGGCCCAGCAAATATCAAGACAATGGGTTAACATATTAACATATTATGTTAATGTATTTAAAGCAGTAGGTGACTAACTCTCAATATTAATTATAACAGAGATACTGCTTTACTGTTATGCAGAGTTGGTAAACTTTAATTCTAAACGTATGCTTCTCTGTCTGCCTTCCCAGCCATTGTGGTACAGCATCATGGGTCTCTCTTTAAAGGCACTTTCAATATTTGGAATTTCTCTTCCTGATCTGCTAGGAAACCTATTTTATACTTTTCATTAATACTTCATAATATCTACACAATTACAATGCTAGTTGGAGAATATTTAACATTTGAATGCCTAATAAAATAACTGTTAAAAGAGTAAGCAAAGCTGGCAATATATTAATAACGTTCTTCAAAAATCTTGTGACGTTTTCTTTTTTCAGTTTCCACTGGTATAATATCTCTCCTTTCTGTGTGTAGTTCAAATCTGCTGCAACTCACTTCAAAGTTATTTGGGCATTTAAATTTATTTTCCAAAAGCAGGTAACTGGAAGAACAAACATCAAATAATTGGTTCTAAAAATCCCTTAGAGTCTGACTTTGTTGCAGAAAGGAACAGTGCTAATGGTTTATTACTATTTCTTTAATATCTTTAAAAGGCACAGTTTGTTTCTCTAGAACTAGTGTGCTTCAGTATGGCAGTCCAGAGATGAAAATATAAAGATGTAGTTTGCATAATTGGGGTTTTTAGAGGGCTGTGACAAAAGGTGGGTTTTATGTAAATGGTATATGGAAGGTGTTAGAGGTTGTGATCAAATGCTATATATTACAGTAGAGTTTCTCAAATTTGTTTTTCTCTTGCTCAGGGACATCATGATAACATATTTTGAACCTTCCATCTCATTTGAGGGACTGTGCAGTGAAGTTCGAGACATGTGCTCCTTTGACAACGAACAGCTTTTCACCATGAAATGGATTGATGAAGAAGGTAAACCGATACTTGATGCCCGGCCTTCTGACAGCTATTTGATGAATACATTGCTCAACTTTCTAGCTCTCCTTTCTTTCATTTCTTCCTCCCTTCCTCCCTCCACCTTCGTAAGATGAGCTGTATGTTTTTTAAAATAATAAATCTGAGTCCAAAAACAATTGGTCATCCAATGCCCTTGTAAATACGTCTTAATAAAAAGATAGTTATTTCAAACCACTTAGTATGGTGCTCCCTGTATTTTTTTTACCATATTAATAAAAGCTAAGTGACTATCAGTGTTAGGATTTATATAGGAAAGGGTTAGAAAGTGTTCCTTTATGCTGCTGAAGAAATCCATGGTTCACCTGCATCTTGAATATTCTGCATATTCTTGGTCCCTCCCATATTTAAATGGATATAGTAGACCTAGAAGAGGTTCAGAGGAGGGCCACAAGGATAAGTGAATGTATGGAACAACTTCCATAAAAGTTGTTCTAGAAAAGGTAGGCCTTTCCAAGCTGGAAGGGAGCACTGAAAAATCATGAATTAGATGTTTATCCACAGGAGGAAGAAGGTCCTGACAGCAAATAATCATTTTCTTTCTTTCTTCCAATACAAGAACTAGGGAGCATCAAATGAAATCAGCAGGAGGTTTCAGAATAAAAGCAGCTGGTTCTTCACTCATTTAAGAAAGCTCTGGAACGCCTTGCTACAGGATATTGTAAATGCCAGAAGCTTACATTATTGAAGAAGAAACGAATCCCATTCATGGCAAAGAAATCCACTGAGATTTGCTTAAAAACATAGAAACCGTTCCAACCCTAGAAAGTCTCAAACTCAAGTAGTTGGCAGCTGAGAGTACTAGGAAGCCTCTTATATGCTTGCTATATTCTGCCTCCCCCTGGCACCCACCCACACTTATGCATCTGTTCTTGGCTGGTGTTCCTACTGTTTTCCTCTCCGGTGGGGACAGGTCAGATCACCCTTAACTAAACTGTTCACTCCTCCTCCTACCATCCTTGAAGAGAGGAGGGAGAAGCAAAAACCTTGGGAGGACTTTGGCTGCTGCTGCAAACGGGTTACCAGGATTTAGGTAGAACTTTAGTCTGAGTCAGTGTAGAAACTACTGTACTGTGTAATGAGTAGGAAAGTTAATTTTGTAATAACTGAAGTCTTAAATGTTTAAAAAAGTTTTGAATGTTTGAATGATACAAATCATGGTATTTGCCCTAAATATAAATACCATTTAATATATAGTTGAATTGTAGATATAAACAAAAAAACTTTAAACTTTGAGTGGTTATATCAGCTGTTCTATCAGCAACCTAATGTTTAACACGTAGCTATTAAAACTTTTCCTGAATGTTAAAAGACAAATTACTTTTCTGAATGAAAAGGATTAAAATATCTATAGTAGATTTTCACTGAACTGTAGTACGACCTCAGACATGAACTCTTTTGTGGCCTTTGGCACTTCAGTTCTCCATTTTCCCTAACAGACGCTCCAGTGTCTCTTCTGAACTGTAGGTATGCATCAGTAAACCTTAGAAAAGGTTATCTGCAGTTCTTGACTTTCCCTGTGGAATTGGTGTATTCTGCACATAGGTTTTGAGCTACACCGAACAGACAAGACTGAATTATGAAATAGCTGTTGAGGTATTTTAGCATCCTAAGTACTTGATGCAATACGTAAAAGGTCATAACGTGCAGTGATTTGTCAGCAGTAATTAGCATAAATAGTGCATATAAAACTGTTTCCACCCTTTCTCACAGGTTTCTCATTCAAAACTGGGCCAGTTTATTCAGAGTTTAAAGCTAAAGAGGGACCAGTGTAGATTCTTGGAAGTGCTATGTGGGCAGGTGTGTTGAAGATCATGTAGTCTTGAGAATCCTCCCATCCTGTCCCATTCCCAAGTTGTTTACCCAAGGCAAACGCAGTGATGTAAAAAGGACAACAGTTATGACTGAACGTATCCTTCTGCGCAGTGGCACAATTTGAAATGAAAGTTTACTTCATTGTAAACTAGCTGTTTTGTTTTTATCTTGAAGGGGATAATGAGCTTTCCACTTACACAGTGTGAAAAGTCACTTGTAGTAAGAAGCACAACTCTTTTCAAAGAATGACATTTACAGAAAATTTTGTGCAGATTAAATGGTTTACTTGAAGTGACAGTTTGCCTCAATTTCTGCTTCTAAATTAGAGGCAGGTAAAAACCAGGGGGATACTGCAGTTAGACTGAAATATTTTCATATGTTCACATGGGATTCAATTTTCACAAGCAATCAATGTTTGCTTTAATTGTTTACGTCCAATTTAATTTCAGTGGAGAAAAAGTTCATCTGGTGATGAGAAGTGTGTTAAAAATGCCACTGTCTGTACCATGTGCAACTCTTGTGTCTGCAATGCATGGCTTCTTGCCAAGGCTTCCACCTCCTCTCTCCCTCCCTCTCCCCCTCCCTCTCCCCCAGTCTTCAGTGCCTTTAGTTGACATTCCTTCTAGACGCTCATGATTTGCTACCTTGCAGAATTCCTCTAGCACATCCTCTTCATTGAAACTTCAGTTCACTTTTTATAGGAGTATAAGGAAATGTGTGTACTGTAGTCTGGTAGTTGTTATACTCATGTTTGTTGGAGTATAAGACAGGATGTGGTATTTAGGCTGTCTTTTCATTGCTTACTAATTTGCTTGATCAGATGTGTGAATAAACTCTTTAATTGGATTTACATAGTCACTGAGTTTTTTATTTGTCATATTTTGAATTTTTTAGCCTTTGCAAGATGCAGAGCATGGTGTAGAACTGTTTCTGTTTCATAGAGGTCATGGTACACAAACGCAGACTTCATTCAGTTGTGAGTGTAATCACTTCAGAAAGTGGTCAGAATCAACTGAAAAAATAGAATGAACTTGATTTGTTTTTTGACAAACTGCTATTTTATCTCTTTGCGGACAGTTGATCTTACCCCTGTCTCATGAAATGTATTGTAGGATGGACATTAACTTGTGTTTGTGCTCAGTCTGTTCTTTCTTGGTGTTCAAAAGCGAACACTTTCCTATGACAGTTTATCTGAGCTTTCTTTGGATGGCTGTAAAGCTCTTAATATTCTTAGAAGAATATTTGTAGCTTATGTGTTTTATATGCCAACTCATGAGTTATAACCCATTGGGGTGTAATTTTTTGTATTGCATTGCTGAACTGCATCAGACTGAAGAAAATGTTTTGTTGCATGACTGCTCTTTTGAGTCTTTATAGCTGTTTTCAAACACTTAGAGATTGAGAAGGTCCGTTAAAGTATCGGATGAAGTTTTTAGATGAATCTTGAGAAACAGGTTGTTTGTGTGTCCAAAGGAGTATATCTGAAGCAAGGCTAGAATTTAAGGTCCTTCTTGGTCCTGATCCTGAATACAGCAGATCTCTGGCTTGATCTCCTTCACTTCCCACCCACTCCTGTCCCCAGGTTTTCAACTTACCTCTATGTCAGAATTGCCCCAGCTTAACTAAGCAATGTTTAGTGAATTTGAAATATCTCTGTGACTTTTTTTTTTAAACAGAAATGAAATAGCTACAAAGGGACTTCCTAAACTGTTACTTCTGAAATATAGATTTGTTAAAGGAATCCAATGCAGTCTTGTCAGTGAAACTAAAATACATACCAAATGCTTGTGTTGTAATCTGTTCTAGCTCAAAAGGTCCAAAAAGGCTGCAATTGTTTAAAAAAAAATCTTTTTTTTTTCCTGTCTTCATGTTCTTTCTGCAAGGCATTGTGCTTCAGATAGTCCTGTGAATATGAAAGTAGTAGTTAACAATCACAAAAATGGAGAATTTTTGCTTAGGTTACATGATTTGTGCAGGGTCTTTATTGAGGTTTTTTGGAGGAAAGACTAGAAGTTTAACTGCTTTTTTAACCTCAAGGTTAAATTCCTGTCAGTGTTGGAGAATCTGTGAAAATAGAATGAACTCAGTTCTAAGTAACACATTAAATAAAAGAAAATCTTGGATTTTCTCAAGATATCGTGCATCTTATGTACTGAAATAACGGGCAATCATGTTTGTAGCAAACCAAACCAATGATATTTTGTGATTATGATCTTCTTGCCTCTTGGAAATATCTCAGATTCTTATTTCCCTTTGAAAGCATTCGATATGACAGATGTCATCTCTGAAAAAATAAATACTATCAGAGATGACAGTAGTGTTTTGTTTTGCTAGAATGTTACACTGAGCCACTGTGAGGGAACAATATTGAATGGCACAGAACTTACTGGACTGAGTTTTGTGTTCTCTCTTCTCTCTGCAGGAGATCCATGTACAGTTTCCTCTCAGCTGGAGCTAGAAGAAGCCTTTCGGTTGTATGAACTAAACAAGGATTCAGAGCTTCTGATTCACGGTATGGTGAATTAAATGTGTTACTTCTGATGTTTGTACCTACAAAGACGTGGGTATTTTTAACCCCATATTATCTTTGTCTTTTGCTCTACTCCAGCCTCCTCAGTCAAAGCCTGTTGTGGCACTCTGTCAAGAGGACGTTGAAGACCACACACCAAACTTTAGCTGCCAGTACTTAGTCAGTGCTCTTTATGCAATTAAGGGAGGAAAAACTTACTTTGCTGTTAGTTTATCAATGAAAGATATAAATGAAAGAGAGCTTTCATTTACTGAAGCGCTTTCTAGCACTTGCTGGCGATGAATGGTAGAATATATAATGTGCAGTGTCCTAGCGCTTTGTTCTTGCTAAATGCTTTAGATAGCGTCTATATTAGGAAAAAGGAATTGGTGAACTCCATTTCTGATTAGCCAAAAGTTTAAGTTTTCTAGAACGAAGTACTTTATGCCAGTTTTGAACCTAATAATATCATGTCCCTATTTGATGTGAAATTGTTCAATTTTTATCTTTTAGGGTTCTTTATTTGCCTGTTGTGGTAGCTCCTGCAGTATATTTCTCTTACTGTTTGGAACTTTTTACAAGTAGGAGGTAGACTTCAGTTTAATAGAGATTACAGTGGATAAGTAGTGGATCATTGTAAAGATAGCGTGTGTTACACTACAATGTTTTAATGTGGTCCTGCTCTAAAAGGACGTGACAAATCCACAGTTCATCGTCAACTCAGTTGGAAGGAAGAGAACACTTTTCAGCTTCCCAATCTAGTTAGCATTTAACTCTTTTCCTGTGTTATTTAGGCTTGGATATCTGACGGTGTTGTAATTACTGCTTTCATTTTTCTCCCCAAAGACTTCTAAGAAGTGGAAGAGAAAGGGAATTTAATCCATTTCAATATATATTATTTCAATATGCTTTTCAATTTGCCCCATCGCCATTTGTTTTGGTTTGATAGGCTTCTGATTAAACCAGCACTAGAGCTAACTCTCCCTGTAGTCTACAAAAGTGGTTTTACTTCTCCCTGAGCGTTGTGGAGGTTAAATAAACTGAATAAAGGGTGAATGTAGACAACATCATAATTACCAGTTAGCACACTGTAATATAATGGATTTCCAAAGACTGAGCGTAACATTTGGTCACGTGAGAAAACAGCATCATTACTGGTTGCTAGTTACTTTCCTTAGGAAATAACTTAGTGTACTCTGTTCTACAGTAGTATTTTTCATGTGAACACTGCTATGACCAGCGTAGGGATTTTGTGGCAGCTTTTCAGCTCACTTGCTGTTGCACAAAGTTTTGTTAAAATTGCAGTCTGTGTTGTCTTCCAGAATGGTTGAATGCCTTTCAGAAGTGTTATGTTTAATCCAAAGACTTATCTTCTGTCTGAAATAGATTAATCTGAAGTTAATGTTTTTCTTGCAGTATTTCCTTGTGTACCAGAACGGCCTGGTATGCCTTGCCCAGGAGAAGATAGTAAGTAGACATTTTAGTGGAGAAGTACAGAAAATCAGGAATTCAAATTTCCTATCCTAGAACATTCTGATATTCTGTGCTTTTGCTTCCTGTGGTGGATAAGCATGTCTTTATGAAAACAAGCAATTCACATGTCTACAACTTAAATATTTAAAAGGAGTAGAAGGTCTTGCTAAACTTAAATGTTGTTTGTCATTTCTGAGTCATTGTTAATAAAGCATTTCATATTCCTGTTAACTATACATGTCTCTCTGCTTTCCTTGCTTTTGTCTCTTCTGTTATGACAATTTTTTTATTCTATTCATATCTCTTTGGTGGTTGCCATTTTGCTGGCTAACTAATGTGAGCAAAGGCTTATAACCAACAGTAATGAAGTGTCACATCGCCATTGAGACACCTGCAGTTAATTCATTTTAAACTGATGTTGAGGTACTATCAGGAGTATTCTCCTAAAACTTCTAAGTCGTGTTAGATAAAGTACTAATCATTAAAGAGGTAGTTTTCCCTCTGTTGTAATATAGGCTTCTATGTTCTGGATACTCATTTTATAAAAGAGCATTGTGTGTGTGTGTGTGTGTATACATGCAGACACGTCTGTCAGCTTGTTATCTAAGTCTCTGACAAATGTAAACATGAGTACTTGAAAGTTAACTTTGACATGTTTGTTTATGTATATTAGCAGTATGGGTGATGCTGCTTTTTTGAAAAAAGGAGGTTGTAGGCTAAATCTGAAATAGATTTGCAATTTAAGGTATAAGGTTTTGGTTCCTGACATGCCTCTAATGGCAGGAGAAATGGTGGCAGCTGTGGATCTAAAACATTGGAGGATTCCTGCAAGCAGTCTTATAAATCAGGGCATGCTCTGCAAATTCACCTTCCTTCCTTCCTTCCTTCTTTCCTTTTCCTCCCATCTCCTCCCCAAGTTTAGATAAGGTAGTTGCACATTTTGCATGCCAGTGCTTGTATTTGGACAGTTTTCATTTCCTTGACTCACTGTTTCTTTTAACTGTGGAAGAACTGAATTAACTTACAGTTGATCAGGAAATTCTATTTCAAATTTTCCCCAAAATTTAAAAAAAAAACAAAAAGGTACTTGGAACCTTACTCTGTGTTTATGTAAGGTTGCAGGAGTGAAAACTTACTCTGCAAATCACTTTATATAAAAGTGTCTATGAGAAGAATGTCATAGTTCTGTATTTATATTTTTATGGATATAATCATATGTTTTTCCTCTTAGAATCCATTTATCGCCGAGGCGCCCGCCGGTGGCGAAAGCTGTATTGTGCAAATGGTCACACTTTCCAGGCCAAACGATTTAACAGGGTGAGAGTCTTGGGTACTTACAGCAGTGTAACAGAGATGTCTTACTTGTGTAATTGTAATGTTACTGCCTCGAAAGATTAGAAGGTAGACTTATTCTCAAGAAACTGGATTTTGCCTGGTGTAATATCAAATAAGTATTCCTATTAATGAGTATTTGGGGTTTTTTTAATCAAAAACATAGAGTGAAATCACTGAAGCACCTTGTTTTTGTTGTTTGCCTGTAGTAGTTTCTAATCTGTCGTATTGAGACTTCTGGTAACCCTGTAGTTTCAGAAAATTTTGTCACTAATAGATTATCAGGCACTTAAAATAAAAAAAAATTGCTTGCAATTTCCTTTACCATATAGTCTGAAACTATAATATCAACTATATGAATGCTCCTTTATACCCTTAAAATCTTCCTAGAGGGCAGATTTCAACACTGCCATTAGATGACTGTGAGCTTGAAACACATTTGCAGTTCTTAAGCTCTGGGAGTGAAAAAGTCTGAGAGGTGCTTAAGACACATGGACTTCTCTTTCAAACAAACAGATGTTTCTGTAAACAATCTGCTTATGTTGGCATGTACTCAGCTGAAAATAACAGATCACTTGTAATCATTTTAAGAAGCAATGGTCAAACCTATTTAAATAAGGAGCGGGAAGGACTTCTAATCTGTTAAAACAAAACAAAATTTGAATAGCTCAGGTTTCTTCTCAGCTTCTGTAATCTTTCTTTCTCTTTTAAGCTCATTAAATGTATTGTGTGCTAAATAATGCTTGAGATTGTGTGTACCAGACCTCATCTTGAGCATCCTTCATATCTAACTTCTACTCTTTTACTTAATGCTCTGTGAAGCGCTTGTTGACCTCTTCCTGGTCAAAGGCTGTCAAGGCACCATCATTTAATCACTTTCCACTCTTGTTTTTAAAAGCAACCTGTTTTCATGGTTCTTTCAAGTTGTTTCGTGAATGTTCTTCGCTGAGTGGTGATCTGCCCATTTCCTGTTACCTGAAGCTTTTGCTCTCCTGCTTTTCTCCCAACAAATCTAAGGGCTCCTCTGTGCGGAGAGATGCTGAGACATGTTGCAAATTAGCGTGGTCATGCAGTAGCCTGCTGATTCAGCTGCACTGCTTTTGCGTTGGCCAGTGTCTGGCTGGGTCCAGGTGCAGCAGAAGAGGCTGGGTGTGCTTGCATCTGTCCATGTGGTTGTGCCTTTTGTGTACGGCAGTTGCTGCTTATTGTCCAGCTGTAATTTTTGAGCTCTTCTGTGTTGTATGTGCCTTTCTTAAATTATGAAGTCTCTGAGGTAGAGACTTTTTTTGCTATAGTAGCAAATTCAGTAGGGATCTCTCCGATCTTCTATCCTGTGTTGTTCAGTAATGAAAATGTGGTTGAAAAGTTCTTATTGCTTAGTTTTGCGTTTTTAATCAATTTTGTTGATTTGTCATTCTAGCGAGCTCATTGTGCCATCTGCACTGACCGAATATGGGGTCTGGGTCGCCAGGGATATAAATGCATCAATTGTAAACTCCTTGTTCACAAGAAGTGTCACAAGCTTGTCAGTATTGAGTGTGGCCGCCATACACTACAACCAGTAAGTAAAATTTATCCAAAAAGTTGTCTTTGAAAAAAAAGCCCATTTTATACTAGTGGTTTTCAAACTATCTGCAAGTAATTACAGTACATGAAACTTAAAGGCATAAGCCTTTATCATTCTGCTTGGCTACTCTGACACTTCGCAAGAAAGTTTGGGAGTCACTATGCAGAATGACAAATTTAGTGGAAAGATGGGAGTATAATTCTTGCATCTGATTTTTTTTTCTGTGTCAAAAATAAACATAATTGATATTTCCATCATCCTTCACTATGTTATGTAGCATATATATGCTATTTTACAGCATCCATATTGATTGGTAAAAGGTAAAAATTAGTTAGACTATATTCCTCTGGGATAATTTGTTGTCTCTAACATAAATTTGTTTTTCTCACTTGGACAGTCTGTTGCAAAAAATCAAATTATTAACTAATCTGATTTGTAGAAATCATTGTTGTGCATATTTGCAGGAACCAATAATGCCTATGGATCCATCGTCAGTGCATCCAGATAATGTAGAATCAGGTAAGATCTGTAATTTTTTTTTCTTTAGGTTATTTTAAGTAGTTGAAACATGAATTTTGGGATTTAAAATGAAACAGAATAACTTTAAGCCAATTACTTAGAAAACTCTTATTTACTTTTGTTCAGAGAACTTGAAAAATAAGTCTGCTTCTATATTAAGGGTGATGTAAGCATAAAAATCCTTCAGTTGTCCATACCTTCCAGTTCAAGAAACTACGCTTAAAAACTAAAAATTTTGGTTCCAAGTTGCACATTTCCTATCAATTAGCTGTGTGTTGTAAATGTTCCTATCAAACAAACAAACAAGCCCTTGATAGATTTGCTGTGGAAAAAATAGCAGGGTCTCTGCTGATCAGTATCCAAACAATTTCATTCCTGTAGCAGTCAGAGTGATGTTCCTGGCATTTGAATTGGGATGTTGATAGTGATCGGGGGGGAGCAGGTTTTACACAAGATCCTTTCTGTGTGCAGAATCAAAATTAATCTGAATAGATCTCAAAATGTAGTTCTAAGGTTTTATATTAGCCATAACTGATTATTAAGGCAGTATTGCAAAAGAATGATCCTGGTGGTTTAAAAAAAAAAAGAGTAGCAATTTTTTATTCACAATAGATGCATTTTAATTGAGCTTCTCTTTGATTCAGCTCTTGTGTGTGGAAATTTTAGGGCAATAGAAAATACTGTTACGTCCCGTAGGTCTAATGATTTTTCTTGCACCTCTAGTGATTCCGTATAATCCCTCAAGTCATGAGAGCTTGGACCACGTTGGTGAAGAAAAAGAGGTAAAATACCTTAAAACATGCTAACTGTAGTCAAAGATCAAGTCTGTACCTATCCTAATTTTCAGATCTTAAAAACTTTAAATTGTCAAAAACTGAAAGCTAGTACATAAAACATGTTTAGGTCACTAACTCGGGTATATGCACGTATGTCTTGCAAGCTGTTTTATTTTGAATCTTAAGCTGAGATGTGCTTTTGGTTCAGAAAATACTCCAAACTTTTCTGCCTCCTTCCTTTCCCCTCACATTCCTTTTCAGGACAGTGCAGTTTTAGGACAAACAAGTGCTAATTTAATCCTTTGTTTGTATTAATTTTGCTGCTCTGTTTGAAATGCTAACTTTCCTTTTTAAAAAAACAACAAACACCAGCCCACACAGTTATTAAAATTGGCAAGCCTGCTCACTAATTTCAAAGTGTCTTTATCAACAGGCAATGAGCATTAGAGAAAGTGGCAAAGCTTCTTCCAGTCTGGGTCTTCAGGATTTCGATTTGCTCCGAGTTATAGGAAGAGGCAGTTATGCTAAAGTACTGCTTGTTCGATTGAAGAAAACTGAACGCATTTATGCAATGAAAGTGGTGAAAAAAGAACTTGTCAATGATGATGAGGTAAGCAAGATTTTTATCAATAAATTAGGCAGCTCTTTTGAAGAGTTTCTGTACATGCTGCAGGTGGGGAGCCAGGCCTCTGAGTTTGCAACATTAATGGAGAAGTATGCATTATACATTCACTTCCTTACAAATACTATACCATAAAAATACCATAGAAAGCTCACAAGACATATTGTCAATGAAGACCTCAAAATTGGTAGACTGGTAGCTCAGAGCAGTCCTCCTGTGCCAGGGGTTTCTGTCATGAGCCTCATTGCCTCAACCTCTCCTGTCACTCTCCATTTGTACTCAGCACTATCTGCAGGAGTGCTCACGCAGAATTCAAGTTAGTAAGCTTGGCTTTCCTCATTATTTTGGGGCAGTATTCCGTATTTCTCCTATTATTTTGGCCTGCTGGGCTAGAAAATGATAGGTATGGTCCCTTTTTCATATGTTCAAGTTCGGCTTTTTGTCACAGAGGGGAACCTCAAGATGTTGTTTTAATTGCTCTTTAAACTGGACCTTCATTTTAACAATTTATTTGTAGCCTACACATTGTTAACGTATTAGTGGAAACTTGTCAGAAATTGCAATATTTGAAAGCTAAACATCTTTTTGCTAAAAGTTTCCCTTGTGTTTCTTTAGGCCACTTTGAAAAGATTGAATGACTGTGGTTTGTTGTCTAAGAGCGTTCACATCCATTTCTAGTGCTACCATGGATTCTTTTGGCTTTTCTTGATGTTACTTTACATTTATCTGCACCAGTTTATCACTTCTTAGAGATTAAATGTTTTTCATTCCTAAGAATAGCTATTCAATAAGGCTAAAAGTTCAGGACTTTAATATTAGAAAAAAAATTAATATGCTAGGTTGTCTCTTATTTGGCATTGGAGAACCAACATTGAATTTATTGTAAATAAAATGAGAAAGGGAAAACACTTGAAAATATTTCTGCTGTCATTAATACTTGACCTAAGTACAACACGCCTTTTCTGAATATAGCTTTTCTTAAATAAATAGGATATTGATTGGGTTCAGACAGAGAAACACGTCTTTGAACAGGCTTCAAATCATCCTTTTCTTGTTGGACTACACTCTTGCTTCCAGACAGAAAGCAGGTAAAGGTCAGAAGATAAGAAAATACTCTTTTATTCAAAAAATATTTGATACTATTATGCACCTCAAAGACCTATTTAAAGCATTTAAGCACTGGCTAGGTATTAAAAGTCAATGTACTATAAATCACTATAGCACTTTATGAACAAAAGGCCATGTTCATCACGGAAACGTTTCAGATTAGGGAAATAGAAGAGTGTGTGAAGTACTTGTAGTTGTGAAGGGGAGGATTCTGTAAAGAAGGAGAGTTGCAGCTAGCAAAAGAAAAGAGGCTTGAGAATGGTAGAAGAGGTAGAGAGAGGTAGAAGACAGAACCTAGAATGGGAGAAAATAGCATTAGGAAAGGAAAATTAGAAGTATAAAAAATGGGAAAACTGATCTCAAACTTGCGTGGATTCTCTGCAGATGAGGGGAAGTACAGCAAGCATCAGAAAATAGTGCCTGAATTTTAAAATGGAAAACAGTGTAGTAGAGATGAAAATAATGATTTTTTGCATGTTTATATATAGGAGAAGAGATTGTTATAGATGAAAAAATTACTATTCTCTACAGTAATAGTTCTCAGTATAAACAAAATATAGTTATCCTATATTTAAATGGTTATCCTTGTTGTTCAAAAGGTGACAAGCTAGTGGTGGGAAGTGAGGAGAGAGGGTATTTGTAAGATATTAGTAGTATTAGCCATGAACAAAGGAGGCTAAGGGGATCATGAAAAAGGAAAATGCAGGGGGGAGGTGTTATTGTGTTTCCTGGTGTGCGCATACAAAAACTGATGTGAATGTATTTATATATTCACATGCATTATAATGACAAGCAGTAGTTATAATGGATTAGAAATGTGGGAAGGATGATTTGCATTTCTTTTGCAATAAAGGAATTAGCTAGAGAAACATGGTGTACTTGCTTCTTGACTTTGGGTGTTTATTGAAGGGAAGGGGAAATGGTAACGCCAGCCTTAACACCAGACAGATGGGAGGAGTCAAACTGACCTTGTTCAGTAATAGACCTGTAACATGTCAAACCTCCCGTGTCGATAAGGAAGTCCTTCAGCTCTGTATACAATCATTTGTAACAAGCTTTTGTGTGTTTCAGGCTGTTCTTTGTTATAGAGTATGTAAATGGTGGAGACCTAATGTTTCATATGCAGAGGCAGAGAAAACTGCCGGAGGAGCATGCCAGGTATGTTTAATTTCAGTTTCTCACATCGAAACGGTTGTTTCTGACACAGTGCAGTGATGCCCAGATTATGGTAATGAGCTAGCAAATCCTCTCCGGATGTTAAGGATTTAAGAAATGTGAAACTGCATCCTCATTTTGATGATGCAAGCTACAATGCTTTTGTTTCAAGAAAGAATGTTAGTAGGAAGCATTTAAGAATTGTTTGTATTAGCCTTACCCTAGATGACTTCAGCCTGATGCAGAATATTTTTCTTAGAAAAGTGTTTTATGTTATTAGACAGTTAAAAAATACTATTAACTTGTTTCTTTTACAACAACCAGTACCAGCTGTCTAGGCAAATGCTGAGTTCTTGGTGCATATGCTTCATCTCAGATGCTGGGATGAAAGGGATGATTTCAGTAGACATTAAGATTATTTAAAAAAATAATGCTTTTTGAAATTACTGTGGGTAGACACTTCTGCATGATTATGGGCAGGTTATCCATTTTCCTGGTGAAAAATTATGATAGAACACATAGGGTCCTATTTAGAGGACTATCACACTACCAAGACTTTATTGTTGTGGTTTGGTTTTTTGAATGACTGGGGAACTTGGGTAATTAATATCTCTCTCTACTCTAGGTTTTATTCTGCTGAAATCAGTCTAGCATTGAACTATTTACATGAACGAGGGATAATCTACAGAGATTTAAAACTGGATAATGTGCTACTAGATTCTGAAGGGCATATTAAACTCACAGATTATGGCATGTGCAAGGTAAGCTGTGGTTCCTTGCTAACCTAAAATCAACAATTAAGAAATTGTCATAAATTATAGGATGCAGAGACTTAAAAATGTGAAATTTCATGGTATCCACTTTTACACAGTCCAGATAGGTTGTATACTCATTTCAGTTCTACAAATGAAGGGAAAGGAAGAAAAATGAAAGAGAAACACCAAACTGCTCAGACTGTGTATAAACACTGTTTATGGTTATGCAAAACGGCTGTTACCACAACTTGACCAAAAAGGGTAGGCTGAAATAGTCAAGAGAGGCTTGGTTTAAAAAGTAGCAAGAGACCGAAATATGTCCATCCCTCTTGCGACTCTAGCTGCAACCTACTTCTGTGTAATCTCCGAGAGCAACTAGCATGTCCTAGCCTGGGATTTGGAATGGTTTTGCTATGTGCTTGCCTTGGCAGAAAGAGGAGGCAAATTAAAGTTATAAAGTGAAGAGGAAAACTAAGAGTACGTACTTGTATAACTGACTTTTTCTCTCCATTGGTATAATCCAGATGAGAACTGCTTTGCTACTTTCCAGTAAGTGTGATGAGGAACTATGATGCTTAGGTGAAGGACTCTAAAAATGCAAAGGTCTATTAAGTACTCTCTCAGTCATATCCATTTTTATTGTAATTATAAAGTTGTAATTCCAGCAACTAACTGCTATTTCAGGTGAGTGCAACTGTGGACTCCCAAAAAATTAGACAGAGGGATTTGCACCCATTTTATAGCTTTTTTTTTTTTTTTTTTGAGGAAGCTACTAGAGAACAGAAATAAACTGTAGCCCATTAATTGATTGCAACTATTTTGTATTGATACTAGGTACTAGTGCTGTTCTGTTTACAACAAAACTAAGAAGTTGGTTTATTAAATTGCAAGCTACTAAATTTCTATTAATTTTGATTTTGCTGGTTCTCTAGTGGTTGCAAGCTGGTAAACTCTGTGCAAACTCTGTCAGTAAAGATTTGAGAGAAGAATCTGGAGTCTCCTTTACCTGGTAGAAGACAAGGAACAAATTTTAGGATTGAATTTTTTGGCTGAGCTCCCTCTTTTTCGCTTCTTGGGATTAATCTTTGACCTATGTTAATATTAGTCAAGAAGAAATTAAGAAATTGGTTCGCTAGTTTCTCAAGGTCTCATTTGACTTATCCCTAAGTGGATTTTAGATTTGGAAAGCTCCCACCAAAATTGTAATTGTGCTTTGTTTTTCATCTAAAGACCACTTTGCATGCAGTGGAATAGAATTACACACAACTCATTGTGATGGGTATTTTTTATAGATGTGTCTAATAAGAGCTGTTAGTGGTTTAAATTCATTAAGAGAATGAGCAAGCTCTCATCTGAGAGACTTGCATGATAAATTTGGACAGGAATAATGAAAGATGTTCTTATGTTCTATGCATGTATTTCTTCTGAAATGAGTAGTGTTTTATATTCAGTTACGTACAGACTTATGCATAATTTTACTGAAACAAAAGCAGGACACTTTAATAATTAAATTAATACAAAATGCAGTTCCTAGCAGAGGAGGAGAGTGGAATCTTTGGCTAGCTATAAAGCATTTTCTCGTCATCTTTTTTTAAAGGAAGGACTGAGGCCTGGAGACACAACCAGCACATTCTGTGGGACTCCAAACTATATTGCTCCTGAAATTCTCCGGGGAGAGGATTATGGTAATTTGAATTTATCACTGCTAGTGTATGACCTTCAGCCTGTCTTGTAAACTCTTGCTCAAGTTGCTTAATAGTAGTAGAGACTATAATTCTCCATTAGACATGTAATTCATCTAATTCAACATCCTGTCGGAAAAAGTAAGTAAACACTTCAAAGGCAGGGCAGGAAACATCTCACCAAGCAAATGAGATGATCTGCCTTCCATCTTTTAACTTGTTTTTATCAATCTTGCAGAAAAGCGTGAGTCTTCCAAAATTTATTACCCATCATAATTCTTTTAGATGATCTTAATGATATACTTGCTGTCTTAAATTATGTTTGCTTTTGGACTTTAATATTTGGCAGCACTGATAGTAAAAATAGATATAAGCATTGCAAAGAGATGAAATAATGGACATTCCTTGCACAAATTTCAATGTTAAAAGAAAAACTGTCTATGCCCTTTCTTGTTTTAATTGAATGCCTGACTGGCTTAACATCTTCCTTCCTTATCACAAACTTCCCAGGCCAGCAGACTACATCACTAGCTACTGGAAATTTTTTCTTCAGTAGTGAATAGTAGAATAGGTGTACATAGCTGTATAAATGACTGTCTTGCTATTTAATATCAAGAACTACATACTTCCCTGTTGTCCTCTCCCCCTGCCCCAAATAATGCACTGTTAGTATTGATTAGGCTTAAATATTTTATCTAAGCCTCTGTTAAGGTTGTAACAGCAACCTTTTAATTTTGCATTTCCTTTTCTTTGTGCAGCATACCCTCCCATCCTGCACGTAATGAACCATGTAGTATCTGTTATAATCGTTACCCCTACTTTATTCAGTAGTCCTTAGAAATCTAGATAATCAGAAAGATTGGCAATACTTAAATTTTTGAACTAAGTCTTTATTCTTGAAACATGTTTTGCTTTAATTAGCCCTAAAAGTGTTTGTGTTTTTGCTCTAAAATATCTTCAGCAACGTTTTGTCTTTTGAATTCTAGGCTTCAGTGTAGACTGGTGGGCACTAGGTGTACTTATGTTTGAAATGATGGCGGGCAGGTCACCATTTGATATTGTTGGAAGTTCTGACAATCCTGATCAGAACACAGAAGACTATCTTTTTCAAGGTAAGCAGCAGTGAGTGATCATACTGATTTAGTGCTTTGTTTCTACTTGCTGTAATCTAACTTCAACCGTGCAAAGTCTGATATGAAGCTTGTTTTCTTGTAGTAATTTTGGAAAAACAGATCCGAATTCCCCGATCCCTTTCTGTTAAAGCAGCAGGTGTTCTAAAGAGTTTCCTTAATAAGGTAAGGACTAATGCAGACTGTGTAAGACTTCTCAAGAGCAGGGTTTTTTTAAGCCTGTTATTTAATTGGTGTGTAGCAAACATATTTTATTTGCTGTACAGAGAAACTGGGTAGAAAAGGTGTGAGCCTAAAACAGAATTTTAATGGGGGACAGGAGGAGGGCCTATTCTAGATATTTGTCTTAAAACCTGAAATCGTAGATTCACAGTCTGGGGTGGGGGGGTGAATTTGAAATTAAAAGCCCTAGAAATGCTCTGAATAGTTCCATTAACCTGGGGAATTGGACAAACGGTTCAGGACATGTTTAGCAATTCACTCTGACAAATTCTGATGACTTCATTGAGTGAGATGCAGAGGCAGAAATCAGCCGGTATATAATCACTGTTTGCCAGTAGCTAAATAGTCTGACAGTCAAAAGTCGCGTACGTGGCAGTGGACTAGTCCGAGCACATGCTGGCCTTTGTTCTGTGAGTGTCTTGTACGAGCTGGGAGAAAGAGGTGCAGGAAAAAGCAGATTTGCTAAAATTATTCTAAGCACTAAAACAGTTGAGCACTAAAAGTGTTGAAATGAAGCTGTGGTATTAAATGACTAGGAGAAACATGGGTTTATTTGCAGACTGTTAAAAATCCTCCACTGAGTAATGAAATTGGACATTAGCAATCTTTCTGAACTATGAACATTGTTGCAGAGGTATTTATGTGAAATCTAAATGGGATCATTTTAAACAGCAGATTAACTATGTGGGTTTTTTTTTTTTACTCTTTTTTCCTGGGATGTTGGCATTGTTTGTAAATTATTCTTAGTGGCATGACATCTGTGTATCATCACTTGCATAAGGGGCTTGTCATTGTTGTCCTCTTGAAGCTGATTAGTTTCCTCCTCTTCCCTGATACTGAGAGCTGTGGTGTTACAGTCTCTTAGTGGAAAGAAGTGTTGATTAAAATAATCTTTAAACTGTACGTACCAGTAACCTGCAGTTACTACTCTGATGAGATTGCTGGCCTAGTCAGACAGTCTGCTTAGGAGGGAAAAAAAGAACCAAACTGATTTGTAATCTAAGCAGGATTCCTCTGAAACATACAGTATGTTTAAGCAGTTCTGAAAAAAATGAAGATGGGATGATTGTTTATATATTCAATTATAGGCCTCCATATTTTCCTGTTTCCAAAGATAAATTGGAATAGTTTCCAAAATAAATAATCATAACTCGGTTACAAGGTGCACTGAAGAACTCGTGTTCTATTTCTCATGGAATTTGAAACACTTATATTTTATTATTGTGTAGGCCTTGGCACCCATTTAGATATATTTTCTTTGTTGCACAGGATCCAAAGGAACGTTTAGGCTGCCATCCTCAGACGGGATTTGCAGATATTCAGGGACATCCGTTTTTTCGCAATGTTGATTGGGATTTGGTATGTGACTGCCTATTGGTTTGATTTACTTTCTTTATATACGGTGACAGTTTGCCAAGTTGTTGTAAGCTGAGGGATGACAGAAAAACTTCACAAATCCTAAGCTTTTAACTGGTATATCACTGTGATAATACAGAATCTTTTAATCCTTTTACATACAGTAAGTACAATAGATAAATAGAATGTTTGTAAAAAGTACACAAAAGAAATTTAACAGTTACTTCCTGCCTTGTTTGAAAATAATCAATAGGTTGTAACCCAGTCTTGGTGTCACTAAGTGCCTTTATTTTTAGATGGAGCAAAAGCAAGTGGTTCCTCCATTTAAACCAAATATATCTGGAGAATTTGGTCTGGATAACTTTGATTCCCAGTTCACCAATGAACCCGTGCAGCTCACTCCAGATGATGAGTAAGTAATGTAAAATTTAAGCAAATAATGTTTTAATAAGTCAGTGAAGATGTATTCGGATGAAGTCTTGTAACTTCTATTTATAGTGCATGGAGTATATGTAAAGCAGTAAATAACATTTTCTCATGTTAGTATGGAAACTCCTGTTACGTGATCTCAAGGTAGACTTAGTATAGACGGCTTAAATGTTGTACTGTGGTATGATATAAAAATCAGCTAACAGTGGGGAAGTTGCTATAAAGAATTTGAGTTCAAGGAAGGATGAATAAGTGCTATTTTACAAGTTTTATCGGTATCATCTGCAAGAAACAGATGTGTGAAAGAAAAGACCTGTTTTGCCATGTGGTTTTCTTCTGCATTACTTTATCTAGCCATGCTATTTCTAGAATGTTGAGTTCAGACTGAATTTTTCTTGGGTGTTCTGTACAAGAAAAGATGCTTTTTTTGGCTTGTTCAGGCATTTTAATTAGTAGTAGTAAAGTGAGGTTATCCTGATTGAAAAACCTTGCTAGGATGCATGATAATGCATGTGATTCTGGCAGGGGAGTTGTTGTTCCTCGCTCCTGAAGGGCCATGACTTGGGATGGGTGGGAAAGGGGCTCTCTAGTATGACTGAGCCACTCTTGTATACATTTTAGGAATTTTTCTAGGTTCTGTATAATGTATGTGTAATACAGAAACATGAACAGTGAATATTAAGTGAGCCTTAATTAGGTCTGAGATCTGATCTCCTCCTTCATTCCTTTGTAAATGCGTAATATCTCAGCAGAGGTTAAAGAAATTGCTAATACAAGAGCAGTATCACATCCTATTGTTTAAACTTTTACAAAAATGAAAAGTTTTACAAACACAAGCTTTAGAGTGCTTGGAGTGTGCATGGGAGTAACCAAATCATTGCTCCTGAGTGGTTTTGTGTTTTGTTACCTTTATAGGGACTAGAAAAAACTAGCAGTAGTTGTAAGGAAACAGAGGGACAAACAGGTGCAAAAGAGAGAGGGGAAAGTTCTCAATTGCAATCAACTGTAGAGGTCTAAATTTTAAGTCAAACTATGAGTTAATATTGCTACCTTTTAATATTGCTGAACTAATGACTGTTTTTTAATCTTAATAGTGATATTGTGAAGAAGATTGACCAGTCTGAATTTGAAGGCTTTGAATATATAAATCCTCTTTTGATGTCAGCTGAGGAATGTGTCTGAATTCTCCGTTTCTGGACTGTGCCAATTGTTACCGTTTGTTTCTGCATGGATAAACATCTCTTCATTTGATGCACATGCATAAAATGAATAACTAAATATCTTACTCTTGCCACCTAGTGTGGATTACTCACTATTTTCTTTTTGTATTAATTGTCATCCTGAACAGTTGTTATGTTGAACCTTGGGCTGCCAGAAAATGAAAAATGTAGATTTCCCAAAAGTCTTGCCAAACTTGAATTTTAATATAGAAGTTGGTCTGTGGGATTCCTGACTGAACAAGGGGATCTGGCTGTATAACTTGCCAATACAGCATTCTGTTAAAGGAAAATTTTGTTACTGCTTTAACAATACAAATTGCATTAGGGGACATAATAAATATCCTTAAAGGGCTTCCATTTTTGCAGCAAGACAAATAAGACCTCATGACTTCCGTAGTGCTAAATCTCTCCTCTCTGAACACCCTTTTTCTGTGTTCTCCTTAGACTTAGAAGTTATAGCTAAATTATTGCCCTTTAGATTTCAATGACAGTAAGGAGAACAGCTTTTTAAACTCCATAGGTCAAGAATGACTGTTTTTGTAGTGTATGTTGATTCTATCTGAAAAGGAGATTATTAACTCAATGTTAGAATGGATAGGTTTTGCTACTAAATTACACACTATGAACTGTACATGGCTTTTGACATATGAGCGGTGAGTGCCTTTCTGAGCCTGTCCCTTTCAGCGAGGGTTGTACATGGTATAAAGTTTCAGTTTAAATAAATGGAATTCAATTAACACTTTTAAAAATGAAAATCTATAGAGTGTAATTTAGCAGAAATTGGCAGCTAATATTGAAGAATGTAGGACCTCATGCTATTATTTATTGCTTTTACATTCTCAGTCTTACTGTATGGGTATGTTACAGCTGTGGTCTAGATAAGGGCATTGTTTCCTATTATTACCGTATTGCCATACTGCTGGAAATGCATTCCACTTTGCCAGTGGGAAAAGCACATCTGGAAAAAATAGGTGCTGTCCACAATGACTCCCTTAACTTTTCCCTTTATACATAATAATTTGTAATCACAATCGAACCTTAAATGTTGGTAGTAGACTCAAAGTTAGTAATAAAGTGATTGGAATAAATAGAACAATTCAAAATAGGAGATATGGGTGGAGTGATTCTTACATTTCATGTTAGTAAACAGTGTAATATACAGCACAGCTAACTCTTATTTTTAATGTTTGAGGAATATTTTTGAATGTCCTAGACTGGAGAAATGCCAAATGTACCACTTTTTGCGGGGGGGGGAGGGATTTAAAACACATTGAAGAAAATACTGTAAGGTAAGGTACATGTTAGTGAAAGTGGACTTAATTATATGTAAACACAAGTTAGCAAACTTCAGATAAAGCTTTTAATAAGATTTCTGCTTGGTCAATGTCTTTCCTTGAAAATACTTGTGTGGTGAAACTATGAATTTATAGCATATATCTTCCATTGTAATTTTTCTTTTTTTAATTACGTTAGTTTGAAGGGGAGAGAGTGCGTGAATACACAGTAGTGACGCAGCATGGTCTTTAGTTCATACTTCGCAACGTGAGAAGGAAGTTCTTCTAAAAGTATTGGGCTGAATTTTCAAAACTGGGAAGTGATTGGAGGGGCCTGAATTTTAGGAAAGCTTTGAACCTCCACACTGTTGGAAATCAGATTCCCATAGACACCTCAAATTATGTATATTCAAATATAAAATATCAGAATAAAGCCTACATTTGAAGAGCAGCTAATAACACTTTTAGTTCCTGTGAAATGAACTACTCGCATGCAGTTTTTAAATTGTGGTTAATGCTGAAGTGCTTAGCCTTTCACTTCTATGCCCCCAAGACTAGTTTAGGCATCAGGATTTAACTGATATTAAACTTTGAAGTTACTTAAAAAAATCCCTCTCTACAGTGGCTTAATTTCATATGGGGTATTAAGTAAAATGGCTTTATAGAGGGAAGTGGATTTCTGCTGTTCATCACAAAAGTGTAATACACTGTCTTTTGTGCTTAAAGCAAAAATTAATTTTTTTATAGATAATGTTACAGAAAAGATACTTTTTCTATTTGTTTCTAACCATTGAGAATGTCACTGAGTTAACAGTGATAGGCATGTTAAATGACTGTAAGTCCCATTTTTAAACTTTTTTCATTTTCTCCAAAGTGCCATGATATTAACAGGTATATTTCGTTGTTGAACATATAGCAGCTGTCATAAATATTCAGAAGGGAAACTGGGTGTAAACCATCGAGTGTGGTAGGTTTTGTCTTTGCAGAAAGTGTCTGCATCAGAAGCCCCATGTGTTTATGTGGAGTAACCTCCTTTTTGTATACAAACTTGGTTCTTACGGGTGCTCTGCTAGTTAATATTGTTGCTCCTATTTTCCTGTCCCACATGGAACGTGGTCTCAAACATTGTTGTGTAATCATTCCCTTTATTTGTGCACACTTTGTATTTTAAATAAAACATTTATATTAGGCCTCTGTGTATTAACCTCAGGAAAAAATTGCCGCGAAACGCTGGGATTTGCTTGGGATGACTGGATGACCCCTAGCTATCCAGCTCCCCCAGAAGGAGTGTTGTCTTCATCTTACCAGTGGTTCGGTTTGCTTGTTTGTTTTTCCCTACAAGAGAGAACCCAGCTTGGCCACTGCAACCTAAGTGATGCAGCCCCCAGTCTGGGGTTCCCAGATATGTCCTAGAGTGCAGGTCCTTCCCCAATATGCTTGGGCAGCCTCACTTCATCTTTTGCTATGGAGAAGAAGCATCACTGTAGGTTTTATATTGATTTATCTTTCCTTCCAACACCAGTGATGAAACAAAGCTAACTTAGTGAGGTGTTCAGTAAGCTGTGTAGATGCAAAAGGCTTCAAGTAAAATATAAAATGCAATTCTAGCTTGTTTGACCAAAGACCTCTTTTAGCTGGAGCTTCTAAGATGTCATCTCAGCTGCGAGAGCGGGGGCTTTGGAGTTTACAGCAACATTGCATCTGTTACGCTTATTTCTGCATGATTTCTCGCTTTGTTGCTCTAATTCCTCCCCCATATTCTCTCAGATTTATGACATAGGGGGCAAGGGCGCTTACCCAATACTGTAACACATATGGTATTTTAATATTTGTACATCTATATTTTAGAAGAGATTTCCTTTTGCAAGCTGGCTTGTTATTAGAAGTATGTATCAGCGTTCCTAGACAAACGCTACAGATGGCTGCACGCCTTAAATACTGAACCTCCCAACACACACGCTTCTTGTTCCTCTTCGGTTTGGTGGCCAGCTGCTCTCTGTTCAGGCTGAGCAGTTGTTTATATTAAGAACCTCTTTTTTTAAAAAAAAAAAAAAGAAAGAAAAAAAAGAAGAAAGAATAGCTTGTATAATCTGTATATACATGGTAAATTAATTACTAATCTTGCATTCTCACTTCATGGTGGACTTCATAATTAGACAGTTTAGGCAAGACAGGTATCTGAAATTGCCTCTAGATTAATGATGTTTTCCTGAGAAGAGAGAGTGGGGGGCTGGAGCCCCCCTCTTTCAGAAGAGGGGTATTTTACCAGATCTTGTATTTTCTTGACAAGAGCTCAGACATTTTTTTTAAGACTTTATTTCTGCTTATGATTTAAAATAAAGTGATTCGAACTGCACGCTTGAGATGTGTGGTCTTGCCAGTATGCATTTAATCACCAGATTAAAGGCAGAGAAGGCATTTATCTTCTAGATCTGTGTGGCTTTTGTGGGAAGTGGGCTTTTTTAGATGTAAATAGAACCAGAAATCTGTTGTGTCTGTATTTGACTTTTAAGCTTGAAGAAAGTGTCTGAGCTTGTATCTCTTTTTAAATCGGATCTCCAAACATCTAGCTAAATAGCTGAATTTTGACCACAATTTTAAATGTAGAAACTAAGTCATATTTTCAGTTCTTCATTAGATGTAGTTTTTTGTACGTAACTGTTCCATAACTTGTCCTGTAAGATGCCGAGCATGCTAAAATCTAGCAACTATCTGCATTACTTAATATGTACGTTTCACAAAAATATCGAGACTGGTCTTTAGTATTATAACCTACCATTAACGATTGCCACTAAAATTACTTTTATCTTTGTGTAAAATGTACATGCTAGTATCTTCGAGAAGAAAACACATAATTTTTGTCCTTTGGACAGTGTTAAATTGCACTCTTTATTAATTTTAGAGATGACATGTATGGAGAGGAACATTAAAACAAATGCTTTGCTTTCCTTTCCTACAGAAAACCTCATGTGTTCATAAATGTGCAACTTGAATCTTATTCATAAGTGTGACAAAATTCTTTACACATTTAGCAGTTTGACAACAAGTTAGTATCTGTGTTAACCAGCTCAACTGAAAGATCATTTTATTTTAAGTCTTAATATGTTATTTGGCACTTCATTTTATATGCAGTAAAGGATTTTTTTTTTATTTGCACTTAGAAATGCAGATTAGTTTGTCTCACTTGCTTCTCTTCCTAGTGTGCGAGTGGAAGAGGTATCACCACCAGAGACTGTCAAAGGTGGCCTGCAAGGAATTAAAAGGGGTTTGCGTCAGAGAAGAGCACGACTTTTTTAACACCTTTGCTTCATGATATTTTGAAGGCATGTATTTTTCTATGCGTTCTGCTTACTATTATTTTAGAAATAAATGATACATTTTCTGGGGAACCTCTTGGTTTATTCTATCTCTCATTATTATTATTATAGCTCTCTCTCTCGATTTTAACTGGAAATGAAACTTTTGTGGTCACTTCTTAATGGTCAAGTAAAAATAGGATGTTTTTATCTTTTAAAATAGTAACTTTCTCTTCCATGGGAGCTGACCTGGAAGAGTAAAGACAAATTCTGTATGGGATGCCTTGGTTTTAAAGGTAAGGTGTTTAAACAAAGCAGCTGAACGTGCTAAATGTGAGTTACATTTTAAGACAACCTTAAATGTTAATTTAATAAGATTCCAAAAAGCTTGAGCACTTCTTGAAAATCCAGAAAGGTTAGTAATAGAATTAAAATCCCTCCCAGGCTCTGTTAGTGCAATTTATTAAGTACTAAAAAGATCTGTAGCTAAGGTTTTAGTTTAGTTGCATAGTACCTCTAGTACCAAAGTGCTTTTCACAGTCGACAGTCAAGGCTCTAGGTAGAGTTCACATGTTTTATTAGACAGTCCTCTACCTACAAACTGTCTCATGCTGCCTGATTGTTGTAGCTCTGTAACAACACTTTCGTTACACCACAGCAGTCACCCAAATTTGCAGCTTGAAATGAAGAATGTGCAGAATTTTTTAAACACACATTAGACAACAAGACCTAATTCCTAAGCTTATGTGCCATCAGTAGGTGTAATAACAGGTGTAATATCCACCTACAAATGTTGCCTTGCTTAAGGTCCTTAGATCATTGCAGCTACGATGTTGGAAATCTCTATGTTCTTGAGTTATTTACAATTGAAATATGATACAGTGCATTTCAATGGCTATTTGGAGAGAAATTTTTGATCAAATCCTAAACTCTTACAGGGTAGAAAAGAGACAGGAATGTCCAGAGTGTTTAGATAATAGAATCACTGGTCAATGGTTTTCAAGATCAGCCCCCAAAACTGGTAGATTCAGAAATCTTTTTATTCCACTATAATGCTGTGGCTCTTAAGCCCCGTATCTACTTAGTAAGTAAGTACAGAGTGTTAGTATTCCTGAATGGGTGTACTTTTCCTTAAAATTATTTGATGTCCTAGCCTCCTACATTTTATGGTGGAAGAATAAAGAATTAAATATAATCTAAACAAAGGCAATTGAGATCAAACATGAATGCACTCTTGCATTTTCTCCGTCGCTTTCCCTCGGTCTCAGTAATACACACCCTTCCTGCCCTGTACAAAAGCAGTTCACGTTTGCATGTAAGGGCAGCAGTTGTACTCCTGTGACTGCTGTGCATCCTGCACTGTTTGCTTAACCGGAAATGGAGAAAAATACCAGTCTTTAAAAAATCTTTCCACAGAATCATTACAGGAAAAAAGCCTCCTCTTTTAATTTTTTTCTTTCCAAGGCTGCAGAAGCTTGTGTTTGATATAGCAGCCAAAAGGTGAGACAATACTTGCATAGTCCTATGTAATTCTGTTTTGCTGCAGGCTAGAGAATAGCATTTATGAAAAGTACTAGGGTACTGCACATCCCTGCAAAATGTTAGAATTCATTTAAACATGGTTATAACACTTTTCTACTTTGAAAAGTAAAAAAGACTAGATATAAAACTGCATATTGAGGTGGCATGACCTGTGTGTATGAACCACAGGGTGTTGCTGGATTAGATCAAACTCACTCAGACACAAAGACCAACCAAGAGTAGGTTTATGGTCCTGCATCCATGAAACTTAAATACACAAATCCTATTTGCAGTGAATCTCAAGTGTCTGGACAGTACAGAGGTATCAATCTTGGTCATCTTTTGGCTCATAAAACTCAGTCATGCATGAGTCTCTGCTCATGCTTTTAGATCTATAGATTTCCGCTGTGATTCTGCTGCTACAGAGGAGTTACACAGATGAAGTCTGGCAAAAAGAGCTAGAAACTAGTAGGGTAAATATAAGTAAGGAAAAATGTACTCCCCATAATGATAGTAATTAATATGATAAATGCTCCCTGAAGAACAGCTGAGTCAATCTTTAGTGGCTTATAATAAAAGTAGAGAAACAAAAGGAGAATGGAAAAGGGCAAAAAGTAGAATATAAAAGGGACAAAAAATGAGCTTCTCTAATACTTGTGTTCTGTCCAAAGTTTAAATCTTGGTTCCAGTTTTTGGAAATCTTTCATCTTTACTTTGGCCTACATGGAATGGCAGGAATTTATGCCTTCCTTTCCTTCTCTGCTTTCTCTGGAGTCTATGAAAAGACAAGTTATGTTTTTCTATAGACACATTTCACAGATGTTTGGATGCCTATTTCAAACAGCAGAGAGAGAGAGAGTGTTCTTTAATTTCAAGTAATTTGGAGGTTTACACGCTTCAACAAAATTAAGGCTTCTTTTTGGTATCCCTTCGTTTGTAGGAAAGCCTTACTTCTGCCTGAGGATGCTCCAATACGGCAACAGTAAAACAATGATCCTTGTGGTGACACTTCCTGCTGAACGTAAAAATTGAGGTCATACTCTCTTTCAGATTTATGATTCTCTCATCTTTACCTGAATTCTTTAATAATAGAAAGGTCAAGTGTTTTTCTCTAGGCTTTAAAAAATAAATATAACCATTATCGTCTTTGTGACCACAGAGTTATTGTTAAAAGCCCAGACACAGCTGTTTATACAGTTATTCTAAACCCTATTCTACTGTTTAAACTGTCAGCAATTTATTATTTTTGCAATATAAAGCACCACGGGTCCTAATGGCTGCATTAGGTGCTGTGCAAACATTCAGGGAGATGCTTCCTACCTCCAGATGTGACCACTGAGGATTAACATCAACCTTGGGCAAAACTTGGGAGTAAAATAACACCTCAGATCATGGGGGCTGACAACAGAAAGGTCACATTTGTACATAAGCAATTTATGTAATTTGGAAGGGTTTTTTTTTTAAATAAATATAAAAAAATTTATGATCCTAGGTCACTACTTGCCAATTATCATCAGAAGAAAACGCTGCAGGTGTCGCGAGTGATCTGGTATTTTACGAGAGCTCAAAGGTGAGTCAAGGAGCAGCTTTAGGGGGGAAACCCGCCCGCACGGAGGAAATCTAACCGAATGGCAGGTGCGAAGGGGAGGACCAAGGCGTACCGCCCCGCAACCAAGCGCTTCAGCAGGCAGCGGGGTCTTGTTGGCTCTTCGCCTTCGGCCTGACGCTGGGCCTCGGCCCGCAGCCGCCTTCTGCGCCGCTTCGCATCCAAACAAGTGCCCGCACGAGGTTAAAGGCAGCAGAAGCTGGATTCGGCCCTGCAGCTGAAGCGCCGCCTTTACCGAGCCCACGTAAAAACGGCTTTGGGCGCCTCGCGTGCGGCGGAAGCTGGTACTTGGCAGACGAGTGGCAGGAGGATGGGGCAGCCCCCGGCAAGCAGCGCCAGGGCGGGCGGGAGGAAGCTCCCTCCGCGAGCCCCTCTCCGCGTGGCGGCGCAGCCCCGCGCCGCGCCTCCCAACCCGCTTTTGACGCTTCTGCCGCCTTGCAGCGGTTCTCAGCCCGCGGCGGCCTGACGCGCCACGGCCCGTGCGCCAGGGGCCCTGGGGACGCGCCGCCGCCGCCTGTGCGCGCCCGTGTTCCGCGCGGGCGGGGTTCAGCGCAGCCCGGGCTTTCCCCTGCCGTTTGCGCCCCCGCGCTCCCTCCCCGCCGCGCTGACATGGCGCCGCCGCCCGCCGCCAGCCCCGGCCCCACGCCGCCGCCGAGAGATGCCGCCCGCCCGCTCCTCCTGGCCGCGGCCAGAGGGCGTGTGAGGGCAGCGCGGCGGCAGCGCCGGGCGCGGCGCGGCGCGGGCTGTGTGAGGGCGGCTGCAGGGCTTCCCCCGGCGGGGAATGGCGGGGCTCGGGGGCCCCCCCGGCAGGGCACGGTGCGGGCTGTGTGAGGACTGGGGGAGGCTCCCCCCCCCCCCAAGGCACGGCACGGCGCAGGCTGTGTGAGGGCTGTGTGAAGGCTGGGGGAGGGGTGTCCCCCCCCCCGGCGCGGCACGGCACGGCACGGGCTCCCTGAGGGCGGGGGGAGGGTTGTTCCTACAGCGCGGGCTCTGTGGGGGCTGGGGGAGGGTTTCACAGCAGGGCACGAGCTCCGTGGGGGCTGGGGGAGGGTTGCACGCCGCGGCGCGGCCTCCCTGATGGCTGGGGGAGGGTTTCACAGCACGGCACGGCACGAGCTCCGTGGGGGCTGGGGGAGGGTTTCACGGCGTGGCACGGCGCGGGCCCCTGCGGGCGGGGGGAGGGTTTCCCGGCGCCGGCGGGGGGAGGGGCCGCCCGGGGTTTTCTCAGGGAGCGGCTGGCGCGCGCGGGGGGGGGAGGGGCGCCCACTCCCGCCGCGGCCCCAGACAGTGGGCGGGGCTGCGGCGGCGGCGGCTGGGGCCGGAGCCGAAGCCGGAGCCGGAGGGGGGTGGGGGCGGCGCGCGCCGCCGGCGGGTTCGTGCCCGCGCGCCGCCGCGGCCGCCGCCGTCTCCGTCTCCGCCGCCGTCTCCGTCTGCGTCTCCGCAGTGAGGTCACGGGTGGGCGGTGCGAGCGCGGCTCCTGTTCCGCTCCCGGGGCGCCGGAGCCCCCGCGGTGCCGGGTGAGGAGCCGCGGAGTCGCCGTGGGGGGGGGGAGGGGGGAGAGGGCTCGGCGCGGGGGAGGGGGCGCGGGCGGCCCCGCGGCGGGGGGGGAGAGGCGGGGCCGTGCCGCGCGGGCGGGGGAGGGGCGCGCCGTGCCTGAGGTGAGGCGGCGTCTGTGGGGGCGCCGCGCCGCGCGGGGGGTGGGGGGGAGTAAATTTAGCGGCGGAGGGGGCGGCGGCGAGGGGGGGGGGCGGGCAGGGGAGAGCCGGGCACGGCCCGTCCGGAGCCGGGGCAGCGCCGGTGAGTCACGGAGCGGCGGGGCGCGGCGGCCCGGGCCCTTCCGGGAAGGGTCGGCGCGGGGCGGCGGCGGCGGCGGCGGCGGGGGGGAGGCGAGGCGAGGCGAGGCGGCCCCGGCTCCGGCTCCGGGGGGAGGGGGCCGGCGGTCCGCCCGCATTGCCGCTTCCTCCGCGGGCTTTTCTTTCCCTTTTTTCCCCCTTTCTTTTTTTGTAACGCTGTGAAAGAGAAACCTCTGCTCGCTCGGGCTCTCCGCCCCCTGCCCGCGCCCCGGCTGTGGGGTTCGCTGGATGCTGCGCGGGAGCCGGGCCGGCTTCGCCCATCTGCCGGCGGCTTGTGACAGCGTCTGCGGCTTCCCGGCGAGAGCTCGCCGTGCCTCAGCGCTGCGTGGCTGACGGGGAAGCGCGTCCCTTCTCCCGTACCTCGAGCTCCTGTCCGGAGGCTCGGAAGAAATGGTTGTTAACGGCCCCTCTCTCTTTTCGCAGGTTATCTGGAGAGTTTGACAGAACCGCGTATTAGCGCAAGATGTGCTTTTAGCCGTTGGCCTGGATCTTACTTGTATTGCTGATAACTTGGGGTGGGGAAAGTCTGGCACCGGCGACATCCGTGCTAAAGGTGACTCTCTAGGGACGCTGGGTTTTCGCCGGCAGTCTGGATCAGCCTTTAATTTTGGGATTTACTGGTGAGCTGCCATAGTAACTTTAATGGTGGTGGTGGAATCGTAAACTTGGCTGCACAATAAATAAAGCCCTTAAGCTTGTGTGTGATCCCTTAGAACTGAAGGGGAAGTGGTGAATAAAATTTTCACACAACTTAAACGTCGTTTTGGATCAGTTGCGTTGAGATCGGCACTCTTCAGACTGAGACTCATGGGCATTTTTCTATTTTAATATTTAAACAGAGACTTGTTTGAAAAGCCAGTATGCTTTTTAAAGGGAAAAACAATGATCGAGTATGGGTGCTCATGCATCAACTCATCATTTTTTACTAAATGACTATACAAAAACTACTGTGCAAACTACTGAGTAGACTATAAAGAAAATCCTTTTATATGCATATTGCAGTGTGTTTTTTATAAAAGAAAATTGAACAAATAATTTTAAACCTAGAGGTTAAAGAAAACTTTCTTCTCCGTTCTTAATTCTATGGTATTACATGCAAAATGGGTTACGGTTTTTACTCCTGGAGGCTGAAGAATTAACTTCTTACTGAAAGGTGTGCAAAACTTGGTGTGCATAAGGGAATCAAGATCATTTAAAATTGATTTTTGTATTAGCAAGCAGAAAAATGCACACTCAAGATTTGCTTAATTAAAAGTTCTGGTGTTTAGCAATGGAAAGCCCACAAACAAACTTCCATCTGGGTCTAGGTTCAGACCAAAAAAGGAGCGGGATCCAAGAGGATGGGAGTCCTCCAATAAAAAAAGTAATGACAGAAATGCATGTAAATAGCAAAGTACGAGTTGTAATAAATAAATTGCCAACAATAAAGAAGGAAAACTTGGATGAATATGATGAAACTCCTGTGGAGGCTGATGGGGAGAACGCCAAGCCAAACAGTACTTCGATATCTGAGCCTTTGAATTTAAATCCAGGTTTGAAACACACGCTGGCACAGTTCCACTTAAGCAGCCAGAGTTCACTGGGTGGACCAGCGGCTTTTTCAGCTCGTTATTCCCAGGAAAGTATGTCGCCCACTGTCTTCTTGCCTCTTCCATCACCACAAATACTTTCTGGTCCACTGCTCATTCCTCCAGACAGCTCCACAGAACTCACTCAGACTCTATTGGAGGGGGAATCTATTTCTTGTTTTAAAGTTGGAGGAGAAAAAAGACTTTGCCTGCCTCAAGTTTTGAATTCAGTTCTCCGAGACTTTTCATTGCAGCAGATTAATACAGTGTGTGACGAACTGTACATATACTGCTCAAGGTGCACGTCCGACCAGCTTCACATTCTGAAGGTTTTGGGAATTCTTCCATTTAACGCTCCGTCCTGTGGGCTAATTACACTGACTGATGCTCAGAGACTATGCAACGCGTTACTGCGTCCTCGCACTTTTCCTCAAAATGGCAGCTTTCTCCCTGCTAAGAACACATTGGCCCAGCTGAAAGAGTCTGGCAGTGCCTTTGAAGTAGAGCATGAATGCTTGGGCAAGTGCCAGGGGCTGTTTGCACCTCAGTTCTACCTGCAGCCGGATGATCCGTGTATCCAGTGTCTGGAGTGCTATGGAATGTTTTCTCCCCAGACATTTGTGATGCATTCGCATAGATCCCCTGATAAAAGGACCTGCCACTGGGGTTTTGAATCAGCCAAATGGCACTGCTACCTTCATATTAACCAAAAATACTTGGGAACATCGGAGGAGAGGGAACTGAAGCATCTCTTGGAGGAAATGAAGGAGAAATTTAGCGAGAAAAATCAGAAAAGGACTCGGTCCAAAGTAAGTTCACCTACTCTTGTAAAACTCCTGAATCTCTTTCTGATAACAAGTAAATATTTATCTTAGAAGCCTGTTATTTGTCTTTGTAAACATGAATGTTTGTCAAATCAAGTATAAGTTAAATTTATGAGAGTTCTCTACCATGGAAAATAGACTTCTCAGATTAAAAGGTGCAGTAATTTCTTTCCTCTTTGAGCTGTAAGTAATTTCAATCAAGCTGGTTTGGTTTTGTTGGTTCTTGTTCTTTTTCCAGTCTCTGGAAAATTTAGAGCTATTATGGAAATTTTCTTTCTCCCGTTTGACCTTTGAGTATGTTGTTGTAAACTGTGTGTGTTGCAGCAGCTGAGCAAAGCAGAAAGGAGCTTGAAAATCAAGTGTTATAAATTAATTCTTCATTTGTTATTTTAACTCCTGCACATACACATGCGATGTATGGCTACCTAGCTTGCTAACTGCCCAGTAACATCTCATGACTTTGCATGTAGGGTAATGGTGCATTGATAAATTGCTATTTAAAAGCCCCAAGTCTGCTTGTTCAGTAATAGCTTTTTGTTAAACAGGTTATTTAGAGAAATATGCCAAAAGAAAGGGTTTTTAAATCACTTCAAGTAATGAGCTGTAGGCCAGTATCTTAACAATTGTTAATAATGGACATTGTATTTTTCCTAAAATATTGCTGCAGGTCTGCACTGTGCTTCAAAAATGCAGAGCTTATCTTTGCCACAGAGAGCTACCAATTTAAATAAAAAGACATGCACCAGATAAATATTGAATGTTGCTGGGGAAATAATTGTATTATGCTCAAGGAAGAAGATTTTAAGGGGAAATTTGGGGGGGAGCCTCATTTGTAGATGAAAATAGGGAAACATTGAGGTACTGACATCACAGATATTTGCATTCATGAAATGCAGTTTTATTGGGTATAATCTGAATTTAGAAGTTTTGAAATGGTTCCTCCCCCACCACTATGCTTAATTTTATTATATTTGGTATTTGTAAGTCTGTTTGCTGACTACTGTTTTGATTATATATCCATTTTGCCTGTTGGATGTTTTGTCATGGATTTCAAAGTCAGCAGCAGCAAAAGCAGTCCAGATAGGTGGGCCCGTAAAGTTGACACCTTTCAGAATAAACTTCTCAAAAGTTAGTATTGCAGAAAGGCTTACAGTAACAGGTATTTTTACAGTTAAGCCAGTCTGCAGTAAGGGATTTTAGCAGATCAGGTTCGTTAAAGTCTGCAATATGGCATGCTTCCACATGCTGAATTTGCTGGAGGTGCAGAAAAGTTCGTAGCAAGGAGACTTCACTTTCATCTGATAGACTATCGTGACAGTCTTTATTCTTGCGACGCCAATATAGGTAATGAACAGTAGTACAGTGGCTGCAACAGGGGATATAGTCTTCCGTATTAATTCCCACAAGACCTTTCATGCTGTAGACATTGAAGAGATACTGATTATCGTTTCACCTGGTTTTTGATCTGTATACAGGAGGTTCAAAAACATGAAAGACCTCATGGTCAGAAATCTGCTACCGTGAAACCGGAAACAGTATTCTGGGAATGAATATGGAAGATTATTTCCCCTGTTGCATCCACTATACTGTTGTTTGAACAGATTATGTTATTGAACAGGTCCGAGTGAAAGGGAGAAATGGTTTCTGAAGTCTTCCGTTAAAGACCCATATAGTTCTTTCTTATAAAGCAGCATATGAAATTAGAATGATAAACTCCATGAAAATTTGAAAAAACATAAAATGGGGGGGGGTTCAATTCTTTTTTTGGGGAGGAGGCAGGGAGTGTCTCATAGGTATTCACTTGGAAAGTACAAAAGATTAAAAACATTTGATAGGGCAGCATTTGGAGCAATGCCTCTGTTCCCTTGTACTGGGGAAGTCTTGTCTTTTCCTGTCTTTTCTGTGGTGTGAGAGGTATTAGATACAGTGTTTAGACATTACCTTTTCTTATGCTCTTAGGCAAATGTATTTATAGGATATTCTCCTTGCTGTTCTATCACCTTCTTACCTTTGTTGAGAAGCAGTAAATCCTCTGAAGTTCTGAGACATCTTTGAGGTTATCTTGAAGGGTCCAAGAACAGTTGCCCTTGGCCAACTGCCTACCCCTCCCACTCTTCTAGAGAGAAAAATAACAGATGGAAATAATTGCTTGTCTGTAAAATAAGGCTTAAAGCAAAAATGAGAAACTCCAATGTTTAGTAATAATAAATTATTAATGAAATTGCCTTTCTCCTTAGCTCTAGGTTTACTCACCTCACAGTATGCTTTTGCTCTTGATGTTTTAAGAGTAGACAATCTAGGCCCTCACCTACTATACTTACAAAGTTAATTCCTTTCTCTTCTTTGTGATAATAAAAAAGCTGTAAGTAGTATATTTGGTTGTCATTGAGTTTCTCATCTTCTGTTGAGTTCTGGGCTCTGCAGTGTAATATCCACCTGCTCACTGAAACAACTCTTGCTACGTCTCTGATGTTCCCTGTGGTGACAGATCCTCATTCTCTTTGACTTTGTGACAGTTTCTGATAATCACGCTGTACTACGACTTTGTCTTGCTTCTTTAATTCTTTGAGTTGGTTGTTATGCCCGGGGAAATGCTCACAATGTGTAGCATTAACATCTCTTTGAATATTTCTGAAAATCCTATTTCTGCTTAAAAACTACTGGCTTAATTGTTAGACAGAAACTACTAGCTATCCATTTATATGGAACTGTCTTTCCACTGAACTATTTAACAGTTTTTCTTTCATTCACATGGCAAATCCTGTAAGCAGTTTACAAAGTAAGCTTTCTGGGAATAGGAAAGGTCTCCGAGTTATTAGTTTGCGTAACAACCGGACCAGACATTTTCTTTCTAATCCCTGACTGAAGCTTTGAACATAGTCATAACACAAGTTTGTATTATGACTGTCTTCTCAGTTTTAGGTGGATTTTTTAAATTAAGTTCCTGGATTTTTTTTCTTAAAGAACAGCTTGTATAACTAACTTCGGAGGAAAAATAAGACTTCTTTTTTTTCCTGTAGGCCTTTCAAACAGATTAAGTAGAAGTAATTCAACTGTAAGTTTACCAGCTTGGATATATTGCATCTGTATAATTAGTTAAGAATGTCTAAACTAAACAGATACTTAGGTAATGATATATACATGTATATTTAGAAATAAAAGTTTTCTCTCTGTTTTATTAACCTGGATGATGAAGGAGGAATCATATGTTAGAAAAAGACTTCATGTTCATTTAGGATTACCTTTCATTTTCTTTCCTAAGTAAAATTTTAAAATTCTTTTGCAAAGGACTAATGGAGTAGACAAAAAAGTCAGTTTCCATTTAAAATAGGTGGGAATGTAAAAATCTGAACTAATAACTTGAAAATACAAATCACCTGATATATAATTTCATATATAAAATATAAAAAACATGTTAAAATGTCAGTCCTAAAACATGGAAAAGATATGATTCGGAAACAGTGTAAGTTGAAATTGGGTTACCATATAGTAGCTGTGATATAACTAGAAGAATTTATGTGCAGTATTTAGATCATTAGAATGATCTGAATAAGCAGAAAGAAGCTGAAATGAGTTTCAAGATGAGGCCGTTTTTCTAGAGGTTATTCACTTTATTCCTAATCTTTATTATTTAAACATTCAGTTATGATTTTATTATCCTGGAGCTTAGCTTCCTTGTGCCCTCACTCATTTATATCTGTTTTGGAATTGATCCGAGGGATGACAGGGGTGGACTTAAGTTTCATTTTCATTGCTAGAGTTGAATTTCCTGGACAGGAAGTTTTCACCAGAATATTGTAGGCTGTGAGATCTGCTCTCTGTGATGGTGAAATGGCAGTCGATTCTGCCGGGCCTGGTACCAGCCACACGGGTCTGACTGGGCGCTCTCCTGACCGCCAAAGGCGAAGTTCCATCACAATTTCTTTCAGGGTGTGTAAATATAAGCTTTTCTGATCATGTATATCTCATACTCGTGAAACCTGTGAAGATGTTCAGATGTTAGATGAAGTTTTTGGTATAACGGGATTTCGTCTGTGTTCTGTCGTGTTTAATCCACAGTATCAAGATCCCTTTACTACTGTGATGTTATTTATTTTTAGAACTGTGAGGTGATTTGGGGGGAGGGGGAGGATTATTATATTAAAAATTTTTTAAACTTCATAGGCAAAGCACTTTGCTGCTTGAATTTTGCCTGTATCATCAGATTTAAAAAAACATAGCTTCAACTAAAGGACTGATCTTAAATTTTGATTGTGTAAGTCCTTGTTTTCTTCCATGAGTACCAAAGATTGATTTTGCAGCATGCATGAAAGCTGTCACATTTGGGCTCTTGCAGACCGAGTGAGAGTAGCAAACATCTTTCTGCCCCCCCCCCCCTTTTTTAATTAAGCAACTTTCACTTCCCCCAAAACCCATCTACATTAATATTTCTAGAGTTTTCAGTTTGTGTAGACATCCTCCCAATTCCCAAGGCTATTTTAACACAAAATTAAAAATTGATTCCTTAGCTGTGAGTGTTGTTTATATATATGATGAGATGCCTTTCCCATAAAAGTAATAGTATCTTCGGAGTGGACTGGAAACTTTGATTAAAGAGTAATTCAAGAAAAAAAAAAAGAATTCTTGAGACAAAAGGAACAAGAATTCCTATGCAGATATGAAGTACACAGAAGTCTTTTAAGGTGTTGTATTCTGATACATGAGAAGTAATTCTGTGTTGTTACTGCAAAGGAAATAGAGTTGTCATGTTACTGCAGCAGGTTTGCCTGCTTCTGCAGTAAAAATTTTTGACAACTAAAGAAACTTCTATGCTCTGTAACAAGAGCAATTGCTTCATTTTATTCATAGATTTTGCTTCGTAATAAAGTATCTGGCAAGTGCATTATAGAGTTGGATACTTTATTGCAAAAGGTCAAGGCTCATTTAACCTTTTGGGAATCCTAGTTTCTGCTTTCTGTTTCTCCACGTATTCATAGCATGCCTCTGGCAGAGTTTGGAAACTCAATAGAATTTTTATAAGGGTTTGTAAAGAGTTTTTCCTTTTTCTTTCATTGCTACTTTACCCATATTTGGAAGTTGGAGATTGAAGAAACTTCTGTTGCTTGCGTCACCCTGTGTGTCTGCCAAGGACTCTCCACTTTCCAGTACCCCAGTTTGTCTGTGCTGCCCACCTTTGGGCTTATGTATTAATGCTGTAATTGTCATTCCATTGAGCAGGATTTATTAAGATGTGAATAAAATGTAGCAGTCTTCCTATTATTGTTATTTTTTTCTTTAGATGGATTCACAGCAGAGCCTAGAACTGTCACAGTGGTATCCAGTTATAAAGCAAGAAGCTGAAACTGCTACTCAGCCACCCTCCTTTGTCCATCCTAGGTAACTGAATTTCCTGTGCAGAAATATGAGTGTTGTATATACAAGTTAAATACTTATAACTGTCTAAACATGATTTCAACTTAAAAATGTACTTACAACCTAAAATTTTAGGAAAACTCTAAGAGATTGCACAAGAACAATTCAATCCTTACTTTTTGTGTACTTTCTAGTGTAAATATTAATGAATTGCTTATGAATGATTTTGGTACTGTACTCAAAGTGTGATGTATGAGGTTTTTTAGGAGGAAATAAAATTAAAATGTAATTACAGTTTCTCTTTTCAGAGTAGAAATGGCAGAAGCTAATTTTTAGTCCTTCCTATTATAACTTATTGCATGCATGTGGAAAGCTTCACAGTGCCTAGCTGCCATGAGTGCAAATTAATTTCCTTTCAAAACAGACTTGTAAAAGCTGTTTGAAGGCTTTATTCCACATTAGAAAAATGACCGCAGCTGAATTGTCAGTCGATTAATTTCCTGGTTTTAGAAACCAAATGCATTTCCTTAATGTAGTACACACTTTGTCATCTGCATCAGCGAGGGAAGCAGTGTTTCTTGACCTCCTACTGTGCATCCCCATGTAGTTATGCATTTACGATCAGAGATCAGACTCTTGAATAGCAGCATGCATCAAAGCAACACACATGCATCGTAAAAATTCCCATGCAAACGCATAAATGATGGAGCTGCAGTGATGCTTCCTCGGTTTGCTATTTCTATCAGTGCTTTCCTTCAGAACCAGGAGAAAGGAAAATATTGAAGACAGCGGTGTTGGCCCCAGCGCTGTCTTGTGATACTCGTTATCTTGACAATGACCTTAAGAGATTTGGTTCCAGCCACCTTTTAATTTCACTCTTTGCATTTAAATGAAGACTTTGTATGATTTTTTCCTGTGATTTTTTTTAATGTCATGTTAGAAAAATCCTTGTTTGATATCCTCAAAACCATAACTAGGTAATCTCTTCAGTAAAGGTTAAGTGGGTCTTTATGATTTCTTTTGCATAGAAAAAACTTAGAAAGGAAGTACTTATTTTTCCTTGAAACTTGTACTGTTTGAAATCATGTTAAATTGAACTTACTCTTTTTTATCATTCATCATGTGCTATACCTTAGTTCTCATTCTTAATTTTACTGTTCTACTATTTCAGTTACTACCTTTATATGTGTGATAAAGTGGTTGCCCCAAATGTGTCGCTTGCATCACAATATAAAGAAGTTGCAAAAACAGCAGTCAGATCAGAAGTAATTAAATCCTCACCTGGACAGTCAGAGAAACAGCTCAGTAGTGGAAAGCACAAAAAAGCTGCTTCCTATCCAGAGCTTTCTCTTGAAGAACAGGAAAAAATTGACTTGAAAACTGGCGTGGAACAGCATAAACGTTTAGGTGAGTAGATGAATTATACTAGAAAATTATGTTGAAATCTTTTCAATTTTTATACTACATAATTAATTTTGGAAAGCTCAACGTCAAGTTACTATTTTGTGATAATCTCCATGTCACTTCAGTTTTCCAAAAATTCTTTTGGCTTTTATATGACCTTCAGTTTGCTTTGCATTTTTTCACTCTGAAAGTTTAATTTTCTGTGATTATTTTGCTGTCTTTTTCTTTTCTCTGTAGATCCACCTATATCAACTAATTCTGCAAGAGGTGGCAAATCTGAACGTATTTCTTCCAAAATTACTAGAGACTCTAGTCGTGGTGAAGTACGTAATCGTGTACGAACCTTGTCCCCAACTCTCATGAAAGACATCAGTTGTGAAGATGACAAGGGAAAGATCATGGAAGAAGTAATGAAAACCTACATTAAACAGCAAGAAAAACTAAATACCATTTTGCAGAGGAAACAACAGCTTCAAATGGTATGGTGGTAAACTGAATGAGTTTCATTTTTGTCATCAGAAAACTGATGTTAGCTTGTTGGTTCTAGAATCATTATCACAGATTACTTTGATTTTAAAACAAAACACCTAGATATTTTGTCCCCAGCTTGAATCCAGACACTGAATCTTTAATAACCCTTGTGCTTGTTAGATTAGAGCGCGCTAGTAACTGGTATCTTTTCAGTCTGTAACTACTGTGTTCAAGTAGCTGCTCTTTTATTTTATCCAAATGAAAACTACTTCACTTCAGAATGTTTCCAAACATTTAAATATTTTTGTAAATATAGTTTGTTAAATCCTCTAAAATTTCTCAGTTTTCAAGATTTTAAAAGTGCTGACATCAGCCTTCTAGGAATGATCTCATCGCTGCCCCCTATAAAAAGAATACTACCTTCCTATTTCTATTTGATAACCCCCTGCTTTTAGGGGGATTTTATTAGTCTTTTTAGTCATGGATGGCATTAGAAACTGGTGTTCATTTGTGATTTTTGCCTCATTTCTGTGTTAAATTATCTAAATACTGTCCTTGTTTCTTGCGTTCATTGACAGACGTAAAATAATTTTTTTTTTTTCATTTTAACGTTAAATTGAGAATCAATGAGCTTTGATAACGTCCCTGGACTGCTACTTTAAATTGTTCTGTTGTTGGAGGTAAAGCTTGTAGATAAGTTAAAAAAAAATCAGACCTTTTAAAAAAGATCAAAATGCTGGAAGAAAAAGAAATACAACACATATGAGGCCTTTTTTTCTCACATTTATTCTGTTTTTTGATAATGCACTTATTTCATCTTCAAAATCTGTTTTAATAAATCAGTGCTGCTGCTTTCTGTGTTTCACTTCTGGAAATTGTGAATAGGTTTCTGGAAATTTTGTGTATTTGAAAGTATAATTTCTTTCTATTGAATTGAATGTTTGCAACAGAATTTCAGACTACCACTGATACGCTGATGAATGTGCTCTTTTTGGCCTCATTGTTTCCAGATACCCATTTAAATTATAAAATCAATTTTTGACTTTTCTGGTTCTAGAACCAAAGTGAATGTGGTCACGATCTCTTTCTTGACAGGAGGTAGAGATGTTAAACAACTCTAGAGCGATGAAGGAACTTACTGAAGAGCAGCAGAATTTACAAAAAGAACTTGAATGTTTGCAGACTGAGCATGCTCAAAGAATGGAAGAATTTTATTTTGAGCAGAGAGACCTGGAGAAGAAACTGGACCAAGTGATGAAGCAAAAGTGTACCTGTGACTCCAATTTAGAAAAAGACAAAGAAGCTGAATATGCAGCGCAGGTGAGAAGTGAAAGTTTGTTTCAAATCAAACTGTATTTAGTGTATCATTGAATTGTGAAGCTACTGCTAAGTAAATTTTAGAGTTTCAGCAACTGAACTTTTATTGGAGTGTTCTCTGCCACCTTAAAGTTTCATCTTCTCCATGTGTTCTTGTTTGAAATCCTACAGACTAATACCAAAATAGGTCACAGTGATAGTGTATTTATTTCCTTCTCCCTTGATTGAAACTGATGTAAAATGCAACTTACAGAAACACTTCACCTGTCAAATGTTACAGGATTCTCTTTTCAGATATCTGAATGATATTGTTAAGGAAATGTTAACCTTAAACATAAAGTTTGTTACGTTCTCCCCATTTAAAAAAAATCATGTATAATATTTTTGCCCATATTAAACATTCTCATTTTAGTTATAGAAATTAGCTATTCATCTTTCTTTTTTTTTCATTTTATGTAAAAAAACAAAAAACCCTCAACCACTTTTTTGTCAGATTAGTAGCATACCTGGCTGCTCTTTACAGTCCTTGGTGTTAGAATCTTCTGTGATATCTGATGAAGCCCCTTCTGTGTTCTTGACCAAATGCTTCAATAGTCCTCTTAGGAAAAAAAAAAAATCATATTTTGGTCTCCCATTCCTGCTTCTTGGGTTCATATGTCAAAATCTATGGAGATACTCTTTTCTTTCACTGAGAATTTTTAACATATACCATTGTTTCTTTATGTTGGTGGTTATTCATGTCATCCTAATAGGAAGAATCCAGTCAACACCAAATACAGTCTTGAGATGGCCCTTTTTAAAATCAGTTGCAGTTACGATTAAATGCATATTAAAAGACTTTATACTGTGTCACAGAGAACTAGTCTTCCTAGTTTTTTAAAATAAACAATCTGAAACTTAAGCTCGGTAAAGCTTTATGGTCATTTGCTCCTAGTTTTATATATTTCCTTTTCTTACTGTCTCAAAATAAGAAACAGGCAGTACTTGAGAGACAAGTTTTTTTATTTTTTTATTTTCAGGGAGTAGGGCAGAGGCTAGCATCATAAATCCTTCTCATGATTTAATTTCATGACATCCCACTCAATGGATTCCTAGCCTGTGCTGCCAGAAATAATCCTCTCTGACTAAGGTCTGATTTACTAAACATCTAGTACAAGCCCTATCACTGCAAGTAACAACATGTTCTAATTTATGAAGATAATTGTGTACAGCATGTTTATATGGCTTGTAGTTTACTTCCTTTAGAGGGTAAGAACCATAGACTGTTCCCCAAAGAGGTAGTTGGTTTGTTTTATTTGTTTTGAAGTTAGACTTACAAAACTAAATACATTCCTTTCATGAAAGTTTACTCTGTTATTGGCTGTGTGGTTCAGCTATTCAGAACATATCATTTGAACTTTTTTCTCCATTTATTGCATCTTACAATGGATTTTGGACCTTTGGTTCCAAGCAGCTGTCAGAAATACCCCAGTTAAACAAAAGTCCTGGCAACAGTAACTTCCCCATGCCATGTATACAGCATTTTAAAAAGCCTTATTCTGCTCTCTTCTTGGAGCAGTTGCCCAGGCTGCCCTCTGTCTGAGAGCTGTGGCCTGGGAAAAACCCTCTTTGTACATTAAACACAGTTAATAATGATAATATGTGATTTGGGATTTGGTTAAATGTCTGTTCTTCTTTCTGGACCTGCCAGAAGATGCACTGAGTGTCTTTCCCCCTTCTTCACTACTTTGTTGAACCGTCTAGTTTAATTGCTGCTTTTCCCTGACAGCCGTAATAGGGCAGTATAACCAGTACTGGAACCTTTCCGAACGGCTGGAAACCGAAGGACAACCAGAGACAGGTTTATGTAGTATGTATCATGCTGTAACATGCAGGCAGTGGGCATTGTCGTCTTGCACCAGTTTACATTATCAAAGTAGTGGAGACCAAAGACTCTCATTAATAACCTATTACTGTCTAAGAACTGCTTAAATATTTCTGATTCTACAAGTGAAGATGAAGGTGCATTGAATGTGGTGTTTCTCTAAAATCAACAGAGCGGTTCCTGTGCCCAGTACATTTTATAGCAGTTGGCCAACACCAGTGTTCCTATATGGGTCTGCTTGTTTCATTCTCATGCATTGTTTTCCTCCTTTTCAGTGAAATCTATGCTTCATGATTATTTAGATGAGATAGATACTTGTCCTCATAAAGACAGGTGGATTTTTTTAGATTCAGAGATGCCTTTTTGTAAGAAATAATTCTTTAAATCAATAGTAGGGAAGAAAGCTGATTTCCAGTCCCCTCCCTGTCATAACTGCTGATAGTATACATGTAAGCAATTCAACAGTAACTTTCCCACACCTGAAAAATTTATCAGACTTTTCCAGGTCTCACTCTAAACAAGTTCTGATAGAAAAAACACCTCCTCTGCTTAAATTCAAAATAATTTCTTAAGTGCATATGGTATTTATATACATATGGACATACATATCATAATAATAAGGGTTTTTTTTAGTGATTCCATTTTGTAAAATGCTTTGGCTGAAATTACTAATGTTCTTTGTGATTAACTTTATAGAAGTCGATTTTCCAGTGTGTGGTTACTCAGTATGGTTTGAAAGTCCATTTTCTTAAGCTGTAATAAATTAGATACCACAAATTAAGTGCATCACAATTTAGACAAACACTCATCTCTCAAGTCATTAAGACTTTATTAATCTCTTGCAAAAATATTTGCTTTAGCCTATTTAATTAGTTAAATGTGGAACATCCTTTTTTAAAAGATTGTTTTTTAAAAACTAACTCCATAATTTGTAATGGCAGTCTTTAGAAGATGAAAAAATGAATGTTCATCATTTGTTTTATGAATCTTTTTGACATTAACAAAATCTTCCTTAAGCTATAGTATCTCAATCAATTCATATATGTCATTGCCATACAATAGCAAAAAATATATAAAAAGACTTAATATTCAAGGATAACACCCAATTATATATATATAACTGGAGTTATAAGGTTTCAATATTCTACAGTATGCTAATCGTGGTAATTGAAAATTATAACCCAAAGAGTATTGCTTTTACTATAATCAGTAAGTTATTTGGTATTATAACAGAAATATTCTTTTCAGTAATATCTAGTGTCATTTAGTCTGCTTAAAAATTTCTGTCACTCAGTGAGATTTATTGTACTGCAAAGATGAAAAATTTATTTAATTTTCTATGTTTAAACACACAAAATATTTTACAAAAAAAGCCTGAGTGGGCTGTCATTCATATTCAAACACATATATAAATGTGCAAGGGATTATATTTAAGATTTTCTGAATCTCCATTCTCTTAATTCTCTTTCATTTATGCTAAAAGGTATCAGAAAACAATGTTGATGGCTTGCTTTGTTCTAGAAATGCATTAAGGCTTTGAAATAGTATTTTGCCAGTCAAGAAAAATGAACTTGGGAAATGAAAAAGTGCTGTTTATTCTGGGATTTGTAAAACGTCTGATGCAGACACCACCACACTCTTCAGGTTATAGGTATTATTGACATGTTTGTGAGTGTCAGTTCATATAACTGGAATTAATATGTATATAGAATTTAGACTCTTCCAGGTTTTATTATGGCTTGATGTTTATGCAACTTTGCATTTTTGTGTCATTTACTAGTGTGGTAGCAGATAACTGCAAAACTGTTGAGTGTAGAAAATTAGCTCATCAACTGATATATTTTTGTCTGATGCATAGGGTAGTTACCAGTTGTTTCTTGAAATAAATAGTTGACATTTACAAATATGTTTGCTAAAATTAAATCAATCTCTCGCTCTCTCTCTCTCTCTTTCTGAATTATTTGTGCAGCTAGCAGAATTGAGACAGAGGTTGGATCATGCAGAGGCAGATAGACAAGAGCTTCAAGATGAACTGAGACAAGAACGAGAGGCAAGAGAAAAGTTAGAGATGATGATAAAGGAATTGAAGCTACAGATCTTGAAATCTTCAAAAAATGGAAAAGGAAAATAGAAATTGGAAGAGGGAAATGTGACTCTGTCCTTCAAACAGGGTGTTCTGGTTTTTAATGAATTGTGAGCAGTTTATCTGTGTGATAAGAAAAAGTATTCTTTACAGATTTCTAGCTCCCAGACAAGTCCAGAGGAAGATATAGATATATAAATATAGAGAGATAGAAACATAGGTATAAAATTTTAGATTTTCCTAACCAATGAAAATCTGCATTTATTTGTACTGGTGTTTTTCTCAAACTATGAAAAATATGAAACTTTTTTTGATTTAGAATGATCAGTTTCTGTCTATTTCTAATGCAGTCTTGAGGGCTCTGAACCTTTTAAAAACAGCATTGTATGTTAAAATATATGTGGTGATCTTTATTTTGCTATCAATTGCACATCCAGTTATAAAAGTACATTAAAATTTTTTTTGAATTCTTCAAGATCAAAAATAGTGTGGGTTTCAGTGAGAATTATGTGTTCTTTCTCTCCCGGGAAAGCAAAGGCAGCTTTTCATTTGCAGGGTAATGCTCAAAATTGCCAGGATGATGAAAGACGATTGATCATCAAAAATGATTTACTAGCTTGATTTTTTCCCATAATTTCATTGTGTGAATTGTCAAGCTGCTCTTTTTCACTATTTGCTATTTAACAACTCAATATCAGTGTAAAGAGTTTTAGAACCAGCATTTGGTTACCATACTGGAAGAAGAAAACATTAGGCTTTTTTGTGGAAAACAGCAATTAAAATGGGATCTTTTAAAATTAAAAATTCACATATTTTCTTTTGTTTTCTTCTATATAGCAGATACGAAAGAAATATTAATAAAAGGCTTAAAGGTGGGGGTTTTCTTTCTAGACTGCGAGAAAACTTGACTAACTTTTTCAGATATTAATGCTCTCAAAAAATAATATTTAAAATAACACAGATTAGTTTCTTTAATATCCCATGCCTCCACACTTCCAGCTATTGCCAACTTCTGGATTTTTCATCCATTGCATAGAGTAAGCCTTAACTGACATTGTGGTAATTATTTAGAAAAATCTAATTCTGAGAGATGGCACTTTGAAAATCATTTTGACAGTTTCTGTATTTGAATGGCATGGTAATATTGCCATGATTTAAGAAATACAGCATGTTTGTTAAGCTATAACATTTGAAAATGTGTAGTTGTACAGAATTTCTGTTTTGTATATATATAACATTTACTTGAGTACTTCAGAAGTCTGGCTCCTGATGGGTTAAACGCATGACTACAAAGTTGGATGAAGAAACACATTTTTGCACTTCTCTCCAAAAAGTTTGATATAGCTGACAGATGTTAGCTGACTATGTCAAGGATAAGAAATATTTTAATAGTCTTAATATTTCACTACATAATTTTAATCTGTACTTTAGCTTCTGGTGTTTTTTAAGGTACTTATGATTGTTATTATCTTAAAAATTCAGTTAATTTTGGATGAAACCACTAGTAAAAGCTTAGTGTTGATTTTTATTCTGAACTAGTAAAACTGAAGACTTTGCATTCTTTTCCTTCTCTCTTTCAGTAGTATAACAGAACTGTATATACAAAGAAAGATAAAATTGCACAGATCTTAAATTGAATGAGAAACGGGGTGGTTAATTAAAAATAAATGTCACAGAGTCATAGAATGTTTCTTTTATAGCTCTGCATAATTTTGTTTATGGACTGTCATATTTACACTGAGGATTATATCAGGTTAGACAAAAAATATGAAACAATTTTTTTGGTAAATCATTGCTTTTTAAAAAAAAAAAAAGCAAGCCTGTCTTCACAGCATAGTGATGGTTTGCGAGGAAAGGTGCTGAGTATAAATGATTCCTGTTGTGTATTCACCACTTGCTTTAAAACACAATGAATGTTTTATTACAATAATAACCAAAAAACATGGCTATAGGAAGAGTAGGCAGGAATCTTGGTAAAAGCATGAATATTAGGCACTGGAGCTTGAAGTAGTCTGATTTGATTGACAGAACTGAATTTGGGATTAGCTAGATTGGCAGGTAAGAAAACTGTTCTGGGAGACTGTAAATTATATAGTTTCATCCAGGTATCATCAAAGGATCAAAACATATCATTTCTAGTTACTTTTCAATACCTGTTTTGAACCAAACTCGTTCAATTGTCGGTGTAGATAAAGCCAAACAGACTCGTTTAATATAGCTGAAGTAACTGATTTACCGCGGTATTTTATATCTTAGCAGTTGAATGTGTAGAATCCTCATGGGATTATTTTATTAGAATACTGTATATTTGGTTTTCATTGAGGTCTTGTCAAGGTTATGTGATTTCAGCTAAAATTTCCCATTTTGCCACTGGTTGGTCTTCACCAGTGCTAACTGCAGTGGCGTACTAGCGCAGCCACGGTGTCTGTGCCTTAGCCAGCACTTGAACCGTCTGCCGACCATCTGTTCGGCTGGCTTATGCAGTAGGCCATTAAAATGCTGGTGGCCATGGGATGTACGTGTATTTTCACCATTAAAAGAACTCAAGCAGCTGTAGAAAGTTTTAGTAATTCCAGCTGCAGATAAGGCCTCCTAATACTTTTAAAACATTTGGCTGAAAAAGCTAATTGAACGTTTATTAAAATGACTTAAAAAGTAGCTTTGTAAATATTCCAGTTAATTATTCTAAAGTTAGAATGCATTTTAAATTATTGTAATCCTCTTAAATTCTTAAATATTACTTTGAGATTCTTTACGTAACATAAATAATTTTCATATGCGTAGACTTAATTTTATACCGATTTTAAGTAATAATGTATACATAAATGTGCCATAGATTTTGTGTGTCCACAGTCATTGAAAGATAGTTTTTTAGTAAATTGTAAATAATACTGTATAAGTTCTAGAACAAATAGTTACGTTGACCTTTTTTCACTACCTTATACCCATTATATTGAATGGTTTATTTTACGACCTAATATAGAAACGTGGAATGCACACTTAAGGACACCCACTTAAGTGCACACTTAATGAAACTAATTCTGTCAATAGGAACTTGCCTTTAGTCATAGGATGCTCATTTTGTGTGTCAATATTTGTTTTGCATTCAGTTTTTGCTTGCTGATCTTTTAGACAGGAAGTCTGTTTCCCAGATTGTTTTGACATTAAACTTTTAGGAAAAAATCCTAAAATTGTCCATAATTTTAAAAAGTTGCAAAAACTGCATCTGAACACCTAGACTAGAATCAGAGTTGCCTAGTGCACTTTTTGGAACAAAGTAATTAAGATTCAAGGTGAATATTTAGTTCACTCCTATACTTTTTAAAAGAGAACATTCACGTGCTTTGTGTACTCTAATCATCAAGGAAACGTAAGAACTTGAGAGAGTAAAATTTTAGTTATATTGGCAGTCTGAAAGCACCCTTGTTCTCAGTGTAACCCCGTATCCCTAGACGAAAGAGATCTAAATCTCCAAACTTAACTAAATCTGTATTTTAGTTTTTGTAAAGCATATTGTTTCACTTGAGTATTTAGGTACATGTAGTTATGTTTCACATTCTTAAACTAATTTTATTCTATATTTAATATATTAATAGCTTAGCTGTAAAATCATTTGTATATAGTAAAGGCATAATGCAATTAGTGAAGTAGGAAACGTTGAGTGGGAGCATAACGCTCCTGGTGGCCTGAAAAAATAGGGCTCGGCCCGTATTTTAGAAGTCACAGCTGTTTATTCATACACTCTTGATTTGTACTGGGGGAGGGGATAGCTATAATGTGTTACGAAATTTTTGGAAAACTTTCCTAGAGTTAGTTGTGAAGTTGGCCTTGAAATGCTGTCCTGGTCAGCTTCCTAAAATTCCCTTGTTTGTAGAATATATATTTTGATTGTCAGTAAAGATAACAACTTTGTATTTTTTCTGCACTTAATTCATGTAATTAATCCACACAACAGAGTTTTCTATAATATGATGAAGTCAACAAAAGGCATAATTACACCTACCTGTTAGTCTGTGCTTGCAATATTTCCGTATTTTTATCTGATCTGTCAACAGGAAGCAGCAGAAAGCTGCAGATTTCGATGTTTTTTTCCTGCTCATTACATTTGTAGTCTGAGAAGTAGTCAGCAGTGTTTTTATTGCAGAAAGCTTGTTGTAGACATTTTTATTTGCTGCATATCTCTTTCAAAAAGACATCAGTTTTTTAGCTTTTGCAAAAGTAAACAGTTATTGCTTACAAATTTCATGATGATCTCATACTGTGTCTCCATTATTTAGAAAATTGGTTTTTTTTCCCCAGAGTTAGTGGTTCAGTTGGAAAATGCTTGAAAAATATGAGTTTGAAGCACTTCTTCATCAAGCACAGCAAACAAATGGTTTAAAAATTAATTTATTACTTGAAAATTGATTAAATGTAACAGTATCAATTGAAATTTTTTTCATCAAATATAGATACCTCACTTAAAGGAAAGCACAGCTGTACTGTATTTAAAATAATTCTAGGAAATAATAAAAGGAGTTGGTCTAAAATATTTTGTTGCAGTTACGTTGCCTTCTGCAATTGACAAAATCCATTTTTGTGTTTTCATACTCGCTCTTGAAGGTATTTATTGATGTTGATATGCCAGTATAATTAATCTTAAATTACAGAAAATAGCTGCAAACGCGAAGAGTCTGTCTTAGCTCAAGGCAACAGGTCGAACAACTATGCTGAAACCGTAGTAAAAGCCTGAGAAAATGATCAGTGCATTCAACAATTTTTAATACTTTGCCAATGATGTACAGTTTTATTGCTAGAGTTGCTGTGGTTGCATTACATGACACACAAAACTGTCCTCTACCTCACGTGAGATTAACAGATATTTTATATGGTTTTAGTAAACAAGATGCATCTATCTGGTCACTTAGTTTACAAATTTTGAATTATATTTATTGAAACATTACATACTGTGCTCTTAGCTTATACCTCAATTGTATTTTGTGCTGTTATCCATTTTCATGCCCTGTAAATACCCTGTATAGATTGTGGATTCAAAAACAAATAAAGATCTGTAATGTCAAAACACTTGTCGTCTTAATATTTTTGTACATACACATAACGTGTATTTTCTGTTTTGTGTATTTTTGTATTTTTTTAAGGAGGACAGGGTCTTCCTTGCTTTGATTACAGTAAGTTAAAACCTGGTTACACTGAAATTCGCTAACACAACTCCCATTGCCTTAAGCAGGTCCCCAATTTTAGAAAAGATATTTTCAGCAAAATCTACAAGATCAGTAGCCCTCCCTGACAATGAGTTCATTCTCTAAAGCTCCTACAGCTCTGTGAAAATATTATTGACACATTTCTGTGTATTTTGACATAAAGTTGATGTGTGTATTTGTATGTGTAAGTATAAGTCCTTGTATGTTGGGCATGTTCTCTGGTGCACAGCTTTTGTTGCTACTTGACTACTTTAGCAATATTCCAGGTGTTACACCTCTCCATAACAGATTGGTAATTAATAAGATAAAAACACATACTACTATATAAAATGCTGAAGGTTTATAAAGAATTTAAGATAAAAAATGAGATTTATACTTATTTTGCTGAAAAAAAGATTTGCATTTACTGCTGATTGAAAATCTGCCCTGCAGTGACTGTCACCAGTTTCTAGGTTTTGCAATTTTTCCTCTACCATCTGGAAGCTTAAGTAGCAGAAAATTAAGAATGGGAGAGATTGGGAGGAGGCAAGGGGAAAAGGAGGAGCTGTTCCCGTTGACCATGTATGAATGGCTCTTCCATTGAACATCCCCAGTTATAGCAGTTGGCCATATTCTATTGGCCATTTTAAGAAATTTACAGTGTCTGATTAAAAAAAAAAAAAAAAAAAACTTTTGCCAATAATAAAATTTTGGAAATTTTCTAGGTGATTTTATTCCTACTGATGTTTTCTGACAGATAATCATGCATAGTCACAGCATACACGTACATATTTGTCCTTCCTGCAAAGCCGGAGCAGAAAGCGTTTTGTCCTTGTTTTAAGGTACTGGTCTTGTATATGGGAAAACCTCATTATGTTTCAGAGTATCGCAGACTTTCAATGTTACCATGTACAATTAACTTAACCTTATTTTACAGATACAGAGAGAAATGATGCAGTACCAAACAGGACGAAGATGAAATCAGTAATATTTTGGTGAGCTCAGATTTTGGTATGGAAGAAAATGAACAACTAGCTACACAACTTAAAGAAGTAACCCTTCAGTACACCATGTTTATTTATGGATCTCCTCCTATATTTTTATTCTATTGAATTTCCAAACAGAGGAGAAACTATCATGCTGAAAAAACACATAAAGAAAAAGTTTAGGTGAGTCACTTGTATGAAAAAAAAATCATAGGGTGTTGACTAATTGCAGCTGATATCATTTGCCAGAGAAAACACTAAATGCTGATCAAGGAAAAATGCTTAAATAACAAGATAAAAAACATTACGATTTTTAAGATGTTTGCACTGTTGCTGCAGTAAATGCATGGGTAGCAAATGCTTTTAAAATGGCAAATTTTAAGAATGTTGCCCTAAATATTTCATCAGTTTATTTAGCACATAGCTGATAGGTCATTCTTCTTTGTTTTTTATTGTATTGATCTTGCGAGTTGTGCTTATTTATTGAATGTTCACTTATATCCACTTCAAGATTTGTGGTATTGTTCATGACACTGGTGAAGGAGTAAATGCCTCCTATCCCTGTTAACATCAACTAACCTATGCATACGGGCACCAAGCTGATTACCGTTGAATAATACTGTTTATTAAGGTGTCAGCTGAGCTGCTGTGCATATGCTTTTTGAGAACTGCGTTTGTGAAGGAAAATGTGTTAGCATAAACAACCTTTGTGGTTCAGGATTTGGTCTCGTAACTGTAAGAGATTGAATTAGAGCTACAGAAACGTTTGCCAGAACTAAACTAGCTGATACGGCCATCAAACGAGGCGAACACCTGCCAGCCTGTGCAGCCCCGAGAGCGTGTGCCTCGCCGCTGCAAGCAGCTCGGTTAGGGCCTGGGAGCTTGCTGAACTGCACTAGCTGAATTACATTAGGGTGGGTCCATGGCCCAAGAATTCATATCATGGGACATAAAAAAAAACAAAACATTTTTTTATTTTCGTGCATTAGGACACGTCTGCACTGTTACCATGTAAGATGCTTATAACCTCAGCCATGCGATGAAATGGAACATCAAAATGTTGCAAGCGTTTCTCTTCTGTTATTCTGAAGAAAAATGAAATACTTCAAGTGCATCAGAACTACATGTATTAGCATGATTTAGAGCATATGCCTATTTTTAAACTGTGGTGGACTGTACAGTTACAGTGTCATTAGATGACAGAGATTGGAACTGATCATCCCAAAGTGGTGAAGTATTCTTGCGTCTGGTACTAACTCAAAACCAATATTAAGCTATGTGCATTTATACTTGTTACAAGTGGATCAGCTATCTGTTCAATTTGCCTAGTGATATAAAGTTAGATGGAGGAAGTGCTAGACTGAAGAAAATGTAAACTGAGTCAACCAAGGGGAGAGGCAGGAAGGTGTTAATTTGTCAGATCGTCTCATTTCAAATTCAGGACACGATGCCTGATCTGTTGAAGGCAATTGCATGTTCCAAGAAGTGGGACAATATTAGTTTCGCTCGAGAGATGACAAGTTTGTCTGCTGAATAATGAATAAAGAGCATGTTTGGGGGAGAAAGATTCAATCCACCTAGGACCCCAGACAATGTCAAAATGGGAGCTGGCTATAAGTAACAGCAGGCTCCGTCAGAAAGGGGTGCGCCAGGAGAAGGAGCTGTGCGGAGAGGTGGAATCAGCGGCAGGGTGAACGTCACGGAAGTCCAGGGAAAGGCGGCTGGCAGTGTGGCTTCACGAAGCTGCAATAAGCTGGGTATAGAAAAAACCCCAAGGACTGTAATCAACCATATAAAATAAATGTGAAAGCAACTTTTAAATTTGTATATATTATAAAAAGCTCCTCTGTGCTTTTATTACCACTTAAAGATAATTATCAACCCTGTAGTACTATTTACGCAGTAACTACAGTGTTTAGAGGAAGCTTTGACAAAATGAAATTGTGTCCACGTGTCCTTGAATTTTGAATCTAAAGAACACGTGACAATTGAAGCTTAGGATGGGCTTGTTGTTACTTGTGTTTTGTATGTAGTTTGTGTGCTAAGGAATAGGAAAAAAAACCCTTTTGGGTGAAGAGCAGGATATATTTCATTCATAACATCTTAATACTGGAGTGTAGCTTCCAGTATTTCTTTTTCATTAACAGCTGTAGGAATAAAACAAATTTATTGTTCTCTAATTTTCTTCCTGTCAATTTTTTTTTTAATGTAATGCTAAAAGTACTCCACTAGTGGTCTCTACAGGCATGTTTTATTTGTATGGCTCCAAACTTTTCCTTTGCAAAATTGCAAGCACTGGTGGATGCATCACTATGCATTTTATTAGGAATGTGCTGGCATGCAATAATGTGTATGTGTCTGAGAAAATACAAAGTAAAATTAGGAAAATATCTGTCTGCCTAGACATTCCTCCTGATTCAGAACAGTGTGTGAAGTTTTTCTCCTCGTGACATTTTGAAGTGTACTGTTCCTTGTTTTATGGAATAGACTAAAATTTGCAAACCTAATGAGTCTGAGTAAAAAGCCACTTATCCAAAATTTTAGGATCCAAAAGTGGAAATAAGAAGCTGTTAAAAAATTTTTTGGGACATTCCGAGTGTTACTAGTACTTTTGAAAACTCAGGCACAAGCAGAGACAATGTAGTGACGTATCTTTTATGTTTTTGCAGCTACTGAAAACATCAGAAAAGAAAGGAAGCGAGACTGCTTTTGGCCACTTACTGCAGGAATGCCGATGGCTTTGGCGAGGTGATCGGTTCCACCGCTCGGGTAACTCTCTCTGTGTTTCTTGCCCTGTGTTTCCATCAGGAAATACCAGTGTGACCATTCGTCCTCAGCTCAACAGCATTGCTCTGATTTGCATTTCTTTATTCTGAAATTTCAGTAGTCGGATTGTTTGCGTTTAAGCGAAGCAGTCTGTTTTGTGTTTTAGGGCATCAGTTCAGCTGGGGAAAAAGAGATCGGTTCTCGTAATAAAGAGGCAGCGAGTTCCTGGCTGCAGAGAACTCGATGCCTGAGAGCGTTTGCAGTACCCGAGCCCCTTTCCCCTCCTTCTCCAGGCTGGGTGGCAGGGGATGGAGCTCTGCACCTCCTCCTCTCCTCGTCCTCCTTCCCCTCCGACTAGCGACGAGCGAGCGAGCGAGCGGGAGAAGTTGGGGCTCCCTGTTGCTCCTCCCCTGCGTTAGCGGGGCCGGAGGCAGCTCCGACCCCTCCCCGGGCGTGAGCTGGGCAGCGGCAGCTCGCTGCGAGCAGCAGTGCTGGGGACCTCTTGGTGCCAAACTCCAGTCCCTCCTGCTCGCGGCTCTGCCGGCGGCGGGGGCTGCAGCCGCGAGCTTGCCCCGAGCGCAGCGCCCGGCCTCGCTGAAACTCTCTGTGTGCTTTCCTTTCCAGCTGCCTGCCTCGCTAGGCTAAGGGAGCGACATGGTGGCCACCTGCTTGCACCTGGCCGGGTTTGTCTGCAGCTTTATTGGCTGGATCGGGGTGGTCGTCGCGACGGCCACCAACGACTGGGTGGTGACTTGCGGCTACACCATCACCACCTGCAGGAAGATGGACGAGCTGGGATCCAAAGGGCTCTGGGCGGACTGTGTGATGGCGACGGGCCTCTACCACTGCAAGCCCCTCGTGGACATCCTCATTTTGCCAGGTGCGTGTTCCCCGTCCCCCCTTCCCCGCAGCGGGGCGGACAGAAACGTCCTTCTGCCCGGGGCAGCTCCTGCTGCTCGGGGACCCGACGGCAGAGCTCCATCAACTTCAGCCCTGCCAGAGGTGGTCCGAGAAAACATGCCAGAGAATTTGAATGATAGCTCTCAGCATGATTTTCATTAAGTTGGGCCTGTTTTAATTATACCTAGGTATAGGATCTTATGCTATTAAAGCCCACTTAATGCTATCGATCGTTGCTCTTATTACACTCTTGCTGTTCCCTTCGCATCTCTCATCTAGACTGTATTGCAAAACATAATAGTGTATTAAGATATAATACAGTATTCTGAAGTATATAGACATTCCATTTAGCTTTGCCTTGAGGTGAACTGTTACAAATATTAAAGATCAATTCCCTAAAATGACTTTGAGAATAATGAATCTTTCAGGGTCTATTATTAATGACGCTATCACTTTTAATCTTTTGGAAGATTGTCGTTAGTCTTGATGTTCTTGTGCTTCCTACTTGTGTTAATGCAAGGTAGAACTTTTACATAGCAAACAGACATAACTTTGTTTAATTTCTCTTGATATTTTCTAATTAATTAGAAATAAAATTAAAATAGTAATTTTCACCTAGGTTTACACCAAAGCAAAAATTTAGCAAGGTGTTCCATCAGTATTAATATATCTTTTGAACTAGCTAAGCCTGACAAAGTCTTTGTGTGATCTTCTCTGTACGTTAATGATTTTATCTATTTCAATCACTGTTAGCTTTATAGCATTTTTTTGTTGTGCTATGTTTTCAGCTGCGCCTCATGTAGCATTTCAGCGACTTCCAATCCTGCCTGGGTAGATATAGACATTCCTCATAGTTTTCCTTCATTTTTTTCCTTATTTATTTTTTTAAACTGTTGTGAAAAGAATTTCACGGAGGCTAGAAAGATTACTTCTGAACTTCTCTCTGATATAACCCCTAGTCTGTATTAAGAGTGTTTAACAATATTGCATCTGTCAGAATTGCTCCTGTTCTCCCTTTTTGTGTGTACTTTTAGTAGATTTACCTTCATTATTGCTACTGTCGTTTGATATGGTAGAGAAGACAGAGAAAAGACTTGCCCTGAAGAAACATTGTTTAATGAAATTTAATAAATAGGTAAATAAATCCTTCAGCAACAGAAAACCGTGTTCCTCTTCAGGAGGAACATATCACAAAACAAGATGCTTCTGCTTTTAACTTCTTGATGCCCATAGCTGTCCCCGACAGAAGTGTATCTTAGTCTGTCTGGTAACTGAATCGTACATAGCATCTTTCACGGACGGTGTCAAGTCCTTAAAACTAACATGTTTGTGTTCTTGGTTAACTGGGATCAGTTACACAGAAACCACACCGGATTTTGGCACCTAATTTATTACTGGGTCTCTTTTCCTGCCCTGGACTCATGAGAGAACTTGTTTTTTGTTTATCTTTCTTGAAAAATTAAGCAAATATTCAGCATACACAGAGTCTGCATGTCCAGGATGAGTAAAATCCTGATTCCTGGTCTCTTGTCTGTATGTCAGTAGTTCTTGCTTGAGACCCCTGTTTGCTGGCATTCTTTGAGTCCTCATGAAACTCCACGTCTGCGTGTGGCAGTTTCGTTTTGTTAATAGAAAGGGAAAGTGAGCCGGGGTGCTTGCTCTACGAAGACTGTCCGGAGAGCCAGTGGAGGCTCTCCAGGCACTGGAGCAAATCTTACACTGACTTTTTTTTTTCTTTTGCATGAAAGTAATGACCTGTCTTTTATTTATATATATATATGTGTGTATGTATGTATGTATATAATTTAATACGTTGTTATACAAAGCCCTTCACAGACTAATATAAATAGCAGGGCCCTGACCCACACAGCCACGGTCTCAGGCCCCTATTGTCCCACGCCACCTCGTGTCAGGCGGCTGTTGCATGGGATGTAGGAACAACAGGGATGATAACCCTGATGAAATGCCAAGGGATCCAGTGATATCCATGGGGATCCAGAGGAATAATCTGGCCCTCAGTTAGGAGAACTCAAACAGCTCCGAGAAGTGCAGTCATTTTTCTTCCCTAACTCCGTTCCAGCAGTCAGCTCGAGTCATGGGACTCTCGTCTGAGACCCCGCTAGCAGGCTAAGCTCCTGATGTGCAGCGTGGGTGCGTGACTTTGACTGCTGAGCGTCCCTCTCTCCCAAGTCAACAGCCCTCACCTTCTCAGTGCAGCTGGTGACAGTGTTTTACAGACCTGCATGTTTTAGGAGTGGCTCTTAAACTATTCAACACTCCTCCGATGGATACTGTGGGCCTTTCCTGGTCATAGCAAGCCATTCTTTCGGACTTTAAATTCTTGTTGTTTACTCAAGTCTCTGAAAAGAATTAGGAAAACTCCTTCCCAGATGTTTCCCTTTCTGTTCCTTCCCCTATTCCCCAGCTCCATGATTTCTCAGTGCCTTGCTGGAAAGAGCTTGTGTTTTCCAGGCAGTGCTACTTATTTTGTGCAAATTTTTGAACTTGCACATCCTGTGTTCACGCACTAACCACTGTAATGCAGTCTCTCTGTCTTATGTCGGGTGAATAGTTGGTTATTTAAACAAAGAATTGAGCCTCTCTCCCATATTCCAGGCAAGTGCTGGGAGCTGGTCAGACAGGAGTCTTTGTCCAAAGGTCTTCTCTTGTGCCGAATAATCAGAATCCTGTTTCCTTGCCTTGCCAACAGGGTATGTCCAAGCTTGTCGAGCACTGATGATTGCCGCCTCAGTTCTGGGTCTTCCAGCTATTTTCTTGCTGATAACGGTCTTGCCCTGTATCCGGATGGGCCATGAGCCTGGAGCTGCCAAGTACCGGCGTTCCCAGCTGGGAGGAATCCTCATCATTCTCCTGGGTAAGGCGCCCGTCTGCCCGTAGGCGTGCGGAGCGGGAGCTCTTCCTCGATTTCAGCACAGCACGGGGCGAGTCGGCTGAGCGTGTTCACCTGAAAACATGGTTGTCTGGGCCAGGCTGATGCTGAAGTACTACAGCATTGCTGCAGTCTGTGGGGCGAACAAAAGGCGTAAACACGAGGAGGAGGACAAAGAGAGAGGGCAGGAGGAGAGGGGAGGGCTGCGAAACCCTACTGTGCATTGTCTTACGGAGTCCCCTGGCACGGAGCCTCACGCGAGGCCACCGCCTGTGTCTGCAGGAGGGTGATGGCAGTGACACGCAGGCAGCTGCCTGCAAGCGCTTGGTCGTGATGGTTTGCTGTGGAAGCGTTACTATTTTTGGAAAAGGGTCTAGACTCCCAAGCTGCTTGCAGGGAAAAGAAAAGCCTCTGAATTTTCCCTGTGCATTGCAGGTGCACCCAAACCAAAGCAAGCCGAGACACACGGGGAGGGAAGCGCGTGCCTGAGAGCGTGCTGCTGGTCCTGCAGGGACAGCAGGGGACAAAGAAAGGGGACATAGACCTGGGAAAGGGATGGTATGTCCCCTGCGCCTCCCGAGCCCACCCCTCTCTGCCCCACCACCCTTGCCCTTGGCCTTGCCGTTCCCCTGGGAATTTCTTCCCGTTCTTGGTGCCTGCAGAGGAGATTGTTTTGAGCAGCTCGGACTGTGGAGCTCATTGTCCCAAGTGCAGCACCTGCATGTTCTTGAAGCCTCGTCATCTCCACAACAGGCTGTGGTGCCTTGTTTTCACCCGTTTGTTTGGCAGAGGAGGAGGGGTGAGGGAAAGTGGCCTCTTTGTGTGGCTCTGCTGGCTGCGGGCAGCCAGTGCTGACATCATGCTCGTCTTCTTCTTTCTTCTTCTTCTCCTCCTTTTTTTTTTCAAGTGGGCACTGTATGTAGCTGCCACAACAGAGGTAGTCAGTGCTCTGGCCTGGGGAGCCGCTGCCTTTATGCACTCGGCTGGGGAAGAGCTCGTGAGAGGCAGACGGGAGCGAAGGAGGGGGCTGAGCCCAGGGCAGCAGGTCCGAGCTCTGCCGGCTCGCAGGGGCTTGTCCTCTGCGCGCTCCTTCCTTCGAGAGTTTCCTTCACGAGAAGCAGTCGGTATGAGCTGGTAGGCCCCAAAGCTACGGGAAAGTGCAGTCAGATTGAGACCGAGGGGCCCTTTCCATGCCTTTGGGTTTTAAAGGGACATTGCCACAGCTGGAAATTCTAAAAATCAGGATTTTAGGATTTCCAGGCCCTTTATAGTGCCTGTTTAGGATGGACAGCTTTCCAGAAAATCCTTATTATGAACGGTCAGCTGTTGGAACGTGGGCACTCGCCCCTGTCCCAAAACCTTGAGCAACGTATTTGGGCTTGGCAAAGCAAGAAAAATAGTGCTGTATTTCCCATGAGTGAAATTTTGGGAAGCAGTGCCTGAGGTGTCTGGTCCGCTGGATACCCTCTGCCTGGGAACGAGGGTGGTCCCAGCAGAGCTGCACTTTGTGGCAAACAGACGCGAATTCCCCGCTGCAGTCCCAGACGCTGTGGATGAGCCCCGTTTTGTGTGGCTGCCCGTGCGGAGGCGAGGGTGTTGCCCGTGGGTCTGGTTTTCCTGCGAGACGGTGTGAGAGGACCTGATCCCAGCTTACGGAAGCTGGTGGGGCAGCGGGGTTACAGGAGCAGCGCCCGTGGCAAGCGAGTTGTGGTGACGATGTTGCGTTAACCCCTGATAGAACAAGCTGAAATCCCAGCCCCTCGTGGCGCGATACCAGGTGTTTTGGGGTCTCGTGTGCCGCTCTCCTACACGGGTCTTGCTGTGGTGTGACACCGGCGAGGAGAAAAGGTGTAAGAGGTTAAATGAAAGGAGTTTTAGTGCTCTGTGAGCCAGAGGAGAAAAAGAGAAGCACTTTTTGTCAGATTACAAATGAAGAATAAATGTGTCCCTTTTGCTCTGAAGGTCTACAAAAAACCCCACATTTATTTTTACAAAACCTAAATATTTCCAGGCTGATTATCAAGACAGTCCCCTTGGAAGAAGAATAATATACGGGGCTTGGGACTTTGACATTATTTAAGCTGATTAATGATCTGCTATTTGAAAAATGAGGTATTACCATTCCAGAGCATTTAATAAGTATGAATCAGACCTCAAAAGACATAATACTGACTTAAAAGTCATAATATTCTAGACGTAAGACGTCCTGGACTGCTCTTATTTAATCTCTGGCCACTGAATTCTCATTTGTGGTTTTCAGCATTTTCTCCTCAACCATAAGGGTTCCAGCCATATCCTCTAAATGGAGGCCGACTCCCAGAGGTTTGGTTAAAAAAAAAAAAAACAAAGAAAAAAAAACAACAAAAAACAAAAGCAAAAACATACTGACATGCCAGATATATTGAAAATGGAGATCTGATTATGGGAACTGATCCCGTGACAAATTTTACTTGTCCAGGAAAAGGATGGCAGTTTATCACTGAAATTGTTAAAAAGAAAAGCAGGAGCTGAAAACACAATGTGGAACCAAAGAAAAAAAAAATTTGAAAACTTGCCAGGAAAACAATGGGCTCAAATATTCCGTTGGTTTTACTATGAACTGATAATAGCAAGCTGCAAGGAGTGTGACATACGTGTGCACACCCTGCTATCCTGCCTGCTGATGTATTTATGTCTTTGCTTCATCCTATCTGCCCAATCAAATTGATTTATTGCTGAAAACAACTGTCAGCAGCGGTTCCCTCTGAACCAGTATGGAAACATTTTAAATGGTAGTGTTGATGGAAAAAACTCTGGTCCATCCTGTGTTGTTGGTACTAATTCAGGGGACCCCTTGCTGGTTACCAAGCGATCATTTTCCTAGTGGAGGTGAGGGACCTGGGACGCTGAAAAACACGGATGAAAAATATATCAGATATCAGGAATTACTACTGCAAAATGACTGTGTTAGCTATAGAAATAAAGGTCTGTAAAAGGTTCTTTTGGACACTGCTTTCTCTCAGAATAGTCGACTCCTGAGAGCCAAAGTTTGAATGTGGGTTTTTATAAGGGCTGGGTCTTCTGGGAAGTTGTGAATATTGAAAGACCTGTGTAAATGACACTGTTCCCCCTAATAGAAATAAATCACTTTACACTATGACATGCAAACCATGGCTTGAACTTCAAAACATGGTGTGTTCTTAGGTGGGCAGGTGGCTTGGGGTGGCCGACCCTCCGCTTGGTGCAGGACGGGGAGCTGGCGTGGAAGCACCCATCTAGGCTGTCACGTGGCACACGGATATTTCCGTGCTGTGCACAAGGCAAAATGACTTTGCACTTTTGGGGGCTGGACCGTGAACTTGAACATTTTCAGTGGATACAGTAGTGTTCTGCAAGGTTATTTTGCTGAAGTTGCTTGCATGAGGTTTGCTCATACGACCATGGATATCAAGAGAGAATGATTGCCTTTAACACAGAAGCCCCCACGCATCCATGTATCTGTTATTTCACTGTGCAAGAACAAACGCTTTGAAAGAGAAATCCGCATGACTTTCAGTTGGCAACTCAGAATAACTAAATCTATCTGTGAAAGAAAAGTATACTTTCTTCAGCAGATAACTTCTCTTAACATACTCCTAAGGAATTTGGCAAGGACTCACTGTCCCTTGGGTTAGATTAATACTGCTCCACCTTCCCCACTTTCCCAAGCACCTTCTGTGCTTCCCCTAATTAAATTATGCCTGTAATGTCCAATATTAAGAGTTTCAGTTCAATGGACTGAGCTACTGTAGGTCCATAATGAAAAAGCACATAGAAATGTTGGGAGCCCGGGATGTGGCCCTATGACTTTACAGAGATCTGGTGGAGCCAAGGATAACGGATGGTGCGTTACTGAGACCAGCTTTGCAGGTAGAGGCAGCGTCTTTTACAAGACTGCCTACCCTAGCTGCAAAAAGCAGGCAAGCTTTCCCGTATGTATGCAGCCCAAAATATGCCTGTTTTTCCAGCTAACCTAGTTGGTCTGATAGAAAATATTCCTTCTATTTGCAGACTTTGCTTTAGTTTTGTGCTAGACTATATTGACTGCAACAGCTCTACCATCTGTACTCATTCTTAATTAGGCAGAGGCAAAGAGTCTCTTAGCATTAGCACAAAAGAGGAATAGTCATAATTTATACACGAACAGCTCTTCCTTGTGTGGAGCCTGTTGTGGAATGCACTGAAACTTGCCCTAAAATGTCCTTTGCAATCCCCTCGGGTTGTTTGGCAAAACAACTCCTCTTCAGTCGCAATCCGAGTCCACCGTCCGAAAGAAATACTGCAATTACAGACCGTCCTTTTCACATCTTCCTCAAGGGATTTACAGCCAACTTTAATCTATGCAAAGCAATGAAAACCCGGTGCTGTTTCAGGGCGTTCCTCTTTCTGAGCCGTGGGGTCGCTGGTAACTGATGGCAGCTGGTGGCATCCAAACATGGGGAGGTCACACCAACCCACGGAAGGCCCTTAGCTTCTGTAGCACAGTTTTCTGAAACTGTCAGCGTTAAAATAAGGTGGTTTTACATGTAGTTTAGCCACATGCACAAGAGACGCCATTGTATTGGTGCCCTTGAGAGCTTTTCTTTGGTCCTGTGTTGTGGGGGAGGGTCTGAAAAGATAAGGCTCTTATAGTCTATGGACATAAATATATATATATATATATATATAGTTACTGCTGACAGAAAAAGAAAAGATGATTGTGTCTTTTTGGACAACAAAGAAGCTTTTTTTCTGGAGCATTAGAATGCTTTTCAGATTCTCAACTGATACATTTTTGTTTTAAAGCATTAGAGGCTCATGATTTGTTTGCAAGACTCGAATCCACGTACAGGATAAATGCTATTCTCCCCTCCCTGACTTCTCCAAAAATTCCTTCCAAAGCCGCGGGGTCTTTGCTTTGAGGAGGCCCAAAATTATTACTGGCTTTATTAGCATCCTTCAAATGTTCTTCTCCTTTCCGTAAGAAAATATTTTCTCTCATAATAGCTGCAGCTATTGGGGATGGATTTTCTGCTGCACTGGCCAGGAGCTCTAGTTTGTTCTCTGCTTTAACTAAACAGTTTTATTTTTTCTCTCAATGACTTTTTTTTCCCTCTTTCAACCTTAACTTTTTGACACTGCCTCAAGATATCTTTTAACGCGGTTGGTGGAAATCTGTAACGCTGCCACAGTCTTGTTATTGTTTTGCTCTGATTCTCTGATAGCCACGAGGATGGAGTCCTGCACAGCTTGTGCCCAAGGGGAGTAAATATTGACCGATTAATTCTTCTCAGATGTACGAGCCATAAAGGAGTATTGTTTTAGGACCTGCTCCTGCGAGGTGATTAACACCATCGACTCCCGTTGCCCTCGGTGCACGGCGGGACTTGGCGGGACGGAGGTAGGACCCTTAGCGAGGGGAGCTGGCGCGAGCTCGCGCACCACGGAGGATGCAAGGCGCGTGCGTGTTCCCGGGCTTTGGGCAGCCGCGGGCGGCACACGGCGGGCACCGCGGTCTCGAGCCCGGCAGCCTGCAGCGTCAGCTTTGAGGCTGTCGCTGTTGAGTTACACAGCCTCTTAGCGATGCAGGTCTGACTGAATTTGGACCTTCTTTACCGCCCCGAGGAGACCTGCTTTGCAGTCCTCGCAACACCACTGGCTGCAGCCTTCCTGCCCTTTTATGGAAAAATCCTATGGAATTTCCTACAGAATTTGAAGCCCTCAGCAATTTTTTGACTTGCCAGTAGACCTTAGGTAGAATACTGTTTTCCCTTCGAAAAACAGTTTGTCTCCATCACTTGCTATAGAGAAAATTTTCCATAAGGTAGTGGAATCTGTTTTCCAGAGTTATGTGACATTTCCTTCTCCATTAAAAACAAAAAAGCCTGTACTGCTTGTTCACTGCTGCTTCTTTTATCCCTGCCCGTTTTCTGCTTGTATTTTATGAAGCCTGCTCTGTCTTGCTAAGCGATGGGTTGTTTCCTAAACGTTTATGTGACCATTCAGCTGGAGCAACTGGAGTGATGTGAATTAACGTGGGCTGAGGACATAGTGTGTGGGTTAGTGCAGAGACGGTGATTTATACCAGTTGGTTCTGGGACCCAGATTTAACTGCCTCACCAGTGCACACGGCTTTTGTGTTCTTCCTTCTGGTTTAAGTTATTGCTAATTCTGCAGCTCTCCAGAGCATCGATTTCAGGGATGACTTTCATTCTCCACCCTTAAAAATACTTCTAGGGAAAAAAATCTGTTTCCCTTATAATATATCAGGTTGTGTCAAGCAGCAGTTGTTTTTTCTTCTAGTTAGTGTTTGAGAGAGATTGCTGCTCTCTCTCGATCTCGACCAGTTCTCCGCAGCTCAGGCCTCCCTGAAAGCTCGCGTGCTCCCTCCTGCTCCGAGTCGCTTGGACCAAGCACCGGTGCGAATGCTCCTGCTCCCACCGTGGGCCTGGAAGGGGATAGGGAAGGGCTTCCTCTCCGTCCTCCAAAGGGAAAATAAGCCGCAGGAGGCTAAATCTAAGCTGCATGCGCTTAACAGAGTAACAGGGCAAGTCCCTGCCTCCTTCCGTGCCTGCAAAACGTTCCTTTTCCCAGACCGCAAAAAGTGCTCGAATGCTTCGACTTGCTTTGCGCGTCTGGGACGTGTCCTTCTGCGGCCGACGCGGCCCGTCCTTCGCCCGTCCTCCTGCGTCTCCGTAGCCCGGCTCCAGCTGGGAGTCGATGGGCGTTTCCCAACTTCGAGAGCAGAAACTCGGGAAGTGGCCGAACGGGGTCTCGCAGCCCCAGGGGGACGTGGGGAGGATGGTGCCCCCGGCTAAAGCGTTCCCGGACGTGTGGGACGATGGCCGTGCTTCCCCGCTCCTCGCAGAGGGTGTAGCAGGGTCCAAGGCACGGCGAACGTCAGTCTCGGCGTTCCTCTGCCTGGCGAACGCGGCGTTTCGCCGCCGGCGTCCTGCCGTCCCGGCGGTTTGCCGGGTGCCCGGGTCTCGGCGCGGCCGTCACCCTTCCTCTCCCTGTCTCCCCAGCGATGTGCGGCGTGGTGGCCACCATCTGGTTCCCCGTGTGCGCCCACCGCGAGACCACGATCATGAGCTTCGGCTACTCGCTGTACACGGGCTGGATCAGCTCTGCCCTCTGCCTCTTCGGCGGCTGCGTCATCGTGTGCTGCTCGGGAGACGCCCAGACGTTCGGCGAAAACCGCTTCTACTACGCCTCGGGCTCCAGCTCGCCCACCCACGCCAAGAGCGCCCACGTGTAAGCGTCCTGGAGACGCCCCGCGGCCGCGGTCGGACGCTTCGGCTGGCGGGTTTGGGCGCGCTGCGGTCGCTTGCGGTGACGCGCGCGGCTGCCAAGCTCCCGGGGGAAGATTTAGAAAAGCAGCGCGAACGCCTGGTAGTTTAAAGCATTTCTGTCCCCGTCTGTCGCCCCCTTTTCTAGCAAGGAACCTCTCGCACGCCCGACCCGTTGGTGCTTCCCACTTCATCCCGGCCGCCTGCCCCAGCTTCTCGCAGTCGGGACGGCTTGCGCGGCTGGGGCTGTTGGGGGGCTGCTTGGGGGGTTGTTTCCTCGCTCACCCCATTACCGGAGCGTCTAAAGCGATAAAACAGAAATGAGAGAGACACTTTCCCACCGTTAGAAGGGCTCTGGCAGCTCCTCCGATCGCGTAACTATTTGCTTTCCCGTGTTCAAGGTCACTGCTTTGGCAGGGTTTGGGTGCGAGGGTAGGGAGGAAGACTGTACTCTCCAGCCAGGCAAATGTTTCTCTTTTGGAAGAGTAGGGGATTTGTTTTCCTTTCTCTGTAAATACTTTTGTAAGAATTTATTCATTTTAGTAACAGTGTTTCCCCCACCCCCAAATTCATCAGTATGAAGGAAGCAGAACCCAAAGGTCCTAATTAGAAGGTAAATAACAGTGCATCTGTATATACTTTTAAGTGACTTGGGGGGCTCTAATCCCCGCTATTTGTTTTTTTTTCTTTGTACAGTTCAGTTACTAAAAATGTTATTTTTACATTTTTTTTAAAACTTTCTTTCCTTTCTTTCCATTAATTTGTGTTCTGTCCTGCATCATTAAAGTAGCACATTTTAACATGCAGTATAATGTACCTGTTAAAATACAATTCTGGTGAATACTGATGATGCCTTTGTACTTTAAGTGAAATACTGTACAATAAATAACAGAGTATGTGCAAACACTGCCTTCTTTTTTTTTAATTTTTATTCCTTCCTGTGTGTTTCCGTAGCTATCTGTTCCATGTCACGGATTTCCCAGTGATTTTGCAGTTTTTTTTATAGCAATTTAGAATGAGAGATTCTGCTCTCTGTGGAATTAAACAGGCCTTGTGTTCCCGGGAAATTTTTAAAGCCTGCGTAGTCTTCCTGCCTGGTGCTGACTGCTGTATTGTGCCTGCATCCTTCCAACGTTCCCCGTGGTACCTTGCACCCGCGTGCTAATTCGTGAATCCTTTCGCGCCTGGGAAACTTAGAAACCTCGCGCGGCGATGGAGATGCACCTGCGCCAGGGCAGCAGGGCTTGGGCTTGCTGAAGTTCGTAGGCCACGTTGCTGTAAGTACTTTAAACTAAAATAAGAGCCCGACCTGGGGCCCACACGGAGGTCATCGCCCTCCTTGGTTAAAACCGTGTAAGATCAAGACCTAACTCTGTCCTTACCAGAGGCTGCAGCAATTTAATTACGTTGATACAAAATCCCATCTGTCCCCAGAGATGTTAACTCCGTTCAACTAATTTGTGCAAGCCCGGCTTCAGAAACAGCAGCTGTTCGAGAGTGGAAAGGGGAAGAATCCAGGTGTTTTCCCGTGGAGAAGGAGAGAGGACTGAGCAAGCCGAAGAGCGGTCCGGCAAAACTGGTTTGGCTGATGGGGCAGAGTTTGAAGGCCGGGTTTGCGAGTCGGGTCGCTCTCCAGGTTGCCCGCGGCCGCTCCCGCTGCCGTTGACGCCGAGCGGTCTCGAGCGCGGCTGCGCCGGGTGGCCCTCGTGTCGCGGGGGAGGCCGGGCTCGGTCCCGCACCACGTGCGCCGTGCGGGCTGTGACCGCGCCGCCCGTCGGCAGGACGCTCGTGCTCGTCACGTCGGGCGCCGGGCACAGTCGGGCGCTGTGCGCGCCGCGGGGAAGCCGTCAGCGCCGCCGTCGATGCGCGGCCACCGCCGCCGCGGGGCGGGAGACGCGCAGATGTGCCGGCTCGGCGCGGGCCGGCCCGCCGCTGCGGCTGCGCTTGGTCCGCGGGTTACCCCGGGGCCGCCTGTGCCTCGGGGAGCCTTGCGGCCGGATGCTGCCGCAGCATCGCCCTGCCAACGAGCCTGGAGCGAACCGGGGCGGGGGGAAAAACGCAGAAATAGCCAAAGCTGGCGGCAGGAGGCAAAGCGGCGCGGGGAGTGTTGGAGAGTTTGGGGGTGTTTTTGAGCAGGATGAGAGCTGCAGGTGCTGGTCCGGCGCCGCAGGGAAGCGGCCGTTCCCGCGGCCGGAGGGGCCCGGGCTGCAGCGTCGCTGCGCGGGAAAGCTGGGGGACTCCAGCTTAAGGTTCAGCTGCCGCAAGCCAAATATTTTGTGTGGGGAGAAAACGGCGCGGGGCTCTCCTGACCCCACCGAGAGTTTCTTGGGCAGCTGGCTTAATCCAAAAATTCCCTTGCAGGGGAGCGGGGCGCTGGCAGCTGTCCCGGCACTCTGCTCTCCCTGGCCTCGCCGGGGAGCCTCCGCGCTGCCGGGGTCAGCGGGTTCCGAGGACCCAGCCCAAATCTCACCCCTAAAAGGCCCTGGACGCGCTGCTCCGAGGGAGGACGAGGGTTTGTTTCAGGGAAGGGAGGAGAAAGCCAGCAAAGCAAAGCAGAACCAGGGCGGCTGCGGTGAGAATGCAAATCCGCAGCCCGCAGCGTGCGGCCGAGCGTCGGACAGGATATTAGTGCTGGCAGGGCAGCAGGGAGGCTTTTGGAGGAAGCACAAAGAACATTAAACTTCTCTAGTTTTTCAAGGATCAAAGCTCAAAATACCTGTTTTTCGCCCTTCCAAAATTCCCCACTCCCGCACAGGCTCCTCCAGATCCTGGACACCCCTGGGCTGGGCTGGCAGGGGCCCTGCTGGCTCCTGAAAGCTTCCGATGCTTGTTTGCTGACCACAAGCCTCAAAATGCAGTCAGGTATCACGCTCTTGAACGCAACGGCTGCTCCAGGCCGTGCCTAGCGAGGTGGCGGCAGTTGGTGGCCGACGCCGCGGCCGGACCCCCCGGATCAGCCCGCCGGCTCCCGCGGCGGCTCGCTCTGCCGGGGCCGCCTGCGTCCCGGGGCCGTGGCGGCAGCGGGGCTGCTCCGTTTCCGAAATAACGGGACGGGGAATGACGCGGCCCAGGGCAACCAGATGGACCAAACCCTTGTGCCGTCCCCGGCGAGGACAGGCGCCCACGGGGGCTGCGAACTGTAATAGTCAACCTGCGCTCGTTTTCTTAGTTTTTTTTTTTTTATTGTGTAAACTGATAACCATATTTTTTTTTCACAACAGTGCAAGTCAATACCAAAATCAGCCCATTTAAATGGATCTTCTACAAAGGAAATTTTGAAGCGTTTAAGGCAAGGTTTGTTCATCTTTAACTTCAATTTAGCATTGAAAAAAATATCAGACCTTCAGGTACTGATCAGCTCAACAAAATTTAAATGGGAAATTCCTTTTTCTTTCTTGTTTTTCGATTTAGCATTTCATTTAAAAGATTTACATTACTATGGAAATTGATACTAAGACACATTTGTCTCTGGCTTCCTTTAAAAATCCATTGTTTTTTAAATGTAAAGGCACACAATAAAGCTTTATGCATTTATTAAAATATACACATTTTGGTAAATTTAGATTTTTTTCTTAGTTTCTTGATAATATATATATATTATATGTATAATTGTCAACAACACAATCATTTGAAAATAAAAATCACTCCATAACATATCTGCATATTTTTTTTCTGTCTTCATGACACACTACAAGATCCCATTGTACAGTGCACCAATGGGGTTTGGAAACGACAAAAAAAGAAAAAAAAGAACTTTTTAACAAATACACCAATTTCATACCAGAACTGCAGAGAATTGTTACACCAGAAAATACCATCTGCCAAAAAGCAAGATATACATCAGAAGGAACAAACAAACAGAGAGAAGTAAAGATCATTTACAAGCTGAACTCGTAACAGCCGGTGTCATCCAGAGCACGATTTCCCTTCTGCTGGAGGGTGCTGGAGCGCTGGGTCTTGCAGCTGAGTGGTCGCCACCAAGTGGGATCAATCTGTGGAGGGACTGAGAGCTTAAGCTGCTCAAAAAGACTTGAGGTATTTACGCTCCATCCACGTAGCACATGGGGCCCGCTGGAGCGGTGGGGTTTGTGGCCAGGCTCTGGATAGACAGCAGGGTTGTGTGTGTGACGCCCGCTGAGGTTAGTGAAAAATAGATGATACCTGTCTGCCTACATTTTCTTCGTGTTTCAAGTGCATGGACACCTCCTTTTAGGGGCCCCGGGGTGAAGCGCTGGATATTGGGTCTCAGCGGGCCAGCGCTTGCACCCCGGCTTCCCTGGCCCCCTGCGTATCTGAACCGGCCCCAGGGATGGAGGCATCCAGAGGTGGCCGACGCTTCGAGCATTTTGGCCTTTGCTGCTTTCACCCGAGCCCACCAAAACCCCAGAGTTCACTCCACGGGAAAGCGTAGGATCTCCAAAACAGAAGTTGTCCGGACCCAGATTTCAGCCTGGCTCTGACCGTCCTCCAAGGCTGAGGAGCTCCCGGCCCGGGCCTGGTGGTGAGGCCTCTCTGCGCACCTCCTGGGCGGGCGGCGTGGCGCGGGCGGCCGCTTTCGGCAGTGGGGTGGGACCCACCATGGCCTGCTGGCCTGGCCGGAGAGACGGGCGGACCCATGGGGCGCTCTGGGAGATGGAGCGGAATAGCAACAGCCAAAGGGCCTTGCTCAAGACATTGATCCAGTGCAAAGATGCCTGCAGATGCTAAAGAGCAAGGAGCCAGGCCCTCGTCAAACAGTACGGTGCAATTAGAGCTGACACGGCGACAGATGCTGGTCACTACTCTGTAGCAAGAGATTAAGGCTGCGGAAAGGACTAACAGGCTGTGGTTCAACAGGGTACTTGGGCACACGCTTGTGGGCAGGCAGGTGCCTAAATACCTTGCAGAAGCCAGACTAAGGTGACTACCTCGAACACGACATAGTACAACAGCTGGTAGGAAAATAATGTCGATCTTTCTCCCTGAAAGCGTAAAGCCGGACCTGCGAGGTGCCATCTCTCCTAGGTATTTCTAAGGCAACTACCATGAGAATAGCGAAGCGCGAGTGAGAGGCGACTTTTGCTAGAGGTGCTCGGCCCATGGAAAGGTCTCATGAGCTAATTAATGGGGGAGGTACATGCACTGAAAACGCTGCTTTTCAGTGGGAGGTGCCCATGACTTCTGCTTGGAGAAGTGTAATAGGGGTGGCTGGTAGGAACGGACGCCAGATATGAGGTCCCTTCACAAAGGCACATCCTAGCCTGCCCTGGGTCCCATGCCAGGCAGGCCCCATGTGACGGCTGCACCTGGAGAGCCTGGCTCTGGGACCAAAACCTGCACAGAGGCCAGTCGTCTCTTGGCTTGAACGGGACAGCTTGATTATGACCAGCCTCTTCCTCACGCCGCTGACACCCTGGGGAGGGCGTCTTCCGCACCCGGCTGGGCTGCAGGACCCCATTTACCCTCATCGCTTCCCGAGGGGCCAGGGCAGGCTCTGCTTTGCGTTTGCAGGGCCTGAGTCTTGGCTCGCCCAGAGTATTGAACTGTTCCCAATTCTCGGCATTGCTTACACATGGCAGAAATCTTGCTTCAGTCACCATTTAATTGCGTTGCATGAGCAGTCTCCTGGTTAGATGGCCAAGCGGTGCAAGGGTGCACGGCATCGTCTTGCTTTTGCTAAGCCCCGCTGTGGGCCTGGGAGGCCCGGGCCTGAGTCTTGCCCTGATCACGCTGGTGCGAATCCAACAGAAATCGGTGACACTAGGGAGCTATTCTGGATTTACCCTGAAGAGCTCTGGGGGAGGAGTTTTGCCCTGCAGCCTTCAGGAGCCAGGGAGATGTTGGGTGTTGCTGCCTGATATGGTGCTTCCTCGCTCCAGGTTATTATTTATTCAAAAAGATGTTCCTCTGCTGCAGTATTTTAAACCTACACCTAAGCAGGTCCGTGACGGACTCCAGAAATAGCCCCGCTGTGTGCTGGCTGCTGATCAATCATTGAGAGGCGCAGTGGGATGGGAGCCGTGGCTGATGTCTTTTAAGGGGAGAGGCAGCGAGCTGGTTCTTCCAGGCACCGGTGCCGCAGTGAATGCTGTTCACGTCCCGATGTTCGGCGAGGACATTAGTGCTTTGTGGTGCTGTGACAGGCGTCGTCGGCATCAAGGGCTGACCGATGTCCCAGCTGCCCCGCCGGTGGAGGCGAACCACTCGATGTGACGGGAGGGTTGATCCGGCTGCTGAGGTGCCACGTGCTGGGTTGGTGGGCGCTCAGCCGACCTGCGGGTCTCGATGTGGTCCAGCAGGAAGGGCCAGCGGGAGGCACGTGGCCTGGGTCTCAAACCCTCGCTGCTGTGGGGCAACAGGGCTGCGCAGGAGCTGCGCAGGAGCTGCGCAGGATGGGTTGTGCGTGTTCATGCTGGGGTAGCCAAGGGGAAACCTCATCCCAGCTGCTTGAGAGAGCCTCTGAGGCGGCTTGGGAAACCTCCTCCCCGGCCTGGGGAGGTTGTGTCGGGACCATCACTGTCGTGAGGTTGTCCGAGGCTCAGTGGTCGGTTAGGGGGGTGCATCAATGTGGTCCAGGGCAGCCGATGGGGCACCTGGGACACTGAAATCAGGTGTCCAGTCTGCCAGCTGGAGGAGAGCCACCCAGAACTGGCCTGTTATATTCCCCAGGATATTTGCCAGCATTTAGCTAATGATCTCTCTTTTATCTCTTGTAGAGACAGCAAAGTGCTGTTACTGCGTCTGATGTTATGGTCATCCCGCAGGCAACCTGTGCATGTGCTGAGCTCTGCTGGAGGGAGGGGAGCAGGATGGGGCTGTTGTCCGGTTGCACCAGAAGATTTAACTATCAGAAACTTCCATCTCCTAACAATCCCTGCCCTATGACCCATGAACTCAGTTTTGTCTCAGACTGAAATACAGAATTGTATAGAATGAGCAGCATTTCAGTATTTTTCATACTGCATCCACCAAGCCATGATCAGAAATAGAGAAAATAGTACGAAGCTGAGATAGGAGCAGGGAGGGAGGTTTCAGCAGCCTGGTTCTCTACCATTGCCCCATGCACAGCTCAGCAATGCCAAGGTGGGACTGACTTGCATGAACTCACTTTGTTACTGGATGGGGAGCAGCATCCAGAGGAACACAAACGCTTCCCCTGAAGAACTGAAGCCAGGATGACAGCAGAGATGTGCCCACCAGAATTAGTGAATTATGAATTAGTCATTCAGTACAAGATACAGAATGATGGAAACAGTGTCCAGCCTCAAAACTACGGTGCTAAGAGAAATGGAGTTTGGTGTTTATTGATCATTTACCCAAAGTGGGTTAAGTAAGTCTAGAGAGGGTCACAACACTCATTATGACTAGAAATGGGCCCAGACTCCAAAGTTTAGATTTGGGATGTTCAGCTACACTAGGACTTTGAGTTTTGATTGAGGCCGTCTAAGAGGAGCAAGACACAGTCCAGTTTTTAGTCCCAGTTTTTGGGACATTTAGATTCAAGGTCTTGGGGCGGAGACCTCAACAGTGTTGGTGTTTGCACGGAGTGCCTTTGTACTGCAGTGGGCTATGGAAATGCTGCATGATGGTGCCAAGATCCCTGGATCCAGCTCTAATCTACTCCTGAGATTCCCTTGAAAGGTATTTCACTGTCTCCATTTGGTACCTACCTACCAATCTATCATTCTACCTAAGCTATTTTTTCTAGGTGGTTGAAGGTAAAATATACGTTCTAAGAAAGTGCCAAATATGTAACAGTGGCTTCCCCCAGTATGGTCGTAGGGTGAATATTCCCTGTGGAAAACACCTTATCCCCTCACTAGTTTAACTGTTCATGTGAGTCCTTTCACCTATCACATGCCCTTCCAATTTGGCACATCTCTTTTAATTCACTTTGTTGGTGCTGTCAAACCGAGGGTTTAGTAGACACTAGAGGATCTGCCAGTGAAGCTGAGCCCTGGCCCCCTTGGTAACATTCACCAAAGCAGGATCTGACTGGTGGACTCCGAACGGGCCTCAGGTTTGTTTTGTTCAGGGTAAATAGCAATCTCAGAGGTCAGGATGAACCTTTGTCCTGAAGGACAGGTGACTGGGAGGGGGTGGTGGCTGTGGGCCCTGACATGTTAGGGAGGATGGGATCGAAAAGGGGAGCCGGAGAAGCCTTTCCGTTGTCACTCAAGGGAAGGGTGTGAGGGGCAGCGCGGCGGCCCGGTTCCTGTCTCCGTTACTCTGGTGAGTAGTCTAACTCGTCGTTGGCGATCAGGGCCTCCGAATTCTGTTTGTGTTTGCCTTTGCTTTTCGGTTTGCTACTCGTCCGATGGCTTTCCTTTGCTCCCGCCATTTGCTGGTAAGAGAAGCCTTTGTCCTCAGAAGGGCCCCAGTCCTGGTAGTTCTCGCTCTCATTGGCATAGGAGAAGCCATCATCCACAGAGAAGGGGTCGACGTCCACATCGTAGCGCTGGTACGTGCTCTGATGAAGTGCCTCTTCCCGGGCACTGATCTCCAAGGTGCTGTTCCACATGCCATAGCTGAAGTAAATGAGCAAGCCTGCAGGGGTGGGAAAGAAGGAGAAGATCTGGCCATTAACTATCCCAGGGAAGAAAGGGGCTGGCACTGGAAAATGGTGTGCTCCAGCTCCATCGGAAACTCAACTGTTTTAAACAGGGGCAATGGAGATGACCACAGTGACATGCCTTCCTCCTGCTGGTGCTTCTCTTAGCTGTACACCTCTCAGCCCAGGGTGGAGACAAATGAGAGCGTGTGCACAGCTAAAAATGCATGATGCCTGGAAGTGGACACCTGCCCCCCAAAGACCAAGTCTTTGGCTGATGTATCAGCCTCTTCCCATCAAACATGAGGTTGGCTCAAGCTGATGATGGTTAAACAAAAGTAAATATATCTATATTCTTAAAGTCCTGAATGTTTTAATTGATATCTGGTTTTTGAACCTTGTGATTGTGTTTTCAAGCATCTATCTGTGACCTGGGAGGTAATATTTTAAACATTGGCTGTGATTGCTACTTAACCATGTGATTGCTTTCTCTAGCTTTAGGAAGGAAATCAACTCTCAACAGACTTTTGCTTGTATCTTAAATGCTAAAAACCCTGCATTTCCATCCTGTTATCCTCCCAGCTGTTCTTTTCTCTCTGGAGTTTTCTTATGTTCTCAGTCTCTCTCCTACTGGTACTCGCAGCCAAACATGCCCCAGGGTTATCAGACTAAGTATATTTGGTATTAAAACAACTCTGAAATCCTGTCCCTTCCTCTTGGGAGTTTTTTTTCAGGTCTGCATTTCTCATTCTCTCTTTCTAGCCCTGCATGATCTCACCTTCCTATTTACCCATACCAGTGCTTTTCCCAGAAACAAATGTATCTGGAAATCTAAATTCCTAATTGGCAATGGATCCTGGAATTAACCTGCTGCAGATGTGTCTGTAGAGAAATCTGAGCCCCTGGTCTGCCATGGACTGGCAGTGGGTGCCGATGTTTGGGAGGTTAAATCCAGTGTCTGCGCAGAAGGACTGCAAATCTCAGCCAGCAGTGCAATTCAGCATGAAAACAAATGGGATCCACCTCTCCCATCAGGCTAAAGGTTTCACCTCTGCTACGGATGTGGCAAGTGAAGTCCATTATATGTTAGTGAAGTGGTTTAATTGACTTGTTGCCATTTCTGGTAGCCAAAGAGGTATTGGATGTGTCCCACAGGGGAAAGTATTTAAACACAGCAGATTAAGCTGATGCTTTGCAGTCCCTTTGCTTCAAAGGTATAGGCAGAAGGTCTTTCACTGGATCTGCAGCTTTACCTATCTCTTTTTAAGAGCCAAAAGGCTTTGAGCGTGTAATCTCAGACCAAAAGGTGCATGGGGCAGCTACTGCTGAACAGCTAGACTTAGGGTTATTGACCTCTGTGAGCCAGTGCTTCTGCTGTGGGACCTGCAGAAGCAGAGGAAAAAAGGTTGTCTCCCAGCAGCTTCCCCCACCAGAAGACAGAAACTGTGAGACTTATTTAAAATCTCTGAGATGGCAAAAAGGAGAGCCAAGATTTGTCAATGTCATCACCTGGCTCTACAAGCCAAGGGCAACCTCTACAAAGAACATAAGGCTCCTGAGAAATTTGCAAAATGTGAAATCTGCAGAAATCCCTGGAGGATCCAATCACTATGTTCTGTGTCAGCCTCCGTTTTCCCTCCAGGAAAGGTATGATCCATGCCTTATGGTGAGGGACAGCAGCCTGCCTGCATCATTTGCACTGATTCTCATTCACAGGAGTCAATCATTCCATCAAATGCCGATGACCTGGGAGCACACTGTGCTCTGTTTGCCACCTCTTATAAAAAATGATCTTTCACAGATGGCTGGTCTGTGCACAAATTTTTCTGTTCGGAGAGGATAATGAAGCTGATATCCTACTCTCAGGCTGATTAAAGCCTAAAAACATATTCTGTGATGCTCTTCGTCAAGCCCTCGATTTTACAGCTCAGCCAGGTAGGGCTGCTTTGAAAGAAGATAAAACAGGGCAAATAAAAGTGCTGGAGCTGGCTTGGAGCCCAAGGGCACTCAGTGTCACCTTGGGGAGCAGCGGCAGTGCCGGGGAGCTCTCCCAACTCTCTCTCTTCCCTCTGCCCCTTTCTTCTTCTGAGGGCCAGCGTGACATGCAGCACAGGATCTTAAACTCTCATCCCAAAGGTGAGGTCTGTGGGTGTGATAGCTGGCCAGAGTTTGTCCTTTTAAGTGCTAGCATGGTGCTCAGGATCTACTGTCTGCAACTGGGACTCCTGTGTGCTACTGCAATATAATAGGTAATACTATTTCTCCATAAAGAGTCCTTGTCTTTGATCCTCTTTTGTTGTTTCAGTTCTGTATAGTCCAGCCTTCAGGAGGAGCTATTAGAGCTGCTCTTTTTCTCTTGTTTATTTTGGGAGGATGTGGATTACAATGTAAATCAGAGGAAACTATGGGTTTGCCAGGCTCCCAGCTACATGCCAAGAAGCCTAAATTCTGCAAAAAAGCCACTCAGATCTGGGCTTTCAGGATTCACAACAGAGCATGCAAGACCTGAGAGCCCCCTGCCATGAAGCTAAGAGTGTAGACTGAGACCTGGAGATAGACCCAGCAGATCCCTCAGCTCTCCCTTTCCCAGGGCTGTTGAGGTTGGGTAGCCCTGGATTTTGGAAATGTAGCACTGAGATTGCAGTGTGGGCTGCTGAAAGAGCTCAACTGGGTGAAACAGGAGGAAAGCAGGGAGATTTCTGTCAGAAACCTGCCTGCAAGGCAATTTCCAAAACCCACCTACTTTGCATCTAAAAACTCATCAAAACAGTCACCTTTCCGTGAAACACTTTACTTCCATCAAACTGACGTTTTCTGGAGGTGTAATTCTCCAGCTGGCTGTAGCTCTGAGTCTTGATTAACTGAGGTTTGTAAGAACTTTGGGATTACAAATGGAAAATGCAAAGGAGTGGAAAAGCAGCCATGTCAGCCTAAGTACTCTAATTAGCAAAGTTACTATTAATGTCCTTTCAAAACAGGGTGGATTAATAAATAAATAAATCAATCAAGACTTACCCACAAAACACCAGACAGCAAATCGGATCCATGTGACTGTGGAGAGCTTCAGCATGAGATAGATGTTCACCAGCATAGCAAATGCAGGGACGAAAGGGAGACAAGGCGCCATATACGGCAACTTTTTGGGGTTTTCTGGCTGCTGTAAGATCACAAACACCAGTACAACAATGAGCAGGATCATCAGCACCACAAGGAGGACAGCCCACCAGCTCTGCTCGTAGATGTAGTCTGCGCCAAAAATGATGAAAGAGCAGAAGATGAACATCAGGACAAAGAGCAAGAGCACGCACGTGGTGACCGTATGGCCAGTGGCTACAGTCGGGCGGTCCATTTTCCCTGGCAGGCCAAGGTGGATCCGCATTGTGTAGTACCGTGGACCGATTAACTTCTTTAGCTTGATGAGATAGATGTTCTCAGACTCATCTGCCTCTATTCCTGAGGTCATGTCGACCGTGCCATAATTTGGGTGATTTACACTGTAGGTGGATTTATCAGATTTCCCTATTAGCATCTCATTGTCCCCCAGTGATGGCAGATTTTTTGCTCCGCACGTGTTGGTTGGTTGGCCCGTAAACTCTTCTCCTTCACTCCCTGGAGAACAAACTTCCTTCTCACAGTCAGCTAGGATGCCCTCCTTCTTCTTGGTGTGCTCCTCAGAGAGGAATTTAACAAAGCCATCAATGTCGCTTTCTGGCTGGTATCGGAGGAGCAGGACGCAGACGGAGACCAGCGTGTAGGCGAGGAGCGTGCCGATGGACATCATTTCTATGAGGTCCCGCAGGCTGACCAGCAAGGAGAGCAGTGCTGCTAGAAATCCTGAGACAATACAAGCCACTACTGGAGTTTCCGTGTAAGAACTGACGTGGGACAAAAATCTAGAGTGTGAAACAGTCGCAGAAAGTTAAAATTGCAGATCGCAGAGGTTCCCTGTCATAACAACACCTACCCAGCTGGAAAGGCACAGAGCCAGCTCAGATCTATGATCACTTCAGCTCTCATTGCTTTTTGGAGCTTAAATTGGGTTTTTGGAGCTTAAACTCCAGACTATGGAAATAGCGCTGAGGCTGAATCTGAAGTTATATCTAGCTCTGATCAACTTTGTGCAATCTGAAATGTTGACCTGGATACTTGCAAATGCAAATCAGTACCTTGATTTTATGCATAGAACCTGCACACCTTTACAAATAACACTTGAACTGAATATTCATCCTTGGATAAATTACATCTTGAGATACCAACACCAAACGAGAGACCGAAGGGAGGCTGGATGGAGTGCAGTGGAAAATACTGCAGCAGCTACAAGACACCAGGGCAGGGATGCCTCTTACCCTCATGTTATGCATGAAGGGATATAACCTGCACTTCTGCCTGGCTCCTTACATTACCAATAACTCTTGGACTGTCTGTGAAGACGCAGTGGCTGTGCAGGTCTGCAGCACAGAATCATGATGGGAGCATGCTGGGACAAGCGAGTCTTTTAGACTCTTGTGCTATAGCTCAGCACCGCCAGAAACAAAGTGGCAAAGCTCAGAGTTCACTCTGCGCTACAGTCCAGGTGGGATTTTGTTATGGGGCAATGGCTAGGTTTCTTCTTGCTTTTATTAATGCTAGGGATTTTCTTCCTCTCTCCGTGCAAGAACCCTGGGCGCAAACCTCAGCAGATGGAAAGAGTCTCCAGCCTAGTCGTAGCACAATATAGTCACTTACTATGCAACAGGTTAAGACCATGGTAGGCAATTTTTAAGACAACATTTTAGCGAAATAAAAAACCTTGATCTGAAAGTGCAGCCATGGCTTTACACCATCCCCTAGCACACAGGTTTGGAGCATTTTCTTTTGCATAGATGGATTAGCGCCCAGTCACTCCCCTTTGTGTTGAGAGTGTGGGTATTTTGCTCTCACAAGGCATGGCAGTGCTACTTTAGGTTAGCTGGGGACAATCTGTTCCTGCCAGAGCTGTGTATGCATGCATGAGAAACTTTTGCCACCAGCTACTGCATCTGTAGACCTCTCCTGACTTTCCTGGGGTTTTGCTTGGGTTTGTGTGCTCCTCCACCAGCACTGAGTTTGTCTGTGACCTTATGCTCCACGTGGTGAGGGCACCTGGGTGTCAGGACGTGGAAAAGCCCTCGGCCCCGAACACGTCTCCCCTCCTTGTCCTGAACTTATGAGGGCTTTCCTAGCTAGCATTTGCCTGTGCTGCTTTGATCCCTTTCAGGCATTCGCTTCCCTGGCTGCAGACCTTGTGCAGTCCGATTATACCAAGCATTAAAAGGGAAACACAGCCACTGAACTGACAGGTTTCCGTAGGAAAGACAGGACAACTCACAGAGGATTTCACATCAATCACTTATAACCTGATCTCATGCCAGAAAGTATCCAGGGAGCAAAAATAAATGACAGCAGAGGCATGACTGACCTGAAGAGCAGCCCATCACCGGCCATGGCGTAAATGACTCTCGGCATTGGGAAAAGGGAACCCAGCAAGCTCACTGTCAGTCCTGCCACAGACCCGATGGCCACGATGAATTTAGCAGCATAGAATCCACGGGCCACAAACATTTCCATCAGAGGGGATTCAGTGTCAATGGCATCGTATGGCACCATCAGAGTGAGGATAATGCTCACCTACGGAAGATAAAAGAGCGGCAGGGGAGCACAGATGTCAGCACCGGGCAGCAGCTTTGGTCTCTGCTGAGGACTCACAGGGCATGAGAGCTGTTTCTCAAGGACAAAAACCCCCCAAAATTTCAAGTCTGATTTCAGATGCCGGTTGTATCCCTATGTTCCCTGCAGAGGGGATGTAAAACGGTAAATGTAGATGACAGTGTGTTCTTTGCTGTGCAGTCATTAATCGAAGGGGTTTGCACTGCCTTGGGCTCTGCCTTCCTAAGGCAAAGAAAGACAGCTCAAGGCCGGCTGAGCAGCGGCTGCGACTCAGGACTGCTAGTGGGCCTCCATGGGGTAAATGACGCTGAATTCAGCTACGTTCCCATGCACAGGGACCATGCTATCAGTCACTGCTTCTCCCTGGGGTAGAAGCAAAACCCAAGGCAGAATCACTTGGGGAAATATTCTGATCTCATTTTAGGCACAGAGAAGCTGATTTTGAGGAAAGCCACCATCCTGCAGGAGAGGGCGGCTGGTGAGTTTCCTGTAAAATTATCAGAACAATGTTTTTCCCCTCCACGACTCAATTTTGCTGTCTTACAGGGAAAGTCCCTGAATACAGACATGCATTTATTGGCATGTGGAGAGGCTGGACTCTGCTTCTAGCACTTCTCTCACCTGGCTGTCCACGCCCGTTACAGCACAGCCAGTGAGCTGTGCTAACTGGGACTCTGTCCCACCTCTCCAACAAAGGCAGTGCTGCTTTTCCCAAAAATGCAACCCAGAGGATGGTTCCTGCAACACTGCTGCTCTTCCACTTTGCTATGCTTTCGAACATGTGCTTCCCTGTATAGCTGAGGATGGAGGTGATCGGGGAAAAGACAGGCTGCCGCCATTCCTGCAACCGGCCCAGGGATCTCGGCAGAATGAAAGTAGCTGAGTCCTCTGCCTGGAGAAATATCCACACTGGGGGCCCAGAAGGCAGCTTCCATCGGTCACTGATGTAGTCACACAAACACAGCTGATTTCTCAGTCCTCACCAAAGAAAGAGCTGTTGTTCCAGGGTCTGACTGGCACGCCGTCTCACTGAGAGAGAGGAGCAGCGCAGATGCCCCAGCAGGGACAGACGCTCCTATATATATACACACATACATGTATGGATAGTTAGTACTTACGGACACATATGCAGTCAAGCACGTGACGAGCGAGGCCGTGATGGCGTAGGGGATGGAGGTGTTGGGACTCTTGGCTTCCTCTCCCGTGGTAGCGATGATGTCGAAGCCGATGAAGGCATAGAAACATGTTGCTGCCCCTTTCAGCACCTGCATGGAGAACCAAGCGCATGAGAGCCAGGAGGGAGCCGTGTGGGAGCAGGCGGCTCCTCGCGTTTCCCAGGTCAGGGCTGGGGACCCATGCTGCCCGGCCCCGATCCTGGACAGAATTTACATTTGGTATAGTCTATCTTCTTAAAGCGGGTGCTCAAATTAAGGAGCCCAGTTCTGCCTCATCTGGGCTTGAGGATGAGTGAGAGCCGAGCAGAGCATGCCTACGTACACTTGGGCATTCCCATCTGCGGTGTGATGCTGGGAGCTCCCACAACCCAGTGATTTGGTCTAGAGAGGGTATTTCAAATGCAGCCTGAGCCACTCGAGGCATCTGCAGCTCACGAATGGCAGACTACAAATATGCGGCTATGCAGTGCCCGAATCTGCTAGGAGATCCTGGCAGTGGCAGATGAGACAATTAACCAATTTTAGGCATTCATTTGTTTTCATAATATTCCATCCCAAATCTGATTAAATTAATATGGACTTGTAATATGTTTACACATTCCATCTTAGCAACATTCCTAATGTGGCAGTAAAATCTGCTAACAGAGGAACCAAAATAGAGCATAAACAGTCAGATGTGTGCCGCTCTCCAAACCACTTCAGTTTGGTTTGGAGGCTGCATATAGGTTAGGAGCACACGTTGGGAACACTTGGATGATGAATTATTTGTACTGTTTAAATATTTCATTATATTTTCTTTAAATGTACAAGATTAGCAAGGATATTTATAGGAAACAAACACTGAAGCAGCCTGAAGACTATATAGCTGTAAGAGGTGAGTTAATCTGCAGTTGCCATACCTGTGTGTGCCATGTGCACACACATCTAGCTAGCTAACTGAATAACACGTGTCCATCTCATCTCTATCATCTCATCTGTTTAGTACTGGAATATACAGTAAAATTCACCTCTCTCAGGGGGCTTTCTGTAATTAAGTTTTAAAGTGTCTCTATACTGCTTGGGGATCTCATGCCAGTGCTGTGCCCGCAGGTGACTTACACACTAGAAGCAGAAAGTCATATTTACTTTTACTTTTGGCTTAATTTGTGAAGCAAATAACCAGCTGAAAATGATGGGAAGACTCTTGGTGTGTTTTGGATATGTATCTTTAAAAAATGTATATTTTTGCCAGGAGTTATTTGGTAGGTTGAATGCGAGCAGAACAGCTATCTTCTGTTTCCTCTTTTTCATTCCTGTTATATGGTATAAAAGGCCAAGCAGAATCCAAAAGTAAATACGACCTCCACTCTCAGATGGGCCTCAGTGCATTTCTAATCACTGTTTTTCTCTGGCAAGGAGGTATTGATTTATTGAAGGGAGATGAAGGGAAGGTATGTCAGCTTGGGACCCTCTCAGTAATCAAGATTCTTGGTTTACTTTACTTTCTTGCTTATTTTTCTGCACAAGACCCCGATGGAGTCGAGCAGTGTAAATCTGAGAAATTATCTTGGGTTTAGGCCAGCTGAGATATTTTCAGTCTCTGTTCATCCTTGGATAAAAACCAGTCCAAGCAAGCTAAAAAAGCCAAATATGTCCAAATTCTCAGTAAGCTTTGAGGGAACATCCATAAAATAAGCACTGGCAGGTGGTGTTATGAAGTGCTCAAAACAAATGCTTGAGAACATTGTTATTGAAAACCAGCCAACATAAGTATCTCCCCTTTTCTGTAAAGCCTGAGTTAGCTCTTCCTGAGCTTCCTTTCTTGAATGGCTACTGCATTTTTCTATGTTAAGCCTGTCTATTAATGGCATTCCCTGGTGTCTGTATGTTTTTATGGGCACTTTGGCTCTCCAGGAGGGCATTTGGGAAGAAAGCTAAGCTGTGGCAGGAGATATAGGCAGAGCATTGCTGTGTCCTTTGGACTTTGCAGAGCTAGGAGGGTCCAGGTCCAAACCTGTAATGCTGGAGGTCTCTGGCCAAAGCACAGGTGGGTTTAGCAGGGCCAAGAGGTGGGGAATGAAGTGTAAGAGGTGCCCACATACCATCAACAAAATGCTGCGGTCTTGGGGGGTTTGACATGGTACAGGGGCACAGCAGGGAGTGCTGGGGGCAGTGCTGGGGGCCCTGGAGCGTGGAGCTGAGCACGTCAGGCGCAATGCCTCAGGGAAAGCACGATACTCACCCCCGGCCATCCAAATGGCAGGAATTGCCCTTCAGACCAGTTGTCACCTTTGACAAAGAAGAGCCCGGCAATCATGATGAAGATCCAGACTGCCAGGTTAATGACGTTGAGCACGTTGTTGAGCCCCACCGAGTTCTTCACACCCATGGCCACAATGATGGTGACAATGACAGCAATAACCAGAGCAAGGAGGTCAGGGTATGACTCCTCTCCTTTCCCTGGATAAAAGAAAAGATGTCTGTAAGTCTTCATCCATAGCAAGGGAAAGCATCTCCAGAATCTCTGTGGGCTTTTCTAAATGCTTTTCAGACTCTGAAGCAATATAAGTTTTTTAGAACTTGATCTCATTGCAAAGGACTCGTGGTGGTCTCGGTGTGTCTCTGTCTCCACTTGCTAAAGCTGGTTTATAGAGATGATAAATCATGGTGCCTGAAGACACCTTTAGGAATTTTAGGAAGGCAGTAAACAATCTGGTCTCAGCTTGTAATAATGTGTATCTGCCAACTACTAATGAAAAAATCAATCATATATTAAAGTTGCATGAAACTGTTACGGGACAGCAATCTATTGTTATTTACTGGAAGGAACCACAGAGCATCGCTGAATCATATAGGAACATCACAGCGTTGAGTTTACATGCTAGTACTGCAGGCACTGCCCTGTTCTCTCAAAGGGTCTGAAAGGGAGTATCACTTCAGGGCTTCGGGTTGTTCCTGTCTGCAAAAGCCAGGACTTCCCTGCTTTGGCTTCATCCCTGTCAGTGTCCTTGTCTGTAGAGCAGCTCCATACCCAGGACATTTTGAGAGATGGTGCAGTTAGACAGAATCATGCATATGCTGCAGCTTTGCCTTTCAACTGCTGCAGTTCAGTGCTCAGAGATCTTGTTTTCCTGTTTTCCTGACATTACAGATGGAGTCCATATGATTCCTCAGTAACTGAGGTCTGGAGAAGCAGCTTGGATTGCCAGGCTGCTACCACCATCCCTCTGCATGCAGGCTCCCAGCCGGGGTGGGATTAGGTTGCGCGGGATGTGGTGTCGGTTGTACTAATGAGTGTGCATGCGTGAGCCTGTGGTGTGGCTGCGAGAGGGAGAGATGGATGCAGATGGCCTGGTAGCATGCCTTGCACCACCTGATCAGAAACAGCTCTAGGAAACACATCAAATCAACAGTCTGGCAGGAAGATCTTTCTTTTCCAGGCAAAGAGTGTAAATCAGAGAGGGACGCAGGCTAAAGTACTAGATCAAAACCTAACCAAGCTGCCAGCAGGTGCGGTTCCAGGTGCATGCCCTAACCTCATCGTTTGAGCCTGTCTCTAGGAGAGATGGCTTCGTTCTAGCTCGGTGTCCAGACATTTGTGTTTGGATCTGAACTTGCAAGTTCAAATCCATTCCTGGTAAAAAGAAATTTGTCTATCCTCATACCTCCAATTGCACTCAAGCCTGTTGCCTTTTGCGAGCCACGATGTTGCTACTGGGTAACCTCTCAAGGCTACATGAGCCATGACATGCTGCTGTTGCTAGCACAGGAGAAGCAGTCTTCAAAATAGTGTGGGAAAAGAGTAAAGGAGAGCACTACAACATCAAATACTGACTAAATAAGGCAGCAAGAATGGTGCAGAAGAGTGGCTATAGGATCCCGATGTGCTGCATGTGTTTAAATGGGAAGGAGCAGAGTGCTTGAACTTGGTGAAATGCTCCTTTGCTACCATTAGCCTCTGAGATTGGACTAGCTTTTCAGCGGTGTTTATTCTGCTCAGTGCCAGCTCGTTCCAAAGGGACTCAAGCTATCGGGATCGTATATCCCAGCCCCTCCAAACTGAGTCTGTGAAGCAGACTGCAAAAGGCAGATGGATGGTAAATAATGAATGAAGCATAATATCCATGTCTGACTGACTTTTGATGAGATTCCAATTACTCTTCAGGACCTAATTAATGTAGGAAACTATGCATGGCAAGACATGAGTATTTCTAGACTGATTCTCACCTAGGCCATTTAATGTCCCAACGCTGTTGATCATCCAGCGGCTGATGGTGTGGTTCGCCAGCGAGTCAAACATGCTGCTCAGCGCGCTGGCCCCAGCGGCCGTGCCGATCAGGTACTCCAGGATGAGGTTCCAGCCGATGAAGAATGCCACAAACTCCCCCACTGTCACGTAGCTGTAAGTGTAGGCAGAGCCAGTGGTTTTGGGCACCCGCACACCAAACTCAGCATAGCAAACGCCTGTTTAGAAAAATACAAAGCACCGTAAGGAAAAGTGCTGGGCTGTAGAAAGACGGCAATAAACCTGCCCTGGGTCTGACCTGCCTCCTAACCTGTGGACGTGCCAGGAGCTCTCCCTGAGTTGCAGGGCATGGGGCACAGCGCAGCCCCACTGCCCACAGGCTGGGAAGAGAGTGCACACGTCCTTTCCTTAAATCCGTGGTGTCAGGGTGAGGGGGAAGGAGGGGGCCACCTGCACAGTAGCAGCGTGTAATGGGATCAAAGTTCCTTTGCAAAGCAGCTTACTCTTTTTTTAAAAAAAAAAAAAAAGTATAACTGGGTGCATTTGCTTTTAGGACTAACTGAGAGTAGCTCGCCTGACCTCCCACCCCAGGACTGCACCAACTCCTCAACGCGGTGGTTGTTTATCACTGCTTGAACACAGCAGTGTCTGGAGGAGCACAGCGATGTGGAGCTGTGCAGGCAGAACTGGAGCCTGCCGAGCAGCTGAATGCTTGTCCAGGTGCCTGCAAACCTGATCCTTGGGGATCAAGGACATGCTGCGTCACTGACCACATCCCCCAGAGAAACAGGAGCGTAGAGCTGACCCATGGGCAACGCTTGCAAAGGCTCACAGATGGGTCAGAGCCTGTCACTGGATCTGCTGAGAAAAATTTTAGTTATGTTCTTGTTCCAAGCCAAAGAAACCTCTTTTCTTTTTCTTCTTTTCTCCGCTTTGTTTAAAGCAAAGCAATCCCACATTAGTCACCCAGCTCTCCCGTGGCCGGGCTGGCGGGTGACTTCTGTGACTGTGACACCCTGACGTGAGGCGTGCCGTGATCTGTAACTCTGCCTGTTCCCGCCACGAACGAGATTATCTGAGATACAGGGTTGACAAACGATCAACCTCCAGGGCCTGTGAGGAGCTGGAAGAGGCTGTGTGAATTCAGTCCCTTGCCAAAGGCCATTTTGAATAACCACAGCTGGAGGGTTTTTCTCACGAGAGGGCTGTCAGGAAGTTTCAGGTGCAACAGGGATCGCTCAGTCAGACGTTGTTTACCGTATGCCAAGAGGCCCAGCTAGCTGCCAGCGAGCCGGAGATGGGGTGCGAAAGGGAAGAGAGCCCGAGTCAGGCAGGGTCATAGCTGTATTATAGCGCTCTACTTCGAGATGTCTGTGAATCAGTGATGGCTGATGTCTGAGCGATGTCTGTGTTCAAGACTGGAGATAGAGAAGGTCTTTGGCTGGGAAATTCCTGCATAATGGCTGGAGCATCCAGCTGATGGCATGGGCAGGGTCGGCCGTGGGTGGGCACGCTGACTGCTCCTGTCCGTTTGTGAGGAGAAGAGGCAGTTTTCCAGCCCTTTAATGCAGGTGGTGCTGTGAGGTCTCAGTGTAAAAGCAATAAAGTGGAATCACTCCTTGCCAGGTTCATGCAGGATGATGCAGCAGGGACAAGGAATATAAGCAGAGGCCCACCGGTGGGTATGTCTGTGGGGCCACAGGCCACCTGAACGCTCAGAGGAGCCAATAATACAGGGGTTGCTCAACAGATGAATACTGCCGTTGGGAGCCTGGGGCCAAATCCTGTCTCCTTTACACAAACACTGGAGACAACACATTCCCTGATGTGACTAAAGCATCGGGTCCCATGAATCACCTCCAGCATGGCACTAGCGCAGCCAGGACACACAGAGCAAACGGCAGCTAACGTCAGGAGGAGCTCAGAGACATCCCGTGGGGACTCTCCCTCCACAACTGCTTGGCTAAAAAAGCAGGTAGGATGCTAGTTTTGATGCAGGTCAATAGTCTGGCGGTCTCTTTCCGCACTGCACAGCTGCTCCTGGGCAGGATGGGGTTTCCAGGGGTTTCCAATAGCCCTGGGCTGCTGGGAGGTGGTGGGGAGCCAAGGGACTCATTTCGAGCTCGACTGCTGAGCCTGCCCTTGGGGTTTGCTCCTCTGCAGTTGACTCTTTGGGGGGACTGCACATTTGAGAAGGTGCAGAGACACCGGCCTGGTCCTGGAATGAGATGCTGTAGAGGGGTGCAAACAAGACTACGCCTCTGCCACCCCGACTGTATGCGGTGCCGCGCTTCAGTGACTCCAGCCTTCGCTTTCAGCACTGCCGAAAGCTGAGAAATACTCTGTTGCCCTCAGCGATCTGCAGATCTCCTGACCTCCGGACTGACGCGCAGCAGCTTTCATGTCCGCTGGCATAAACGGCACTAACCGCCTCTCAGTTATTCCTCTGCGAAGCACCTACTGCAGGACGGTGCCTGGCAGCCCTTCGCACCCCAGCGTCTCCTCGCGAGCTAAGGGTGCAATTTCATAACTGCGTTGGGAGGCAGCAGTGGGTGTGCCGTCTCCAGACGCGTATCCTTGCTTATTCCTATGCAGATACAGGCAACGGCACTGTCCAGATCGTCCCTGCCCTCGTTTATACCTGTGTAAGATGAGACTGAAGCCATCTTACATAGAGAATGTAAGCTATTTGAACAGTTAAATGCTACGTGTAAGTCTTATTCTGAAGAATAATTGTAAAATGGACTCAATAGAAGAAAAAAAAGAAAAAAGAAGTATTTAACTGGAGCTGTTCAGGAAATTTCAGTGAATTTTAATACTTTCCAAACTCCTTGTGCACTTACTATGTTAGGATACTTCGCAATAAAAACCTGACCCTGATACACTGCTGTCTTAAAACAACCATTAGCTTTTCATTAAAGTTAATGGATGGATTTAGTCATAAATTCTCAGAATATTAGTCAGAACAAGTGCTGGAAGGCTATACTGAATTCTGCATTTTTAACGCTGATTAAGTCCTTTCTCCTTAACCTCAGTTCAGCTAGACTGTGAGTTCAGCATTACAGCAACCCTTGCCTCCCTAGTGAGCAGGATGTCACAGGGGTTAACAGTTTACAGCCTTTATTATCGTTGTGCAAACATGTAGTATTTATTGAATTCTTCATCAATTACCATTTTCTATTTCAAAAATAATAATTGCTTCAAATTTACAATCAGTTCAGTATATAAAGGAGAATGAAAAATTTGTAATAGCTTTATGAGGTTGCTGCTCTTATTATAGGTGCAGTTTTCACACAGTATCAACACAAAATTATTGGATCTAAGTTGAATTCAGTGGCACTTCTTTTCTTGTTACTGTTTTTTTTTTTTATATGTTATTCACTGTTTAACTTGCATGCGTGATGCTGGTAGTGGTTTTCAATGGGATACTTGAAAACTTTATTTCTGTAAAGCAGGCCCAACTGCAGGAACAAGACGACAGCCCAGCATCCATCCCCACATCCAGTCATTATTCAAAGCTGATTAAAAATGCATGCAATCTGCAAACGTAAGACATTCACAGATAACTGCATGCCTGAATGATTTATGAAACAGATGCTGCGATGGGGACAAGTATCTAGTTTCTCTCTTTGATGGCCTTAAAAATCATATAATCTTTCTTGGAGGCAGCTCTGTTTCTAGCCAATGACAAGATAAGGCTTAAAGAGGATTGTTATTGATACAGAATGATAACGGCAAAGCAAGGTCCGAGTTGTCAATTACTCTACTAGGGTCCTGAAATAGAAGAGTAATCTTTCTCTGTGTATTGGGTACAGTGATATGCTGTGTGTGTGCATTAGATAGAAGGATACATATAGGAAAATAAGCTACTTTTTGTTTTATCATGCTGTATTCAGTCCCGAGGACAGGGAGGTATGAGATGAAAGATCTGACGGATCTGCTCTGACTGTATCGGGTGACACCAGTGAAACCACTCTGCCTTGCTGGGCTACAGGTTCTCCATCGCAAAGGGGCTAACAACCCTTCCCCCTCTATGAACGGCTTACAAAAGGAAGATAACATTATTAATCTAGTAGGGTGCAGATTTGATCTCACTAAACTCTACAACAGTGTTGTGTGCACTACATAGCCACCGGCTGCCCGGCCTGGCCGCAGACATGGGCTCCCCTGCAAAAAGGGGTCCCCACTGCGGCTCGTTGCGCTGCGAAGCTCTGCCGTGGCAGCAGGCTCACAGCGACGGCACCCAGCGGGCCCAACCGACTGCATTATTAATATTCAATTAACCTGCCTTAGGAAGAGCATCTGACACAAAGCCGATGGTTTCCCATCTCCTTTTTCCTTCACTCCTTGAAATATTTTTGTGCTTTTATGTAACATTTGCACGAATACTGCACTGCGTGCTCGTTGTGCAGGGTTGTAACGGACCTGTCCCTATGCGTCTGAAAGCTCGGCTGCTGCAGAGGAAAGGGAGAGCCCGAACCCCTTTCGGCGTGAGAGGCCCTTCCTCATCCTTGCCACTCGCGAAGCTTCAGCAGGGGGCTCTTCTTTGGAGGACGTCACCGTAGAAAGGGACTGTCACCCTTCTGGAGGTGGCCACAAGAGGCGGCAGCTGCGTGGTGGCCTCCGAGTGTCAGGGGACCACGACCTGCATGTCATTGGGGAGAGCCAAGGTGCCATGGGGAGCTGCCGCAGGGCCGAGGGCTGCACGGGGAGCGCTGGTGCGTAGGCGGTGGCTTTGTCTGGCAGGTCTCGGAGAAAAAAGTGTTTCCAAGTTTGGGGTACAGAACCAAGACGTTTGCAAAATCAGCACTTCTTATGAAACGTAGCATTTTCTACTAATATTTAGAGCTTTTAGATATTTTGTCTATTCTAATTTGAAGGTTTCTTATTATAATCCAGGGTTGTGATAGTTTTCTTGCTCTGCAGGGTCGAAAAGGTTACAGCTTAGAGGCAGAAGTCCCTGTGCAATACCTGCCTCTGAGAAAACCACAGAAAAAGAAGCAATCCTGCAAGCATCCTGCATCCCGCATCACCGGCTTAAGTAGTGCCATTGAATTCAGTGGTGCTTTCTTTTATAAGAACAATTCCTAAATGTCTGCAGAACTGGGGCCTCGCAATACTGCTGGGTTTCAGCTTTTCATTGCAAGGGTATTTCACAATTAAAAGAAAATCCTCCGACCTTTTACGAAACGTTGCTGACGGCAGCTGTGTCTCCCATAGGCACAACCAAGCGCTGCTTCGCCTCTCAGTGCTGGAGACGGGGAGGTGACTGGGCGCGCGGTGCCTGCGGGCCGTGGCTCATCCCCCAAGTGCAGCTATGCAGCATCTCGGCCGCCTTGGTGCCCCGGGAAACACCAGCTGTGCCGGTGCCCTCCCGAACGAGGCGGCAGGCACGAGCCTTGCTCCGGGGGTGCACTCCGAGGGTGGTCCCGGAAAAAAGGCAGCGCAGCTCCCTGCAGCGGCTCTCTCAATTTGGAGACAGATTTTTTTTTCCCCCCAATTGAGAGTGATTGCAGCTTTCTGCAGAAGAAAACAAACGAACACAGCAGTTGTTTGGAAGAACAGTCTTTTCACGGCAGACCATTTCTTTTCCTTGAATATCAGCTCCACTGTGTAATTGGTATAACAATCATTACACTGGCATAATTATATAGTTACTGGTATTATTCAGAGGGACATAAACACAGCTGAGTTGTTCAGTTCATGACATCGTCCCTTCCAAGACCCATCTACAACTCCTCATTTTTAAGACTTAATTTACGTCTCCATTCTTTGGTTTATCTTGTTTGGGCTTGACTGGAGTTAAGGCAGCCAGCGGCTTAGCATGAAGTGCAAGCAGAGGGAGTTAAATGTTTTTTCTGTTCATCTCGTCTCCCTGTCTTTCCGGCTGTTGCTTGAATTATTTGCCATGGTGTGTGTTTGGCCTGAAACAGGTTCACGAAACAGCAACTCAGATGGAAGGTCGCTGCAGAAATTGCCAGGCCACTTGGCTCTCTTCCGAGTAAAACTTTTTCCTCCGTTCCCATGGAGTCTGAAGATTTACCGCCCAGGCGCTAACCACCCAGCTGCTTCGGGACAACCAGAGCATGTGCGGAAAGGCAGCAGCGAGATCTGCCTCCGTGAGGATGCAGGAACTTCCCTCCTTCTCCGTGGGGCAAAACCTCTCTCACGAATGAGACACTATGAACCGAGCGGTGGATGTTCGCTGGCAAACAGCAACCTCTGGGTGCTGAGTAGTGGCAGTAGGAATTGTGAAATCCTCCCTGGATGTCAAAACCCCAAAGCCCAGCGTCACAGTGCCGGCTGTGGCATGTCAGGGCGATCGTGGCCATGGCGTGCGTGCTAACCCTCCTGCAGCCCGCGCCACCAGGCACGAGGCCGCGCGGGAACTGGGAGACACCCCGCGGGCGCTGTGCCATGAAGGGACTGATGTTTCAGGCGGAGCAGGTCACGGAAAAGCTTTTAGGCTTTCTGCAGGCTGCATGCTCACTCATCCCAACAGATGCACTACCAGCCAGCTTTCTGAGGGGGGGTGGGTTGCAGCAGTGCTGGAGGTAACACTAATAAATTCATGCTTCTGTACAAGTAATCTACAGGGACCGTTCTTCAGCAACCAAGAGCAGCCATTTTACCGAGGTCGGTTTGAAGCAAAATCTTATTTTCAACAAACCACTGAGCCATCCTAGTTTGTCTGTTGTGTTTAATGGCCACTATATGCAAATGTATAAAAGGGAGCTCCAGGAATAAAACTTCCTTAGGAAAAGGACCACCCCCCTGCTGTCCCTGCAAGGACAGAAGGGCATCACTAGGCCAATTGACCTCAGCACAGTCCAATTAGCTCCTAATTAGCTCCAGCCCCAGCCCCAGCCCCAGCCCCAGCTCCAGCCGAGCAGCCCCTGGGAGGGTGCTGGCCTCTGTCCTGCCTTAGAAAGCCAGGCACGCAGTAGGCCCTGGCGGTGATGCTTTGGGGAAGTCTGCGTCTGAGTCTGCCCCTGGTGAGTCTGCTTTCATGTGGGTCCCAGGTAAGGACACACCACAGCAGCGTGGTGTGGGGCTTGAAAACTCTCACCAGTGGTCACCAGAGTTGCAGAGCAGCTCCCGAGTGAGTGATAGTCTCTTTTTTCTTGGAGCAGCCTGACACTAATGCCTGGGGGATTGTATGACAGGGAAGACTATCCTGTGCTGTCAGGCTGGCTGTAACCATTAGAAGGGAGGACCTGACTCTTTCCTGAGCTCAGAGCCAGAGGTTTGCAAAATATAATCTACAAGATTTTATTTCTTTAAGAGAAGAGAATGTTGAAGGGGCAAGGAAAGGCTGGTGGAAAATGCTGTGAAGAAAATAATGGGTCTGGGTAAGATGGAAACTGCTGATTTTTCAAAGAGGAGGATTTGGTTAGACACTGAGGTCAGGATGATGAATCCTGACTGTAGCGGCAGACTGAGGGAGTCTGTGGTATCTCCTGCACTAGAGGCTTTTTTAGAAAGAAGTTAGATGAGCATTTTTGTTTGAGAGCTGAATAAAAGGCCTTCCAGTGAGAGAATAAAAGAGACCAATTTGATTTAATCTATTCAGAAGAACAGAGAGGTGAATCAATTATAGTGTGTCTGTAAGTACCTTAATGGGGAACAGTACTGTCTCTTACATCTAGAGGAAGGCAGAGCTGGAATTTGCCTGAAAGACAAAATCAGACAAATCCACGTCTGAAACTGGGCAAAAAACTTGAACAGTACAAAGGGATTTACCACTGGAACAACCTTCCCAGGGGGAATTCTTTGTGGATGTCTTCAAAGCAAGTTGAATGGTTTTCTGGAAGAAGTATTATAGCCAAAAACCTCTTGAGCTCAATTTGCAGGTAATGGGATCTGACTTAATGATCTGTGATATGCAAAAGAAAAACAGGGGATCAAGTTGTCTCATTGGCCTTAAAACTGTGAGTTTAAGTAGCTCCTTCAAATCTGTCCATCCACGCTTGCCTGAGTTCAGCACTCTACATGCCTGGAATGACTGCTAAATATTAAGTGAAAGCTGAACTGGTCCCCCAATTAGCTGGATGGCCCATCTGACTCCTGAACCCTTGCTTGGTTTTACTTGCCAAAAATGTGTTGCTGTTATAAACAACAGAAGTGTCAACGATGAAGTGAGGAAGCGGCCAAGGAGACTATCAAAACAATGCATCCTTAGGAAAACACTTTCCCAGCGCTACAAAAGCAACTTGAGATGAAAGAAGAACAGTAAACACAGCGGACCACACGAGGCTCCCACGCAGGCGAAGGCGAAGGACCATCCGAGCTTTCCCCTAAGGTGAAAAAGCACCTTTTGGAGGATAGCGTATTTCTCAGATGAGACCCACCAGGCTCTCCAGCTTTCTCAGTTTGCTGTTGGTATGTGTCATGACCAGTGAAGCACTTAAAGAGGAGAGAAAGCAGGCAGCAGGAAACAGCAAAGACACTGATGTTATTTACTGCCTTGGCTGCCCCCCCTTCCCCCCCCCCCCCCAGTTAAGTTTACTTGTTGTTTTGGGATATCAGATAAGCATCAGATCTTTCGGGCAAAAAGCCTAAATTTAATCATGCCATTATATTTTTCTTCTGGGAGCCCGTCGCTTGTTCGGTTTTATCTTTCTTGGATTGTAACGGGAAGGAAAAAACCTGTCATCTCCAGGAAATGCTGCTGCGGAGTGTGAAGGTTTCTCACGCACATCGGCGTCCCGTGGCTTTCACCCAATGCTATGGCTGAGTCCTGGCAGCCCATGCGGAGGGCTGGTGGCGTTAGCTCAGGTCTTGCAGCGGCTCGTAGAGAGCCGGCTCTAGCAGCACCCCGGCGGTTTAGACAGCCGAGAGGGCTCTCCGCGCCGCGTGGGCACGGGAGAAACCAGCCTGTCGTGCGCGTGGGGCAATCCCACGTCTTTTGCCATGGGACGGATGTGCTGCTCGTGTGAGGCTCTTCTGCGTGGTACGCCAGGGGCTCGCCTCCCCCTATGAAAATCCTGCGTCTTTAGAAGCTGAGCCGGGTCCTTTTACGTGGTCACTGTTCCTGTGTCACGTTGAAGTCCTTTGCCGTTTACTCGAGTTTCCCTACCCAACTCGCGCGTGAAAGCTCGGTGTCGGGCTGACGCAGGGCAAAGGCGCCCTGAGCGGGGTGAGCTGGAGCGTCGCCTGCCGTGTTAGGGCTGGGCTGGAAAGGATGGACGCCGGGAATGCTGGGGAAACCACGGATGGAGCCGTGCGCTCCGCTGGGCTCGCAGGGAGGAGGGGGAGCTGTCCGTGTGGACACCATCCTGGGCCAGACCTCCAGAGGTCCTTCCAGCCCCAGCCATCCTGTGGATCTGAGAATCCCCTGACTTTTCGCTAAAACACATCATTCCTCCCCCTCTGCCCCTTTTATTTTTGGAATTCAAAGTGCGATCCTGGATCAGCTGCAAAATTGATTTAGGAGCGGCCGAGCCGTTAAGGTCCGCCCCAGAAGAAGGTGCCTCGGTGGCCACCCAGCGCCAGCCGGGGCTCAGGAGGCGCTAGCCCAGGCGCCCTGCTCGCGGAGGCCACCAGCCGGCTAACCTGGCGTGACCGCGCTCGCGCCCGACGCCGGAGCGGGGGCAGAGCCGGGGAAAAGCCGCGCGCCGCCGGCGCTCACCTGACAGGATGGAGGCCACGGCGGCGATGATGAAGGAGACGATGACGCCGGGGCCTGCCATCTCCTTGGCCACCAGGCCGGACACCACGTACATGCCGGTGCCCACGCAGCTGCCGACGCCGAGGGAGATGAGGTCGAGGGTGGTGAGCACCCGGGCCAGCTTGGCGCCCTCGCCGGCGCCCTCCAGCATGGACTCCACGGGCTTGGTGCGCAGCACCCGGCCCCGGGCGGCCCGCCAGCCCGCGCCCCACGGCACCCGCCGCGGGTCCAGGCGCCACAGCAGCCCGCTCATGGTCGGTGGCGGCGTCGCCCTCAGAGGCGCCGGCGGGGCTGCAGCTGCATGGCCTGCGCGGGCCTCGGGCTCCTCCGCTGGGCCCGCTCGGGCCGGACCTGCGGAAAAAAGAACCCGAAACCGCCGTTTTTCCACACGCCGTGTGGCGGCCTCTCACACCCATCACACACGTCCTTACGCAGCCTGCACAGACCCGCAGCGGGCAGGTTTCCTCTTCACACGCTGACACCCCCCCCCCCCCGCGCATCCTACAGGGACCGGCCTGAGGGAGGCTGCGGGGTCGGGCTAGGCCCAGCCGGCAGGTGCGCTGAAACGAGACTTACTGATTTCGCTGTTCAATTTTTTTTTAGTCCGTGGTTTTGTCCATGCCCCTTGCGTAAAGGCTCCCTCCGAACCCAGAGCGCGCGAGGGGCAGGCGGCGCCGCGGGGCGGCCAGTGCCGACGTCCAGCCCGAGGCTCTCCACGGCGCCCATCCCCTGCAAGCGGCGCTTAGGCCTTCAAAGCCCCCGGGTTGCCTTAAAAATCGCGGAATTATTCTGCTTTGCTCTTTCCTCTCTTGCTTTTTCCTCTTAAGTCAGTATTTTCAAGCACTGTTCAGCTACCTGCCTTTTTTTCCCCACTTTTTTTTTTCTTAAAGAAAACATTTCGTTCTCGGGCAAGCTCTTAATACCAGTGGAAGTGTCTTCCTAGCGACAGGTGATGATTTTTTTGGCTTTGAGCAAAATAATGAGAATTGACAATCTCTGCCTAGTAATATAAGGGAACAGAAAAAAGTATTTTATTGAGTATGAATTTTAGCCTGGCAATGTCCTTCCTGTTAATACAGATTTCCTTTTTTTCCTTTTCTTTTTTTTCTTTTTTTGCCTTGAAGACAAAACAATTATTTTTTTCCATCTTTACATCCAAAACAAATTACTTTGTGCCTACCCAGGCAGCCTTGCGTTGCTGGACTTTATTGAATAAAACACAGCATTTGCTTCGTGTTTTGGTTGATCACAGCTCAAATTACGCTGGTTTTTACCTCAAGCCACCACAGGCTGCAAGGACTGCACCTTCTGGCTAATAATAATCATAATGAAAAATTATTACCAGTCTTGAGCAAATGTCCATGTTTAGGATGTGAATGAAAACTGCTTTTTTGGCTGCTTTGAGCCACTCAAGGAGCTGTTTGGTTTTGGCATGGGCCAGATGCCTGGTTAGATATTACTTGCTTGCTTAAATGAAGATTCCCATCGGGAAGGGGCAGGGTCTTGGCAGCGGGAGTCAGCATGGCTGCCCGAGCTTGCCAGACGTGCTGACGTGCACTGGCGGCGCCGAAGCCGAGCGGCACGTGGGGCTGCGTGCCGGAGTGCCCGAGCCGGGGCTGCCTTTCAGCCGTGGGGGAAATAACCCCCCTAAATAAAGGGAGGGCCACCGAAACTGCATCCTTTACCCCCAGCTGCTGCACTGCTGTCTCTGGAGCACCGCAGCTCGTGCACGCAGAGGGGCTGGCAGCACCCGGCACGGCTAACGAATGTTGACATTGAGGTTGTAAGTGCTGCTGAGGGCTAGCAAAGGGGTGGCCCAGCTCCCGCACGTGCATCATGACCTACTGGCCCTGCATGGATGGGTGCCGTTCTCCAGTCTGGAAATTGCTCTCTCTTTGTAATAAGTGGTTACTTCGCTGCACACAGTGTCTCTTGTGAGACAGCGCTTGCTTAGAACTTCCATTTTAAACCTTTCCCTCCTGTTGCTGCCCCTTTCCAAGCTTTTTGCTGAAACAGAGCAGAGCTTGTGCTTGTACCTGCCACCGCCGCCTGCCTGCCTTGCAGATGCTGGGTTGTTTGCTACCAAACTCAAGGGAAATAAGGGCTGTCGACACCTTGCAGAAATGTTGCACTTCACTCAACCAGTTCCCATCATTTATTTAATTGCTTTGCTGAGCTGGTGTAATCTGTCTTTATGGATGCTCTTAGCTGAGTTTAAAAGACTTCCTTTGCTATAGGTAGATTTGCACCAAATTGACTTAAACTAGCCAAGAAACTGGGGAGAAGACTGCAATTGGTTTTTGAACTGTTACAGTCTAGACAGCCTTATCATTATGCAATTTTCTCAGGTAGTTAGTACCGTAAGATAATACCATTCCCAAGGGAGCCCATCCTTGGCTTACTGATGGCAAAACCCCTTTACTAGGATGACTATTTCTGGATGCTTTGCCAAAGGCTGTGCTTTAGCTGAACAGGAATTATCGGGCCAGTCCTACTGAGGAGGTCCAACCAGCATCAGATCGAGCTGCCGAGGCCATGGGCCATTCTTTGCCCGAGGTATAAGCTCTCCCTTAATGCTCACAGTGGCTTTGGTATGTTATAGCTGACCTAGAGCAGGGGGGCAGGGAGCGTGTGCCCCGTGTTTGAAGAGGGTTGGGACTGATGCAGTTTTAGATCAGCAATTTTTAAACATTTTTTTTCTCTGTGGCATCCACGGGCTGCTTATGGAGGGTTTGTGAAGGGCTGTGTACGCTGAGGATTTTGAACGCAGCTGATCTAGACAGACCATTTCACTCTTGAGGCATAGCAGAGTATAGGAATAACTTTCATGCTAACATTGCAAATAACCTCAAAGGAAGACATGGTAGCCTTGTCCAGGAATAATTTTAAACTGCTGAAATAAAGAAAATCTTAAATATTTTAAACTGTTTAAATTTAAACAAGGAATTGGCTAGTCTAGCTGTGGTGTGCCTATGTCTTTCACTGGCTCCCAGACTAGGTGACAACTATTGTATTGTGCATCCGGGCTGCAGAGTGATCCCAGCTAAGGACAGTTCTCCTGCGGCTGAACTGGGACTAAGTCCTTCCTCCTCTGTCACCGGTTACCAATGGGGAAGTCCAATGTAGCCCTGGAATTAATACAGCCCTTTCTAAACTGTTGAGGCAAAAGGCCTCAAAACTTCTGAAATGAAATAACTTTATAGTTGCAGCATGATATTCAGTTAAAGCAGTCATTTGAAACAATTCCAGATGTTTAAGTGAGATCGGCATATTGCTCCTTTGTAGCTTGAAAACATCCTTTCACTCCACTTGAAACCATTAAAAAATAAATCTCATGTCCAGAAAACACTTACATGAGGCAGAAACAGCTCATTTCTGCTCTGCTCCAGTGATCTTGGATATCTAGAAATATGTGGCTAAAGCAGCAGACAACCTGGGAGTGTTTTTATTACGAGAAGGAGCGACAGGCATTGCTCGATGCTATGCATTTGAGCATTTATGTGAGGCCTTTTGAATAAGATGGATCTGCATGCTGTATATGGCTATATAAATCGTTAGGCCTTAAGAGGCTTCTTTTTCATCTGTAGCCAGAAGGAAAGAAATTATTTATTTCTGTCTGTAACTTCTCTTTTCATTCTAAAACCTGAGAGCTCAAGGGAGTCTATTGCAGTGTCAACACCACTAACTCAGAGGAGGCGAATCTTAATTTGGGGAGTTGTAACTGGGTTTCCAAGCTATGCGCTATTGAGTGGAGAGTCTCCGTTTTCAGACAGTCTGTCGGTTTTTCCAGACTGCAGTCTCGCAGGCTAACGTTTGCTGCTGCCACTGTGCACTTATCAGCCAGCGCTGTTTGTACCGAAACACTGTTCTTCATTAGGCTAAATTGACAAAAACAGCAATCAAGCCAGAACTCGAGGCTTAGGTATTTACAGACATAGATCTCCCTTCGCCTCTATTTACTCACTGAATTATTCACGGTACCCGCGGGACCTGGTGAGGAGCTGGGTCCAGAGCAGAGCAATCTCTGGGGCGCCTGTTCCTCCATCCACCCTGTGCCTTCGCTGCGTGGCATGACTTATGCCATATTTAAAAAAAAAAAAAAAAAAAAAAAAAAAGTGGAGTTTGTCACCCGGCCGCTGCACAGTGGAGTTGATGGGGAAATTGCTGTTGCGCGCACTGAAGCGAGCCTGGGCTTTCAGGCGTGAGCTGCCGGTACCTGGAGATACTGGGCTTCGGCCCCGGCCGGGAGGGAAGCCGTTTGATTTCCTGGTGTAAGCCTGGCTGCTCAGGCAGGGAACGGCACCGCTTTCTGCCGCGCTTTATGTCTGCCTTTCCATCTGCGAAGGGGGATAATAAAGCCACCTTGTTTCTTTTATCAGCAAAATGTCCGCGAGCGTAAAGCCGCATGTAATGTGAGCAGGCAGCACTTATTACTGATCCTCCCGCCTCGACCATGCCTCAGGGGCACGGGGGAAATCATCAGCGTGAGAGCAGGGAAATGCATTCCTGCAAGCGCCACGCACGGGGCCTGGGCCACCGCTCAGGGTGCCCTGCCACCATCGCCAGGGACCGGCGGCTTTGGGCTGCAGCAGATACTTGTCACATGTTCAGGGCTATCGCTTAGACTGGACTTCCACTCTTTTTTTCAGATCTAATATCCCCTCCTCCTCCCCATGATTGAGGCTTGAGGGCTAAAAGGCTGGAAAGTTGCCTGGCCCTTTCTCTGTCCACCACCCCCTTAGGGCTGCAGCTGGGGGAGACGTCACCAAAATAAGGTGCAGACAAGGTATGAGGAAGCTGATGACTGCTCAGCTGAATTTATGCTTAATGACTACCCTCGGTTCAGGTGCCCCAAAGGGTATCTCTAAGCAAAGCCCTTCAATTAAAAATGAGCAAAAATGCCAGGAATACAAGAAGAAACAAGGCATGGATGGTGATAAATTAAAAAAAAAGAGATGTCCTGGTGGTGCGTCAATAGAAAGCCAGGCAGGGGCACTCATTAAGACGAAATGGTCAGGTTTCCTCTGGTTTTACTTGGCTTGCGAGAAGAATTATGCTGGAGAAAAGCTATGGGTTGTTCCAGCAGCACCACCTGCAGCCCCCGGGCAAGGCTTGGCTGCAACGAGCCCCACGTCACCACATGTGTGTCCGGGCAGGGGGCGGAAAGCAGGGCAGCGAGGTTTGCAAAATAAATCAGCGGAAGCTGGAGAGACAGCGTGGGGGCTCCTGCTTGGGTGCAGGCGGCTCGGCCCTGGGCACCGCGTGGCACTCGCTGCTTGCAGCCTGCCTGGGGAGCAGATCTCGCCTCTCCATCGAGAGCGTTTTGGGCCCTTGGACCCCTCCGCGCAGCAGCTGCGTTCGCTGCACTGCTCCTGCCGAAAGCGAGCCCCAGAGGTTATGTGGGAACGGGAGTCTGCGCCCTGGCAGCAAACTGGCTGCGAGCCGAGGCGGAGGGCAAGGGAGAGGGAGAGAGGATGCGGCATGCTAGTTTTTTTTTTCCCCTGCCTCCTTTTTTAATTATTAGCTTGGTAACTGTGATGCAGCCTTGTATGAATGAACACAAGATCCTGATTACTTTTTCCCTTGCATCCCCTACGGCCGGGAGAGGGCTGACGTCAGAGCTGCAATTCGGCACAGCCCGAGCAGCGCCGAGTGAGTCAGGCAGCAGCCGCGGCTGCCGCAGATAAGGAGGGATGCCTTCTGCCAGGGCTGCTCGTCACGTTAATGTTTTCATTGCAAATGCAATTTGATTTGGAGCTTTACATGCTTGTTTTTACAGGGCTGATCCCCAGCTGGGCTGCCACTGTAAAAACTGGCACTGCCTCCATTGCAAACCTCTGTAAAGGGACACAGAGCCTACAGGGAGGGCTGCTCCTTGCAGCTCCACGCGCCGTTCACACAGGTCCGGCTTCAGGATCTGACCTTGTGCCTCTACTGCTAATTTGGGGCTCAATTTTTATCTGCATTTGAGCAGTTCTAGTGGAACTGTGATTACTTTAAAATAAAATTCTTACTAAAATTAAACTAATGATGTATTTTTGGTTTAAAACCATCTTTCTGTGTTTTACCCACTAAAAAATAAGCTTGGGGTTTTGACTATCATAAAAAGTATGGGGGGAGGGATTGTTCTTCTATCTGTGCTGCTCTACCAGTGTTAGCATTGCTGTAAGATGGCTAAACCTCATTATCTTCATTTGTCAAATAAGCAAAATAGAAGAGGAATTATTTAACTTGACCAAAGATGTAAGGCAAGGATGCAACACATCCAAAAATAGACCCCGTAAACTTCATACTACAGCCTCTGTATAAGTGCAAGAAAGTGTCCTAACAACAAACGTGTAATCTAGTAAAATGATTAGCAGGTAGGCAGAAATTACTCTTCCCCCCCACCCCCCCTTTCCAGCCTTCAGGTGAGTGGTATGGTGTGTTGGTTTAACTGCTGTTTTCTTTGGAGAGAGACTGGACTAACTGGGGAAGAGGCAGAGGGGAGAGAGGGAGAGATGGCAAAGCCTCCTTTTTGTCTTGCAGCTGGTGGGTCCCACTCCCAAAACAAAATAGTCAATCCACTGTCTGAGCACTGATCCTTGGGTAGTGTGTCCATGAACGCAATCAAGAGGAGCTCATTTGCCCTCCTGGCTGAGGAGCACACAGGTGCCCAGGGAACATGCCACTCCACCAAGGCATCAGTTTTCTGCTGTCATGCTCTTAGTAAGCCACTTCTGCCTGTAGAAAGCAGTTCTGAGCCTGGCAGTCTGGTTTTGCACTTGTTTTCTGTTTTCTCTGTGCAGGTATAAGTGATGTGCAGGCTGCAGAGTGGTGTAGGACTGAGCGCAGGGTACAAATCACAGCTGTGAAAGCCAGTGCTTGAGTGCCGTGCTGTAAGTAATGTAAAATGCATGAAGCATTCCATTTGTGTTTGCAAAAAAGCTATTTAATCACCAGAGGGGGGGAAAAAAGAGGAGAATTATGAAGAAAGGGGTATAATCAATTTGCACACTTCTAAACAGATCTAATTTGTCATTGTAGTCTTGAGATGGCAAAGTAAAAGCCTTAAAATTATAATGGTGCTACTAATGCAGCAAAATGGCAAATCAATGGATTGGTGAGCTGAGCAGAAGATGGGGAAGCGGGTACTTCTTGGAGCTAGTTCTGACAGTTTTCCCCTATGAGAATGATGAAGTCGCACAAAATTACTAAATTTGTTTCTCCATCAGTAAAGTGGAGAAAGTAGTTATCTTACAGGAGTGCATGAGTGGTTAATTCCGTTGGGTTTTCTAAGGAAGCTGAAGAGAAACCATGCTAAAAAACTATTAATGTTCTTCTAGCTGTATCTTGTTGAAACAATATTGCTTTTTCTTCTGTACACGAGGATCTGCAAAAGGCTCCTTTTGCGGGCTCTGTACACATTCAAATATTCCTTTGTCACAGCTGTGCGAACTTGCATTCTAAGTGCAGATACTGGTACAAATACTTAAGGTTATCAAATACCATCTCTCCCATCCTTTTGCAGCCACGAGTCATGGGACAATTGAACAAATAGGTCAGGACTTCTCAGGCAACTTGTGCTCACAGTTTTGGGTGCCTAGACTGAGGCCGTTTCTAGGACTAACATGCTCATCTCTAAAATTCAGGTGTTTAAGATGCTACAAGCTGGGTGCCCAGAAACCTAGCCATTCATCTCAAACGCTGGGACATCCTTCAGTCACACTTCACTCTTTTTTTGATATCAGCAGCTCCATACCCTGAGCTGTCACAAGAGGAAAAAGTCAACTTCCTAGTATTATAGTATCTTCTCATTTTCATAGCAAATAGCCTGTTCTCAAGCTATGTAGGTATCATTTTAGAAGTATGACTGCTGTTAGCGCTAATGGGGGCTGAGTGGTTGCAGCCTCATGTTTGGAATACTGGGCTTTTCCCTATTTTGGGGGTAATGGGGTATACTTTCAGTAATTACTGCTTTGGTGAGATACAAATTTTATGTAATGAATCTCGCGCCTTTGTACCACTGAAATGATTAGGTCTGGATTCCCAGACAGTCTCTTCTAGAACCACATTAATTTTAAAATGTCTTTCCTTTAATAACAGGCAGGAAGAAGTCTCCGTAATTACTTGGTTGCTTTTTCTTTTTCTTTCTGTGCAGATCCATACTTTTGCCTCCTAGAATGGAAGTCATTACACTTTGCTCTAGGCTAACCACAAGAGCTTTTTCATTTGACATAATTCACAGAATGGGTTATTTATTAATGTGTGAAGTTCTCTAACTAAACAAAATGGATTTTTAGCATTGCAAAGTCTGGCTGATGCATCATTATGACAACTTATTTCATTGCTGGATATCACTTTGAATGTCAGTAGCAGAAACACAAATCACATCTTTGAGTAAAACACTGATTTAAGACTTTGGTTTTATCTTCCAAACCAGAAAAATGATGATCTGTGTTTCAGATGTAGAATGCTAAAATGCACTTTTGTTTTAAGTTTAGGCCCAGCTTAACTTTAGGCCAGGCTTCTGAAGATCTAAAATCTGAATTATTTATTTATTTATTTTAAAGAAGCTCTTTTATTCTGTATTAAGAAACTGTTTTTTTCCTCTCAGCAAAGACTCTCATTTACCAGCAGACTTTCTGGCTTGCTCTACAGTCCTTCCATGCAATAACTGAGTAGGAGTCTGAACTGGTCTTATGCTGTAAACACATCAGCCTTACAAACACGGTTCAGCTCTTTCTGCTTTTCAAATGCATTTCTCTCTTTTGCATGTACACATGGTGTCATTAATAAGTTATCATGTTCCAGCAGCAGTTACACAGGTGTAATAGATTATGCCTTACTGCCCTATTTCCACGATTTTGTCAATCAGCTAATGAATGCAAGAGAGGTTTTCAATGAAATACATTCCTCAGAACAAACTAGAAAAATGCACTCTTTAATTCACAGCCTATTAAAGTCTCCAAAACAAGTAATAGTAGTATACGTTTATCAATGTTTTTTGCACATGAGAAAAGGAGCCTAAAGTCATACGGGAATTTGTGTGATTGTAGCTTATGTCACTAAATTCCTTAACAGAAGTGTGAGGTAGATTCGATGCACTTCCAAGGAAGTGAATAGAGGTTTCTCCAGCTTCTATTACATGTTTGGCTGCTTATTATTATTCACTAGGACAAAATATCCTTGCCTTACATGAGTAATCCTCCTGCATTTCGACACATCTGATCATATGAGTAATGTGAGCATAAGATGTTCAGAGAAGAGGATTTATAACAGATTCTCTCTGTGTTTAGTCATCTATCATTGTAAGTTAAGCAAATGCATTGCAACACCTAAGTAGCAGGCAGTGTGAATAATACCTGGCCATGTAGCCTGAGTGCTTCTTGACATTTCCCAATAAGTGAAATATGAATGCACATCTAAGACTAAATGAGGAACGAGGATGTTATTAGCAAAGCAGAATTAAATGAAGAATGATGTGTTCTCAAAAATACTAATGGCACAAAAATTAGGGTACTGTAGTATTCCTGGGTGATGCACACAAACTGCCTGGAGATGTCCTTGTGTAGCAAGGGAATCAGCGCAGACAGGCATGATTGTTTTTTCCTAAAAAAATTTACTTGTCATTGAAGCCCTGGTAGCTAACCACGTACTTGCTCTTAGCCTGCCTTACTGGTGACACCCCAAAACCTGACCTCTTTCACAGAGGTAACACATTTTGTCTCTCAGCTAGGTCTCCACAGGGTGAGTGGCCCAGCCTGGCAGAAGTAACGCAACTGTTGTACAGGCACACAATTAAAAGAAAAAAGTAAAGTTGCTGAAATGTTATTAATATAGCTCTTGTTTGCGTTGGAACTCTCAGCCAAGGGACCTCAATACATTCCTGCTTGGTATTTTAATTTACTTAATGCAGAGCTGATGACCCTATTTATTAATTGCGTATCTCTTGGTCCCCATGGCTTCCGCAGCTGGTTAATGAGTTGGTGTCTGAGGAACTGGCACGGAGGCTTCCTGTTGCCTAGGTGCCTTTGGAGAGGTGCTTACGTGCCCCGACGCTTCCACAGAGCCTCGCTGCAGGGCTGAAGTGGTGCGGGGGGCCTGACGTCAGTCTGCTCCCCCTTTCTCAGAGAAAGAGCAGGCAGTAGAAGAATAAGTTTCCCTCACTGTCAGACTAGTGTGTCCAAATCCTGCCTGGAGGGCCACCTCGTGAGAAGGTGAGAAGTAGAACAGCTTGGTCTCCGTAACTGTGAAGGTTACGAATAAGCTGTTCATCTTGGACAGCAGAGACCGTGGTGCGGTCCCTCACACTATATAGCCTGTTCCAGGGGTGTTGAGTGCCGGGGAACAGTTGCTTGTTTGGGATTACTTAACCAGTCACCCATTAAGGTCCAGTCAATAATGCTCTTAAGCATGTGTTTAAGTGTAAATTTTAATCTTGTTGCTATTGGTGGAATACAAATTGGGTAGGTCCACCCTCAGGTTTTAAGCATGGGCTAAAGAATTTTGCTAAATAAGTCACAGCCTGCATTCAGGACCTGCAGGAGGAGCGGACTGAACCACCAGCTGATTTCACAGCTGCTAACACGCACCGCAGGAGAAGTCAGTGGCTACTGCAAGGGCCTGCGTTCAGACTGACCGCCTAGGAACAAAATGCTCCGTACATCCTTCTCCACTGAGGGCATGCAGGGAGCAGTCTGAAGGCCTTCTCTGATGCTGCTTCCTTTGAATCCCCGGGAAGTTTTAACTCTATTAAGGACTGTAGGATCTGGCTTGCAGTGAGCAAATAATTCTTTAGTATAAAATGATTAGAATTTAATTTATTATTTTGGTGCATGCCCTGCAGGCCTACCTTCGGTTTGTAATATTGGAGGTAAAATGAATAGCAAATGAATGGCATTTCAGCCTCAAATATATCTGTCTAACCCTGTTCATGTGTGGATCAAGTACACATTCGTTTTTTTAAATGCTTACATAAAGTTTTGACACAGATCCCCCTTTAGACATTTGTAGCATAAAAGCTATAACTCTTTCAGCAGTAATCCATTTCCCTGTAAGGAACCAACCACTTAACCCTGTAATCTATACTCTGAGAACTAGAGTGCAGTGTTTGAAACCCTGTGCAGTAAAAGCTGCGCTTTTGTTCACCTGCCAGATAGATTTAATTTATGACATTACGTCTTTCAGTGAATTATTGATACAATAGTCATGCAGAATAACACAAACAACAGAATCACGTGCTGTGTGGCTCCACCTCACTGTTTGTGTTTTGTAAACACCTGGGCTTCACTTTGATGGTTTTATTCCAGGGAAAACTAGTTCTCTCCTAGGAAGGTTCCCATCTGGTGACAGAACAGTCTTAATAATCCAAACAATATTCTGATTAAATGTGTACATTATTATGATCTTAACAGCTCACTTGTTCTGAAGATGAAGTTTTGACTATTTGGGGCTAGAAAGTTTGAGGGGCTAAGTATATTCTGTTATAGACTACTCTGCTGCCCTCTTAATTAAATTGTTGGGGATTTTTTTGCGTGAAGGTCCTAGGATTCTACTTACATCTGAATAAGTTCCCACCATCCTATTAGCTTGAATGCTGGAAAGCTTCACAGGAAATTCATTAATTTAGTCATTGAGAGGTGAACAGTATTGAACAGTAATTTTGAGGCATTTTTGTCCTTGCTTTTGTTCAAACACTTTTCCATTATTTTTTCCCTAAATTACAGCCTATTGTAGATATGCCCTCCACCCTCATCTCCTCAGGCATATACTATACATTTGACTTTAATTTGAGTGAACCCAGGTTGCCCAGTCCTCCCCAACGTTTATCACTCATCAGTCTCTGTGTTTATTTGGCAAGGTTTAGCATCTTTGGCAGTTGGAAAAGGCAAATAGCATTAGGGCTTTGGGCCTATGCCCATAGATGCCTGCAAGAAACCCCTGCTTCCCTGCTCTCATACAACAATTCCCCATGGAGGAGTATGTTTTAAGAACAGTTAATTAGTCAGTTTAATCTGGGTAACTGTGCACTCTGATACTGTTTTCATTTTTTTTTAATATGTTGGTAAGCAAAGATAAGTCATATGCCTTAGTGATGTATACCAATATAATGAATATATGGAAATATCTTTATCAAACAGACTTTCAAACTCATGACAATTTTTGGTCAAATAAACAAATGCCTTGACATGCTAAACTGTACTTACCTACTACTTAGGGACACTGGGAGGATTAATTAGTTAATAGACTAGATTAAATCAGGGATGCCCTTTCGAACAGAGAGTTTTTTCTGGTGTTGAAAACATAATACTGCTTCTTAACCTTCCCAAGAGTCTGTTAGGTTTAGAAAGCCCTATATTAGAGCCCTCTGGGCACCATCTGTCACAGGAAGACACTAAGTTGATCTGTATAAACTAGCATTTAATAGGCAAGAAAAACCTGAGGTGAGAAGCAGTTCTGAAAAAAGAGATTAGGAATTTCAAAAAGCAAAGCGATGCTGAAGCACACCGACACAGAGTTAGGCAGGCAGACGGCTGGTACTCGGCAGTCCGAAAATACCCAAGTGGAATCAATAAACAGCACCGAGTCTGGGGTGACGTAAAAGGGAAGATAACTCCATTACAAGGCTCGGAGTCAGAGGGAGTTTTGCGCGAGCGCCGGAGGGAGGATGGGACCGTAAAGCTGGAGCGCGCGTGTCGGCCAGCGATGCCCCTGGGGGCTGCACTTGTGGGGGCGGACGAGGGCAGGATGCTGTGCTGGAGGCCTTGGTGGGGGTCCGGGGGGGGCGGATCGCCCCACGCCTGGGACTCGCCACGCGCCCGCCCCGTCGGGGCTTCAGCACCGCGGACAGCGGCCGCCGCCGGCCCCGCACGCCCGGCCCGGCCGGGCCGCTGCCCCAGGAAGGGCAGGAAGGGCAGGAGGGGCAGGAGGGGCAGGGGCAGGCAGGGCAGCGGGGGGGGCAGGACCCGCAGAGCTGCCAGTCTCGCCCCAGCCCCACGCCGAGGCAGGGCGAGCGCACCGCCGCGGCGGTAAACGGGTCGGTTTCCTGATAACCGAGGGATTTTACGATCCCTCCGGCAGCAGCCGGAGTCACCCCCGCCGCGGCGCCTGCGTTTGCCATCAGCCCCGTCCGGGGCGTAGCGAGGTGCCCACGGCTCGGCGCCGCCGTGGGTCTGCCAGGCGCGGGAGGTGCCGCGCCGGTGCTGCCGGGGAGCCCTGACCTGCCCAGCGCGTCCTTGTCTCCCTTCCTCAGTTTCCCTTTTGCTCGTAGTCACTCCGCCGCGCTTTTATACCCACTCCCTTGTGCCCCAGCGTCCCTGCCTTACTCGCACTTTTTTGGTTTGGTAACCTGTAGCGAGATTGCTGCTAATTCAGAGGCCAGCAGGTATCTATACCTCCCCCCCCCCCACCCCCCCGCTCTGCCTTTCGCTCCGCTGCCGGTCAATCCCGTGCCCGCCGCACCTCCTGCGCTCCGCGGCGAGCGGACCAGCACCGCAGGGCCCGGCGCGGCGGGGTCGGCGGGGGCCGGAGGGGCCGGGGCCGCTCGGCCCCTCGGCGCAGCTGCCCCGAGCTCCCTCCCCGCCGCCGGGCGCCCCCCCCGGCGGCAGCGGGGCTGCGGCCGCCTCGCCGGGCGCCCCCGGGCCGCGGGGGCGGAGGGGCCCGAGGGGCCGCGCACACACACACGCGCACACACACACACACACACGCGCGCACCCCGCGCACCCCGTGCACCCCGAGCCCGGGGCCCCGCCGCCCCCCCCCCTCCCTCCGCGCGGGCGGCCGCGGGCCGCGGACACTCACCGGCGGGCGCGGAGCGCGGCGGGGCTGCGGGGGGCCGCCGCGGGCGCGCAGCCCGGCGGGGGCGGCTGCGCTGCTGCAGCCGGCGGGGGGGCTGCGCTGGGCACGGCCGGCTCCGCGCCCGGCCGCGCACGCAGGGAGGAGGGAGGCGGGAGGGAGGCAGGGGTGGAGAGAGGGAGGAGAGAGGGGTGGAGGGATGGAGGGAGGGAGGGAGGGAGGATGGAGGAGCGAGGGGGGTGGAGAGGGGGGAGGAGGGAGGGATGGAGGGATGAAAGGATGGAGGAAGGGATGGAGGGATGGAGGAGGGAAGGCTGGAGGAGGGTGCTGCGGCTCCTCAGTCATGCAGCCTCATCCGCTCTCCCACCTGCCGCCTGGCACCCGCCGGGCCGGACCGGGCCGGCAGATCCCCCCGGCTGTGTGAGCCCTCCCAGGCGACCACGTCCCCGTCGCCAAGTCCCGTTTAGCTGCCCGGGTGTCGTGATGCAGGGCTCTGCACGTTGCCCAGCTGTTCAGAAAGCACCTCTCCTCTCCGCCTCTTAGGGATCAAGGTTTTCCACACCCCAGAGACAGAGGATGGGTAAAACTCCCCCTTTGTTTTCTCTTTGAACCACTTAGTGAGATTTGGGTGCTAATGCTGTAATCCCAGAACAGGCAGAATTAGGACTAAAGTGATGCTTCATGCGTTACAGTGCGCCGTGTTGTCTGACCTCTCTGCATGGCCTGGCTGGGAGGAGAAGACAGACGCGCAGTTGTCACAGTTCGATCCATGGCTGTGACTTGCACGCTGTAAGGAGCTGAGCTTTAATTTGCTGTATTCAGATGCAGAACATATTTTATATATAGGTGTGTATATATATAAATATATATAAATAGGTAAAGCTGCCTTTGAGGACAGCAGGGATTCATGCTCAAGATAATTTTTTATGTTTTTCTATTGCATTTTTATTTCTTGATTCTTGCCATTTGGTTCCCTCCAGAAACATCCCCTCTCTGTATCTGTATTCTATTGATTTTCACATAAAATCCAAAATGGTCTGACCTCCAGCGACGTTTGGAGAGGAACAGACTTCAGCTTCCATAAAAGCTTCATGTCATAAATTCTAACACATTCCCAAAAACCCGGGGGTGCCTCAGGTGGGAAGAAGCTAGTCGTTCTCTAAGCATTGGAAGAAGTGTTTGCTGGTAAATATTAGCAGTGCGACCCTTCGGCTTCTGCTCCGCTTGGGAAGCCAGCCTCTGCCTAACGTCAGCAACAGCAGCAGGAATCGCATCGCTAGCAGTGACCTTCTGGGGCCCTGTGGGCTGCAGCGCCGCACAGATGAACCTGCCCAGGATGTTGGCGATCCCGCCTTTGGGAAGGGGAGTGGACCACGTGGCTTCTCGGATTTCCTTTCCAGCACGAATTTCTGTGCTATCTTCTGAGGCTTTCCAGGTGATGGCCATAGTTTTCTCAGTTTCTTACCCAGCTCCTTCCTTTCTTCAGCGTAGCTTTACCTCCCTTTCTTCCCTCCCTCTAAGCAGACTTTCGCAGCCTCTCTCTTCCCAAATAAAGGGCAGGAAAGGTCCTCTTCCAGGTGATTCCTGGCCAGCAGAAGGTGTCATCACCGGATGACATGCTCCCTTCCTTTCCTGCCGCTCTGGCCAGTGAGACACAGCGCACAGCAGAAAAAGCCACTCCGGTGCCAAAGTGCAGCCAGCTGATTACCCTGCTTGCAACTAGCAGTTTGGAAAACCCTGTTCTTGTAGCCCAAGAGCAACACTGCGAGCGGCAGCTGCTGGCCCGTCGCTGTATTTCCCGTACACCCCGTTCTGCGCTTTGTTGTTGTTTCTCTTCTCGTCCACTTGCTTCCCCGACTGCCTTTATTCAGTCTGTGGGCAGCAGATGCAACTGTGGGTGGCTGATCTTGAAAGCTTCATTCTGGCAAAATCTGGGCAAAAGGAGAAAGCTTCTCCGTGTGATACTGCATCACGCTCGGCCCCACTCCTCCGGTGTGGGGGGCTCCAGCTCGTGGCACCATAAGCCCTGATTCCCCCGTAAATCTCTGAGTCTCTCTTTCCTGTGCCTGAAAAATGGCGATTATAAACAGAAATGCTCATGTAAAGCTTTCTCAAAACAGTTTCCACTGGAAAAGGCTGTTTCCACAAAATTGCTTTTTTGTTGTTTTTGCAAAGGTGTGTTGATTTGGGTTATGTTTCCAAAGAAAATGCATTTGAAACAAGTGCATCTGCAAAGGTAAAACTATTTTAGAAAAAATCAAATTTCAATCAGAAATTGCATTTGAAATCAGCATGTGAATTTGAAACTATTGCATATTTTAAAATGTTCGCTCTTGAGCTCTGCTGGACACTAACATGGAAAAGCTGTGGAATTTTTATCTTGATATGTCCCTGTCATTGTGCACTGGCTGCAGCCCCTCTGGCAACTGCTGTTGGGCAAACGGGACCGAGGACACAAATTCTGTCACACGCTTGTCATTTAGAAAAGGCAGTTTGGAGTGTCAGTTCACTTTCAGGAAAGATTGATGCATTTGTCCACAAGCACCAGCCTGCTTACAGGGACCTCCCTACCAAGCCATCATGTCGCTGCGACGTGATGACTGGAGGTGGTTAGACCTTTACCTGCAAAATTTGCATGTCGAAAAGCCAGATCTGCTGCCTGGGCAAGTGTTTTTAGTCTGATTTGGTCCAGGACTTCACAAGATAATTCACTGAACAGCAGGAGCTCCTGCACGTCTACCGCAGCGTGCAGGTTGCAAGGTCTCTGAACAGAGACCAGATGCAGTCCCGCATAAGTGTCGATATTTTTAGAAATGTGGCCAGAATGCTTGGCCACTTTTTTTCTTTCACATCAGTTGAAAACTCAGTGCTTGTGAGCACCCTGTAGGGGTCAAAATGATGGGAGTATTAATGTAGGAGGACAAGAGGAGGGATTAATCCTGCTGTCTCATCTCTGTTGATGACTCGTGGTATGATGAATACCAGAGCGAGGAAGGATAGTCTTGTAATTAAAGCCCTGACCTGAGACTTAGAAAACCTCTCTTGAGTTACTGGCTCTGTTACAGCTTTCTCATGTGAACTGCATTATTCTTTGTAGTTTCAGTGCTGTGAAATGGTAGTGAAAATACTGCCCAGTCCCAGTTTGTGTGTCGTCTGCGTAGGCTCAAGCTCTTCCTCTCAGTGCTTTCACGGTGCTGGAGCCAGCGGGATCCTGACCTCACGTGGGGCACATTAGCTGGGCGGGTGAAATTAGTTGGGCAGTTGGCAGAAAATCAGCTGGGCAGATGACGGTAGCGCCCCGGATAGCCCCTGCGTGAGTGGTGAGCTGTACCCATCTCCTCCTGGAGCCCACGAGACCTCCCCCGGCGCCCTGGCACATGGGACTGCAGCCGCGACGCAGCTTCGCGGAGGACGACCCACTGCTCCTGGGGTGGCTTCATCGTTATTCGTGTTACTTGTTTGTAACGAGGGCAGGGGCAAGGGGCTTAATCCCTGCTCAGGGCAAGGGAAAGGATTAGTCCCTCCTGCTAAGAGGGGTCTTTGACAGGTTAAAAGAAACCAACGCTGTCGGTGTTTCTCCTAGCGCCGAGCTGCCGTTGTGGCTGCAGACGCGGGCACCGTTTGGGTGGAGAATATGGGGCAATTGCGTTCATCTGACACGTTACGGGTTCAAATAGAGACCAGGCAGCCAAGTATTAAAGCCATCGCTGTCAGAGCCGTATCCGACTGTCCGTTCCAGGTCCAGGCTAGCGTTTCTGGTGGCCTCTTCCCTATCTGGGGGGGGTCAGCCGCGCACGTAGACGTGATGCTCTCAGCCGTGCCGTCACCGTCCCCAGCACGGTGCTGCCAGGGGCATCACAGCGGCCGAGCTCACCTTGGCCGCGGTCAGATGAAGGCCAGAGTGGTGGGAGCAGCGGGGACGGTGAGGGACGTGCCGCCTCCGTCCCCCTCTCCGCCTGCCTCCCGAGGGCCGGAGCTGCGGGAACGCGGCCGGCTGCCCCCGGTCTCCTCCGCGGCTCCAGACAGCGGCTGCGGCAGGGATGCGGCTGCGTGCTGGGGAGCTGGCGAAGGCGCTGCCGGAGCCGGAGCGGATTAAATGAGTCAGTGTTTGGAGGCTGCAGCCTGTGATTTAAAGGACCAGATGCTGTTTTTTTTTCTTCTCCAGAGACAATTGCTTTTAATAACAAAACCAGGCAGAAGCGTGTTTGTTGCCTTTCAGTTTTCTTTGGTCCGTGGTTTGATACTAATATTTCAGACCACTGGGTAGCAGAGAGGAATGAGCCATCAAAACAGGTCACACGTACACCAGGACATTTACCTTTCCATCAGGTAAAACTTGGTATGTTGCTGAGTAGCAGCTGCTGCCTTTCTGCATGTGGATTTAGCTTTTACCAGTTTCAGTTAAAATAGCAAGAATGCAGCTGATGGCAGATTTTGGTCTCAGTTATCTGTTCTGAGCCAGTGTACCATAGCACAGGAACGATTTTTAGGCTCATGAGAAGCACTGCAGCTTGCAGGAAGGATCTTGCTTCCAAGTACGTAGCTAGGATAACGCCCTGAAGACATTATTAATTCAAGTCTTCTCTAAATGATCTTAGTGCAGTCTGGTTTGGATTCATGGACCAGTCTTCTGTATGAGAACAGTCATATTAAGAGGCAAACAAATAGATTTGCATACATCTTGGGCAAGTGGAAGTTTCAATACTTTGGAAATCTGCTTTCTTGTCAGTCACTGGCACTTTCGGTGGTTCAGGGCCATCGCGATGCTCTGCCACTCTCGTCTCGTACTCCTGCACTGTGCAAGGCTGCTGCATCATTGCACTGCACCTAGAGCAGCAATCAGCAACGGCGAATTCGGCTTCACACCCGAGCCTCCCTGGTCCTGTTGCAGTGTAAATAAGCAGTAGGTGAGATAAAGATAATATATAATTGCAATGGAAGCTAAAGCAGTTTGGAGTTCTAGAAATCTTCTTTTTAATGAAGAGAAATGGGCAGCTGTGCCCACTCTACTTGACAGACACTTGCTAGTCTCAATTTAAAAGCCTGTCTACTAATCTGCCAGATATAAATTCACCAACGTTGAGGAATTTGTTTATGCTGGTGCTTTGAGGCCAAGATTTTGCCAAGTGGACGCATCTCATAGTCAAGGTTACATGCAACAAGTAGGGGCTAGAAAGGCGTGTTGCCCCAGGGCGTCTTGATTTGGGGGCTATATGGGGGCCTGGCTTGCTCTGCTGTGACACTGCGTGTGCCGGGCTGGGTGATGATCTCCATCTTGTCTCTGCCGTCCATCAGAAGGGGCAGGAGCACTTGTGTTCATCATGGGGCTGCCCACGTGCAGGAGAAGCTGCTTCTGGTGGCCTCCAAGAAAACGGCGTCGGGCCAGAGTGTGTTTGTTTTGGTTTTATACACAAAATAGCTTGCATCCTACTGCTGAGAGCTCCAGGTTTAAAATAGTGGTCCTCAGTGTATTTTAGCATTTACTTGCCAATTTTCATCAGGAGATTGAGCTGTTTCTGCTTGGATACTGAAAAAAAAAATTGAATACTTTCTTTGCATTTTAACTGCTTGATTTATCCATCTTCCTGCTGATAATGGATGGAGTCTTGTCCGTACTGGGGCTTGGCACGAGGCAGCTGTTTGAACATGGGCTTTTGCTTTGCACGCAAGTGTGCAGGCTCGTTGTTTGGTGTTTGCTTTTCACAAAAGTGTAAAAAGCTTGAGTGAGCCAAGTAGGCAGCAAAACACTGGGTGTCCAAAATAGCTCCTCTCATCCCAGGAGCAGGCCATGGAGGAAAGGCTTGGCTTGTGAATACCCCATAGACTGAAAAAATGGGCATTAGCTCTTCAGCAAGGGAGCATTACATGTCTTCTCAGTAACTATTTGGCACCTTGGAAAAAAGAGGACTATATTGATCTGATAGTTTGTTGTCATTGACGTTTCTATTGATCTGCTGTTCCACAACGATCCTTTCCTGCCGAAGGCAAAGGTGAGGGCAGTGCGGAGAAGAGCCAGCACCGGAGATGAGGACCTTCTCCAGGGAGCTGCAGAGAAACGTTCTTTGGACCAAATGCAATTTCTCAGTTGAAGTTCAGCCAGGACATTCTGGATAGGGCACTCCATGTCTGCTTGAGCTTCAGATTTTGATTTTGTGTCTCAGCTGAAGGACAACGGACCAAAGCCTGCATCTCTGAAGTCACCGTGGATTCAATATCGTAATGCAGCCTTGGCTAAGTGCTGCTTGAAAGAGAAGAGTGGCACCTATTGAATTACCTGCAGCATATTACTTGAAATCTCCTATTCGAGAGCTGATGCAGCTCAGCTTACAAGAGTTTGATAAGATCGTAGCCTGTGGAAGTGCACCTTTCGTTTTTAATTTGGTATTCATTATGTCATTATCAGCGCTCAGGGTCCCGTATCACTTACGGAGCTGCTAATGGGATAGAGAGCACCCTGCTTCCTTGGGCTCGGCCCCGGCCGGGAGCGACTGGGAGCCCACACTTGCCACGTGGTTGGGGGCTTCAGGGCAAGGACTTGTCTGGGTCTGGGTCTTCTGGCACAGGTTCCTGCGTTATGGAGCAATCATCCCTATCGTCCCGTGTGGCTCGTGTCCCTGGGGCTGACCAGCAGCTCGCAGCTCGCTGTGTCCTCTTAGTCCAGCAAAGGGTCTCCAGTTGAGCAGTTGAAGGGTTGAATGGTTGTGGAGAAGCTCTGCTGCAGCCTCCTGTAGCTGGCAGGCTGGGGTGATAAACAGGCTGAGTTTTCACCCCTGCAAATCTGGTTCCTTGGTGCCCATTTGGACGAGCAGGTGATAACATGGTGACCTGCAGATGGCAGGGATGGCTGGGTTCGGTGCTGGAGACTCACCTCCCTTTCCAGCCCCCAAGAGCCAGATGTGCTCATTTTCCAGATGTGCTGTGGCTGTGCTTCATCTGAGCGTCCTGCAGCCATTAATGAGCGTGTTCCTAGGCCGTCCCATGGCTTCAGCAGGAAGTTTTACGCTGTGCCCAAAGCTGGCACCGAGGCAGCAAGCAACGCTCCAGGAGCCACCGAGGCTGAACCAAGCCCCCAGCTCCTGGGTTTCCTCTGCCCTCGTCCTTCCTGGGGTGCTGGGGCAGACCGCAGACTAATACCCCCCCCCCACGTATCAGCCCACCTGGATATTATCATTTTTTCCGCCTTACCAGGCAAGCAGAGCAGGTGGAGCTGTGTGAATTATGCAGTCTATTCATGGCCCTCATTTGGTACACGAGTGTGCGCTTTCAATAAGACTACCCCGAAGAGGCTTTGAAAATAATGCAAAAGAAGGAACATGAACCAGATGGCTTCTCCATGAAAATTAAGATTGGATTTTAGGTTATTTTGTGTATCTTCTAGTAACTTAAAATAGCCTCCTTTCTATTTGCTGAGGCAAATAAGATGAGATATTAATATGCACATCACAGCAGTAAATAGGTTTCAAGTAAGCTTCAGCAGTAGTGGGGGAGGATGTTAGCACAGTGTGTTTTTCATTACTGATGTGCCACCTAGTATTCAAAAAAATTCTGTTATTAAAACACAGGAAAGATTGGAAAGTCAAGAAAAAAATATAACAAATTTTCCACTGGTGTGAAGACAGAAATACTGGTTAATTTAAAATATGAGTTAAATACTACTACTGCTTCTCATTCAGTTAGATATGATGCCAAAAAAGTGCACCTCTGGGGGAATGGTTTTTGAAATGGACCAGGATTGGATATGATGTAGCTCTTGAAAGCAGATGGATAAATGAAATGCTGTTTAAGTTGACCCACTCGGGGTTTGGGTATTTTTTAATTATTATTTTCTTGGCCGTTAACTTTGCACATTCATTGTAATTTTTGTAAGGCAGACATTTATATCTCATGGAAAATGCGGTGGGATTTTCCTCAGACAAGTAAATGCCTTTTATGAAAAGCTATACATAATTTCAGGTGATGTCTTCAGTCTCATGCACCTAGTGATGAACGGAGCTGGAAACGAGCATTAAACAAGGACCTAGCGCGATCTTCTCTGAACAGAACACAGGTAAACAAGGAGTTTGGTTTGGTTTCCTGTTTTTTGGTACAGAGAAAACAGGTTTCAGTTAAAAACCAGGAGGAGCCAACAAGTAATTTCTTAATGTATTCAGCCTGTAAATGAGAAATGAAAGCATGAATTAGACGAGCCAGACTAATCTGAGGTGCTCCTGTCCACACATAGCATCGACACTGCTGCTTCTCCTCAAAAGCGCCCGGATGAACCTGAGGCAATAACCGATCCGCAATTACCTTCTCGGTTTCGGAGCGCGGCGGCTAGCTGCGACCCTGCAGCGCAGGATGCAGTCACCCGTCCCGTGGCTCCTGCAGCCGCTGGCCACAAACCGCCCCGTCCCCGGCGGGCAGGAGGAGAGGGCAGTCCCCGCTTGGCCCCGCTTTGGATGTGCACATCCACATGAACTTTTGGCATCCCAGGGGTGCATTAAACCGTCATCCTGGGGTTTCTGTGAAGTTCCTGGCGTTGAAACGTACAGGAGAGGATCCAGGATGGTGCGGTTCGCTGGATGTTTAACTCTTTCCACTTTCCACTGTGGAAATAGTCATATTTATCAGAGTAATCAATCTGTATATTTTCCTCTTTTTAAAAAAAAAACAAAACCAAGAAACCCCAGTGTTTTGTTGATGCAGAGTAAGTAACGGTTCATTTGCAAGTCCCCACATGAAGCTAAATTACTCTGAAAAAACTGATCATTAAGGTAAAATCTGAGTGAACCCAGCTTGCTGGTGGATCGTGCAGTCCTGCTTTGAAATGCAGGCGCTTAGCATAACGGGTGTCTTAGAGGTACCCAGGGTGCAGCTTCTTCCCCACTGTCCCAAGTTACCGTTCATGGAGTTTATCCAAGGAGATCCTCCACTTTTATGGCAGCGGAGCCCCGTGCACTTAAATCCGAGCTCAATATGCCCCCCTTGTTCTGCTTTATTGGGGCCTTTTTCTGATGTTTTTTCCCTTTTGAGGTTGTAACTTTCTGTCAAAATGTGAATGTAGAGCCGTGCATTTTAATCCCTTGTAGTTACAGTCCTCACTAACCCGGTCGTCCCATGCATCACCCGGTCACCCTGCAGAAACGTATTTATATTTCATTACAGGAGGCAGCTCAAAGGGGGGTTTGGTTCTTTCCTTTCCCTCCTGCTATCATTTTTAGAGCACTGACTGCAGCCGCGTTGCGCAGAGGTAACCTCGTCGCCCGGTGTCCCCGCCGGAGGCCCAGAGGTGGGGATGTAAAGCAGACCGGCTCCCAGCGCCGAAGCTGGTGTGACTCAGCCCGCAGGGGAGGGCAGCGCTTTGGGTTTCGGGGCTCTGTGGAGGATTCGGAGGAGGACGAGTCCCGGGAGGCGGGAGGACAGAGGCTCAGCTGGTGTAAATGGCTGGGAAAAACGGTTCTCTTTTTAACAAAACGCTTGCTAGCTGTGTGCAGCAGGGTCGCGGTGGTGCTTTTGGAGAGCGTTGCCTTTCCCTTCGGAGGAGACGCAAACACGCTGCGTGCGAGCACCGGCCGCAGCCCTGTAGCTCGGCCCCGCAATTGCGCAGGGCGAGCCGGTTCCACGGGACGGGGCCGACGGGTGCTCAAACAGGGGTGCACACACAGCAGCGGCCCGATCACCCTTTGCGTTTTATGGCCGTCTGCCTCCGCGCCGGCTGGTGTTATCCTGCACCTGGGCAGAAAGTCCTCAATGCCACCGGCAGTTTCTGGCTTGTACAATGTGTTTTGTCCACCTGCACCTTAACTCGCCCCGCTCGGTCAGCCAGGAGCCGTGTTCTCCATCGCATCCTCTAACCCGCGTTGCATTGCTGCATCCCACACATGGAGCAACCCGCTGTCAATAATCCTCTCCTAGATGGATTGCTTTTAAAAGGCTGCAGATCCTGCCAATGAAAGGCGCATAGAGATTGGTTTGTTTTCCTTTTGGACTGGGCTTACAACATCTTCCGGTAAGCGAGACGGGATGTGACTCATCAGGTATCTTCTGGATGAGCTGGCTAAAAATTATACGCAGCAGAAAACAATTTCTGTACGTTAATACATAAGTGTCATGTTTGTTGTTAAACAGGGGCTGTTTGGCTGCTGCTGAGAAATGGTCTCAGCCCTTTTCCTGTGCTGGACTGAATGCCCAGAAGTTCTTATGTGGAGTGAGTATGTGAATAGAGTAAAACTGTTGAATTATGACAGTACACATCCAATGGACATATCATCCTTGTGCAACACTGCATATAAAATAGCTACATAAATACTTCTGAGAACTGTTCACTTATAGAGCCTTAATCAAAAACTGTTACTTAGCAGATTGCAAAAGCAACACCTGATAAAGCCAAAATAAGTCAATTTGGCCTTTTGATCAGCACTGTTGTTGGGTAGGTGGGCAGCAGACATAGAGAGAAACCCTCCTCTTTTATGGTGATGGTACTGAAGGACACATACCGACGTGGAAGTGACCTCAGTTTTAATTGTGCGAGGTGTCCATGTTTCCCCTGTTCTTTACCGTGAACTACCTTAGCGAAGATATAAGGGAAGGGGCACATGCGCTTGCCCGAATGGTCCCTGTCCCCTAGCAGGGCTAGGTGGGTGCAGATGAGCCCAGGAGGTCCTGCCAGACCCCTCGCTCTGGCTGTGGAGGGCTTTGGCTTGGAGAAATCAAAGGAAGCCTTTCCACGAACTCGGACAGACCTTGGGTCGGGATCCCTCTCAGAAACGTGTAGGATCTCTGCTTTTGTGGCTCCTAGGTGAGTGACTCCTGTTGCACAGTCTTCATTTCTTGAAACTTTTTGATCAGCAAGGCTGTTACACTTGTAGAAGTCTTCTCTGTAACATCTTTATTGCTATGGAAAAAAGCATTTTAGCAAAAGCTTATTTTAGCCATCACCCAGGTTTTGACTGAAGACTTTGTTGTAGCCATAAAAGACTGTACAAAAGAATGTTGCAAGCAAAATCGTTGGTTTTTCAAGCAAGGGTAGAAGTTTAACATACAAGGCACCGTGAATAAAAACAAACCGAGAGAGGTCCCGCTGTCAAGCGTCCAGTGTTCGCAGGCAAGAGGAGAGAGCCCGTGGCGATGCAGCCTAGCGCTGGAGGACTCCGCCTGTTGGGTCTGCAAATTCTTGTCCAAAGCCCAGAAAAATCAAGGGGCTCCTGTTGAGTTCCTTGACCCAGGGATTAGGAGGAATGTAAAACAGGAAGTTTAAATTCATCAACATGGTCAGTAATAACATAGCTTTTTAAAAAAGTTATGCAAATGACGTTAAAGTACATGGTTTAAAATATTAGCTCTGGCAGAAGAAGACTGCTGAAGTTTCAGTAAAAGGGAACAAATATTCGATAAATTAAAAAGTCAGGAGCTGGCTGAAAAACAATTGCTTTGTAAGCAAATGCTCCCTTTTGCAGTCTACGTGGACCATGCTCTGTGAAGTGATACAGCTCAGCTACTTTCTTAGGGAGCAGATATCGCCATCACAAAATCCATGTGAAGAAATAGCTCGAGTTTGCACTTTCATTGGCATTCAGGGGCTTGACAGGTTCAACAGGTCTCTCTATCCTTTTCTTTATGGGGAGGATCTTCCCGAAGAGGAGCTCTGACTCCTTTGTGACTATGGGAGGAAAACTGCATTGTTGCTGCCAGTTCGGAGACCCACTAAGGCCAGCCCAACACCCATCATGAGTAATGGTTGTCTTGCATTTTAGACTTAAAAGCCAATGTCTGGTATATATATATTTTTAAGCCTGGACACTTTTTTAATGCAGCCTGTATGCACGCCTTTGATGCTTTCAAGACAAAATCTAGATCATGTAGCACTATTTTCTGTGATGATTTCCATTACCTAGTAAATCTGCAGTACTTTTATCCCTCGTAGCTTTGTTTCCCGGGGAAGAAGGAGGTCACAGACTGCAAGGATGAGCTGGCAAAGAGAAAACAATTTTTGGCAGAGCAAGTAACACTTAATGGCAAGGAGCAAATTTATAAAATTAAAAAATAAAATGTGGCCAGTCAGTGTTAAATTGCTTCTGGGCAGGAGAGTGGTGTTGGTCAGTTGTTTTTCCCCTCCCAGCTTCAGCATTTCTAGCATCTTGCATGGCTTCTTTTCTAAATTTTTAAGTAGAGCAGACCCTGGACTCTGACCTCGGCACCCAGAAGATGAGCTAAGGAGTGGCTGGGTCTGAATTGTGCACTCGAAATAAATACATCCTAAAACTGCTGTAATGCTTGCAGAGCGATTCCTTAAATACTGATAAGCTCCAATCTTTAAAACCCTTACAAGAAAAGCAAGATAAGTGTTAAAGATTTCTCTTTTGCTTTGAAATGATTGAAAACGATGCTGGCGCAGGAGACATTAGCCTTATGTCACTGAAGCAAAACGGAATTTTGATTAGTCCCCGGTCTGCTTTTCTTTTGGCTGAAAAAAACTTCTTTTGCAGAAACAATTTTATTCTACCTAATTACAGAGCACTGAGACGTGCTTTGTCCCATTTTCAAGTTCTTGTGGTATGAAGTAATAATGCAGGGAGGCTCATTCTGTTACACCTGATATTGCTTTTTCTCCACGAGATTTTTAACGCTTGCTTTTCTCTGTAATTTTTGCCAGCTACATTTTCAAACAGGGAACATCTCTATATTGGAAAGAAGTCACTGGCCCTCTGTCTTGTGGGGAAAATGGCAATCTCTGGCTGTGACCCGAAGTCTGCTGCTGATGGTAGAAATCATGCTCACGTGGATGCTGACAGTGACTTCAGTAGAGTGCGTATCCAGGGCATTTCTCCGGCTGAGCTGCCAATGGTGCCTGGGCTCCTCGCCGGGGTGTCGGGTCGGCGTCTGATGGCTGGAGACCTCGTGGAGGTTTCCCTCTACCTTCCCCAAAGGTGATGTGAATGAAGGGCAAGCCAAATCCAGCTCGGCCACAGTCATCTCTCTGTAAAAGAGGAAAGACCTGAGTGGTGAGGTCTGCTAACCCTCGTGGTTTATCAACTCTAAGCTATCAACCCGTTGCTCATCCACAGCATCCCCTCGGTCCGCTGGTGAACTTACAGTTACCTGTTTTGTTGAGTGCGCTAACATAGAAGGGAAACTCCTATTTTTCTTGTCTTGTACGACTGCTTTACTTTCTGTCCCTGGCAAATTTGGCACGTAATGAGTCCCTAGTGCTCTGAGCTGTGGCTCGCTCAGGGATGTGCAGTGTGACCCCTATGGTAAAGGGGGCTGCTCCCAGCACGGGCAGCCAGGGCTCCTGTTTATCCACAGGTCAGGGACAGCAGGGCTTCGTGGGGTTTTTTAAGGATGACCTTACGAGTGAAAAGACTGTTGGTCTATCTGCCCATCAGCATGCGAGTGACTGTTTCCTAAGACTTTCCTGCAAGCAGGTACCACTGAAGGCCAGCTCTCCAGAAGAACAAAAATCCTGATAAATAAAGCAATGCAATTCCTTACTGATGTTACCAGGTCGTGTCCACTGCAGGTCTTAGCTGATGACGGGGACTGTCCCGTGTCGGCCTTGGCAAAGGTTACGTTGGGCTGACTGCAGCATGGGGCTGCAGGGATAACAAATGTAAAGGTTCAGGGATCGGAAGGAAACGACATGATGGGTGTGTTTGCCTGAGGTTGTTCAGGTGATGGTTAAGAGATGGCCAGGTGAGTGTTTACGCTGCCTTGCGGCTCAGGTAAAAGTGACTTGGTGACCTGCTGATACCAGCCTGGGGAAGTAACTATAAATGCAGAAGGGCTGTGGGACAGTAGAAACTCAGATGTGTTTATGGAGCAGTTGGAAGTAGGTTAGCGCGTCTGCAGATGGACAACTGCGAGTGATCTCCGCATGCTGGAGAGCTATGAAGAACTGGCAGATGGTAGGAGGCATTTTCCAACACAGCCGCTTTGCTGGCCTAATCGCTCCTTTTGCAGTCCGCTGGGCTTTTGTCAGAGACTCTTTTGGGCACAGAGTTAATATCTTGAAATAAGAATATTAACTTAGTACTGCTAATAATTTTGTTCTCAGAAGTAGTCACTACTTCGAGACGCTAGAAGGGGATATTTTACTGCCTTGTTCCTTCCCCTGGGCGTTACAACAGGTAGATTTTCCATGCTGTTCTGTTTTTCCTTGCAATTCCCTTGTTTTTTTTCCTTTTCTCCTTTGCATTGTGAGAGCCAACCGATGCCAATGCAGAATGCTCTGGTCCTGCAAGCAAGGTGCAACCATGGCCAAAGCTCTGCTGAAGTCCCAGTGCACACGCCGAAGGGTTGGCCTCCGTGGTCTCTTGCCCGCACAGTGCTTGCACGGAAATGTTATACAGCTCTTGTAATGCCGCACTGTGCTGAGAGAAATTCAATAACGTGGCTCTGAGTTTCTGCCAGAGGAGTGAAGAACTCTAAAGAATTTAAAATAGGTAAAAGAGGAGAGAAGAAACCATTTTCTCCGAACTAAGAACCTCAGCATGGGGTCGCAGATTACTAGTCGCGGCTCTCCCGGCCCAGCCTGCCGCTCCGTGACATGTTCTTTTTCAAGGTTTCTAAAGAGCTGCATGAAGCTTGGTTTTCCCCTCTAACGCTGACGTTTCACCCCACGCTGGGTAAATTGCTGCTGGAGTTGTCCCTCCGTCATGGGCACTTGCGCGGGTTTCCCGGCTGCAGCCTGGCGCTGTGTCCATCCTCTGAATAGCCTGGCGGGGCAAATACCCCTCCTAGCCCTCTTTTACGTACAGAGAGCTAGGACACAGGGAAGTTGAAGGAAATGCCTTAATCCCACGGCAGCGGGGGTGTCTGGGGGCTGAGGGGGTCGAACCGGTCCTCGCTGAGCCCCAGGAAAGGGCCTGGACGTGGCGTGGGCTTTGCTGGCTGAACTGAGCGCGGGAACGCGATGGGAAGATGGGTCAGTTTGCAGATCGGTGTGTCGGGACCCTTGCTATCCCAAACTGCCGTCGCCAGCTCCTTGTTTGCGACCAAAATGTATGGTCCACGCAGCAAGGAGACCAAAACGCTGCCCCAAAGTCCCTGTTCTGTGCAGTCAGGCAGCAAACCTGCACGGAGCCCAGACCAGGCGTTCATCGCACCCACACGTACCGTGGCCAAGGGCTGAACTTCCAAGGTCTCTGCTGTCCCTGAGGCTGCTGCTGCAATGCTTGCAGGTTAAACTTCTTCAGGAGCTGGAAAACCGCTCAGTGCACAAGAAAAATCCAGTTGGCTCTGCAATAGCCTGAAAATTTTCCTTCGTTTTTCTTTGATTGTTTTTTTCCAAGTGGTTTTACTCTCATATCACCCTAAACTGCAGAAATACAAACTGTCTCTTACAGAATGTTTCTTTCCATTGCTTTATTTAATTTAATAGCCTTTCCTTGAGTAAATAAGTCCTTCCTGCCTCAGTTTCCCTGAATGCAAAGTGGAGATGGTACAACATTGCCTTTACCAGGTCTGGGAAGTTATTCAGTGTTTATGAAGTGCTCTGAGAATCGGAGGAAGAAAAGCCATCTGCAGAGCTTTTGAGTTTTGAGGCACCATTTAACCTTGTGTTTGGCCTGGGCAAGTGATGGACTAGACAGGGAGGGGATAGGACGCCAGATGACGGGCGTTAGGTAGAGGTGGAGGTGCAAAGCGTGGCCCTTGGTGGTGTTTAGTGCTCCTCTGCGAGAGCTTTGCAGGGAAGGGAGGCTGGAGCAAGCTGCAAATACTTTGAAATAATTGACCTAAAAAAAAAAAAATTAAAGGCAGTCTATCAAACAGGACTGTGGTGCCACTCGGGGAAAATGAATTTTGAGTGGCCTCAGAGACTTTCCGAAGCGCCGTGTCCCTGCTCTGGGTGCCGGCGCTGGCGCTGCTGGGGAGCTAAAGCTGCTCGGCGCCCTGGCTGCAGGGAGGCTTCTGCCACCCGTGCGCAACACGTGTGTTGTGTTTGCATTCGGGCGCGTTACATATCTTCATCTTGTTTTTTAAGCAGACGCTGCTGCATAGGTGTTTTTTATTCCTTTTAATCAGTTTGATCCAAATTTTATCCTCAGAACAGTCTTCGTAAGAGCTGCCCATCTTGTGTGCGTGTGTATGTACGTGTGGCTGCCCGTTACCAACTTCTTCAGGACTTTCCCTGAATTTGGTGAGACCATGCACATGTGAAGTTAGAGACGTGTTGAATAGTTTGGGTACTAGTGTCCTTAGCTTCTCCTTCAGTCTGTCTGACCCAGAAAATGTTTCTTCCTCTCCTGCAGAGAGAACAGCAGAGGAAATTCCCCTCTTCTCCCTTTTTTTTTTTTTGGGGGGGTCTTGTTAAGTTGCATAACTTATTAAAACCTGAGTAGTTAAAGATATTTTTATTTTTTAGGGTACCACATGCTCACATTGTAAAACCTGTAGCACCAAAGCGCTCTGAGCTGCGAGCTGTTACGGGTGCTGGGGTTTGCCCAGGGTTTGTTGTTGCCCTCTCTTAGAAAACGAAAGCGAGCTGCTGTTCGAGTGAGGGCACCTTGCGAGCCCTTGGAAGCGGCTGCCGGCGAGGAGATGATGGCGAGCCCAAGAGCCTGCTCGCTCTGGCTGTCCTCCTCGTCCCGCCAGCACAGGCTCTCCCTGTTCAGACCGAGCTATAAATTTCCATCGCAGTAGGAGCACGAGCTAGCGAAGACGTATTAAAGGAATTGAATGCAGGCATTAGTCACTCTTTATGTAAGAGCCGTGCCATGGAGGGGGCTGGTAGAGGTGCTGCAAGGTCTCGGTGCGGCTCCTGCCAGGACTCGTAGCTGCTGCTGGGGACGCTGGGGCCACACTGTGGTACTGGGGGACCTGGGGGAGGTCCAGCTCGCTGGGGGGCAAAGCAGGGTCGGCTTTGCCTGCAGCATTTGAGCACAGTGGCAGCTGCAATGGTCTCTTGGCAGCACCCTGATGCCACTGGCCATGTTGGGCATGTGCCACAGCCTGAGGACCTCCTGGGAGAGCCAAGGCAAGGAGGGCAGCCACCCCGCGCTCGGCAGTGATGTTTAGACCCTGGCAGGCAGCTCGAAAGGAGCAATTTTGGGGGAGTCAAAGGTGCTCAGCGCCTTGCGGGGTGAGGCTCAGTGTGAACAAAATGGGCTGAGCATGAATTGGGAGAGGTGGGTCCATGCTCTTCCCAGACACACACTCCATTTCCTGCAGGACGTTGCACAAGTAAGCCAGGACAGTGGTTGCTGTGGCTCTCCATCAATGCACACAAGCAGGTCCAGCAGTAACCCTACGCCAGCACCCATGCTGCAGGGGACAAGGGTGTTGGGAGGGGTGAGGGCTCCAGGAGAACTCCCAGCCAGACGAAAGCCCTCCAGGTCTTTGAAGGAGCATGTTGTGGTTGTGCTAGACACAGTGGCAGGAGCACTGGGCTATGGGAAGGTTAGAGCTTCAGTAAGCATGTGTTTATTTGCAATATATTCCCAAGAACGACTGTAACTCGATGTCTGCCCCCTCTTTGGTAGAGGAGGAACTGGGTTCTGGGCAAGGCAGCTGAAGGCTTTGCTTCCTTCTGTGATTCAATAGGTCAACAGAAATTTTGTACTTGCATGCAAGAGAAAAAGTTTTATTTAAAAATGACATTCATCGCAAGAACTCCAAGAAAATTTTTTGCAAGTTCACCCTGGTTCAGTTTTGTTTGTTTTGAACAACTCTCTACCGAAGTTATTGAATCAACCAGATTATTTCACAGCATTATTTTGTCAGTAGTCAGTGTTAATCTATGCTACACTGCTAATGCTTCCTCTCCCTCTCTCTTCCCTTAATCTGTCATGGATAATACAATAACATGGTAGATTGCACAAGTGTTATCAGATTTTCCTATCACCTGCATCAGGAAGGTATCATAACTGGAAAATTTTGCAGATTCAGACTTCCAGGGTTATCTCGAAGAAGATAATATTTTGTTACTCAGAAGCCCTTGCTCATGTGTTCTGTGGTCCTTAATTGGGCAAATTATCATTGAATCCAAACGTAAAACTAGAAACAAGGATTTCATGTACTCAAGTGGGACTTTGAGGGTACATTTCTGCTCATATCTGAGGACTCTGGAGGAGCATTCCCTGGCTCAGGAAGTCAGTCCTCCATCCTCGATATTGGTCATTATCAGCCAGTCATTGGTGTGCTCGGACCCAGCCAGACAGCGCTCCTGGTCCAGCCCCGGGCATGGCGCAGATGTCAGTACGGGTCAGAGACCCTTCCCCTGGGCAATTTGCACACAACCACTTCGCTTTGCAGGTTAAGAGAGTTTAATGTTATGGATACAGGCTGATCTGTGCCAGCTGGCCTGCACCCGAAAGAAGAGCCCCAGGTGTATTTAATTTATTAGTAGAGGTAGACTGAACCGACCAGCTGCTTCTACTGGGAACTGAGGATCCTTTCAAGATTTGGTCTTCTGGAGCCAGCAAATCTTTGCTTCAGTAAAGATTTCTGCATTTGACCCAGAATAAGTTAGCTCAGGTGAGTCTAGCCTTGTTATTGTCCTCTTTTTTTTGGGTATTCCAGGGAATATGTTTGGCAAAAACCATGGGAATAATGGAACTATTTTATCAACAGAAAATCCACAGATAAGTGCCAGAGGAGCCACCCTGCTAACATTTCTTGCTGAGAAACTGCTGAGCATTATGTACTGGGCTTAAACTTGATTACTTTATGTTGCGCAACTCTAATCACTTTTGAATGTTAATGTATGTGAATTAGGAGCATGATTAAAATTATTCTTGGGAGTGAAACGTGGTCTCTCTGATGAAGCGTAAAATTAGTTGCCTCTCAGCAAATGCACATCTGAATTGTTGCTTATAGGGGCTTCTTCCAGGATTGAGGCCTTGATGGATTGAGTCCAGGTCTATTTAAAAAGAAAAAAAAAACTGTAGAAAATATCTGTAATATGTTCACGACTGCTGTGTGACATTTTGTTTGTTTGCTAACAGTGATGTTGCTTGCTACAAGATGGCCCTAAGTTACCCTAGGGTTCTTCTCCATTTTAAGAAATCAAAGTCAGTGTTTTTGATAATTGTTGCTTAACTTGTAATATAGGTGTGAAAGGGTTATGTTTGGGTGGCCCTTTTGGTGTAGGGAACAGTCTCCCCTGTTAAGGAAGGGCTAGTATTTGTCAGGTGCAAATGATTTGGAGCCTGATTTAAACAAGGTAGCTGCTGTGAAGACAGTTCAAGAGAGTAGCATGAAGCAGACAAACCTCAGGCACAAAAAATGGTAACTACATTAAAGTGTGCCTGCCTAAGCTTGAGGGAAATGCAAGGACAGAATATGAAAACATATTGTGCTGTTCCCTCTGCATCCTTGCGCAGCTAAATGAAGCTTGTTTTGAGGAAACTGTACACTGTCCTTGCATTTTCATAAAAAAGAAAATTTATAGGAAAGTGTCGAAGCTGGTAACCATCATTAGAAAGATGCCTGTTACATTTCATCCAAAATGACCTTTACATTAACTTTAACCAGGTAGGGCATGAACTAGTGTAATGAATCAAGAGCTGAATCACCCGACGCTTGTGCTGAGGGACCTGAATCACTCCATGATTCATGTCTAATCCAGGGTATTTCTGTAGGAGTCAGTTCATCCCAATGTAGGGCAGATGACTGGAACAGGTAAGATGAATTGCCCTCTGGAAGTGCCACCATCTCACTTTGACTGCAGAGGAACCTCAGCGAGGGTCTCGCTCTTGTGAGCCTACGTCTTGCTGTGCTGTGACGTGAAGCCACCCTGCGTGTGCCCTGGGCACCAGTAGTGACGCACGTGGTGAGAGTAACGTTTGAGGCAAAGCGCGCTGAAGTCAACAGTCCGCATAGTAAACTGTGCAGCAACAACGTGCTGTTAGAGGACTAACGGAGTACAGGACCTTCTCTTCCAAGTGCTGTGAGAACGGCACACTTTGTGGCTGCAGTTCTCGGAGAGCCCCCAGCAGAACGTGTTTACGCCCTACAACCGCTCCGTTAATTCGTGCTTTTGTAGTTACGCTGTGGCTCAGTGGGGAATGATTAGGTGTAGGCTAGGACAAACGTGTGCCAGAAGCATTAGTGTGCGCCGCTCAGCTGTTGTAGAGAACTGCTAGTTTTCACAATGGGGTTTGCAATTTTATACTAAAATTTAATGTCTAGAAAATAAGTGGTTTTCGGTTTAAATCCAAGTACCTCCAGGCAGGTAAAGGTTTATATTGTAAAGACTGGTAAGGCTGAGGCCCTGGGTATATTAACACTTCAGGAACTACTGGCACAGGTTCACAAGTTACTCACTCAGAGGATGCTTACAGCCCCGGTGGGAATTGCTGCATCTGCAACAGGGTCACCACAGCCATGGGGCACCGGAGTTTCCTCCACGCAGAGTCCGCCGTGTTAATCTGGCCTCCAGAGCGTTGCTGGTGAGCCCAAGGAGATCTGTGAGCAGACTGTGCTCAGAGTCTGTGGGGAAGGTGTTTTCCCATTACTGTGATAACTGCGGGTTGGAGCTGCCAGGCGTTGCTCTTGTGCAGTGCCTGCTGCTATAGAGCGAAAAATCAGAGCCTGCTTGGAGAATCTGCAAACCCACCAGAAGTCACGGGGCAGTCGGGAAGCCAAGAACTGACCGAGCAGCTCTTGGCATCCCCATGTTCCTCCAGACGTGCAGAATATCCTACTCCTTTCTGCTCAGTTACAGACGTTTTGAGTTCAGGACCATATTCATGTGGTCATCAGAGCCTACAGGCTGCCACCTTTTCATGTGAGCCATTTGCTCTGGAACTGGGATCAGTCTGCTGCTCAGGCTGACGTAAGGGGTAGGTAAATTTGCCATGAAGAAGACAACAGTCAGTGTGAACCCAAGGCCATAAGCTGAATAGCAAAGTGATCTAGTCTGCAGTCTCGGCATCCTTAAACCTCTCTGAAACCCCAATTCAGTGCTTTTTTCAGATGAGTGAAGGGTGGTGGTTGAGGTTATAGCTTTGTTTTATGGATGTTGTCTTGTCTTCCAGTTCTTTTGTTTTTTTAACCAAGAGGTTGCCGGCTTATTCAAAGGCTGGAGGAAAGTTGCCAGACATAGCACTGTTGGTTCAATTTCCTCCTGCGTAATCGTTTTTTTACTCATTTTTTCATTAAAATCTATTTCTATTTCATCTTTCTAAAAACAAATATATCTTTCTGAAGATAAGCCAAGACAATAAAAAGAACAATGTAAGGCCATGGCGATGTCACATATGGACTTCATGGGCCATTTACAACAGAAATAACAATGACAGTATTAAATTAGCCTTCCAGGGGCTGGCATACTTTCAGCTGCATGTCACCCTCTCTTGTCTGTCACCAACACAATCATCTTTTTATTGCAGTTCCACATCATACAAAGTTGGCCACAGCATTTAATAGCAAATAATGGCATTTAGCTCCTCTTTGGTAACTTTGGAAAAAGGTTGCTAGCTATTATGTCTGGCGAAGGACCTTGAAATGTGACTACATACCGTGCTGTCCTCATCACGGGGAGCTCAACCGGCGTTCCTGCGAGGGCGAGCTGCTCCTTTCCTCTCGATAAGCAACTGTTACAAAGCTCAGAATGAGAATGAGGACACCCATATCCGCATTTAAATGTCATGGTTGACCATGTTATATAAAGGCACTCACTTTTACTTTTTTTCCTCTACCATGGTTCTGTGCAGTGGTAGCTGCTGGGAGGAGTCAAGGCTTGCCAAGGGTTAGACAAAAAATGCTAAAATCTTCCCCAAAACACTATATCCCAAAACAGGGACAAAGAAGGCTGGAAGCCCGAACTACCTCCGCTGTTAAAATCTAAAATCCCTCTTATACACTATGACATGCGGCAGCTGCCTCGCCCCCATGCCCGCGCATTGGATGGGGCCATCCCTGGGGCTCCTCAGCTCCCGTGGTTCCTCGTGGTGTCCTGGCCGGTTAAATAACCAGGAAACCATGCTCCTGCAGCAGGTGAGCGAAGGGGAGAGCCAGCCTCCTCCGGTGCCTCCAGAAACGCTGCCTTTCCGGAGCTGGCTTTCCCTGCTAAGTTTCCCTCCCGCTCCGATGCCGGCGGGAGCGCTCCTGGGGCTGCTGCGTTCCCAGAGCAACCAGCAGCCCAGCTGCTATTCCTGCTCCCTCGCTGCACGGAGGGGAGCGTTTAATGGGATGCTTCTGCTGCCTTCAGGCCCTGCTCTCGCGAAAAAAAAAAATACAGCTCTTTTCTTTTTCTTTTTCTTTCCCCTCTCTTATCAAAAGCCTAGTGTTAAAATTTTTTCTTTGTGGTGAGCCCTAATAGGAGAGTGCTAGAGCATGAAATTATGCTGGTGCTAGGGAACTGCGGAGAAATCCTGTAAACTGCTAAATTGATAAGCCGGTTTCCATCGTCTGAACTGAATGAAAAGCAAGAATGGGACAAGCGGTGTAAATAATGGAAAGTAAGTGTAGGGGAGGGGTTTTTTTGGAATTGCTCAGCATTGGCGATCTCAGTTCCTGCTGGATTTAAATAGGAGCCGGAGCCAGAGCCAGCACCAAGCACTGGTGGAATCCACCTTTCCTTCTGAATAGTCACTATTTTAAGAGATTAAGGTTGTGCACAACATTTTTACAGTGTCTCTGTAAACTCAGCACGTCCTAATGATGCTTACCTTCTAGTGTGAATACTGCAATGTCGTGAGGCTAGCGCGTTAAATGCTCATGTTACCTTAAATCAGGGAAATCAACATTAAATGTGGAGCGTGAACATTTTGCAGTTAAGTGGGCACTGTAATGTGCATATGGTGGGGTGAGGAGAAGGAATGGATGGTTTTGCAGGGCCTCTGGCTGTTCCCAACGTTTGCTTGGCCGCCTTGTGTGAGATACCAACTGACAGGTGATCTTAGAAATCCCCTGTCTGGGCTAGTACGTGTTTAGAGACCATAAGGAATGGTTTTAGCATTTGGACTGAGGACCGAGTCTCTGGAGGGGAGCATTTGGGGTGACTGGGGTGGATGCACGCGGTTAGTCGCTGGGGTTACCTCGCCCTTATAGGTTTCTCCTCTTATAGGAGAACCTGGATCCTGCATTCGCCTTCCCAGGAAAGGCCGGTGACATCCCTGGAATTGCATGGGCAAAGCCGGGAAGGAACTCGGCACCCTTCCTCCAGAAGGGCTCATGGGCTAAAGCAAAATCCAGAACGCAATCCCTTTGGACAAGGAGGGAGAGGCCTTGGTATCCATGTTTGGATTTTTCAATTTTTCGAATAAGAACCAGCATTTGTGCGTTTTCGGGAAAGAAGAGAACGACTTCCCCGCAGCCTCCGACCGGGATGCCGGGGTTAAAGCCCTCCTCCTCGCCCAGCGCCTTGTGGCTTCCCTTGAAAGCTGCCTCTCCAGAAGGTCGGCCCGGCCGTTCCCGCGGACCGTCTGGCCCCGGCTCCGAATGCAAATCTCCGCTTCCACGGCTCGCCCTGCTCGGCATCGCCCGCCCTGCACTGGGAGGCTTTTTGTCCGCGACGCAGCTGACGCGGGTCCAGCGTGTCCCAGCAAACACTGACAGCTTTATTCCTTGTTTGTTCGGGCGCGGAGATCCTCGGCGCCCCAGTGTGAATCGAGTATTGTGGCTCCTCGCTAACAGAAATGTAAATAACAATGAAATTTCATGTATTTTAATTACCTGGAGGCAGCCGTTTTAATCGGGTGAATCCTCCTAGGTGATAAAAGTAACGTTACTACGGAAACCGTATCTAACAGGAAAGGTGCTGCCCGCCTGCACACAAACAATTAGGAAATTGGTGCCGTAAAAGGAGCTTTATCAGTCACCAGGCACAGAATTGACTTTACAGGGAAAGTTTAATCCGGTATTATGTTTTCGTACGTGCACACGTACGTGAAAGAGCTGGCGAGAAAGGCGTGGGTTTAGCTGGAAGGATCCCCCTGAAGCACCGTGGAAATGCACGCAAACGTTTTCCCTTATACCTACCAAAATACAGCCCAGCACCAGCAGCCGTGCATTCACCTACCGTGCGTCTCCCGTGGGTGTTTATGATGTGCTTTGTCTATGCAGGGTGTAGGTCTACTCGGGAGCGAGACCCCGAATTAAGCCCTTAAAGCCAAGCCCCAGCCGGCGCGTCCCTGCTGAGGCCAGTGCTGCCAGCAGAACTGGGACCTCAGGTTTCCTTCCGTCCAAACCCAGCTTGCTCCGACTTGATGCCGTGATATCACGGGCAGGTAAAGCCTTTTGAATGTTACAGCGGTGCTGGGAAACAGCCTCTTTCTACCGCGACAGCGCTGGTGGTGCCTGGTTCCTCGAAGGAGCGCGCCATGCCGTGCTCCTCGGGCAATCCCACCGAAGTGGCTGGAGTAGGGCGGACAGGGGTGCTTCTGTGCTTGAGCCCGTGCTCCAGACGTGGTACGGGCCGGCACCAGCGCCTACCATCGTGCTTCACTTGGGAATGGTTCTACCGATCTCCCACGGCGAGCTTGTGGAATAAAGCCTCGGCGGGTGCCGGTGTTCGCTGGCCGGGCGCGCGCCCGCTGCGAGGTGCCGGAGGGGCTCCTCCGCCGTGCCTGCAGCTCCGCTCCTCTCTCCTGACCCCGGCGTTCAGCGCTTGCACCGGCACTGTATCGCGAACGGGTTTGCTCGTTTACCAAGTGGGTGTCCTGATAAGAGCTCTGCAATAACTGGCAATAAAGCAATAACAACAGCGCGTTTCAATATATTAGCAAACTTTCATTATATAAGACCTTCCTCCTCTTTCTGCTCTGCAGATTATAAGGAACTGCCTATAGGGATATGCCTCATTTTATTTTACTTAAGTCCATAATATCCAGCATATATCTATTACATTTGAGGATGGACCTAATTTACGATGAACTTGCTTTCCTCTGAGGCAAGGCTTGTGCTCCGTGTGTTGCTCCACACCATGACGGACAAAAAAGCTCCTGTGATAAGCTTGGAAGCAGTCCTGAGCTGCACCAAAGTTTGAGAAGCAAATTAGGGGGCAAGGCTGAAATTTAGTATCCACCTTCAAGTCGCGACTAAACTATCGTATAGCTCATTCTTTTGAAAAAACGTATATAACTTCATGCCTCGGTATTGTTCTTAAGGTTAACCTTGTTTATTAACTTATTGCCATTTGTCTTTTACAGTCACATGTATTTTTCAAGTCAATCTTTCCAACCCACACTGCTTAAATTTAATGCAATCTTTCTATTCTAAATATAACTCTTGCAAATAGCCCCCTAAAGGAAAAATATTGTCTGTCAAATATCTGTATGGTGATCACTGAAAAACAAGGAGCCTTTGTTTCATAAACTGAAGAACTATACAGCCATCCACTCCATGCCCTAGTCATACTCATGTTATTGTGTGTGACAGTGACAGTGAAAGGTAAAATATTTCTGTCTCAACAAGTGTGAATAGTATGATTTCCCTGGACAATGTTTCCATCAGGAATTGTGAATTCTTGCCACCAAATACTTTGTATGCAAAAAAACCCCATGAAGAGGTAACCATAACACATATGCTGCATAAAGACATTTATTCTACAAATGATTATTTCAGTCAACGCTCGCATGTCTACATAATTTAAATGCAATAACTTGCTTTAACATAGGGCAAAGTTTACTATAACTGAATAAAAATGCTTGATCTTGTCCTACAAACCTGGCTGCCAAGAAGATGGCATTGAGGAAGAAACTCCAAAGTCATAAATAGCATATCGCAGGAGATTTTTTGCAAGAACGTGCTGGGTTGTCCGTAGGAGCAGCATGTGGACCACTCCTTACTACAGCATAATGTTTCAGAGACCTCATGAATTTCATCCAGCAATGCCTCTTCAATGATCAGGCTGTAACAAACTGAGTCTCAAAGAATCACGATCCAGTTTAGGGACAATAATCTCACTGTATTAATTATTTCAGTTTGAAACCTGCATCACTGCAAACAACATTAAGGAAAATTAACCATTATTCATGTTGTGTAGGTAATTTCCAGATGTCCCTGTCAGGCAGTGATTTAGGGAGAAGGGGTGGGGAGGGGAGAGTCCTGGGCATAAAAACATCGCAAACTGCATTTCAGTACTGCAGTATTTTACGTTAAATTAAAGTTACGTTCCTGACATAGCTGTTGCCCAACAAGATATGAATCATCAGTATAAAAACAATTTCCTAATTATCTTTCCATTGCTAGCTAATGCAATGAATTTTGGAAAGCTGTAATTTTGTCCTGGTTTATTTCCACGTCCTCTCTGGAGACCTGCTCTGCTCTCCATGGAGGTTATTTCTGATGTGATCTTTGGCAGGTGGTAATGGTAGTGTTGCGTGTATGAATTGATAGTCAGCTCCTTTCCCAAATTCCAGCTCAACTATAGCTTAGGTATGTATAAAATTGTATCGGTGCTTGGTGTTCTCCTGCCCTCTAGCAAAGCAGATAGTCTATCTTAACAGCAGAATTGATCTTCATGATGAATAATGGGAATATTTTTGTAGCTGACCGGCTATATCATGCCATAGTCATTTATAGGTAGTTTATATAAAATAGATAAAAACAGAGGATGGAGTAATGAGGAGGTTCTTTTAGATTGTGCCTGCAAAGTATCTGTGTTAACAGGTGTTTATTTCTGTACCTGTAAATATTGGTAAGGTTTAACAGAATTCATGAAAAAGCTAATCCGTTAAGAAACATTAAAGGAGAGAAAACTCTGTCATTCATGGCCATCTGAAAGCAAATATGTTCGCACAGTGACTCGCACTGAGTTGAACCAGTCGGGTCCAGAGAGATAAGTCCTGCAAATAGCAAAAGGGGAAATATCCAAAATTTGTGTCCTTCATGGGGAAGAAAATGATGATGTACCACCAACCTTGTCTCACCTGTGGACCAGCCGCAGGCGAGCGCAGGGTTCGTCCGGGGCTGGACGTGTCTCCTGCCAGACGTCGGGAGAGCCTCAGTCCTTTCCAGCGGGCTCCAGCACCCCTGCCGGGACCCCCCAAGTGACTTGGCCGCTTTGTTACGAGGAGGAAGAAAAATGTCCTGCTGGCACCGGCACCGGCGAGGACGCATGCGAGAGCCCTCAGCTCCGCTTAGTGGGCAAAGCACAAACAACACGTTTTAGTGCTGCAGAAAACAACTGAGTGATGCGTTAAAGAAATTCAGCCAAGCAATGTGTAGAAAAAGGCACTTTTTTGCCTAGTAAGAGTGTCCTGAAGTCCTGGGCCCCCAGAGCAGCACGTTCAGGATGCAGCACTGCATGGTCTCATCTGCTGCCGCTGGGTGTTTTTGGAATTAGCTGAGGGATGGCTCCATCGGAGAGCGGTTACGTTTCTGCTCAGATGTTATTTAATTAACCATGGCCAGCTTTTCCAGTGTTTTCCTTTGAAGCTCCTGCGGAACGAATCCACAAGGAACCAGGAAACACATCTATAAGGGCAGAGTTTCACCCTGGTGACACAAGGATTGGCGTGCGCCCTGCCGTGGCCACCGCCTGCACGATGCTCTGCGCGTGGCGGTCCAGCAGGAGCAAGGAGCAGGTTCACCAAGCGAGTGGGCTCTGGGCAAGGACCTGCTCCCTCACACTGCAGGGGAGGGCAGGCGGTGCCCTCTGAGAGGTCTTCAGAGCCCTGGGGGAAAAAAACAGATTCTTTGAACAAGCGTCTTCGGTTGAAGATGTTTCAGCAGTTCTGTTGATGGGTCAAGGACAGTTCATTAAGTAATTTCCTCTGGTTGCACTATGTACCTCTCACCTGAAGAGCTTGTTTCATTAGCTAGTGCTCAAACTTCTGGCATTTCATCAGAGAACCTTGTAGTGATATGGCTTGATTAAAAGCATTCCCCAGGGCGGGTGCAGGTCTTCCCTGAAACACTCCTCAAGTGACAGCGCTTCATGTCCCACCAGCTGACCTCCCTGCTCCCTTTCCTCTCCCATCCTGGTGACCACAGCCAGTTAAGTAGATGATAAAACCAGCGCTGCGCATTTTGAGGAACCAATTTCCATTCCTCATTTTCCTGTGCTCCACAGGGCCTTGATGTCTCCCTCAATCTTTCGAACAGTCCCTTATATGAGAAATAAAAAATCCTAGTCCCAGGGTTTCAGTATTGCTCGCACAGACAGGATGACTATCACAGCATGCAAAGTTTCACCTATGGCCAAATGTCCCCTTCTTTCCCCATATTGGCCTGCCTGCACTTCTTAAAGGAGGGGAAACTCAGAGTGCTATTAGGACAAGGAGAGATCGTCAGATATTGCTTTTTCTTTATTCATTATTAAGAAAAAAAGTTACAGCGGAATCGGAAAAATGGAAGCGCCCCCATTGCATTCGAAGGTGAAGGAGAGAGAGGATAACGCTTGGTGGATTTGGGTTGCCTTCAACTTAGGAAATCCGATGATATAATACAGAAGGGCTATGAGATGCTAGGCCAGAGCAGTGCACTTCTCTGTAGTGACCAGCTAAAGGGGTGACAGCAGGGAGCTACCCCTCTGCACCGCTGGCAAATTCCAGTGAGCAGCTTGGCACCCACACGAGGAGACTCTCGCTATCCTGGAGCTTCCTCCCAAACGCTAGGTACAGCCCAGCTACAGGTACCTCCCCGGGAAAGAATATCTTTCACTGAAGGAGTGCCCAAGCTGCAAACAGTTGGAGTATTACTACTTGCTTTTCTTCTTAGTGATGGGGCGCTGTCAAAGCCTGGATCCATGGTCCTACATCTGACCCAGGTCCTACATCTGACCCAGAATGGCTATTTTTGTGCTCTTGCATTCTGGAGATCATAATAGGGCCGCAAAGGTGATGAAGGGCCTGGGGCAACCCTTGTATGAGGAGAGGCTGAGAGAGCTGGGGCTGTTCAGCCTGGAGAAGAGAAGGCTCCAGGGGATCTTATCAATGTGTATAAATATCTGAAGGGAGGGTGTAAAGAGGACGGGGCCAGGCTTTTCTCAGTGGTGCTCAGCGATGGGACAAGAAGCAACAGGCACAACGTGAAATGCAGGAAATTCCACTCGAACACAAGAAAATACTTCTTTACTGTGAAGGTGACTGCACACTGGCACAGATCGCCCATGGAGGTTGTGGAGTCTCCATCCTTGGAGATACGTACAACCTAACTGGACATGGTCCTGGGCAACCTGCTCTAGGTGACCCTGCTGGAGCAGGGGGTTGGACCAGATGATCTCCAGAGGTCCTTGCTACCCCCAACTGCTTGGTGACTCTGAGTTTCTTCCATCAGTGGTTATAGTGCACGGAGACGCTGCCCTTCCCAATGGCATGTGGATGGTCACGACCCTCATCTTGATCAAAATCTTCCTTTAGTCTCCTTTTTGATCTATACTGTGTTTTTTCTCCCTCCCTGGGAAATTCACATTAGCGACATGAGGTTGGCCTCCCAAGCTGCTAGTCTTCCCAAGGCTTGCTGGTTTTTTGCTTCTTCTAGTCCAGTTGCTGCTACAAACCTACTAAAATCGCCCTGCAAAGCTGGTGAGCACTGAGGTAGCTGCACAGCAGACACCGGATCCTCAGTACAGTTTTTGGCAGTTAATTAGTAGCTACGCTACTCTCTTAAAAAAAAAAGGAAAGCTTTACTTAGCCCCTCAAAGGGACTCTGGAAAAACCAGCCAGCAAGTAGCCTCTCTGGGCATGTGTAAGCGAGCAGCCAAGGGAGAGACTGACCCAAAACGCAGTGGTACTTGCAATCATCTCTGCTGCTCTGGGGGGAAAAAATTGATCAGCAGTAGGGAGAAAAGAGGATGGAAGAGTCAAAGCTGACCATCGTCCCCGTGTCTATACCTCAGCGAGGGATCTTCAGGGTAGGTAAGTGATGGGAGTGCGGCACCTCCTCATACCCTTCGTGTCTAGGTGCTTCCCGATTTACAGTCAGAAGTGATGGTTTCTTTTCCTGGTGCCTGAAGTTGGCTCCAAAAGTAGTTTTGTGTGTCAGTGTTCTGCACTCACAGCCGGTGCCTGCTGGTGTTCCTGCTCTTGCTTAATTTTTTTTTTTCCCCTGGAATGTAACACTTCATCCTCTCCGATGACCTTTGCTCATTTCAGTCCCTCTTAAAATTTTGGCAGTTTTCAGGATTCCTTTTTAATTGCATGCCTGAGCGATGCGTGACGGTTTTGAAGATCTCACGGGGGGCACTGGGAAGGCTTGCTGGAGTCTGAGTTTGGTGCGAATCTTCCCACAGCTTGAATTACAAATTCCCTTTTGGCACCGTAGGCTCCATTTGCATGGTTAGTGTCTTAAATGCCTTTCCTTTTTGATACAGACACAGGCAACTTGGTTTGAGCTCAAAATGGAAATGCAGAGCACAACAAGGAGCGTATTCCTGATTCTGCAAATCAACCAGCTAGAGACAGGAGGGAGACACACATCAGCCTCCCTTCATCATGGGCCCCAATTAAAACGCAAATTCAGAGCAGTGTTCATGGTGGAAAATAAGGGAGGCTCCTAACAGCAATTTTAATCGTCTTAAATGCTACTTCTGCTTATTAGGTGCTAATGCCAATGTCTGTTGTAGAAAGGTTTTGTGCTGAGAGAGACTGAAAAAGATGCATAGCCTTGGGAATCCAGATTAGGACACTGCCATACAGCTTGCATTTAAAGTATATTAGTACTCCATTGTATGTTTTAATTAGTTAATATATTTAATATTTTGAGCAATAATGTTTTTATATTTTGATTTGAATAATAATGCTTTCACCTTTTGAGGGTCTCTCCAAGATGCTTTTTGTCTGCCAAAAGCCTTTAGCAATCCTGCGGCTTCACGCTGCACGAGCCATTTGAAGCCCGAGGCAGGGAGAAGGGTGAAGCAGAGATCAAGATCTGGGGGGTCTGGTTTGAGGGCAGCCGGGATGCCAAAGGGGTTGCTTCGTACACCTTGTCCTGTTCGCTCAATTTGCAGGAATTTATTAGGAAAAAAATAAATGTTGGTCTCCTCTGTATCGGTGCCGTATGCTGTAACTCCGCAGGGATGTGCGCCGAGCCCGGATCCTTCCCGGACAGACCTGGGAGGAGTCACACAGGGAAGGAGCAGAGAGATGAGTTTTGCTAGCGCGTGTTTCCAGAGCCTCATAAATTATTTCCCTCCCTCCAGGCACGCCTCTCCGTAGGCGAAAGGAAGCCTTGCTTTGATCTGCACCTTCCTGGATTTCTCCTGTCAACCTGAAACGTTTCCACGATATTTCTTGCCATCAGCAGACGAGCCCCAGCCTCCCAGCTGGACCTCTCCGCTTCCCGGAGCAGCCCGGGGAAGCCCTGCCCACGGCGGCAGAGGAAGCTTTGGCTTTCCCTTTCCCCATCTGGGTGGCTGGCTCAGCCTGTAAATTCCTTTTGGACGCTTTGCGCCTCCCCCTGTTCCTGCTCGAGACAGGAGTTGTTGCATCACGCTGCGGCTCAGGCTGCAGTAGTATTTTTACCCTGAAAGATGCGTTGTCCCGAGATGCCCCCGACGGCAGGTGCCGCCGTGCACATCTACCTCCCGCCCGAACCAGCTCCGAGCGAAGCCTCGCCGTCAGGCCTTGCAGGCAAAGCTCGCGTCCTTGGAAAGCGGAGCGGAGCCGGGGAGCGGGCAGCGATCCCAGAAGCAGGATGGATGCTTTCCTCCTGTCTCCAAAAATCTCAACCTATTTCGGGGTCGGTTGTTAAGAGGATTACGATTTTGTCAGCTGAAATAGCCACAGGCTGCGTCCGCTCTTGAAACGGCTGCGGTTTTCTGCCGTGTTTTTGCCTCGGTCGCTAGGGCTGGTCTCTGCGACGGGATGCACACGGCGCCTGTTGCTGCCTGCCGGCCGGGGCATGGGCTCTGCTGCAGGTCACGCGCACCCGGGTGTTACGGGAGCAAATACAGCCGCGGGGCAGGCCCGTGCCCTACCGTTCTGCTCGGGAGGCTGGAGAACATGTTGCGCCTCGTCTGCTTCAGAGTCCAAAAAATCCCCCAAAGATGCCATTTAAAAGCGAAAGGGATAACGGCTTTGTCCGAGTTGTTTCCTCTGTCTGTTCAGGTGTTTCCAGATGCCACCTACACTTGAGCATCAATGGGATTCGGGTGCCTGACTCTCATATCTTGGCACAATCCTTTCTCTTACCTTCATCTCTGATGTAGGTAAGAAGCTGGTGTTTACAGGTTGCTGGAAACAAGAAAATTGAGTAATTTGCTCCAAATCATGCGGCTGGGCAGGAGATCCTGCTTGGAAATTGGGCGCTCTCTGCTGGGCGACGGTGCCCATCGACAGGCACAAAGTGCCGGCAGCAAGCGCCCGCGTGCGCTGCGGTGCTTTGGTGGGTGAGGGTCTGGTGGGACGCGGTGTCTGGGCGCTGCTGTCGCGTTGCTCTTCTGCATCCCGGCCGAGCGCTTCCCGCTGCGGCGCTGAGTCCCCCGCCCGGGCCTTTCTGTGTCATTTAATGCTGATTTCATGCCATAACGGAGTCAGATCCCATGTGGGCAATAAATCGGTGACTTTAATCATGAAAGCCATGCGATGCCGGGATGTTTAGAAGTTCCCAGGCATTATTTTATCAGCTGTGTGCCACTGTTATTTTATTGAACAAACAATTATAGCGCAGCCCGGCATGAATCAGCGGTCCTAAAAAATGTGCATCGGTGGTCAAAAGCTGCTGCAGCAGCAGGAAAGCTGCTCGGGAGACTTGAGAGGCTCCCGTCCATGGTCGGCACGCAGGGCATCGGCTCAGCGCTGTTCATAGCACTGCAGCTCTGCCCCCAGGCTTGGACAAATGTTTTGCAACGCCGCGTAGCAGCTTACAAAGAGTGGGGAAAGCCTTGTCCGCGGTGCTCCGCGGTGGCTCGGAAAGCGAGACGTGATGCCCGCGTGGTCCAGCGGGGATGCTGCAAGCTACGCAGAGGGGCTCCTCGTCGCCCGTGATGGTCACAAGGAAGGTGAACGGGAGCTGGGTGCGGGAGCTGGGATGCTCCTCTGGCACGTGAAGGCGTGCGACGTTTGAAGCCTCTGAAGAGCAGCCTGCACTTGGAGCAGCTCCTTGCAGCTAATGTTCTGACCGGAGTCACGCTTTGGCAGAAGAAATGCATGTAATTAAAGATGTCTCCTGCTTCTCTTTCTGGTTTGGATGGCAGTCTCTTCTCGCACAATTTTCCAGCATAATTTGTTTGTGCACATTAATTAATGACTGCTGTAGCATGGGAAAACGTAGGTCCCCCCCCGTGGGGCTCTGCACCGCAGACCTTCCTTGGAGGTGGAAGAGCTGCTGCATGGGTTGCAGGGCTGCTCTCCTGCGCCTAGGGCTAGGTGGGGGCATCGGATGGAGAAATCTCGTTTTGCAGCCTGCAGTCCTGCCAGCAAAGGAGCGAGCCGTTTTGGCATTTGGTGCTCCAACCATTTGTGAAAATTGCAGACAGGTTTGTGCAGCTCGCGACTGAGCAACGCGAGGGAAGAGCCAGCTGAGCCTCGCGGGCCGGCGCAGCCGTTCGGGGGCTTTGGGCCCGGGGAGCCGGGCTGGCAGCCGCCGAAGCTGCGTGGGAAGAGCTTGCCAAAAGCTAAAAGCTCGCCAAAACTAAAAGCACAGCTTGGTCGTCAGCACGAGCTGCTTGGAGTTAGTGGTGATCGCAAACGCGTTGTTAAGCGGCGCTCGGGGAGAATGTGATTTGGAGAGAAGCCACGGTGCCCGATACCCAAGGAGCGTGCGTGAGCTCGTGTTGCTCTGCAGAAGGCAATGTTTGCGCTAGCAGAAAACATGTTCAGCTACCTTAGCGCAGCAAGGTGGGTGTTCAGCCCGTTTCAGAGATAAAAGTGCAGCGGCTTGCTTTAGAGTTCATCTCCCTATTATTTACTGTTTTATTATTTATTACTTTGGGGTTCTGGGATTTTCGGGTTTTGAGTTTACGAAGGATCTCATCTTGAAGATTGCATCTTCATTCTTCTATCCTTAGAGCTGCACAAATATATTTACTCCCTATTTATACAGATTTTCATTATCTCGAAAACCTGTCAAAGCTATTTAGCTTTGAAAAAGCACTAGCCAGCGTAGATACATTCAGGAGGAGGATGCATTTATGCCACTAATTAGATCATGTCAACGTGTAATGTATGTCTTTTCTCTGCCCGCTCCAGTGTGCATTTTTCTAACCTAATTTGATACAAGCGCTGAGGGACACCAAGGCAGCATCAGGGCCGGGGGTGCGTCAGCACGACGGACCTGGGGGCGGAGGAGGTCTCTGCTGTGCCGCGTGCAGCTCCCCGGCTGCCAGCCCTTGAAGCAGAAACCAGCCAGAAAATACTTAAGGACTTTGTGCCCAGATCTGGCCTTTAGTGTGGGCCAAGCTGCAAAAGGACAAGTCAACAAGAGCCTTAAAAGTAAAATTAAAACTTTATTTCTCCCGGCATCTATTCCTGACATCTGTTTGTGATCCCTTGTCTCTTTAGCCTGAGCAAAGATATCAGTCTTGTAGCTAATGACTCAGCGTCATTTTTTGATTATTCTGCCTTTTTTTGTTGTTTTTGCCATTTGTTGTGTATCCTGCAGCCTGGCCTTGGGTCCTGTTTCTCGGATAAGCCCTGCATGGAGCGTAACAGAAGGCCAAAGCTCTTGGCCAGGGCACCGTGGGGCCCCCGCGCCCTGGCACGGGGCAGGGAGAAACATGGGACCGCGCTGCCGCAAGCAGCAGCCCCTGCGCCGAGCGCCCCTCTGCCGCCGGCAGGTTTCCCGGCGAAACGGGGCAGTCGGCGGTGTCTTTGGGCTGGAGCATCCTCGCGGAGCTCGCGCCCATCGCCCAGGCGCCCCGATCCGGAGCGCGGCCGCTGGGTTCTCGCCGGGCACAAAGCAGGAGCTGCTGCAGCAGCAAAGAAAGAGGCACGGCGGGTTGCACGCTCTTCCCGCTGCCCTTCCAGCACCGTCGCCCTTTGCAGCCGCCCCCGTTGAAGCAGCGCAGCGGATGGAAGCAGGGCGACAACGTGGCAAATACCCGGGAGCCCCCGGGGGCTGTTTCCAGGGGGGTCTTGCAGCACGAAATGGAGAACTGGGTTTGCATGGCCTTGCCCTGTCTCTCGCATGCGCGGCCGAGCCCTGCGGTGCCCCCCGCATTTCCCTGGGCTGGCTCTCCCTGAGCTGCGATGGGGAACCAGTTCTTCCACCGAGTCACGACATACCCCGTGCTAATCGGTTAATCCCTCCCTGCTGCTCCGGGTGCAACAGCATCCGTCCGCCTGACAAGGGCTTTATGAGAACTGATGTTCATAAACTGCTCTGAGCCCCACAGCTGCAGATGCCTTGCAGGCTGGAGGAATTACAACCAACCGGCTTGGGAATATACTTAAAATTGCTGCCGGCTGTGTCTCGTATGCCGTATTTTCTGAGCAGCTAATGGAGATTTATCTCTTAATCCAGCCAGTAGGATCGAGACCCTCGGAAGCGAGCGGGGCCGAGTCCAACTCGTGCAGCTCAGTCCCACGCGGAAGCAGCTGTGGGGCCTCGAGCCGTCGCCAGAGCGCCTGGGTTTGCCCAGGATTGCCTCTCCCGGCTTGCCCCTGAATTAAATGTCCATCTCTGGCAGCCCTTCTACATCCCCGCAGCTTTTTGCATGGACACGTCTTGCCGTAACGTCCTTCCTTGGCTGCAGGGCACTTCCTGCATTTTTGGCATTTAAATCGCACTCGAGCTGCCGTTGGCCACCTCGGTCTCTTGGGTGCCCTGACCCAAAATTTTGCTGGAGAGCACAGTGACGTCCCGTCAAAGCTTCCCGGAGACGCTGCTTTTCATAAGGAACAGTTAAAGAAAATAATAGTTTGCTTAGCGACCCTATTTGTGCTCCGACTACGCTGTAGTTTGCGTCAGACCATGCTTCGACGTGCCTGAGGGGGCTTGGTGGCAGCGATGACGAAATCACCAACCGCAGAGGAAACTCCGCAGGGCCAGGAACGTCAGCCGCTTCTTCCCCGGGAGGGCGAATGAGCCTGTCGCGTGCGTGTTTGCACGCGCGCTTGCTTGCCCGTGTCCCCAGACCAGCCTCTTCCCCCTTGGGCGCCGGTGCCGGGTGCGGAGCCCAGCGGCTCCTGCGCAGCTCGGCGCCAGTCGTGCGGCAGCACGGATCTGCACGGGATTTGGCCCTCGGTGCACGGAGCCGGGACCGAAACAGGGACCTGCTCAGAAACCGTCGGAGCCATCAGCAAGAGTTTCCTTTTTATTGGGTCACGGCCCATGTTGTCTTAAATAGCAGCATTACTGTTTTGAGGTGTTTTGTTTGCCGGAGCAGAGCATAAATTAAAGAAAGGCTGGAGCCAGAGGTCAGGTGCTGGTTCGCATGCAAAAGAGAGCGAGATGAACTCAGGAGCTCCCAGGTGTTCTCCATAATTCTGCAATCCCAGTTCCAGGGGTGGCACAACTGGGCCGAAAAAGGGAGGAAAAAATGCCAGGCTGTATGTTGTAAAATATGGATAAATATTTACAATCTGCTGTTTATCTCAAACAGACTTCAGTTGTTTCTCGTAAAAAAAAACAACCCATGTGCCTGGTATTTTCTTTTCCTGCTGTTATCCCTTATACACTAATAAACAGCAGTTAAATCCTCCCCCAGGCTTCAGTTTTTTGAGCTAAGGCAACGTTTCTCATCTCCTTGTGCAGGTTTCTCTCCCCAGCTTTTCGTGACCGCGGTTTTGGGGAAAGGCTCAGTCATCTCGGGCTAGACACGGGACATTGAGGCAGCCTCGGGGAGCTTTCAAAGAAAATGGCCAAGCTGGCAAACGGATGAGGTAGATCCTCCAAAAACCACCTCCAAGGAGAGATTGGAGAAGTGGAAGATACGCCGAGAGGGCAGAGTCACTGCGGGCAAGGTTTCCAGGCGAACGTCGTGGTTGTCCTGCCCAAGGTCCCGCTCGCCATCGCACCCCGACCTCTCCCTCCTCGCGGCCTCTTCCCAGCCAACTGCGTTTTTTTTTTTCCAGTTTTGCACTCTCTTAATTAGGTAACAAATAACAAAAAACATAAATAAAATTCCAATATTGGTCTTGATCAACCACCCAAGACTATCTCCTTTCAGTGGGTGAAACACCACCACATGGAGCTGGTGGCCCGAATTTCCACTGATTTTAACTCGACCACGATTCCCCTGCCAAAAGTAAGTTCTTGTAAAGCCAAACAGAGAAGGTTAAATAAATAAGCTGCTTTCTAAATGTCAACTTATACATTTTCACAGCGAAGACATTAGCCCGTTTGATTATCTGCGTAACGATTACAAAGAAGAGCCATCTGCATTGCTGATGTGCAAGTCTGACATTCAAAGGTTAAAGAGGCCTTTCAGGTTGTACTTCTGCTTAACTCCCACTGATTAAACTAATTTATGCTAAATTGTGTTGCAGAAACTTGGGCGGTTTTGCGAGAGCTCGTTCTACGGCGCCTCTCACAGGAGGCGTTTCCACCTGATAGAGCAGGGGATTTTCTTAACTCGGTCATCGAGCCGCGTCGCGAAGCCTTCTCGGTCTGTCGGGAGGCCTGCCTTTAGCATACCGCAAAGAAATGAAGGGCTTGCGCTCCTTTTTCTGAGGCTTAAAGGAGAGGTTTTATTGGCATCAGAAGCATGACTGCATATGGGAATCATGTCATCCGTTTTTGGATCCTCATGTTCTCTTTCCTGGATTCATCGCTTCATTTTTGGAGCTATAAATGTAGCATTTCAGAAAAGAAAACGCAGCTAAAACCCAGGGCAAGCGTGTGTTTGGCATACGTCTCCCAAGCGTTCGGTCTGTGCAAAATCTACTGCTTTCACTGAAGCGACAAGACGGTGTCCCTATTTTCTACAGCACCCGGCAGCACCCACCGAGCACTTTGGAAATCTGATCCATTTTCTTCGGAAAATCTGATGGCGCACTTGAAAAATATGGCCATGAATGATTTTGAAAAAAAATCCTCCTCGACAGTCTTATTTGCTTTCTGAAATCATTTGAAAACACCAGTTGACTAGAAACTAACTGTAACCCTAGGAGAAGAATTAATTCATCTATTTTCTTAAGGAAAAATAGTTGCTATAAATCTTTCAAAACTTACGAGGGCTCAGCAGTAAAACCTTCCCTGGAGTTGCCAGCTGCGACTGCAGATCTGGCTGCAACATTGCAAAATCCATCACGCCTCCTGGCTGGGGAGAGCGCGCGGGAGGAGGGCACCTCTGCTCCCGCATCCGCGAATTCGAAGCGCGCTGCCGGTGCCGAGCGTTCACCTTCTCGTCTCGCCGAACGCTTTGCGCGATACGGCATCTGCCAGGGCTGGCAGCTATGGATATATATGAGGGAGAAGTTTTTTTTCCATTTAAAATATGCCCGTTCTTTGTTGCTGGAGACACACGACGCGCGCGGCGAAGGTGCTCAAAGGGGAGGTGCGGCGGGGCCGCGCGGGGCCGCGGGACGTCAGCTCCCACCTGCGCGCTTGGCCGGGGGGGAGGATTCCTGCAACGCGGGACGAGCGGATGAGCGTCTCCGGGATGAGGGACCCGGCCCTGGGGAGCCTTTCGCGTCCCCGGGAAACCGCCGAATGGGGCACCACCTTCCCCATGCGAGGTGCCTCCTCGATCCGTAAAACGATGTTGTCCTGGGGGCGGTGGGCCGGGTTTCTTTCCTCCCGAAAAAGACATTTTTGCATTTCACAGGAAAATGTCAGTTCCTAGAGAAAAAAGTCTTTATTGTTGTCTGCTGTCAGTTTTCCCTTTAAAAGCTAGCTTTTAGTCTTTGCAAGCTCTTCAGGCAGGGATGCATTTACCATTTTTGAAAGACTGGCATGAAGGTACAACGCTAACGCAAATAAATACGAATAATGGTATGAATTGTCATGTTGCTTTGTTTTCTTAAAAAGTGCTTAAAAAAGTTAAAATCCAAAATGCAAATTGGTTTTGAATTGGTTAGAAACTTTTTTTTTGAATCGGTTTCAACCTCTTTTGAGGGAAACGTATTTTTGCCACCAAAAAAACCTTGGGCAAGGATTTTTCATGAGACGTGTCTTGTCACGTGAATTTTTTCAGCTCCCCCAAATGGGAAAGATCATGTAGGAGAGAGCTGAGGTGGGAGTACTTCCTTTGCCCGAGGAGGTCTCCTGCTTACAGGTGACCTCACGGGCTTCGCAGCTCGTGGCTTCCTCTTGCTGACAGATGTTGGACATTTGGAGCTGTCTGGCCTCTAAACCTTGCCCCAAATCCATTTCCCCCCCCCAGCCAGGAGGAAGGGAATTGCAGCTTGTCTTTCAGGCACTTGTGAAATCGTCGTGTTACCCCTCCGCGTTTTTGTTCAAAGTCCTTGAAAACACGTCGTTCCGTGAGCAGCCAAACTGAGGAGCCGTGGTTTCCCCTCGCTCTGGTGTCCTTTGCCCCGCGAGGGCCCGGAGCGGGGCCACCACTTAGCTCCTCATTTCTCCAGCGGATGCGTTTCTGCATTTATTCTCATTTATTGCAGCTGTCAATTTTCCTAAAACTCCTGCAGCCGCTGCGACCGCCTTCTTCTGCCCGCGGCGCGGCCCCAGCGCCCTTGGTGGGAGCCGTGACTAACCAGGGCTAAGAGCCGCTGGGCGACCACGTGGAGCTTCCTCTAGCAGAGCACCCGCGAAGCCCCGATCGTCACAGCGGGAAACGTCACGCAGCCCTCAGAAGTTAAGCTTAGCAGCTTTTAAAAAAGGATACTGAGCGCTGGCTGAGGGAGGTTATTCAATTGCATCGTCTGCCGGGAACCAGCGGACCTGCGGTGCCGTTTGCCGGCGGATCGGCCGCCCTCCGCTCGTCCCGGTGCCTCGGGTCGAGGAGCGAAGGGAAGCGGCACCGTCTCTGCCTGCCGCGGCGACCGCAGAGGTCACGGACGCAGCTTTGGCACGTCCGCGCTGCAGCGGCACGCGCACGTAACAGCATCCGAGCGGGATATAGCGCTGCCGTAGCCGCCTTCCCGTGGAGTTACCGCCCTCGCCCGCCGCACCGGGGCCCGGCAAGACTTATAGAATTAATTCGGTGGCGGGGTTAACGTACGGGTGTTCATTAAGGCATTTTAAATATCCCTACTGCAAGCAACAGCTGGTGTTTTAGTTATTTCTTAGCTCCGGGGGGTTTCCCAGTGCATTTCCCACCGCTGTGGCAAGGGCAGCGGAAGCGCGGGCCGGGACACCGGCGTGTTTGCCGGGGAAAGCGGAGGCGTTGCAGATTCCCCATGGATGCATTTGGGTTCGCAGGCAGCTGCCCGGGGAATTGGGACATGGGAGGCAACCTCCGCCGCTTACGTCAGCATTTCACCAGAATCGAGGCGTTTCCAAGGGACGTTTCGATTTTGGTCAGTCAACCAAGAAACAGTCACTGGAAAAATCCCCCCCGGCGCTTGGTGCCCGGGATCCATCCCCTGCTTCCGGGCTGTGCCAACGCGCTCCGTCCCGCGGACGCGGCACCCTCGGCACGCCTGTGTCGCTCTGCGCTGTCACAGTAAATTTAACAACGTCCCGCAACGTGGCTGTTGCTCGCATCCTGGCTCTGCTTCTCACCTTCCTATTACTTTCACTTTGTGGTTAGTTTTGCATGTGCAATGAAGTAAATCGAAGTGCTATCATCTTTTTAATAGTTGGGTCTCGAAGCATTTTAGCTTCAATATTTGGGCTTTGCAGTATTGTGAGTAATACCCAGAGGGTGAAATCAATGTTTTCAGAAACAGCAGCAAAGGAGGAATTTAAAAATGCAACTGGACATGCATGCACATACCCGCACTCTCCATCTTGAAGTTCGTTAAGAAAAATGTCCAGGGAAATGTAAAATCAGTCATGGAAAATGCACTCAGCTGCAAAAGCATATTGTGCACATGTGGGAAGCAGCTGGAGCGTTAACTCTTCTCCATAATTCTGCATCCCTCTTAGAATTTTTAATTGCTAAAAAAAACGAGTTTCAATTTGTTTGCAAGGCAGCGTGACTGAACCCGAAAATACTCCAGCTGCGTGCGAGCCCCCGGGATGCCGGCCCCAGAGCCGAGGGAAAGGGGCTCGAGCAGGAGCGAAGCGGGAGGCGATCGCTGGGGCTCGTCCCGGTTCCTTCGCTCATCCGTGGCGCGGCGCTTAGCAGGGGCCAGCAGGTCTGTCCGCGCGGCGTTACTGCGGCCGCCTGGCTTGGATGGGGCCGTGAGGGCACTTCGGTGTCTGTGGGACAATTATTCCGTAATTAAGCCCCCACGACAAATTACGGGAGCGCTTCTTACCCGGGTCGGCGCGGGGCTAGCTGAAATCCCCCTCCGCGGTGGTTCGGGCTAGCCAGAAGGACTGCGTTTGGGCCCCGCTCCCTATTGCTATGTCCCACTGGTGCAACAGCAACCTCCGCGTCCTCGTTACAGCAATAACATCTCCAGCTCATGTAGCTGTTTCCTAGATGACCAAGCGCCACAGGGAAAGACCTTGGTGGCTGCTTAGGTGTGACCAGCTGCAGCAGCGTGGTCCCAGAGAGCCGGCAGGGTCCTTGCACGCGAAATGCGGGTTCGGCTGGGCTCGAGCGAGGCGGGCGGCTCTGCGGATGCATGCGGAGCCGATGATGGGAGTTTTGGTCATACCTGGGACGGTGTCTGCTCCTGGTGCCCGTTCTTCAAAAGGGGTTTTGAAGCATTGCAGAAAGCTCGGAGAAGGGTTAAGGGAGTGGTTCAAAGCTTAGCGGACTTGTCCTGCTTTGCAAGAAATGTGCTGGAGAGACGGTGAGGAGGTGGCTCAAAGCAGGGGCGGTTCGTGCTGAGCGAGGCTGGTTTTCCTCTCCTGTTGGCGCAGCGTGTTACTGCGCTCCCTTCCCACAGCCCTCGGGATCCTCGTGGACTTCGAGGCGCTGCCCATTGGGACGTCCCAGGCTCAGCCACGTTGAGCTAGCTGCCCGGAGGTGCAAGGAGCAGCTCGGCCAAGGGGACCTTCCCTCCACGTCCACCACCCCTTGAATGGTGGGGGCGCAGCGCTGCACCGGTTTCCTAGCCGAGGACCTGCTCCTCGCCGTTAGCCCCCCGTCGTCATCACACCTTGGCCGTACGGTCCCTTCGCGGTGGCGCGTTATATAGGGACTCCGGTAAGGCACGAGCAGGTGTGTGTAGGCCAGTCCTGGCTGAAATGCAGACGGATTTCCAAACCATCAGCAAATTCCCAACGTCTGCATCCATCGGTTCGCTGTGGAATGCGTCATCGCTGGGGTGGTATTTGCCGTTCATTCCTTGCAAGTGAGTCCCCCTCGGAATTGCACATCCCCCTCCATGCTCCTTTTGGCTGGGCTTTTTCCTAGCTGTGCACGCCCTTGCTTTCTGGTTCATCATTGTATTTCTAAGAAGTTGTCCTTTCAGCTGAGGATCAGAAAAAAAGAGAGCAGTTTCCATCTGGGCCCATGAAGTCCTGTTTTCTTTATTACCGACCCATGAACCCACCAGCTGGCTGAGAAGAACCAGTTCAGCCGCTGCCGACGGAGCCTGTGTGCACGGCGGCGCGGAGCGGCGCCCCGAAGTGCGGGAACGGACCCCAGCCGTCCCGCGCCGCTCCGACCTCGCGCCGGCTCTGCGTCACCGCCGCTGCGATTTGCTTCCACAACAGGCAGCTCTGCACCTGCAGAAACCTCGGCTGCTTCGAGGCTCTTTTTATCATGTTTGGGGGGGAGGGGGAAGAAGAAAGCGCTCTCCCGAGGTTTGCCGTGTCGCTGGTCCTCGTCGCGGAGTGGCCGTGTCCGGCTGGCCGGCAACAACCTGCCCCGCGCTCTCGGTGCCAGCACCGGGACATGTTTTTCCTACTTTTCCTCCTCTTGGAAGAAGCTGCCACCTTTCTGCTGAAGGGGCCTGATTTAAGGCCAAAAAACCTAATTATCCCCAGTTCCCACGCTCAGTTAATTACGTAGGTTAAGTAACTTGCTGATAATACATCATGTATTTATCCTTTTCCCCTAAGCAAAATCCTTGCTGCCGGCGCAACGGAGGGGGCACAGCGAGGGCAGACCATCCGTCCGTCCGTCCATCAGTCTGTCCTTCCCGCGGAAGCGCGGAGCTCCTTGCTGTGAAATAGCCGCTTGGTTTGGCTCCACCTTCTGCTGGGCTTGCGGAGCTGCTCCTGCCGTTCGGAGAAATAGCTGGACAAATCCGTGGCAGAAAAGGAGCCCGGCGAGGGCTGGTCAACGCGCAGCTCCCAGCCCGGGCTCGGGGCCTTTGTGGGGCCCTTCCACGTTTCCGGAACACGCTGCCTCAGCAGCACCGACGATAACGAAGAACTGGCCGTGTTTTTGCGTTACAAGCCCCCCAAAGCGCGGCTCGTTTCGGCGACGGGCCGACCACCCCACTGCCGCAGACCCGCTCCCGGCTGGCTCGGCATTTCGGCCGGGTCAGCAGGGCCTGACCCCCTGCAGCCGAGCTCGGGGGCCGCCTCGCCGCAGTAACAACGCGGGCGGCGTAACGAGGAGGCTCCCGCGTTTGCTTTCCACGAGTATTTTTCGGCTCCGGTGCGGTTTCCCACGGGCCACCCTGTATAGCGTGTTACGGGGCGCTAGCGGCCACCTGCAGCCGGTGGCACCTCGGGGGAGACTCCCGGGGCCTCCCCTCGCTCCGGGGGCACCTTCCCACCTGGATCAAAATTAAAAAAAAAAAAAAAAATCTTTCCTTTTTGCACATTTTTTTCCCCCTCTGCATTAACAAAAATGCTTTTTTCCCCCCTCGAGTTGCTGTATTCGAGGATGGATTTTAGTCCAGGAGCTCCCATGAGGTGTTTGCATCAGGGGTCCTGTTTCAGGCAGGTGCCGAGGGGGGGGTTGCACCCCCTCCGGGGGGGGTCTCAGCAACCTGGACTGATTTTGGGGGGGGGCAGCTCCGAAAAGGCAAACGTGAGAAAAGCTTGGAAGCTGTGCAGCTCCCGGCCCTTTGCGTCAGCAGAAATGATCTGTCTCTCCGGGCCTTTAGCTCAGAGAGTGCAAACGTTTTCTAAATGCAATGGCAGGTGGAGGGCTGAGGTGAGCATTTTGGGGAGAAAATGTAACAGAACTGAGAATTAAGGGTGTCTTCAGGCCCCCTTGTCTGTCCTGGCCGAGGAGTGGCTCTCCATGGAGGGTTCCCGCAACGAGGGGCTCTGGCCCCTCTCGCCCCACGACACCCGCAGGAGAACCAAGCAGCTATTTTTCCCAGCGGGGGAAAAAAAAAAGAAAAAAAAAAAGCCCCAAAAAAGCCAGCTGGCCCATATTCATGGTGAGGCACATGTTCCTGTGAAAAATCACTACCTAAAACCTAACGTAATGGAAAAAATGTTGTAACAAAACTTAGACTTAAATCATGTTTAATGATTTAGTTTGGGGGGGGGGGGGGCATTTAAACAGTCCTGCCAAGTTAAGCTTTTTAATAGAATAGTAAACTTTTCTCTCTTAATTGCTTGTTTAAATCCAGCCTGGATGGACAGCAGCTGAAAATCCTGCCCAGGTGATGCCGGTTTGGTGCTTGGTGAGCTCATTAGTCCCCAGGGCAAAGGGATTCAGAGGCAGAAAGCCACCAGCAGAGCACGAATGGTGGAGTTAGACCCTGGAAGCGGATGGGGCTTAAACGCAGCTGAGGATGTAGGTGTAAGCGACGGCATGGGCAGCGCGGGAGCTTGAGCCCCAGCCTACGTCATGGTGGCGGTGGTGGCGGTGGGCTTTGGTGAAGAAGATGCAGCCACCTGCTGTGTGTCCCAGGCACGTGTGCTGGGACGCGTGTCCTGCTCGTGGTGTCTTGTTGCCCTGTGTTTGGGGACGCCGCGTGGAGTCGCGGCACCCTGTGCCCGCAAGTTTTTGCGAAGGCGAACGCGGGCGGCTTGTTCTCCTCGTCGCCGCGACCCTGGTCCGGGGAGGAAGCGGCGCCCGTGAATCCCTGCAGCTCGCTGGCCCCGGAGGGGCTCCCGGGGGCCCTGGCACTGGCCCCCGCGGGAAAACCGGCCGTTTCCCCACGGTTTGAGCACATTTCACGTCAGCATTTGCGTGCTGCTGCAAATGCTCAAGGTCAGGGGTCCAGGGCTGGTCAGCGGAAACGGAGAGGGCTGGAAAACAGGAGCAGAGGAAACCCAATACGGAAGCACAGCAGGGTTAGAGAGAGGAGGAATTTGAGCCCTCCTGATCTGGGCGATAAGAATTCGTCATTCTGCTTTTCATCTCTAAAAAGAAACAACTTTTTTTCCCTTATTTTTGCCTATATTTGGTGTAATCAGATCACTCACACCACTGAAGCTTATTTCCTGCTGTTGGGTACATTGAAGCTATTACTTGAATATTTATTTTTCCATGGTCCTCTCTGTTTCTAATTACTTTGTGCTGATGTTATGCGACTATGTAGAGTCTGTGCCTCCTTTAATACCTGCCAAATGCTGGCTCTATTATATGCATTAGTATCCCAACACGTTTTCAGATATTTCCTAGTCACCTTTTTATTTCTGAACTTAGTACCTTTAGATGCATGACAAGGTTGCTTTCTGATGGCACCATAGGCCAGAAGGGCAGGCAAACAGAAAGCATCTAGATGTGCAAGGGTGTTTAAAAGTAACATCTATTAGTGGTGACTGGTGAAATCCTGCATGTCTTTTTCCTTTTTAAATGGAAGTCAGTCAGAGTTTTGCCGCAGCAGAGACAAGAGATTGATGGTGCAGAAAAATCTCTGTCTGCTCATACATAAATAGTCTCTGTGGAGCTGGTAGCGCTACTCTGACAACAGCTGCTTAGTTCTCTCTCCTATAAATGATTGCTTTGCTTTTTTTTTATTTTATTTTTTTGCCATACATTGAAATTTTCCACGTGTGGGAGGTCTCTCATAAACCAATTTGGAAAACTGCAACAGAACCATTTTCTGAAAAATGAATGGGGGCGGGGGATGTAATTTCAGCTGTATTAAAATGCTTGCATTATTATAACACTTGCTCTCCTGTGCCCAAGGCCAGCCTGGGTCCGGAGGAGCCGGCAGCACCGTGCCCAGGCACTCGGGTGCTGGGTGCTTGCCTGGCTTCCCAGGGAAGCACACCTAAATACATGAAATCCCTGCCTAAATACGGACAACTCCAGGATTTGGATCAGTCTGTTTTCAAGCTGTTTGGGATCTTTCAATTTTCCCAACAAAGATGAATGCAATTGGCTGTTTTACAGAAAATTCTGGTTTGGGGGGGGGAGACACCTGGCTTGCCAGGACCTGCAGTGAGCTCCCCAGCTGGCGAGCCTGCCCGGCGCAGCCGTAGCTGCAGTGTTAAATGAGCTGGGCACTGCCAGAACGCAGAGCAGCACTAATCCCCCGCTTTAAAAAAAAGCTCAGTTTGGTTCTCATCAGTAAAACTTTAATTACCTATGTGGACAATAACATAGACTCTGTTTCCTGGCTTGCAAGCTATATTACACCTGGCCTGTTCAGCTGTGAAACATATAAAATTAGGAAAGAGTCACCATTTTTCTGAAGATTGACTGTTTTTTTCTGTCAATGTACTTTAGCTATTTTTTTTCCATGTGACTTTAGGAATTAACAATCATACTGTAAATGCACTGTAAATATTCCATTTAAATTAAAAAACGCTGTATTTCTATACTATATATACACACAAATATATATAGGAAAATGCACTTCCTATCCCAATCTTAAAACGTGTTCAGCTGCAGAATCCTTTTGCCCCATGAAACTTGATTTAGAGATGACCCAACCCTCCGTGTACTGTATTTTTAGCTGCTCTGTTACTACCTCAGTGTGGGTAAAATCCAAGATTCATGTAAAATGTCTTTGCCCAGTTATTGACTTATTTTTGCTCAAGTCCTTACCCTGCCACCTCGTGTGAGATAGAAACTTTGCCTGAGCTGATTTGGGGCATCCGTGTCTCTTTGGGCACCTGCCGGAATGACCACCGCGGGCCTTACCCAAAGCCGCAAGTGCCCGCACGTGCCAAACCACTCTCTTTACATGTGGGAAGTGTGCTAGAGCTGCTCTTGTTATAGAGTTACCAGAAACTTGGTGTCTGGTTTTGCAAAGTTTAACATATTTTCCAGCATCAGGGAAAGGAATTCCTTAATTCCACCATCTCTGCAATTAGGCAGAGAATACTGCAATTTACTCAAGCGCTTTGGCAATTTTCCGCAAAACCCAACTGTGCAGTAAGTGGCTTTGCTTGGAAAGCCAGGCTTTGTTTTCACATCTTTTGGCTAATGACAACCTGTATCTCGCATTATGTAACTACACGAGTAACTGCCAGCGTGCTTTAAAAGGAAGGAAAAATAACAAGGCAGCATGATCCTATTAGCTTTGATTTTTGTTTGTGGTTCTTACGTTTAATTGGAATGCTTTTGTTGTGTCAGCCTGGTTTAAAGGATGTGTTGTCACATAAATGTGCAACTCTGACAAGCAGGTGGGGATGCATTTTGAAATACAACTGTTCGTTAGTCACGGCGTTCTTGCTTAACTAAGTGCAGCAAAAAAAAACAGGCAAAAGTTTTCAAATATTTGCAGCTTTACAGTAAAAAGAACTTTACTTTCTTAATACAATATTATAATCACTGTAAAAAAGCACTAGTGATCATTTGGATTTCCAGTAAACAAAGAACATGGTTGCTCCCCCTCCCCCCCCCACCCCGACTGGGGGCACACTTTGGGTGTTTTGCACTATTTCCACTGAAGTATATAAAGCTCAACATACCAAAGTAAAGGAGTTATCCTTGGTATTGCAGCCAGTTACACACACTGCTCCCTTACTTGTGCTAGCTCTGAAACAGGAAAATGAATCGGCACGGTAGGGGTTGCACAAGAAGCTACTGTTCAAGCACAGCGTCCTCCCATCTCCCTTGGCCATACTTCACCAACAGCATAATTGAAAAATGACAAATGAGCCCCCAAGGCTTTTGGCAACATTTATCTCCCCTTCTGTACTCCTCGTTTATATTTAGGAAGCACAGGTGGGTTTCACACAACTGTTAAAGCACTGGTTTGTGCTTTGACAACTTTCTGAATAATTTGCCTTAAGGGGTTTGCCAGCAAAAACAATGCTGAAAAAATCAAAAATTCCTCAGGAAGTTAAACAATTCACTAGGCACACCTCAGCATAAACTAGCAGATTTGATCAAGCGGAAAGTTTAGTATCATAGTCTTCTTCATGCATCCATTTTCCAATATTGAACAAATACAGTAGCACTAATTCCACTGAGTTTTCATCGTAATTATTTGTGAATCCACTTCTGGGTTTGTGTGTTTAAAAACGTACTCTACATGGCCATTTCAAAAGAGGTGGCTGCCTTCTAACAGCCTTTGAGTAAATTCACTAGTGCACTGGAACTTGAGAGTAAATATTCTAATTACTCACACAAGAAATAATGTACTACCGGTTTGAGAGAGAATACTGTATGGAAATGGATATGCACGCAACAGTTACTACACTTGGAGGCTCACAAATACCAGTGTTTGGTACTAGAAAACCAGCTTAATCTCACTTGATATTACATAAATGAAAGAACTAGCTTCTAGGATTTGGAGTGCTTGCCTTTAAATGCAGAAAGAACCAGCCACTTGCTTAAAGAAAAAGTATTAGGATTAAAGAAATAACCCCAGCAGTTAAATATGAGAAGAACCATAAGATAAACTATGATTCAAGTGGAAATATCTATATGGATTTAATGGGGTTCACTTCACTGGCAATGTTAAAGCGCATCTTATTGCTTCCTTTAACTTTAAAAATGTTTTACCTAGATGCTGGCAATGAGGTTTGTCCCTACCTCCTTAAATGTGAGTTATACATAAATCTAGCTAACAAATCTGTATTTGTTATGCTCCAGTTTGGTCTGTGGTTATACATAACAATAGTACAACAAATTACTGGTTTAGATAAATCAACAGAAACAAGATCTTGCTCTTTCAAATACTTAAGTCTGTTTTTTAACCAAAATAATTAAAAGCAAGCACTTAATTTTATATAAATAGCTTCACACAAATTAACAAAAGTAGCTGGTACTTTTAGTCACAAAATGCTCTAGCAGAATTTGTATAAACACGATTAAACACTCTGATGCATCTGCCCTACATTTTTACTGGTCAAAAGGCTCAGTTCTCTTCTGCTGGACTTCCAGTGGTATCATGTTGAACAGCTTTGATTTCCAGTAATGGAAGCAAAACTGCAATTCAAATAATTCCCCAGGCTGCCTTCAATTATGATTTAAGAAAAACACTTGCAAACTAACCACGCTCTGTCAAACAGAGTACAAAATCTTTATTCACCAATAAGTTAAAGTGTTCTCATAAATAGATGTTCTAGTCTTTTGTACACTGTATTGCATATAAAGCTAAGCTTCATTTATTCCTCAGACTCTGATCCTTCTTCATCTTGACTGATTTGGAAGTAGCGTAGTTCGTATGTCTCCTTGTCAGAGGCAACCACACGAAGCCAGTCACGAAGATTGTTCTTCTTGAGATACTTCTTTGTGAGGTATTTTAGGTACCTTAAAAACAGTAATTACACATTAAAACTTTGCCGTAGTGTCATTTAACAATTCTTACTGTTGTCTGCCTTCCATCCAAGATATGGTTCTGGCAGCGCCACAAACAGCATAACTTTTAGATACTGAATTTTTCAAGGGGTCGCTCCATTTAACACACAAATTATATCCAGAAATCAAAAATTATGTATAACAGATAAATCTAATTTTTCATTCTTAGTGTATGAGAATAATGTATTATATGATACTATTTGACTATACAATACAATGCTAGTAACTCAAAAGCAAATAACTCTAACTCCATAGATATTAGTGTAGCTGTACCACCTAAATGAAGGGGGAAAAAGAACTATACCTCTGCTCTAAGCAGTGTATTGTTCTATTGCATACCCCAACACAGTAAGCAATTTTAGGCTTCATTTGACTTAAGGGATTCTTTTGTCATATACACACATTGCATACACATAATATTTTAACACATCCATTAAAGTAATAAAACAATCGCCTGTGATATGAATCCAGTTATGCTTTTTAAAAGCATATCTTAGCTCAATATACTTCTAACAACCTATATCAAGCATCTAGGTATTACTATGTCTGTATTAGAGGGAGCACTGATTTGCAATTTAAAGTGCTATTTTTAATAGCTAATATTGATAAAGTCTGGCTGCATCATGTTTGTAATTAACATTTACAGATATTAGTAAGACTAATACTTTCTCCGTAAAAGTGTGTCACGTTCAACATATCACTGTTCAAAATTCACTACCACAAACACAACAGAAGGAAACCTATGCTGACCTTTTAGAAAACTGCTTCTCAGATGTCACCGTGATCTTGTTCTTCAAACGTTCAATGTGAACAGTGTTCCCCAAGTTTCCAGTTTTTCCATTGACCTTAACCTTCTCCTTTAGGAACTGTTCCTGTTTCAACATTAGAGCACAAATACAACACTAGGGAATGGTACCCTAGGTGTGCACTAGGGAAGGGACCCTAGCCATACAGCAGGCATTAAAAATCATGTTTACTGTAACCTGATAGTATTTGTAATGACGTAAGCTATTACAACGTGCAATTAAAAAATATCCTTGTGTTAGCACGTGATTCAACTTAAAGTGGTTCTATTCATGGATAGGTACAGAAGAGCTTATCCATAAAGGAAATTTAAATCCATGAAGTTTTTAAAAAGTGACCAAAAAGCTAAAGAACACGTGCTGATGTTGCTAACTGAGAATGTAACGCGCAGCTGCAGTCCAGCTTTTGCAGGTGCTGCTGTGGGGATTCTGACACGCGCCGCAGGCACCAACGAAACCCGCACTTACGAAATTCCCGGAGTCAAAGATTCCATCTTCAACAGGATGGGTCAAGTCCAGGCAAAATTTCCAAGTTGACTTTTTAGATTTTCTGTCCTTTTGCTAAAAAAATAAAAAATAAAAATACAATAAAATAAAATACAATAAAACAAACGGCGGCTGCCAGGGGAATGCTCTCCCCGCCGTTCCTGCAGGCCCGGCCGGGCCTCCGCGGCGCGGCGCCAGCCCCCCCCCCCCGCGCAGCCCCCCCGGGTGCTCCCACCGCGGGGCCGGGGTGACCCCCCCTCCCCGGGCGCCAGGTCAACCCGCGCCCCTCTCCGCGCACACTCACCGGCGCCATGTCGCCCCCAGCACTCTCGCGGAAAGGAAGGCCTCGGCGGCAGGGCACGCTTTTATACCTGCGCGTGTGACGTCACGGCGCACGCCGCGCGGGGCGGGGCCTAGGCGCGCCTGCGCAGCGCGGGGCCGGGGCGGCGGCAGCGGCTCCTGGCGGCCGCGGCTCCTGGCGGCCGCCTCCTTCTCCCGGGGGAACGAGCACGACCCGCACTGCCGCATCAACGAGTCACCTCTTTTTTTTGTTTTTTCCTAAATTTTATTTCTTTTTGACAGGAATGTAAGCATTTTTTTCCTCATACAAATTCTATGACAAGCTTTTCTAGCTTTAAAGTGTTTTTCATCTGGAAAGTACATAGGTATTTGCTAACAGTAACAAAGGAAGAAAATACTTAGAGAATGGATCTAAAGTCTAACTATTTTTTTCCTTGTTGTAACTAGAGTCAAAGTTCACAAACTTTTTATAAAACCATTCATCAGCTTCACCTAAATGTAAAAGATTCTCTTGAGCCATCCAGGTAACCTTAAACATCACTCAACTCTCCACAACACTGAGATTTTTATTGTTTCTTAAGGGTGAAACAGGCATGTATACTTTCCAAATTATTGTTTTTAATGGTGTTAAAAACATACCTTTAAAATACATCAACATTCAAACCCTTCCAGTTGATAACCAACAGGCCTACTGCTGACTTTCAGACCATAGTTTACAGGCTTGGTTTTTTTTGCTATGATCAGTGAAGTCACTCTTCAGTACGGCTCCTCTTTCCCCCAATGTTTTCCAAGATACACTGAATAACGGTTATGTTCACAGTACAACAAAAGGCGATTGAGGACAGGGGGTACCTGTGATATAGTAACACACAGCAAACATTCAGATTAACTAGGCATTAAGTTCACAAATAGTTACTCTCAGATGCCAAATACTTTAGGGCTAGACTGCAGATGTTGGAGACTCGTGATGTTCTCAGTGCACTGTGCCAAACGGCCGAATGCTCCACCACGCACCCCGCACAACGCCTCCAAGAGCTATGCCTTCATTAAAACTCTCAGCGTGTAATTGAGATACGCAAAACATCCTCAATGAGTTTATTTTTCCTGAAGTTTACTTCTACTGTAACGAACTACATTCTAATTACTCAACCAAAAAAGAGTTGGGTTTATTGGCTTTTGAATTCTGTAAGACTGACCTGCAGTAACCATAAGTTTGAACTGTCAACAAATTGACTTCTTTAGATTATGTAAAATAACCTGTATTGTGAAACTACAGACTGTGCACCATTTTGGGTACATTATGGATTAGAAAAACCTGCAAGAGGCTTGAAAGCAGTTACATTAAAATAATGAAATTCAGCCAACTTTAAAAAAAAAAAAAAAGAAAAAAAAAACAGCCCTGAGAACACGGCTCAACTAGCAAGAGCCTAGTTGAAAAACCACCATTATAAGCAAAAATTAGAAGGATCTATTGAAATCTTGAAATATTATTTGCCAACATTTGAGGCAGGAAACACTGCAGTCTTCCCAATTCTGTAAAGCAGTAAAAGAAACTCACCAAATTGGAACCATAAAAAAAAAGAAAAAAGCATTATTAGGAGTGGAAATACTTTTCTTCACCTCCTAGTTTTCACAGCCTTTATATTAAGCAATTGCATCAGCTACTAGAAGTTTGTAGTTTTCAGTTTTGACACAGCTTAAAACATTAAGATAGTGCTACAAAACAAGTAGATGGATAAGGTTTGTTTTAATGTAAAGCTTTGAGAGTAGAATTTCCCCTAAACATTTGATAGGGATCTTAAAAATATGCACTTATATGGACTATTGATCACAAACAAAAGTTTGTTGCAAATGATTCTGAAAGCGAACCGAAACATCTTACTTTGGAAAAAATGGCTCAAATACTTGCTCTAGTTTAGAAGCAACTTCTTACTGAAACTTGGAGATTATGCTTAAGACTCATGCTAAACCACAGGTTTATGTATTACCTATGGGAAACTTCATGCATGATGAGCCAATGCTCTGCACTTCCACAGCATTTGAAGTGCTTCACAAAAGACAAGTATATAATTAGAACAAACCTATATTGAAATATTGAACCATCTAAATCTTGCAGAACTGAAGGTAGGAATAGAAGGACATCTTTAAGTCCCAAGAAGGGCTCTTCCAACAAGCTAGAGGTCATAAAACCTGTATCTTTAGATTGCTGTAGTACCTGAAAATACCAGGCAGACAGGGACCCTATTGTAGAAACTGGACAAAAAACAGTCCTTGTCCCAAAGGACTTAGACTAAGTAAATGCTTAGATTGTGGGCCAGTGGCATCAAATACCTGACTTCCAACACACATTCTAGAGGACAGACAGTCACCTAAAAGTGGATGAAAGCACTCTTGGAAGGATAAATCCAAGTCTTACCATTTTCAAGCATTTTAGAAGTATTTTTAATACAGTGATAGCATCTAGAACTTGCGTTAAGTTTGATATAGGAGCCTAAGACTCCTCATTGGACATCATTAACGCCATTATCAATGGTTTCAGTCATCTCTAAACAAAGCCTGTCTTTCAGATATCAGGATGATGGAGAGGCCAAAAGGAGCATAGTGCAGATTAGCTTAAACTACTAAGATTGCACTCCAAGACTATTCTGAATGCATTTCAATCTCTTGCATCTACAGCTTTTTTAAAAGCAGTTTTCTCATTTTGGTGAAGATGCTATTTAGAGTTCACCTACAATGCTTACTGGGCTAGGCAAGAGCATGTGGCAGTATCCTACATCTGCCAGGTTTCACAGGTAACTGTGCTTTATTACTGGAGTATATTTATTGCCGTCTTCACCTTCATTGTACTCCTCTCCCTGTCTCAAGAAGGCTATGGAAAATGCATGTTTTTGCCACCTATATTAGACCTCCAAGATTTGCTAAACCCTAACACAGTAGGTACAAGGGCACATCAGGAGAATTGCCATGAGCCCTTCGGGAATTAGAGAGTACATACTATTAAGCTCAAAACATTAAGTAGTTAACAGCAGCATGAAGTCTGACTCTCACTGCCAACAGAGTATGAATTGTGCATGCCGTCCAGTGCAGCCTGCCAAGTGTTTACAAGTTGTCCTCAATTAGCCAATAGCTACTGAAGCTTAAGGCAAGTTTATGAAACAATTCAATTTATGAACTGCGAAGAGAGGTTTGAGCCATGGGCTAAGAAGTTCCTCCCTTATTAAGAGACACTAACTATTAGAATTCAAGTGGAACACCATAAACAGGAGTAGGCTAGTTATCCTTCTGTAACTAGTTCTGTAAAGCTTTGTTTGCCTGTTAAGCTGCTAACAAGTTAGAGGCATGCATGTGTGTTTTAATGACTTGAAGAACTCCTATGGATAGGAGCTAGCTTTCTAAACTATGTAGCATTTACTTCTATAATTAAGCCATGGTTGTTCAGTATTGTCTGTCAAGTCTGTATTTTGAAAATACTACAGTTTTGTTTTACCTTTCAAAAAGAATCACATGCATTTAGTTTAGGCTCAATGCTACAATTTGTCCCACTTTTTGAAAAACACGTGGTCCTTGTGCTACAAAAATATGGTCTGAACCTGAAGATTAAAACCTAAAGCTGGAAGCACTGCAACAGATTCCCATGAAGTTTGTCACCCTTTTATAGTTTAAGATAAATACGATAGAGGAAAGCAATTGAACTGCATTTTTCTGTTTTTATTTTTCAAGTCTGACAAAGGCCTCGAGTGAAAGTCTATAGCTTTAACATCCATCTCACCTTTGTGTCCCCTTAACCTATCTTTATCATATCTACCCAATATTCCAAATGCCTGCCTAAACCAAAGGTAGGCTTTGACACCATTTTAACATTACAACAAGCCAACAAATTGGCAAAGAAGAGTACAGAGGTAATACAGTTAAGTTGCACATGGCCATGGGGGCTTTGTCAAGCCAGCTGGCATTTTTGATCACTTGAGTTTCTTGGTCTAAAACTTGTGATTGGCACCTACAGTTCTGCAAGAGTCCCAATCCACAAAATACTTAAGCTTAAAAAAAAAAAAATGCTACTTTTATTGTCAGTTCTATGTAAATATGTCAAGAAAAATACTATTTGTGCTCTAGGTCACTTTATAATCCTAGATACCTACTAGCTTATCTAAAAGCCCCTGAATACTGTATTTTGTCTGTTCATACAGACAAACACTGTTTTGCTCAAGCAAATAAAAATATATCCACTAGTAACACCTGACTGGTTTCTCAGATCCATAGCTGAAACCCACAGGAATGTTAAAATAGTTACAATTAAGGAATTAAAATCTCAGTGATTTTGAAAACTGCCAGTTAGCCTGCAACACTAATCCAGAATCCAGCACTGCTTTTTAACAATTCAAAAAAGAAATGAGGTTGCTTGTGAAGGCCAGAGCTTTGGTGACAATCAGAACCAAATTTAAAGATCTGTGATTTGTCCAGACCTGAGCAGTTGCCCGAGCCTGGCGATCCTCTTTATTTGCAAGGCTTTATGGCTACAGCACATTCTTCATTCATTGCACTTATGACAGATATCTGGAAGAAAAGACAGACAGGTGAGCTCCAACACATGCCAGAGGAAGCACTCACAGAAGTTACAGACATTCGATTTTATTTTCTGTCCCATCTCTCATTTGAGAGGAAGGGAAGGCTGAAGCCGGTGATTCAGTCGTTTCATGACTTTAATATTTGCCCTTCCCACTGGTTTGCTCTTCTGCTGCCTTCTCTTTGCCATATTGCCTTAGCTGGTAGCTTGAGGTTCACATAACAGCGGAAAGCAAACAAGCTCCAACAGAGCCATATCAGCAACTGGTACAGTCTACTATAGACTACAGTCTACACACCTACTTGCGGACAAGTTTGCTAACATAGCAAATTAGACTTATGTAAGTTTATAGTCAAATCAACAAATGTTTTAATCAAGAATCAGCCCTAAAGCTTTTGACAATTACTACAGTTTTTCCTTCCAAACAAGCTAGATCTTTACACTGCAAGATCTCAGCACACGAAGACTTCTTTTCATCTTTAAGCTGCTTCTGTGGCTGAAGTCACATGGCAAAGCTCTACACTTGGTCCTGATTAAGCCCAGAAGCTCCAGTCCACATTGTACAGATCTACACTGTATGTATAGCACCGTTAAAATTTATCTAGACATTTGAGACACACCCATATGGCCTCACTGTCAGCTGAGCCAGACTTAGGTGCTATATTGAGTGCTCCGATAGAGCAGACCTGCATCTCAAAGGACCAGTTCCCATACTTCTAACTCTCTCTTCATAAAGAGATATAAATGGTAAATATCAGAATAAAAGAGTTCTTGGTAGAATCAGGTGGAATTAACTGTAGCTCTTCTCATCTGCTTTCTACACTTACCTGCACATCTTCACTGGCATTGAATTTTCCTTCTATTTCTTTGCCAAGATCACCTTCTGGCAACTTTAGATCCTCACGAACTTCACCGCTTTCTGTCAGCAGGGAGAGATACCCATCCTGAATACCAATCAGCTATAAAGAGAAGTTCATTTTTAGGAAGCTTAACATTAGTAGTCATTAGTAGGCAGTAGCTGAAGATAAGCAGAAGACACAGTGAACTCAGTTACATTAATTTTTTAGTACTGTATGTGTAACAGTTAAGAATTTAAATTTAAGCCAATTTTATAGAACAGTTTTAGAGTACCGAGAGTTACAGGCAACTATGGCAAAAGCCAATCTGCTATTCAAGAATCACTGAATCCCGTTAATTACTTCAGATCAATTGCAGTCAGCTTCTGCACCAGGAGCAGGAAGCACTTTTAAGTTAGAGTTGGCATCAGATGCAGTTTAAGACTGTGTTATTGATTCACATACCCTAGGTAAAGGGTGAATTTAAATGACAATATATGCTTAGGTTCAAATTTACTTGAAGAGAGATCTTGGCTATCCTTTAGCTAATAGTAAGGTAGAGGCAACAGACATTGCCAGATTCTAAAGAACTCCAGCATCTCAAAGAAAAGGGAGTGATCTTACAAGATGAGCTAGAAGAAATACTGCTCTGAACATGACCTCTTATGCCATTCACCTGTCATTTCTAAAGGCTACTACTATAACATGAAGTTTGTAATATGTAAGCAGGAGCTCCCTATCAGTGAACTCTAGCTGATTTAACAATTCAGTAAATGCTACTGGTTCAACAGTGCCATGTCTAGATGGGCAAGTTCACTGAACCATCAATTCCCCATTTCTGACAATAGCACTTTATTAGTTGACAAGCAGTTTCAGGATGAGGATAGTTTACTTGTGGTATTAGGAATTTAAAGCTTCTTAATATGTGGAAGGTCACAGTGACTATTAACTCACTTGATAATCATTCCTCTTGATATTTGGAACATCCATGTTATGAGTTGATGGGCAAATATCTTCATATTTTTTACCAGTGAAGATATCAATACCAACCAAGTGGACCTACAAGAAAAAAAAAAAATCAGTTATCGTTGGTCCTAGAAGAGCAAGATACCACTGCTGTCAGTATTGTTAGTTCTATGTAGTTATATTAGAGATCACACGCAGCCTACAAGATTCTGCCTAGACCCTTTGCTTGTGGTATGAAAACAGTTTAAGCCTTAAGAGAAGGCCTCTCAGAAACACGCTCGCACAGCATACTATAGAAACACTATATGAGAATGAAGATCAGCCTAAGTTCTTCCACAGCCAGTTTTACTAGAAAAAAACCTAAAGCTCAGCATAAGTATGTGGCTACTAAAAGAACATTTACCTCAAGTTCTAGCTTTTCTAGGAAATAGAACAGCATCAGTGACAATGTGAAGGTTAAAGAGAAAAGAAGCTGCACAGAGATTAAAGCAACTCCCACCTCCCTTTATGCTAGCAGCAGCTGTCCATTACGGCTAGCACTTGGGTTACCAGTTTATAGCCTGCTCTTACTGTGTCCCTTAATTCTCACAACTGTTTCAGTATTTAAGAAATCTGAGTCAGACATTCCATTAAAAAAAAGCACCCAACACTGCACTGAGGGTAGAAGAAAGGAAGAAATTTTTCCATACAAATAATTTATGCATACAGGATTGGTACACCCTATGCCTGACAAATCCAAAATACTGGTTTACATTCATCATACAGGGTGGTGGAAACTTCAGAACCTGCTTAGTCCATACTTGTAACAGATCTCTCTGCTCTTAAACTCTAATACACCCACCCTAAAGTCTTGCTGAGTGAATTAAGGGGAAAGTCCAGACTTGATCCAAGCTCTGGACAGCTGCATAAACCAACTGCTTAGGCAGGAGGACTGCAGCCGCAGACAGCAGACTAAGAACATCCCTGCTGGGACGCAGGAGGGGGAAGGCAGTCTACACTTGGTACTGAGAAAACGAAAGGAGAAGGGAAGCAAGCAAAATAGGGCCAGACGAGGCCCACAGAGATATGATTGTCTACTGAGCTCCTTTTGATTATGTAACAAAACAGGGGCGTTTCTGGTAAGCGTTGAAGTCTAGTACAACAGTGGAAGTCTGCTAGCACGAGCGGACTCAGATGGGGAGACAGAGCACAACCCCAACCACACCCTGGCAATTTCATCAGCCCCCTCCTTCCAGAACTTACTCTAGCCCCCCTATAAAGCCAGGTTTGGCCACCATCAGTATTTACACTTTTAAGCAAGGGGGAAAAACAAAGCAAAACGGTCCCTGTTCCTGTCTCCTTTATATTACTGGAAACCCTTGCGCTAGTCCTAGCCCGAGGAGACGGTGCTGTGAGAAAAGCGAAGGCAGGACGCAGGACAGGCTGCCAGGCGAAGCGCCACCCTCCTCGCCGGCCGGCAGCCGCGGCGGCCCGGCTCGCAGGGGCGGCAGAGGCAGGAGCGCGGCGCAGGCGGCGCGGGGCGCACCTTGGCGTGGCCGTGCTTGCCCGTCTTGGAGGTGGACATCTCGACGATCTTGCAGGGGCGCCCCTTGAGCACCACGAAGCCGTTCTTCCGCAGCGCCGAGCACTGCATGGGGTAGGTGAAGGAGGCGCCGGCGTCGCCCGTGGTGAAGTCCAGCTCGTCGGCCATGGCCGCGGCGGGGGCTGCGCGCAAGGGGGAAAGAGAGAGAGAGAGAGAGAGAGAGCGTCGGACCGCGCAGCCGGGCGGGCAGGGCCGGGCCGGGGGGGCAGCGCCATGGCGGCGGCGCCGCCCGCCCCGCGCCCCGCCACGTGCCGCCCCCCCCCCGGCCGCCGCGCGGCCTCCCTCCCCCGCCCCGCGCGGCCCCTCAGCGCCGCGGCCCAACGGTCCGCGCGCGCCGCCACCGCGACCGTTGGGCCGCCGCGCGCCGCGGCCGCTCCTTACCTGGCGAGAGCGGGGAGGGGGCCGGGGGCGGGGGCGGGGGCCGGGGCGGCAGAAGGAGGGGGGAGGGGGGGAGCGGCCCTGCGCACACGCGCCCGACCACTGCGGCGGCGGCGGCCGGCGAGAAGGGGCGGCGGGGAGCGCGCGCACGGCGCCCCGCCCCCCGCTTCCGCCCGGCGCCCGCGCTCATTGGGCGCGCCCCGAGGGGGGGCGGGGCCCGCCTCCTCCTCTTCCCCCTCCCACCCCCTCCCCCCCGCCCCAGCCTCGCCGCCCCGCGCGGGCTGATCACGTGGTGCGCGGCGCGCTCCCACACGTGCTCGGCGCGAGGCGGCCGGCTGGCTGGGGGCGCTTCCCGCGCTCGCCCGGCCCCTCCCCGCCCGCCTCTACGGAGAGCGGCTGGGCTCAGACTCCCCGCCCACCAATCACGGGGCGCTGCCCGCCATTACTACCGAGGCAAACCCTTCCCCGCTCCCCCCCTCGCCACCGCCTGCCTCAGGCGCGCGGAGCAGGCCGCGCCGTGGCCGCTAGGCGGCGCCGTGGCGCTCGCCCAGCGCGGGCGCGCTCGCGCGTCCCCCGCCGAGGTGGCCCGGCGCCGGCGCTCGCCGCCTCCCTGGCGGCCCTGACCCGCCCCGCCATCTCCCCTGCTGGCCCCCAGCTTCCCTCGCCGCCTCCACGGGGCCGCCGCGCGCCCAAGATGGCGCCGAGCCCCGGCAGCCACCCCGAAACCGTCGGCATTAGCCCGCCGATTTTTTATAATAATGATGATGATAATGAGTGTTCCGTACATGGCTTTGGCATTTCATTGCGCATCTAAGCTGAGGGATCCTCAGGCTCGTTTTTCTCCGCTATTTCTTCCACACTGAACACCCGTATGCATGCAGAGGCGGTGTACACGCACGCACGCACACACAGCTGCTTTCAAGAGTATTTGCAATGGCAGCAAAAAGCAGGTGTCTGGCTGTGCGGTCCCTTACATTTTTTGCAAGGCCGGCGTGTGCTCCCCGGAGTGCGGGGCCCCGGGCAACGGCCCGTAGGTGTACGTGCCCGTTTTCGGCCTCTCTGTTACAGCCAGCGCCTTGGCTCTTGTGGCAGCACGTTTCTGCTGGAGGGCAGTCGGATAGCTTTTTAAAAGACAAAACTTGATTTTAAATGAATCGGAGAACAAAAGGATGTTTCCGCAGTCTGGTGTGATGAGACTGGTTTCCTGAAATGTGTTTAACTGTCAATGCAAAAGTCATTTTTCAGCCTAACATTTCTCCTTTGCTGTCAGAAAATAATCAGGAACGAGCATTTTGCAAGGGCCAGGTGATCAGTCAGTCAGAAGGACATGAAACTGTCTAGAAGCAATGATAAAAGCTTGTTTTAATTCATTAAGACTCAGATATCTCTGCGTTAGGTGTCCTACCCATGGTCAACAACATTTCTGGCAAGGCCCCCGCTGGCCTCGGACATCAATCCTGCTCCGCTGTCTGAGGGCGAGACGTTCCTGAATGCAGGGATGAGTTTTACCTGCTCTGTTCCAATGGGACTGCAAAAGGAGTCAGTTTTAACTTCGTTTTTTTAAATGGTTCAGTGGCGGCTCTTACAGTATCTTTTATTTCATTCAGATTTGTGTGTGATATGTTTTCACATGGTCCAGCCCATGATTGCCTGGATCCCACTCAAAATTTTTACAGTGTGTACCCAGTGGGGTAGGTTTGACTTTCGTTTACGCTGAGCCTCCTTTATAATGCTCCAGCATGTCAAGACGGAGACTGTTTTCTGCCAGAAGCTTTGTGGTAGATGCTGTCTCATACACATTACCCTGAGGAACTGCCCATTTGTCTCCTTCTGTCCCTGTTGATAAGTGGTGTCTGGGTCATTTTGTTAAGTGTTTTTACATGTGCGCTGTGTGTTTGTTTACCTGCAAGTGTATGACTGGCTGAACGTGCTCTAGGGCATTTTATCTTGTGATAAAATGCTTTGAGAGAGAGTTACCAACTGTTCTGACCCCAAACTGGAGCAGACTAATGAGCACTAATGATATTTTCTTTTCTCGAGTGTCAGATTATAGATTTGGTTGATTTTCGCAATTAGCAGATTCCTTTTGCATGACTTGAGAGTTCTGTACAAAATCAAATCTTTTTGCTGAGGTGGGACTGTAGATAAATTTTTTTGAGACACATAAAACAAATATTCCAAGGCAGCCTTTATCAGAGATTCAATAAAAAAATTGTTAATCAGCTTCATCAGTTCATAGCTTGCAGGCATCATTCCTTTGTATGAATCAACATTTATTTTCTAAAATGTGTTTCATAATAGTGCTAATGTGATTATGCCACATTTCTACAGAACAATAGCAATTCGATTTCAAAGCATATTTGTAAATATCATGGCCTTTTCCATTTGAATATATTTCCTTTCCTTCTGTTCATGTGTGCTTTGAATGTTATGCAGCTGGCTCACACACATTTTCTTTCTTTTTAGGAGACTCAGTATATTACCAAACTTCGGCTCTCCTCTGTAAGTTCTTTATATAAATTGGATCGCAGAAACGATCAGGGGTTAGAAAGCAACTTTTGGAAGGTTTAAAGCGAGTTGTAGCTGTAACACCAGTATGTTCTGGAGAAATATCTGATGCCCTAAAATGCCTTGTGAAAGCCTAGCCTTGGCAGTATGAATCCGAGCCAGCTTGAAGGTAAACACATACCCTTGCTTCCAGCAAACTGGCTGGTGATGTTGACACCAACGTGAGCCTGGGTGTAGCCTAGATGATATCGCCTCCGGTCTCTGGGTACTTGGCTGGTGCTTCGCTTGCTGCCGGCCGTACTGCACTGGGATGACTCTTCCCGGAGAACGTCAAGGAGGGCAGCAGCGTCTTGGGACATCTGGAGACGGTGGCCTAGGAGCCCCGAGGACAGCAGGAGGGAGCGGGAGGAAAGCCGTTCAGGCTGGCTGGGAGAGGGACAGTCACAGAGCATCAACGAACAAGTCACCCATCCTCGCCCCCCTCAACGCTAGGTAAGCAGCTCAGTGAAGTAAAGAGAAGGTGCATTCAGCAAGACTTAGGTCACGAGATTAGAAATAACTCATCATGAGCAAAGCAATGTAAACACAACCCTATTCTGACTTTAGCAAGGAGCTGTTTTAATCGCTGACCTCTCTTACCTGAGATCTCGCAGGTGTGTCCTGATTGTTGGGGCCGAGGGTTCACCGTAAAACTCTGGTTTCTGGATTGAGTTGGGACCTATAAGAGGCAGGGGATGGATGATCTGCACCTGCACAGGATGATGCTGTGCTTGGCAGACCCTCCGAGGTCCCCCACACAACCTCTCTGCGTAGTGTTACTGGACTAAGGAGCCTGTGCTGTGACCTTGCCACAGGCACCCCGCTCTGCTCCAGGAACTGCTTTAATCCTGCCATTCACCTCCTGCTTCCCACGAAGACAGTGATGCAGTGCCAGTGACTCATCTCGCATTTGCATTGGCTTCGGGAGCTGGATTCCCAGAATCCTGGATAGTTCCTACAGTTATCCGTGGCTGCATGCCCTGGGATGCTGAAAACCAGCTGCAGTGCTGCCTCTACCTGCTGCACGGTCGCCTGTACCTCTTCTGTGGTCTGCACAGTGGCCCAGCCGGACACATGTGATCCAGATCAGGATCTGCGCTCCCAGAGCAGCATTGGAGTTAAGGAAAGTGGTGTGACTGTGCCAAGGAGATTGAGCTGCTTGAAAACACCTCATGCTTACGTGTGCTGTGGACCCAGGACGATGTCCTGCCTCGTAATTCCTCAGCTCCCATTGACTTCAGTAAGGACATTCAGCCTCAGAAAATGCCCCGCACCTCAAAGAGTTGGCCCCCAAATACATAACTTGATATATATGAGCGAGTATATATACTTGAGTATAACTTGGTTCAGCTTCATCCTCGTCAGCTCTCTGCCTTAGGAGATGGAGTTTACCTCTCCTCAAGGAAATGATGAAAAACAAGTTGAAGTGAGGCAGAAAAATCTGTGATAAATTAGTATGGAAACCGTTAATGGAGCCAAATGTCCCGAGTTTATTGGATTAAGGAAGTCAAACTAATTTTAAAATTATGCTTAGAGAGCGGGAAAGTGGACATTGTTAGCTGTTTGTCTAACACAGCGGAAAAGTCCTAATGGCAATCATCTCAGCACATTAGGAAAACACCGCCAAAGCTCTTGCTGACAAGATGCTTTCTCGGGGATTATTAATTGTATTGCATTATTAGCTAACCACACTATGGCAACATATTTTGCATGTTAACTAAAGTGCAATGACCATTTAGCTAATAAGTACGACTTGGTCTTTTGAATTTTCTTAATGATTAGCAAATTAGTAGAACTATAACACTGAGAGATAAAAATAATGATTGAACAAGGTGTATCTCAAGAACAGGTTTTAACTGGAGCTTGCATGTAGCCAGGGCAGATAAAGCGTAGCAGTCCTAATTGCCGGCCTGTTGTGACAAGAGGAAAGTAAACACGCTTGCAGATTTAACCAGCTCCTGTGACCCTTTCCTGCAGCGATCGCCATACAAGGTAAAAGCGCACTTGCGATAGTCTCGCCCGGCCTATGAGATAATCCTTACGCAGCAGCCCTGGCACGGACGGAAGAGCCAAAGCGTTGAGCAGCGACGAGCCCCGCACAGCCTTTCCCGTGCTGCAGCCTGCACCGCTGCAAGCGTTAGCAAAACTGATTTGAAAACCCCCCAGGAGGAGCAGAGCCTCATCCCCAGGGGGATTTACAGACAGATGAAACGATAATAGTAAAGTGCACAAAGGAGCGCTGTCCGATTGTGGCCGAAGAAAGCCGGAGAGGATCTCCTCCGGGAGGTCCCGCTCGGCCCGGACAGAGAAGACTTGCTTCCCTCTGCCGCCGCGGCTGCTGAGGAGTCCGAGAAGCAAGACCCGAAACTCAGCACCGCCCGGTCGCGGGGGGCATCGCGTTAGCCTGCAGGATTCACAGGGTGCTGGCAGCAGACCAGAGAAAAGCAGATGGGGTGCAAAAAAAAAAAAAAAAAAAAGGCACAAAATTTATTGGTATCTGATGTCTGTTACCTCTGAGGCTCCTATTTCGAACTACATGGTCTTAACTATAGCTCAGCCAAAAGCTTCCCAGAGGTGTGGGGGAAATTAAGGAGAGAAAGCCTGATTGAGCATACGCATGGCTTTCGGCTGATAACTGCTTTTAAAGAACCATTTTACTGCCTCTGAACCCCTGGGTAGATGTTACATGAACTTCAGGAATATATCTATCGGTACGTGGTTTTTGTTAAACTAATGTATTTGCTACATTACAATAATTGAATCCAGCTTTTTATTATCGTTCATTTAGTAATACATAGGAAAACCCAGACTGGCTGGCTGAGAGTGTTACTAAATGAATGACCCCTCACTGCTGAGCTATTAATTCTGAATCTAGCCCATCTTGGCAGTGTCATTGACTGACACCCCTCAGGCTTTAGGATGAAGCTCAGCGGAAATTTAGTGAAGAGTTTTTGGACATCCTTTCTCATGTTAAACAATCTGCATCAAAGTGTGAAGGAGAATCCACTTAGAATGGGGATTGGTGGGGGGTTCTTGAAATTAGGGCTGGTTAAACACTTTCGCTTAAACTGTTTCTACAGAAAAAAGTTATTCTGATGAAACTAGTTTTCTTCTTTAATCCTCTTGATCTTTCTTTAAAATATTCAGTTAACTTGCATGTGTGTCACGGAGAGGCACTGACTTGCTCCCTCGTCCTCCAGCAATGGGGCGATGGTAATCTCTTCTTCCTCCTCCTCCTCCTCCTCCTCCTCTTCCTCCTGCTCCCTGTCCAGCTGCTTCTCCCCTCTCCAGCAGCACAGCTCTCCCGCTGACCTGTGCCTCATATTGCACGCACGGGCCGTTTCGGAGCCTTCGCTCATCTTTTTTCTGCCGTGGTTCAGGACTGCCCCTGTGAGTCCAGAGGCCTGCTCTGCTCCAAGGCATGTGGGAAGCTTGATTTTTCCTTCCTTCTTTGCCATGTGTCCATGTAGGACAGATTTCTCCCCGAATGCTCCTCCTGCCTCTCAGTCCCAGCAAGGCACCAGGGCCAACACCCTGGAGAAGTCCGTGGGCAGGCTGGCGCTGTAGAGCCGTTGGCTCTGAGGAAGATGGACCTGGGAGCACGGGCTCAAGGGGAAGGTGAGGACCTGCCATGTGCAAGCCAGCACCTCGCTGCCAGGGCATGGGAGGAAACCGCGCAGGAGGAGCACAGGGATGTGGGCCTGGCACCAGGTCAGCATGGTTTTAAGCTTAAAGCATTAAACTGTACCAACATCTATGCATGCATGTGTGTGTTCAGAGAATGTGTTGCCCCAGGCAGAAGGGTTTTACAGGTGGATGGTGGGGACGGCTGGGGTTAGAAGTAGGTACATCTCCAGGGAGGGCTCATCCCGGCTCAGGGAGCCAGCTCCGACCGGCTCCAGGGCTATTTGGCCCCGGAACTGCTGACTCCCAGCCCTGCGGTCTCACCTCTGGACCGTGCATTTCAAAAGGATTTAGCTGAGAGCCTGCATAGCAGATGCCACCTATGGAGCAAACATATCCTGCCATGGAGATACCTCCCATCTGGAGTTGGGCATATGTCTGAGATGTATAGGGGGAAAAAACAGCAGCACAAGCCAAGACATGACATAGATGTTGTTCATTGTCACTTTCATGTAACAGACAGAGGTGACATTGCTGAAAGCAAGAACCCATCCCTCTCGTTTTTCCTTTTTTACATTCAGAAAGTCCATTATAATATTTAACTACCTGCAATAGACACCACGGAGAGCTTCTGAGCTTGCCATCTCAGCTAGTCACTTCCCAGGAAACCTGTGTGCTGTAAACAGACTCGGGCAGTTTGACCCAGAGCCTGTGTCCCAGCTCTGCTGCTCTCTTCTGTACACTGCAGCCTACGGTCCTGGTTTTTACACACTCTACATGTACAGTTTCAGCCCCAAGTTCTCTATTGACCCTATTCTTCTCTAGTACAATCCGGCAGTCGCTTCAGGAAAGCCTTTGGTGCAGTCTCATTACTTCAGTGCACACAATGGGGCCAAATGCATCCTCCTTGGCCCATCTATTCTGATGCTTTTCATTATGTTTGATCCTCTGTTACCCTATTGTTACTGCTTCACCTAGTCGTTGTGAGCTCCCAGGGACTGAGCAGTGCTAGTGTTCATTACTAAATAAATAATGGGTTTCTGTCCTGAGAAAGTTGCTAGAAAGTATCCTGGTATCACAACAAAGAACATGCAATCTTAAAGCTCAAGCAAATAGCAGGCTCTTACAATTGTTCCATCATATCACCCAAAAAGGAAGAAAAATCCTTGCAGTTTGATTTTCTCACATGCAGGTATCTCATAAAGAAGCAAAAAGAGCACAAATAAAGATACAGAAACAAACCAACCTCCTCCTTGCATGCTATCTTTGCTGAAGCACACCCCAGCCAGCAAAACTGTCAGTGGTGCAAAGCGGGATTCAAATCAGTAGAGCGTCTTGCAGTTAATGGTGCTGTACCAATTTACCCTTTGGGTTATTATGAATTGTTATGGTACAGGGGAGTCCCATGGGCCTAAGCATTGTACAAAAGGGGAGAGAGAGACCCTGCTTGAAAGAGCTTTCAGCCTGAATAGGGAAGGCAGACAAAGAGGGTGAGGAAGGAGGAGCAGCGAAGGGAGATGACCTAGCAATGGTCACACCTTGTGTTGGATGGCAGCAGGACTCGGGTGTCCTCATCTGTGGGTCAGGAGTGCACAGGCATGCCTGTGACTTGTGCTGGAGCAGAGATAAGGGAGAGAGGATAAGGGAGAGAGCTTTTCTGAGAGGAAAGAGCAGTTAAATAGTTTGGCTAATACAAAAAAAAAACCAACAGTGCACTTCAACACAGCCAGAGTTTCTAAGATTCTCCTCAAACATGTTGGGACTTAAGAAATTCTTATGAGATTGGGCACCCCTTCCATGATGCTTAGACAGCAAAGTAAGTGAGGTGCATCCCAACCAATTCAAATGGGATCTACCTTCTTCCTCTGTACAGGTAAGAGTAAGGAGGACTTTGCTCTGTCTATCGTGCTTAGCACCTAACGGGATCAGTGCTTTGTGCTGATAACACCACTACAGTAACACTTGGTTTCCAAGGCTTCAGATCACTCAGCAGAAGGAAGCAGCAGACCCGAGAAGAAAAGGTGAAAACGTAAGAATACAGAATCACCCAATCCCTCTTCCTTCGTTCCGTCTGATTTACGACCATGTTAAATTTATATGCTCGACCAGCTAATAAGTTCATTATCCTACTGGGCTGTTTCAGTGGGGCATGAAGATGTACATGTAACATTCCTTCCGTTCTTTCCTGTGGCTCTTTCTGGAGCCCAGGTATATGGAGTATTTTAGAGTAAAATACCAGGTTAGCTCCTGCAGCTCTAAGGCGCAAACGTTACCAGCCACAGCAGCCAGAAGGCATCAGACTGGTTTATCTTCCTGGTTTGTCAGCTGCAAGGTTTTTGTGAAATGATACTTTTGCCTAAGGTTCTTTCCGTTGTGTTTAAAGGAAGTCCATGCTTAATCCCTTCTTTCTGTGCACGTTGTGATTTCTAGGCCTCCTCGCTGCCTCTCAGGTCTTCCAGCTCAGTCATGGCTTTGGCACCTTTGGTGGCTGAGCGCTTCTTGCGGCGGAACACAGCTGAGATCTCTTCAAATGACTTTCCTTTTGTTTCTGGTACTTTAAAATACGCAAACAGAAAGAAGGCTAAAAGCAGAGCTGCAAAGATCGCAAACACATATGGTCCACACAGATCCTGCAATGGGAAAAGTGAGAACAGAGGAACCACCATGAGCACTGCAGGGTTTACTTATCGTTTGTACCACAGATGGTTAAGATTTTCAGAGGGATTTGGATATCTGGGAGGTACATGCACATCCTGCTAGGTTGCTTTGGAAGCCTCACCCAGCACTGGGATCACACGAGTCATTTATTTGTAAGGTTTTAGAAGGATTTCTTACCGCAATGTACTGGAAACACATTCCAACGATGAAGTTGCAGGTCCAGTTGCAGAAGCCAGCGATTGCAATGGCGGCAGGGCGAGGGCCTTGGCTGAACAGTTCGGCTACGATAAACCAGGGGATGGGCCCAGGCCCGACTTCAAAGAAAATGACAAAGAGAAAGATTGCGACCATGCTAACATAGCTCATCCAGGCAAACTGGCTCTGCAAAAGAGTGAATTCAGTGTTACAGTCCCAACACGACTCTCATTAATTAGCACTAATTACTTTAATTACGGTTCTCTTTTAGAAATTTTTTCCTACACAGACAAGCAGGGAAAAGGACTGGACATGCATAAATAAAGCTCCTAGCGGATGAACAGCAGCAGGTTAGATACTGCTGTTTGCTGTGCTGGGGTAGTCTATGGGAGCACCATTAATATGAATTGTATTACCCTGGGTCCCACCAGCAATAACCAGAGCTTGCCTGGGGCCATAGCCACAACTGAGGTGCAACCGCTGGCTCTGTGCAACCTCTCTGGATGGGCTCCACGAGCAGACACCTGGGTAGCACATACTCAGGTGGCTTTTGAGTGCTCTGCTGACCAGTCTGGGCATCTGGCCCATGTGAATCTGTGTCATCTGGCTGGTGATTTCGCAGTTAAGCTAAGCTGATCAAACTCTGCAGGGGTGGTTTTGCCTGGCTGTGCCCCTAGAACCAGCTGAGCACAGTGCCACTGTTGCTGCTGGCAGAAGGAGGTGGCAGTTTGCAGCTACATCAGCGCAGTTGCATCTTCAAACCCTCTCCTTACCTGCAGAGCAGCCAGAGAGGCTAAATGATGTTGTCATTAATAAACAGGGTTGAGGATGCCACCCACTGCTTTATTTTCCATCATGACAGGAACTTGTGCCAGTGTTTGGAACTGACTTTAGTAGGGGCTGGCTCCATTCTCTACCTGTTCTCATGCACTGCCCTGTGTCCTTCACACCCTTACCTCTCTCTTGGGGGCTTGAAGGAACAATTTGTACCTTTTTCTAAGGTAAGATACCAGTCTAGCATCTATGCACCAAACCAGAGAGACACAAGTTGAGGGTTTAGGGCACACAGTGTTTGCATGTGGAGGTACACCCATAGTTTACTTAGCAGGTGTGAGATCACCCTGTGGGAATAGCACAGAGCTATGTGTAAGAGAGAATTGAGTTTGTCCGAGGGCTCAGGGAGGAGGCACACATTTTTTCTAGCAGTGGTTAAATGAGCACTGGGGTATCATGGGGCTGGAGAGAGCAACCCCCTCAGGCACTGCTGTAACCCAAGATGACTCCACCGATGGGCATTTTGAACTGTCCTTTCTAAGGACAAATGTTTTCCAAACTTCCTTGAGATGAACATGCAAAACAATCAGTTTAAGGGGTAGTTTGTCTTCTCTTGTTTACAAACCATGGAGAAAAAAATGGAGAGAAACGCTTACCAGGAGTACAAGTCCAACTGTCATGGCCGCAGCGCTTGCCAACATACCCATCAAACCAGACAGGAATAGGGAGCGTCTCCCTGCCTTCTCCACAAGAAAGACCTATAGAAACACAGGCAGCAAATCAGTCTTTGGCATCCTTGCTTTCAGGAAGTTCGTTCAGGGCTATTAGCAATGAACAGCCTACCACTACTAGCAGTGGACAACTACCACTACCAGGCAGCATTGCTGCTGTCCTAGCTCACATGGTAGAAATTTATGTGCCGGTTTCCAAAAGTCACAGCTGAAACTCTGCATATGCCTATTGGGGAGGCATATTAAACAGCTGCCCTGCCAAGGGCAAGGCAAAACCATGTATACACAGAGCTCATGCATTTCCAAACTCTAAGGACTTCCCACTGTTCTTTTTTTGAGGAAGAATAAAGTCACAGGGTTTGCACTAGTTTGGAAATAGCCTTCAAAATATAGCATGATGGAAGTCACATCACATGCCTTTGCACAATGCCTGTACTAGGCAGGGAAAGCTTTGTAGCTACAGCCTGGTCCAGGCAGCTGGAAACAGGATTTTTTCCTCCTATGGCTTCCAGACTTTTTTTCCTTCCTTGGTAGCACAAGACTTAATTTGCTCCTTCTTGGCATCTTTTGGGGGACACCAGTCATCTCACCCAACTTTAGACATCTAAGTCTGAACCAATCACTTCACCCAATGGAGAGCTGTAGCTAACTCCAGAGGGCAATGCACCTAGCCTGCTGTAAGATACCATGCATTAGCCTCCGAAGCTGCCTGCTCCTTGCCTTCCCCTCTGAAGGACACCTGTGGCCATAAATTCAGTCTTCCTTTCCTGAAATTATGGCAGATGATTTCTGCTTCTAGGAGACTGTCTTTTTTTCTGGAGGCAGTTCATCCTGCTAACTCATTAAGTTGCAGACAGCAAGCTTTCGCAATCCCTTCTCCCCTTGCCAAGGGCCTCCCGACTGTCAGTGGTTCTGCAGACATGCCTTTTGATCAGGGTCTGTCATTTATTGACAAATTGTAGATAATTTTTAAGTGCCAAAAGAAGCAAAGAGCAAACGTCCCCAGCCTGCAAGTACAGCACACTCGTGGCTGATACTGAATTGCAGGAGAACAGACAAGCTAGGGGCAGATCTCTTCCAGCCAGGCAGCCACACAGCCTAGGTCCCTCATTTCACAATAAACACATACCATCTTCTTTATAGGGGCTGGGTGTACTTTCTCTAAAGCAGTTACACCCAGAGAACTCCTATCTCATCGGCATTTTATGGCAGACTAAGACCTCTTAGAGCTGTGTATTTCTACCTTGCATCTAGTCCTGCTTCATGGTGGGTAAAAGGCCTTTGCTCCCTAAGGCTCTCTGGAGATATGAGGGAAGTGGTTTGGCTTGGTATTTCCTGCTCTTCTGATAATAATGGCCACTTTAAAAAATAATTGCCTGCTGTTTGGAATTGTGTTAATACTCTCTGGAGAGTGACAAATGATGAGAAAGGCTGTGAAAACTGAAAGCATCCTTTTACTGCTACAGAGCTATGCCTAGATATGATGAGGACGGGTGCTACATTAATTTTATTAGTGTGGACTAGCCTCTAGATATTACTCAGGTAGGTGCTATGTAAAAACAGAAGAAAATTTGGAAGACAATAGGTAAAAAGAGAGGTTGTGGGCAGCTGACTTTCCCCGCCACAACCCAAAGCACCTACCTGTTCCCAGATGAAAATAGGATCAGCAGAACTTCAGTCTCAAAGGTATCTTTTATTTTGCTGGAAATGCCAAGCTACCTGAGCTTCGCTGAACATGGTAATGCATTTTTAATTCATGGAGTATTTAGCAGCGCTGTTTGATAGCAATGAATTGTATTTCAAGGCTTGATTTTCAAATGGGACATGGCTAAAGAAAGATTTTTCCTGAGAGTAAGGTGTGCAAGGTCAACCCTGCAAAACTGCAAATCCCAGTCCCAGGTCCAGCATAAAATCTTGTTTTAAAATAAAATTATATTTTACTTGCTTTTGTAATCTAGGCCAGAAATATTTACTTACAGAGATAACAGTGAAGACTGTGTTCACGACTCCAACGCCAATGGTTGCGTAAACTGGTTGATCAACTCCAGCTCTCTCAAAAATGTTTGTAGAGTAGTAAAAGATCTATCAAAATACATTAGGATAAAGGATTAGATAACAAGGCTGGTAGAACTTTTTGTCCTCTTGAGGGAAGAGTTGCATTTGCTTGGCTGAGATTTGAAGTAATTTAATTATGATTAGTTTTTCAACTTTTTAATGATTTGTTATAATAATTAAAGTTGAAACTTTCAAAGGAGCCTAAGGGAGTTTAAAATCCCACTGAAATTCCCCTCCTGAACTATGGCATTTGCACATTTAAAAATGTTTTCTTCCATGTAGTTCTGTGTTTAATCTTGAAAGCCAGTCACCAGCAGAGTGTGTTGGAGACAAATATGTTAATACGTCTGAGTTTTAAATTAATTTTATAATATTCTTGCTGCATTGGAATGACTCAAATTTCTCTTTTCCCTCAAAGAATAAGGTGCTATATTGTGGAAGTTAAGGATGGGATTAAATGGCTCCATGACCCAGTGGTTGGTGTGTGAGGCTGGGCACTGTGTCGGGCTGGGGAATCCAGGCTCCGTGAGGCCACATAGTCCCGAATCAGGTCTCCACAAGGTTGGTCATCTCTGCATGGTGTTCTACTTTGCAATGTAGAAATGCTCTTAATCTTTTGCAAGTTAGTGGGATAGAGGCTTCTAGGGCCAACCTTTGTAAAGCTGCCACCAGACCTTCAAAAATGTAAGTCACTTTTGGAAAGTAGGCTGTGCCCCCATGCGTAAAATGGTAATTTCTGGTATCTCAGGAGGTGCTGCAAAGGCTGGAATAGAATAGCTCTTCTGGACTCTCCATGGGTGAGCGCATAGCCATTAAAGAGAGCAAACTGCTGATAAATTCAGGTATAATAAGGGCCATAGAAGTAGTCAGCATGGACCCGTTGTGCTAGTGGATTTACGCAGAACTCTGTCACACCGTCTCAACCCTGCTATCTGCCCACAGCTGTTCTCAACGATGGGGAATTCCTTAAATGCTGATGGTGGTGACCTAGAAGCTACTGAAGTCACAGCAAAGGTTCATATCCAGCCCCCGTGCTTGGACCGAGCCAGAATTGCCTTTTTGTGCTTGGTGTGGGTTTCTTTAAAGGGAAATGTTGGGAGACTTACTGCATTGATTCCTGAGAACTGCTGGGATATCTGAACCATCAGCGCCACTATGACTGCCTGCCTGTATTTTGAAGAGGTGAAAAGCTGCCTTATGGAGACTTTCTTTTCACTGGCAGCTTCTTGTTTTTCCTTTTCCATCTCAGCAATCTCTTTCATCAGGTCACAGTTTCCTCGAAGCCTTTTCAGACCTCAAGAAAAAGAAGATCACTGTTTTATTTTCAAAGGGAAAAATGCGAGCTAGGAATACAGTAACAAGAGCAGTCTCTCTAGCCAAAGCTCAAGGTAAGCCATTTGAATGGACAATGGTGGGTACTTCCCAAACTCCAGCTCTGAGGACTCCTGCGGCACATCAACTGCTCGCTAATGGCCCAGGGAAGCCCCTAAATGTGTCTGCTTGGCAAGGTGCAGCTGTATGTTAGTGTGCTCTGAGACACCAGGTTCAAGCCTCATCTTTCAGTAATGTTTATTAGTCTCATGCAAACATATCTTAACAGTGCCTGGTCCAGAGCTAATTTATACTTCGGCAGCTCAGAGCACAGGCGTGCAGCTACCTGCCCCTAAGCATGTGGACATCCCCTGTTTTAATCAGTGCTGGCTTTTCATCTCACTTTTCAGCTGGTTCCTACCATTGACTGCTCTTATCGCTTGTAGAGACAGCTGGAACCAGCTAAGAGGTGCCATGCTGGGAGATGTATAAGCTATTGCGGTAACCACTCTGGATTTCCAGTGTAATTGTGAATAACACTGAGGAGAGAGAAGAGCTGTCCCCTGAAAGGTGTCTGTTTTATACCTGATTGAAAACCTTTCCAACTGAACAGAGATTTTGAGGGGTGGCGAGAGGGAGGAAGGAGAATTGATTTGCCAGAATCAAAGCATATCCCAGAAACATGCCCTTGTCACCCAGACAATGAAGTGGAAAAGAAGTCAAAAATTATGAAACAGAACAAAACCTTCTGGCAGATCTTCAAGCAGGATTTTTTCCTCCACTAAAGTTTCATTTTGCAGAACATTTCAGATTTCTCTATTTTGTTCTTACTCAGAACAAGCTCTTTTTGAAAGGGGTAATTTCCCCCCAAACTGCAGTTTTGGTTTTATCGGAAAACTCTGTTCCATCCATTTGATGGAAAGGAGTAACAAAATAAGGCTCACAACATAAGCAGTAACATATAAGCACTCGTGCATTAGTCAGTGAATATATGTGGGTGTCCAAAATCCCTCCAGTGAGTGTGCTTGCTGTGGGATGGAACAACTATACCCACTTACAAGTGTATGCACTCAGCCAGACTTTTCCCTTTTCCTGTTTAATTCTGGAGGCTAATAGTGTAAAAACAACTACAGACAAAACCAGAAATTGTGTCTTACTTTTTTTAGCTTCCTCCACTTTTCCCAGTTTGATGTAAAGGTATCTGGGGCTCTCAGGACACAGCAAGAGCAGGAAGAACTGCAGGAGAGCAGCCGCACCAGACAGAGCAAGGAGCAGGGGCCACATCTCATCGTTGCCCAGCAGAAAGTCTAGTCCAAGAACCTGGAATAATTGAGTCATGTTTGAATGGAGCTGATATATTTTACACTTTAGAACAAGAAACTGATTGACTACTGTGGCATTTCTAAGTGACAACGCGGAAGAGAACTAGAAGCAACTAGTTCTTCTCAGTCCCAACAATTTGATTTCTTTAGTTATGATACACGTTTACAATGAGGAAATGAGCAGATGGCATAAAATGTCATGAACAAGGCATAGACAGGCCTAGCTGTGCTGTGGGACAAGCCTCTGAAACACCTCTGCCCATTTGGAGTAACTCAGTACTGCACTCCAGCAAAGCCACACATAACCTGTGCAGCTGGCGGCAGGAGTTCATCTTTGGAGTTTGATGCTGGCTGGAGACCTGTGTCTGGCCAGCCGGAGAGCGGCTGTTTGGTTAATGCTGCTTTGCTAGTCTACGTTCATGTTGTCCCATCTACACTGCTATGTGACTTTGCAGATACCAGTCACTGGTGAAAGTCTAATTGTAAGGCTCCACAATAAATGGTAAAATAGAGCCAGAATTAGGCCTCTGTGTAAATAGCTTGGCAAATATAGACAAGCAGATGAAATATTTTCTCCTCAGGCCTTGTTCTTCTGGATTTTTAGGGCTATGGATTTGTACAATGTTGTTTTCTTTCTGTAATTGTTCTTAGGAGAACAAACAGGAGAAAAAATGTCATAGAATGCACTTTGAGGAAAACCCTCCTGTATTCACGAATCTGTGTGTCTTTGGTGTTGACACCTGCATATATATAAGGATATAATTTAGCCCTCTTGAGTTCTCCTTATCAAGCTCTCCTCTCTGCTTCCTCCATGCTTGCTTCTCGCAGAATCAGAATTAGCTAATGCAAATCTCCGGTGTGCCTGCATATCTGTCCTAAGGAGCTCCACAAGGTCTGGAGCTCAAATTGAAATTCATGCTGCAGTGGATGCCTGATGCACCAACACAGAGTGAACTCTGGGGCTGCAACATGGCATCTGGAGTTGACTTTCAGCAAATATGCTAACTCCAGCTTTGCTTTGTGTGTGTGTTTATAGTATTGAAATAGGTGTTCCAAAGAGGTTGAGTACTTTAAAATTGAAATGAGCTTTCTAAACAAAACATTGGCAAACTTTTTCTTTCAACTATTTGCAAATCTTTTTTTGTATTTTCACAGCTAATGAAGGAGGCAGAACCTACCTTACAATCTTTTTTCCCATGTTTTTTCCAGAAAAGAACAGTAAGCAATATTCTTTGGCTAAGTCAAATACGATGAATTTTGTGGTTATTATAAGTTTTCTGGATGTGTTGGTTCCAGGTACGTTTATACGCCAGCCTGCCATGTACCTGAGACTCCTGCCGCAGTGGACAATGCTGATGGGGACATTCCTACTTTTCTGATAAAGCCATTTTTGAGTACCTGAATATGAAGGACCTCATGTTCAGGATCCAGTCTGGCTCTGATGAGACGCACACAAAAACTTTGCAGGGAAGGAGAGAAATTGTTTGCAGAAGTATTTTTGATTTCTTGAGAGGAAGTGTTCTTTGGTAAGGACACTTCTGAATCAAGGTAGGAGTTCAATCCCATCAAAGCAAATTGCTTCAAACTCTCCTTCAGTTTTGGGGTGAAATTATAAGAGATTTCTCAAGGGTTTCCTCAGATTGTCACTGGGGTCTGCCTAATCACTTAAATACCCTCTCTGGTCCTGTGCATATTCCCCCTTACCTGGCTGATAAGAATACCCGTGACGATAGCAAGCTGGTGCAGCGTTCCCAGCGCTCCTCGGAGGGCCGTGGGAGAGACCTCGCTGACGTACATGGGCACCAGTCCGGAGGACAGTCCTGCACAGAGCATACACGGGCGTCACGTCTTCTAGCTGGCAGCCTGGCAATCAACAGAAACAGCTTCCCAAGCTGGAAAGGAGGATGGAGCCTGTGTGCTGTTTCCTGTGTCCTGCCGAACCCCTAGGTGCCCTTTTCCCTGGCCAGGAGTGGGAAATGCCTGGCACTTTGCAAAAAGTGCTCAAATATGCTCTGATTCAGAACCACAGTTCAGTAGATCTTTACTTTTGAACATGTACGTAGCACAGAGCAGAAATGATCTACTAAGAGAGCTTATTTCAGACCAAAGAGCTTTCAAAATCTTGTCTTGAACCTTCGAAAGGGAGTATTATATCTGCCCACCAGTGGCAATGCTAATGACTTCTTCTTCTAAGGTAATTCTAAAGTAAGTCCACCTTATCAACCTCCCGTCTTCTCTTTCCCCTGTCCACAATACTACCATAGCTAGTACTGTTATCTAGGGAACATTTTAAACAGCATGAATAACAACATACTGTTATAGTAACGACAGCAACCAAGAGCAAACCTTAAAGGTGCTGCTCACCAAGGCACGGCTAGTTTCTAGTATAAGTAAAATAAACTGACTTCATGACAGAGCCAACCTAAATACTTCTGAAAAAGATTTTGAAGTGAGGAGGGCAGGCGTGAATGGGAAGAGGGAAATTCCCACATGTGAAACCCCTTGTTAAATAAAAAAAAGATTAAAAAATAGGAGAAACTCCTGAACTGCAGCCCCGGTTTGGCACAGCACAGCCCTTCTCCCGGTGGCTCCTGGGACAAGCCCGTTCCTGACCCACTGGGGTCCCCAATGGGGCACAAGTCCCTGTCCCCCAGACGGGAGCTGGTGAGCTGGGGGCCGTAGCGTGTCCCCCACTGTGTCTCTGCGGGTGTTCATGTCATGCGGGTGCTCAGCCCTGCCGCCGGCACGCTGCGGCAGCCTACTCTGACTTACCGCAGTACAGGCCCACAATGGCTCTCCCGGCGATGATGAGGATGTGAGAGGGTCCAAATTTTGCCAGCCCCATGAGGAGGTTCCCGGCGATGGAAAGGACATTCACAACCAGCATAGCTTTGACCCTGCAATTCAGCAACAGCAGAGCTACATTGGGATTGTCAATCTGGCCTGGAAACCATGTGGACGCCAGCTGGGGCTGAGCGCTGCCAGGAAAGGCCGGATGCCCGGGGATGGGGGTGACCCTGCTCAACACCGGCGTGTCTGATGCACGGCGATGCCATGTGCCTCGCAAGGTGCACGCCGCATTTCTCAGCGGCGCTGGGGGCAAAAAGCAGGATCGGAGCAGAAGGGCTAGTGCGGATCGGCGCACGAGGCAGCCAAGCTGCATCGCGAGAGGAAAAACCCTAGCCCCTTGCTTTGCCATTTAGTTCTGACCCCTCTCTTATTGAAAATTTTGCCAGTATTCACACGATCTGTTGTCAGTCGAACCCAACTGCAAGCACACTTCACGTCAGCCTGCGTGTCCCCAGCCGGAGTAACGCACCGTCCCGCGCGCATTGTGACAGAAAATCAGAGCAAATGTCAAGTGAGTTAATCAGCGCTACAGGGGAAAGAATAATGATCATGTGCGTGGAAAGATATATGAAAGGGGCGCAATCAGAGCTGCTAAAAGCATATTATACACCCTGTGCAAATGCTATTCAACTATCCTCCTCTTCCCTTTGTCACAAAAAAAATAGAACAAAATTAAAAAGTTAATAAAGGCTTCTCATCAATTTCTTGTCTGCAGTGCTAAAAGTTACAATAAAAAGTCTGATTTATAATTTAGGATTTTAATAAGCCAGACTCTTGTAATGTTTGGAATGATATTTTGGAGGTTTGATTTTTTTTTTTCATTAAATTGGGAAAAATAGTACAAAAGGCATTTCTACAGGGAGAAAACAGTTCTAGGGGGGAAAATCAAACAAAAAGGCTTAGACTGTAATAATTTGAAATTAATAGAAGGGGATTTATGTGCTGTCACTCGCATGCCTGGCGAGAGATTGGGGAGGAGGTGGAGGGCTGATGCAGACTTACAGCTGCAGGCTCTCAGCTCCCAGGAAGTTATGAAAACCAGAATTGATGAGTTTAGCGTCTCCGAGCGGGAGCGGGTGCCGCGGCCGGCTCTCACCTCCCCAGCCGGTCGCCGATCCAGCCCACGGTGAAGGAAGAGATCATGCCGCCGACGGCAAACACGGACACCGAGAGGGACCAGTACATGGTGAGGACGGGGTGGGGGCCGGTGTCCGTCGCCGTCACCTCGGGCTCTGCCGCGCTCCCCGAGCCCTCCCACGCTGCCAGGCTGGGGCCAGCCGTGCCGCCATCGGCCCCGGAGGCGTTGAGGACAAGGCTCTCCGCGGGGGCCACCCCCAGCACCCGCCCGTAGTGGGCCTCTATCACCTGCAGAGGAGAAACACCGTCAGCCTGGTGGCCTCCCCCCCGTCCCGGCCCCGTTTTGGGGGGTTTTGCAGCCCCAACGCAGGCGCTGAGCCCCTCTGGGCACTGGCATTGCTTTTGCATTAAAAAACGACACTGAGAAATTCAGATGGCAGAGGAGGGATGCAGATAGCTTTCTCACTGCCCTAACTTATCATGGAGGTTTTATACCGTGGGAGATAACTCCTCGGAGAGAGACAGTGCCCTCCTGGATGCTTCTCCGAGTTAAAACCCAGACCCCCTTGGGCTGCCCGAGACGCTCACCCCTCGGCGATGTGCCGTTTTGCAGGGCCGACCCGCTGCGCTTACCTTCTGGGGAGCGTTGATGACGCCCAGGCTGTAGCCGTACTGGAAGAAGCCCAGCACGGCGGTGAAGACGGAGAGCAGCAGCGTTCCCGTGAGGTGCTGCAAGAGAGAGCAGAGACCAGCCTCACCGCGCTGTCCCGCGGGCGCCCCGTGTCCAGCCCTGCTGCCCCCGCGCAAACCCCAGGCGCTTCCGCGGTGGGGACGCCGTGCCACCCCGTCCCTGCCCCGGGGGAGCCCCCGCGGGACCCCGCTCCCTGGGCGGCGGTGGAGGAGGCACCCAGAGCCCCGCTGCCGCAACGCCGCTGCCCCGAAACCCTGGGTGCCGGGCGCGCAGCGCGGCTGGGCGCGGAAGAGGTACGTCCCGGGAGGGCTTGGGGAGACGGGGTCGCCTCCTTCGTTTCGCGGGGAGCCGGAGGCGCGCGGGGGATGCTCAGGGCAGGACCAGCCCCCAGAGCAGAGCCACGTCGCCCTGCACGAAGCAGTCTGCACTCTGCTCCTCGCGGGCGCTCTCTGAGCAGTCGCCCTCATCCGCCTCTTAAAAGCGCTTTCGCTGCGCACTCATTCACATCTACGCTCTAATAAGTAAACGTAAGTAGCCCTAGGAATGTGCACTGCTCCGTGCCCAGCCTTTCTGCAGGTGGCAATCCTACGGAGGCAGAACAACTGGTTAAAAATGACCAAGGGAGTGCATTTCAGCAGTGCTCTCTCATGAACTATTTCCTTCCATCATAGCTAAAATTATCTTATAAGCTGTCAGAACGCCTTAAAACAAAAAGCAATCCCCCAACCCCTCTCCCCCAGCACTCAGTACATAGATCTCAAAGACCAGTTAATGAAGGGGGAGATTTTTTCTTGTTGCTTTTGGTCTTCACAAGCAACAAATGCCAGTGCTCTGTGCTGATTTCCCTCAGAAATAGTAGTATAAAAATACCATTGAGCCTTGGTTACCTTCTCCGCTTGCATTTTATTTTTCTTGTCCATCCTCTGGGTCTTCTGCAGTCCTCCTGGGAGCAGTTACTGTCCTGGACTGAGGAGGGCTTTCCCAGAGGGTGGTTAGAGCTCAGGCACAGAAGGAGGGACAACGGGAATGGGACGGAGGGAGCATGATTGGCAAAACTGACTTGTGCTCCGGAAGATGGGACTGTATCTGAAGTTAATGAAAAACCCAAGCCTTCCCAACATTTCTATGGGTTGTTTGGACGCTGCTCAGCTCTGAGAAGTCACTACCAGTCCTTGTATTTAGGGGACAAACGAAGCAAAGGGAGACTCGCACAGTCGTAGAATGAACCTGTGAAATTTGAATGATCCAGCTAAAAGGCTGCTTTTTGCCTGTTCCTCAAACAGTCTGCAACACTGAGAACCACTGCTATGTTTCATGCCAGGGACTTGGGAATGTGTTAACAGCCTATTTCTAGAAGATGTTCCTCAACACCTTTCTTGGCTTCTATGTTGGATTTGTTTGCTAAATTACAAACCTTCTCACTGATTTTTAGCAGGAAAAGCCCTTCCAGCATATGTAGCAAAGGAGTTAGAAAACAAATGTTGTACTTAAATATTGCTTAGCACCTGCTTTAAAATATATTTTTGTGTGTATACAACATATACCCAAACATAAACAAATACAGATGTATACAGGTCTCTGTCTATATATATATATATATATACACACACACACACACACACACACACACACACACACACATACCCTTCAACAAGTAGATGTAATGCTGATACACACACATTTGTATGCATCCTGAGCATTTAAAGAAGGGGAACGCTCTATGTGTATACAGAGACATAACACAGTAAACTTACCCAGAATGTTACAATAACATACATTTTCACTAAAAGACCTACACCGGTTTGAATGCTTAGCATTTTCAGCACCACCAGCTGATCTCTGTGTTCTCAAATATTGTTAACCTTTGGCTTGACTTAGTAGTCATGCACTTTGCACGTTGGTGCAAATCTGGTCTCAGCTGGTCTGTGCAGCTTGTCCTTGCTGGACTTGCTTAGTCTCGGGCTTCGTAATCCCTGACATCATCAGCAGACAGCAACCACCTCACTGGGGCAGATCACAGCATCCATAGCAGAGATACCAAAGTCTGAATCAGTCAAGAAGCTGATTAATTCCATTATCTTCCAGATAAACTCCGATGGGTCAGGTCAGGGTTTTCACGCCAGTAGCTGAGTTATTGCTAGTCATTGGATGTTGCTCTCAATCAGTCAGACTTCACATGGGCATAAAATGCACCTTCTAAAGAGGAAGAGGAGGGGGAAAAAAAAAACGATGAGAGAAAAAAAACCACTAATCTTTGCACTGGCTTCAGAGTAAAACTTTAACTTGAGGCGAAAAGTTCATTGCATTAATCCGTCAATTGATTCCAGCCCCAGCACCTGCATTCCCCTCGAAAGCCCACATATCTGGAAAGGGTGGGGGGCACTGAGACTGAGCTTTTTGAAGTTTTCCTCATATTTGTCCTTCCGGCTGACATCTTTGACCATTTCCATTGTATGCATTTGCTCTCTGTGTTTGCGGATACCGAGGCATTTACAAGCGCCTTCTCTTTGCATTGCAGTTAGATGCTGTGAAATACCTCCATACAGGTGGGTTGGCGGGATAAGGGATTAACGGGCTCCTCAAGTTTGGCTTGGAAAACAACTGAGGGGCCTAAAGCAGTATCCCAAATTGAAACCTTGAACACTGTGAAATTCCCAGTCAGGACCAAATCCCCCTCCCACACCTCCAGGTGAGGGTAATAAGCTCCCAACTCTTCCCCCAACTCTTCCCAGCCCGTCAGACGCAGTCTGTGGCTCACGAGGGGTCTGGGATAAAGGAAAGCAACAGGACTCCCAGCGGGGTGCAGGTTACGCTGCTGGAGAAAGCCCATCTAGACACCAGAGATGGAGAACAGAGTGGCACTTCCATTGCTTTTAGCCTGCCCCAAATGCTTTTTCATCAAGAAAACCGCTGTGTGCATTTATGAGAGAGAAACTCTGACACCTGCCACTTCAGCTCCTCCGTCTGGATGGGCTCCAGCCCTCCCTGCTCAGCGGCCGCCGCTGGGTGCCCTCGCCAGCTCAGCTGCGTGATGCTGAAACGGGCGCACGTCAGAGCCCCTGGGCGTCACACGCACATGCGTCGGGGAAGAAAGTTGTCCTGTAGTGCAAGTGCTAGCCTCACGCGGCGGGCAGGACCCGGACGCTAATGCTCCAGTCTCGCTGCAGCTCTGATCTGTCGCCAGCACAAACCCCGTGGTTTCTGGGCTCTGTGCTGGCCTCCAAGTCCAGGACCATGCCTCCCCCCTTCCCCAGCCCCTCCTGCTCTTCCTCCTGTGTTAGGTGTCGTGAGCCGGTTTCGTGGTGCTTCCTTTCCTTCCTTATTCAGCCCCATCCCTTGGCCGAGGCGCTTGGGATGGCCAAGGCCAGAGCAGGGAAAGCTCGCTGGCTGCTCTGCTGGAAATCCAGAGGGTGCGCGCGGCCCCTGGGTGGAGGGCCACGATGGAGAGGGGGCCTGGCACCAGCCTCCTTAACGAAGGAAACACTTCCAGCCGCCCGGCTTTAACGTGAAAGCCCATTGCATTGCCAGCCATCACCTCCTGTGGCAGCTCCGACTGCTTTTGCTTCGGCTCTGGCTTGGAAAGCTTACTTTCGAGCCGTGGAGTACACTGGGTACCTGGAGCAGAAAGCTCATGGAAGGCAAAGCATTTCTTAATCATCTCTGGCCAAGTCCCCAGCTTGCACTGGGATCACAGCTACAAGAGGCCCCCTGCTATATGATACACCTGTCTAAAGCCTTGGTCCCACAAACCAGTGATGCAGTGTTTAAGCACGTATTTAACTCTCATTAATGCTAACGGAGTCAAGCCTGTGTTTTTTTCTGAACAGTGGGGGCTGGATTAGGCACTGTGTCTCCTTCCGCTGGTTAGCAGAGCTCAGCTCAAAGCTTGTCAGTAGACCCACTGGATTGGAAAGACCGACTTGCAGATCTCTGCTTCCCACTGGAAACACCTTGTGGAGGATATGTCAGAGTATCACATATTGGCTGTTAGATGGAAAAATCAAAGAGCAGCACACTGCAGCCTCCTACATGCTAGAACAGCATGCTAGACTCCACCAGTATAAATGATTAGCCAGTCTAATCTCTTGTACTTTTACTGGCCTGTTGCTGTGCCTAGACCTTAAAGTGCATTTATCAACACACTATAGTGCAGTTCAGGAGCAATATTATCCCCATTTTGCAGTTGGTGAGCCAAAGCATGCAGCAGTTAAATGATTTGACAAAGGCCACACAGATCACAGAGGTGAAAGGGAAGGTGGAGGCTGAACCCGGGGCCAAGAGCATCATCACTGCGGGGCCAGCCCTGCAGTGCTTATTGCTGGGACCCAGGCTTCGCCAGCTTGCCTACGGCTCATTTATGCTTTTTCTTGTACGTTGTCAGATGGTCTTTGAATATGACTAAGGATGACAAGAGCATGCATAACTGATGCAGCCCAAACCCCACCTCAGGCATCAGCAGAAAGATGCCGCCTCTTTGCAGGTGCAATAACCCCACAAACCATAACCAGGCTGATTCCAGTTGCAGATGCTCAGCATTTTATCCTGTTGCTAGTGATGCTAGAAAAAATGTCATACACCAAATTACAGGAGGCCTCAGAATAATAATAATAGTTAAAAAAATGTATGTTTGAAGGTTCTGAAAACCTTCAGGTGGCTCTGACACTGCGTCACGCAGCTGGAGATCGTCCCTCATATGCAAGGGGGGGGTCTTTCCATGAAAATGGAGTGGCTCCGAGAGATATGTTCTCACAGTTTTTCAGGGAAATGTTTAAAGCATGGAAGGGTCTGGAGTCAATGGCATGCTGTCAGCTGTCCGAGGTGTAATGCAGGCAGAATTTAATTCTTGCTTACTTTCACTATTTTGCTATCTATCATCTACTCTGTTCGGCTGTTGTTTAGGCTGACCACTGGACTGAGCTGCACCCACAGGAGCCACTAGCACCTATGTCTGTGAAGGGGAGAAATGTGTGTTCTGCCCCATCTTTTTTAAAAGGAGAGTTTGCATTGCAGTGCACAACATGCCGGGTCTCTGATCTGCACGAACACGTTGCAAAGCAGACCCAGGTGTGCGTGCACCACGGGCACTTCATGCAAACTGAGGGCGCAGAGCAGCTGGTGGTAGTGCGAAAACACAGTGGAGCTGGTCTTGTCGGGCCACCTCATTTAGCAAATGATGCTAAACATACTCGAGTGTGCTGAGCGGGGAGAAGCAATCCATTAAAGCCAGGACACATGCTGCTCAGGTGAAAGGCACAGATAGCCTCAGTTACCCACTGCTCGGTTTAGTGCCATGGTTAAACAGTCAAATCTAAACTGTTTTCTTATCTTGTAATTACCTGAGTGTTCAAAATATTTAAATGATAGGAATCCCAAATATCAGCATCCAGCTCCTTAATCTGCGTGACGTTACCTTGTATCCATGAATCTCTTAGTACTTACGTTTCCTGATCGGCATAATTTACATTATTTGCAAACAACAACACTTGTGTTATGCTGTATTGCCGTGTATATTGCTAAATATAATTAGCGTTGCACAGTGCTAGGCGTTAAAAGCAATGGGTTAAAGTTTACGGTCAGACTTCGCTTTTGAACAACCGAACACATTCTCACATCAGTAAAAGTAATTTAAAGATATGGTATGGACAGTGATGCTTCCTCTGTGGCTGGAGTAATTTACACACCCTATTTAGCGAGTCTGGGCTGTTTAAAGGCAGCTTTGATGTGAAAAACAGAGCAAAACAAAAAAGAAAACAGAAAGAAAAAAAGACAATCGAGGACCATAAGGTTGCAGCCTTCTGGGTAAAAGCCCCACGAGGCTGGGCCCGAGCCGGGCCGGGGCGCAGGGCCTGCAGGGCGCATTTGAGGGAGAGGCACGCGATGTAGGGAAACGCGTGTCTTTATAGCGACGTTCGCACCTTGCCAAGGGCGAGGGCCGTTGTGGGCCGAGGGTTTTGGAGGTGCCTGCACGCACGGGGGGAGGTGGACGAGCCACCGGTACTGGGGCCCGCGGCAGCACTGTGCCGGCAACCCGTGCGCCTTGCCAGCGGGGAAGAGTGTCGGCACAAAGGTATAAAAGGCACGGCTTCATGTTGAAGTTTTGTGTTTTATTGTAGTTGGCACCAGAAATGCGTTTGATCTATGTTATGTTCATGTACATACGCTGTAAACAAGACTGCGTTAATATTGGTTTCTTATGATTTCGCTTCAAACGACTCCATGGTTTTTAAAAAATACATTCACATACTACCTTATGTTTAAACACAATGACTCCCTTTTATTCCATAACTGTACCCCAAAACCTCACAATAAAAAAAAAAAAAAGATCATTTAAAGCTGTGTATTCTGAACTCGTCACTTCAGGGGGAAAAGAAAAAGAAAAGGAGAGAAGAGTTACCAGTTTGCAACATAAACTCAGTAACAAGCTCTGGTTTAAGGTAACCACAGTGAGAATATAAAGAGCTGGTGGCAATCCCATGAGGGAAACCGCAGCGCCGCCGGCGCGAAGCTGAGCCGCCATTTTGTGGCAGCTGGGTGGGAGCAGGAGAAGATGGCGGCAAGGTGGCGGTGGGAGAAGATGGCGGTCAGGCAGTGGGGGGAGAAGATGGCGGCAGGGTGGCACCGGTCCCCGGGGCAGGAGGACCTGTCACTGTGGCGCCAGCCTGGCTGCCCAGAGACCAAGCAGCCAAACATTTTCTTGCGGTTCACAAAAGATTCAAGGTTGACCAACTACTGTTGATTTTTTACAATTATTTTTTAATAAAGCCATTGTTGCGGAGTACACCAAGATTGCCAGTTAAGCTCTCTATATGTCGCTGGAGGTAACAGTGCTGTGATAAACAGCTAAACGAAAAAACAAACAAACAAACAAAACGAGGTAGGTTAAAAACCAGCAACACAGATCTTGTTATGCGACACCCTAATACCACAGGCAGCCATGCTTGTAGCTACTGAGAAAAGAAAAATCCCAGATACGCACTTAAAGTTTAAATCAATTGAGCAGAGTTTATAAAGACACAATTCAACCTGAACTAAATACATACACATTTCGGCACAGATGTCGTTTTTCACTGTATGTTGGGTAATTCACGGGGGTGGGATGGGGGGGCAGGAAACGAGTATAGATTCAGACCCTTGGCCAAAGAAACCACATATATATATATTTTTTAAGCTCTTTACAAGCCCGATCTGGCGAGGCACCTTGCTGTGCCGGGTTGGTGGCTTGCTTGCCCCGCGGCGCTGCCTCGCGCAGGGGCCTCCCCGCCGTGGTGCCGCGCGGGACGCCAGGCCCTGGCAGCCACCCCAGCGCCCCGGGGTGGCACGCGACGGCGGCAGTGTGTGATGGCGGCGGCGGTGGTGAGGCCATGGCGTCCCCCTCCGCGCGGCCCCCGCCCCGGCCCCTCGCCCGCCGGCGGCCGCCACAGCTGGCACCACCGCCCCCGCCGCGACTCGCCCTCACGTGAAGATCCATATAGAAATATGGATGGACAGACTGACAAGAACAGTAGCTGACTTTTATTAGTCTAAGGCTAGTAGTTTAGCCATTTAAAATCCATTTCCCAGAAGAGGGGAAAAAAAGCCCACCTGTTATTTCTCTCTCCTTTAAAAATCCGTCCAGCTGTTGCTGCCAAGAGCAACATGTAAATGTTGGTGAAGGCAAAAGATTTCTAAAATTACCCAGCTATATACGGTTACGGCCTTCATCACAAAGATAAAAGGTACATTTATTGTGCTGTCTCTCACCAGATTTAATTGGTAACTTTACAACATACTATAATATTTGATGCTAGCAGGCAGACAGAATTAAAAACAGACTCTTTGACACGGTTTCTTTCCCCGTTCTTACAAAGCAGGGGACAAAGAAAAAAGTAAAATTAAAAAAAAGAAAAAAAAAAGGAAAATTCATAACCCACTATAACACAGCTTAATCAGGAGCCCCGGAGAGGCCGGTTTGCCGAGGCCCGCGCGCGGACGCCGGCCGGGGCCGCGCTCCCGCGGGCCCCTCTGCCCGGGGCGACGGCGGCGGCGGCATGGGACGGGGCGGGAGCGCATGGTCCACCCGCATCTGCCACCGCGGCGGCATTAGTCCACATGTTCAATGTCCTTTAAATTAGAAATAATGCCATGACGGTAAGCGCCCCGTGCTCTTCTGTTACCAGTTCATCATGGAGTTTCTGTTGAGGGTCATGAAAAACACTTGGCTACTTCCTCCGGATCTCACTGATGCAAAAAACACCTGTTTTGGGGGAAGAAAGCACAGCACGAGGTCAGCTCCGAAGCAGTCAGGCAGCATCGCTGACCAAATCAAAAACTCAGATCAAATCAAAACCACTTAGTAATAGGCATGGTAATAAAGCGCTGAGTCACCTCTATCTTGCTATCAATACCAAGGACAGCAAGGTTTGGAACGCCTTAAAAATACCAAGTTTATCACATATTATTTATCGCCATGGCACCATTTATTATGCAATATTAATAAGACCCTGTTTTTAGTGGCTTATACCTTTGCTAAACGTTAACCATTTGGGTCGATACCCTAACGTGGTAGTTATCTGCCTCAGCTGAAAATATTTCTCTTTGCAAAAGTCAGTCACAGTATTTTAGCTGGTTTTGAAAACTAGGTTAGGGAAAACTACTTTCTTTCAATCTGTTAAAAGAACAGAAATGTATCAGGCCTTTCTGTGAAGAATACGACTTTTGGTGCTCCTTTGAAGATCCACCAACATTTGACCACAATAGAAGGCTTTAAAAATAAGTAAGTCATAATTTGCAGATCCTTAAGGGGACACATCTTCAGCTTCTGCAGCTAAAATATCTGAAGTCTCTGTCCTTTTTAAAATAAAAATTATTCAGTCTTCACCTGTCTTTTACTGCTAACCATTTCTCCAGAAAGAGAAACATCTGTGTTTAGCATTTCAAATCTACCAGTGATCAGTTGGTTCCAGTGTTATAGCAAGATAGCAAGATATAGCAAGATTATAGCAAGATTGGGGTGCGTTTTTCAGTTTGCTTAGAAAAGAAAAAAATCAATAGGAACAAAACAGAAAAAAATCATTTTAAAAAACTGTATAAAACCTGCAGAGTCAAGTACTCAAAAGTTAGGAAAAAAACAAACTATGGCTATTTGGGCAATTAAAATTCAGCTTCTTGGGCAGCTTCCTTATGCTACATTTTAACTGCATGCTTAAGAAATATTTTTTCTTCAGAACTCCAGATTAACTCTGTGCAATGCTAGGCCAAAGCTCATTTAATGAGCAGCTATTCAATAAAATGATTCTGGCCTCAAACCTTATTTATTGCATGGTATTAAACCCTGCTCTGATGATAGAACAATCAGCTTCTTCACGTGTTCCATGATCGTAATCATTATGAGAGAATTCCCTACTGCGTAGTCCCAATTTATCCTTGTGAAACCTTCTGAGACGAGCAAATACTGTTGTCCCCATTCTGCAGGTTCTTGCGTTCAAAATATAACTCTCCTTGTCCTAAGAGCAGCTGTCAAGTGCTCCACAACTCTGTAAATATGAGGCAGGGCTCTATGTCGATCCCCCTCAAATGGTATAAACCTATGAAAAACTGCCCCAAATCAAAGAAGAACTCAATAGCAGAGATGAGGGTAGAAACCAGATCTACAGTTCAGCATTCAACCATCTCTTTCATGAAAATATTCCTTTTCCTCCTGCAATTTCTCCTTCCCTCATTCCCTACACTTAATGTTTAGATGCAACACTAGAGAGAAATTCAAGTCAAGTCAATGCAGATCTTAGCCTGTAGTGGAAGTGGATCTTGCAGATCTTCTCACCACAGGCTGAGATCTGCATCTACTTAAGGGAATGAATTGGAGTGGGTTTATTGGTACTATTTTTAAAGCAGACCTTCAAATTAATTACTTATTAACCTCAAGATAAATTAGACTTAGAGTCAAAAAGTAGCTGGTTGTAGCTTAAAGCATAGATAGAAGCTTTGACGTGGACTTACCTTATCATTTCTTTCACATAGAAACTTTAACCTTTGAGCTCGCTTGTGCATAAATACTCCATCCAAATGTCCTGTCTCCACTGACCGGATTTCAATAGCTTTCTCTCCCCAGCCCATTATTTGATTGGAATGAATGTAGGCTGTCAAAAGGAAGTGTTTGGTAGGTGTTACAATATGTGTTGAGCTAAATATTATACAATGGGCAGAAAAACTCTCATCAGCTGTTATTCAAAGCCTATTTAGATGAACCACAGAGCTCTGATTGCCAGAGGCACAGAAAGTCAGACATAGGCCCTCAGCAACAACTGCCTTTATATAGCGCCTTTCATCCAGAAGGTGCTGAGTACTTTAAACAGAAGAAGTATCACTTCTCCCTCTTTCTGTAGATGAGAAGCTGCGTCATCGAGCAGGCTGGTGAGCTGCCTGCAGAGGTCGTGGAGCTGAGCAACAGCAAAGCCAGAAGAGCAACCCAGGTTTTCCCAGCTCTGCACCCAGTACCTTTTCCACTCAGCACAGGATCTCACCATTGCAACAGCTTATACTTCAGATGAACCAGACCTAAAATCTTGAAGTCACTTGCCCTTGCTGTGCAGGACCAAACTGTAGACATTTTGCAATTATATCTATTATCTGGCTATGAGAGGTTTACCTTGATTAACAAGAGCCCAAATGACTAATCTCATCCTTGACTCGTCATCTTTATTTGTCAAGTGTATTTTATCAAGGGGAAGAGGAAGGGTTGACCTACCCACAGATGTAGGCATTTCTCCCCACTGGAGCACCACGTCTTTAGTTATCCGTCCATAGGTGTTCACATATACTCCTTCATCCTCATAGCACACAAGCATCTCCATCCCGTCTGTTTTAGGCAGGATGACAATGGCGTGAGGAGTAATATTGCCCTGAATCTGCAGTCAAAATAAACCCTAAAAGTCAGAATTACACTGAATGGAGGAAGGGGTAGGGGGAAGGGAGCAGAGCCTTAGAAAAACAAAACCCAAAACCAAATCAGGAACAAAACTCTCACTCCATTCAACAAACAGGCATTGACTTTTAGAGATAAGCTTGAAGGAGAATAAACTGTCATATTTACCCTACCATCAAAGCTGTCATATACGTCAAGGATAAACAGGTTCAGTAATCATGAAGAGAGCACAACATATACGCCCCCCCAAAATGATGGCTGACGTTTGGCAGTAACACAAATCAGCTGCTACTGACTGATGAATCCATCTTCTATTCAAATTAAGGAAAACAAAAACAGAATTCTACATGCAGCTCTAGGGAGGAAATATTCCCATTTTCTTGAGCAATCAGTTGCTAGCTCCAAGGGTAGCTACAGTAACTTTCAACCCATGTCTGACCTTCCAAAGCTAAGACAACATAACCAGTCCAAACTGCCCTAGCTTCCTTGCCACCTCTCGTAGAGGATGCTCTGCTGCTCAGATCACATTCAGCAATTCCTGGATTTGATTAAAAACACAATTCTTGCAGGCTAATTTCTCACACTGCTTGATCCAACAGCATGGACAGAGCTTGAATGAGCACACAAGAAAATCCTCATCTACACTATCTTTTGTAGCACTGTGATAGCTTATGGACCTGAGAGACATCCTCTGGTGAGTTCCACCTGGCAGTGGGGTTTCAGGAATTTCGAGCAGCAGGCTTACTGAGATTTGGGCTACCCTAATCCTACAACCCTTGCTTAGGAAACATGCGCTGCCTCAAGCAAGAAGCAAGGACCTGTTGGTGAGCACATCTGCTATGCCATGCCAAGGGAGAGCACACTGGGCAATCAGTGCTTCGTGGATCTATTCTTCCCAATAAACAAGAAACTGGTTTCATGGTATCTTGCCTTACAAAGAGCCCCATTACTGCTCTGTGCAGTGTATGGACAGAGTCTCCCTTCCATGGGACCTGACCAACCTTTAATCTGACTGCTTGGGCACTGGGACAGAAATAGCCTGTGTAAATAACCAATATTAAGTATGTGATACCTCCAAGTCCTCTTTAATCAATTATCAATTAGGACAGCACTGGAGCATGTCATACCCATGGCAAGATGTCACCTGACTGGTCACCATTTCTGACACACTGAAAGCCCATCCAAACCTTGCTGGTGACCTGTGTTACTCATGCAGCAGCACTCCTCCATGTACTCACGTGAGATGGTATATAGATATCATAAGAGTTCCCAGAATCTACATCAATCACATGGAAACCAGTATGTGATCCAAAGATAACCTTGAGTCTCTGACCCTCTTCTACAGTGAGATCCACAAGCAATGGTTTGTGCTGGAGATCTGCAAAAGACTTTTATAATCCTTTCAGTGAGTACCATGGAAAACAAACAAATTCCCATAGCAGCAGCCTGATAGTTTTGAAATCATATTTGTCTGGATGTTTCCTATTAAATAAGTAATTTATATTCCGGTCTCCCTGTTCCTGTGTCAGATGCCTCGGAGGGTATTACTCAGTCACTCCAGCCATCTAAGCAGATTTGCTGCTGTAGCTTTTTTATAGAAATACATCTTAGGAGAAGCTACTGAGCACGGATGCATCTTCCTCCCTCCCTGCAGAAGTGACAGCCTGGCTTCTGACATGGTACATAAATGTTGCACTAGCCACGAAGGGCCAGCAGTCCCTGTAAAATATGACTCCAGCAGCTGGAATGAAAGCTTGAAAATCAGACCTCTGTGGGTAGGAGTACCGCAAGGTGGCTGCATAAAAAACCCCCAAGGGCTCTCCCTCCCAAGGCTGCCGCAAAGCGTTCACCCTTGCCAAACACAGCTCTTCTCCCCCAGAAACCCAAAGCCAGCCCTAGGATTTGGTCCCTAAAGGAGGGCAACGGAGAGCTCAGTTTTACATGAGTGCGTCGTTCAGGCAGCACGCGGGGAGCCCCCTCTGCCTGCGCTGCTCGGGGTGACAAGAGCAAAGTCTGCAAACAGCAGTGAGCACCCACCTCCCCTCTTGCAGGGATCACCGCTCCAGCTGACATGAGCCAGGCAAGCAAAGAGCTATTTTTCCCTGTTCCAGCCAACCTGGTGGATGCAGGCTAGGGACCAGCTCTCTGATACAGTCAGGTCTGGGACAGATTATCTCTCCATAACTTAGTTTCTCAACAGGAGCGTGAAACACCACCGTGAGGAGAAACAGGCTATTTGCTCTCTGCACAGGGACCATGCTAAATCTTGACAGTGGAAATCAGTGAATGGTACTTGCTGCTGTCCCCAGAGATCCCTGCCTAGAGGGCATGGAAAGGATGCTCAGCCCACAGGCCAGAAAAGCAGCACCAGGAGCACTAAGCAGCGTCCTTGCTACCTACCCACAGGGTGTGGAGGCTGGATCCTATACTTTTTTTAATGCTGCTGAGCTCTTTATGTCACCGAGCCCATTTATTCTGGCCTTTGTTCAGGGAAAGCAAATGTGAGCTAATACTGAATAAACCCATTTATGTTGCAAGGATGCAAAATAAGATTACTCAGCATGAAAGTCTCTAGAAGACACTGCCCCTTGTGACTTGCCTCTGCACAGGGCTTAGGATGGAAAGTGCTTTAAAGTACTAAGTACAAAATACTCTTTGGCTGGTTATACAGGAGAAAGGTCTCACTGAAGGAAGTTGAGGGAGACGAAAGGGAGAAAAACAGAGAAAGAGTGGGTCATTCTCTTGGACTTTCTATCCTGAAAATGAACTCACATTGCAGAAGGTGAGAGGACTTTGCAAAATAAAAATGGAAAATAATGCCAAACGCATTTCAAACTATACATTAAAAATTAGTTAAGAGGTAAAAAAAAAAACCCACCCCCTCCCATTTTATTCATGGACATTTAGTCAGCTTTCTGCAAACTTCCCAAAGCCTCCCAGCATTAGCTATTATCAGCACTTAATTGTTAGCCACATGCAGCCTGTATCAGCATCTCTTCAGGCAAGGATTTCAGAGTACTCTCCTGCCAGGGGAAGCGCAATGACTGTTACGTTTTTGCAGAGTAGTTTTGTTTGCACCCTCAAGGTCTGAAAGCCCCTGGCAGCTCACAGAGAGACTGCTGGGCAATGCTGCAGGCGCTCCTCTTCACTGCCCCACGAGAGGCTGCCCCCAGCTCGCTGCCACAGCTTGCTAGGGGTCCCAGAGAGCACAGCTGCATATGCGAGATACTTTTCTACTCTGCACAGTAAAGAAATCCCATGCATTTACAATTACAGAGTATATTTTGATAGTAAGATAAACATACCTTAAATGCCATAAACTTGTGATATGGTTTAGGAGCCCAAGCATATATCTCTACAGCATTCTTTAAGGCAATCACCAAGAACTTGATTCTTTCATATTTCACTAAAATCAAAATAAAACTGATTTTTAAAACATCCACTTTCATTCAAACAAGACTGAACAATTCATCTCCAGGAAGAGCTTCTAAGGCTATCTCTCTGTTGGTTGCCATCTGGTAAGGTGTGCACCTATAGATGAATATCAAGTTTATTCATGGCTGTGGTCTACACATACTTCCTGTCCAGTCTCCCTATCTATGTTCAAAATACCATCTGCGCAACAGTGTTTTCACAGAACAAATAGCCTACAAATATGGAGAAATCCTTATTTTCCTTTTTGATCAGATCTGATTGGATTATAGGCTAAAAATCCCAAAAGACATCAAGTATCTTTTGCCTGTAATTAATGTAGTAAATGATTCATCAGATAAATTGGAAGATTTCTAACAACAAGCTATTTTAACACAGATATTTTCTTCAGAAATTCTTCCTTTAGATTAAACTTTCTTCCACCCACAGCAGACAGTGAAAAAAGCAGCACAGCCTCCAGGCTCATTCCCGAGAGCCACCCCAGCACGGCAGTCCCCAGCCACTCACCAACTTTGTAGTGGATGCAGCCCTCCAAGTCTCCGACCGTGATCCAGCCTTGCTTCTTCTCTACTTCGGGGTCGTTGTGTAAAATTCTGTTTCTTAACCACGAGAGATAGTACACCCGCAGCTTGTTCTTCTTTCCTGTTGGGAGAGGAGACTTCCCAGTAAGAGCTAACAAGAAGTAATGAAGAGAAAACACGCAGCCGCAACCACGCAGGCACAGTCCTGGGCTCCAGCTCTCCCTGTGACACAGCCGCTGGGGGAGAGCTCTTTCATGGAAAATCTTAAGATTTCAGTGTCTCTTTTCACTTACCATTAGATAAAAGCAAAGTTTTTTTGCAGTGACATTGAAAATAATATTATAACGGTCTTTAGGGTTTTTTTCTTGTAAAAAGCTCTGATACCTGCACATGTCTAATGCAAAGAAGAGACCAGACTTCAGCCTCCCACGCTGCAGGTGGATGCTCTAAGAGACAGACTCTCTCACTTACTCACAGATTGGAAACGTTCCATTTTGTGTAAATAAATGTGCATAGAGAGAGAATCAGGCAAAGCAGGGACATGAACCCAGCTCTCTTACATCTTAGCAAGTTATCCAACCACTGAACTACCTGGCACTTGGTTTCTTTTTCTCTCTTCTGCTTCACACACCAGCAATTCATCCTGGAACTAAGACACCATCCCAGAGAGTTTTACAGGCACAATTACATAGCTGAAAATTTTCCTGGATTTTATGAATGACCATTCTCTGACGAAAAAATTCCTAATCAGAAAACTTCTAACCAGCTCTCACAGCTATCACAGCAATACTTTAGAGATATGGCTAAGCAAAATGTGCCTTTGGCTCAGGCAAGAAAGGCTCTCACTTTTGGTGACAGAAATCCTGGGAACAGTTCACCCACGCTTACTGTGTTACAGCTCTGGGCAGTATTCTCACACTAACTTTCTCCTTTACTGTTCCCACATTTATGCAGTTTCTGACATATGCTATCCGCAACCCTTCCTAGGCACGTCCCAACACACGATTTTAGTTTAGCGCATGAGCTCCTCTGTTTGCGATACGTGCTGCGATTTGTTGATAAGCTCCGTGCTGGGCTATACGGCACTGAGGCAGTGCTGTATTTCTGCAAGTCTCTGTCCCCTCTAGTGGCTACAACCTGGCTAGAAACCTCCCCGCTGCAAAGCCCTGTTACGGCGACACAAAATAACTTCCACCGAGGTCAGTGGGAGCAGACTGAAATTATAAACCAAGAGACCTGTCGGCTAATGCCCACTCACACATTTCCACAGTCCCGCCCAGCTCTTTCGCACCGCTGCCTCAGAGGCCAATATTCCCCGGGGAGCTCTACCCTCCTGTTAATCTTCCAGCTGTACTAAAACCCCTTGCTCCTACAGCTGTGTTCTCAACAACACAGTGGAGTTGCAGAACAAAGCAAATCACCAAGCAGCGTTTTCTGAAGAGCTCCACCTTAACTAAGGCAACAGTAATTTACAGTTTAACAGCCAGTAAGTCGAGGGAAAATTATTGAACAACATGAAAGTAAAGAGAAGGGGGATATGAAGCAATTTTCCTAAAGAGCATTTCTCTTGCTGTCCTCCATGAGAGTTCCCAGGCAGACATCAGCAGGAGAAGGCTCTGTCCCGGCTCCTCCACCTGCGTTTTTGGGGACCGGAGGCTGTGCTCCTCTCTCTACAGGGAGGGCAGCTGGGCACTCTCCTGTGAGGTTTGACTACGGCGGTTTTACCCTCTTGCCAGAAAGCACCCACGGGTGTGAGCTGGGAGCTCTGGAGGCTGAACCCTGAGGCGAGACAAGCCCTTGGCCCTCGCCATGCCTAGGGCACCTGGAGCACAGATGGATGCCTAAGTAGAGGCCTGCCTGTACACTCAGACCCAAAAGCAGAGCTTGCCGCCCTGTCAGACCATGATTGCCCTCCCTGTTGGGTTTTGTCTGAGTGGGACCTGCTCGGGGAATAGGAATGAAAAGGTTAATGAACCACGGAGAGAGCAGCAACTGTACCTGATATTGTCACGAGGACGTTAAGGCCCTCTAGTACGTCCATCTGTTGAAATCGCCGTCTGTTGATCAGGTTGTAGACCTTCCCTTGTCCACTTCGATCCAGTAGCATCAGGCCATTTTCTGTGCCCACCAGGAGATTTACACCTGTGCATGAAACAGAGAGGATAACTGGCACTGAGATCCACGGCTGCAGCCCGCAAGGGCCTGCTCCAAAGGATTATATCCTAAGCTCGCTCGCTCCTACCTCAGACACCACCAAAAGGGTGACAGTCACAACTAAGGGTGGTGTTCCTATAAGCATCAAGGGTCACTCTTACAGCAAAACCAAGACTTAAAATACTTTACGCTTTGGTACCTTTCCACATTGCTTTCATTAGTGGAAGTAAAATAATGTTTACTATCAGGCAAAAACCAGGAAGAAAAAGTTTAACTGCTAGGGTCAGAGTCACCACTGATTTGAAGCCACAAAGGTACTTTTGGTAACTTAATCTCATTCTGCCTCTTAGGAGCCAGACTGCCACATTATGGCCTTGGCGGGAAGGATATGCAATGCAAACTGCTGGATGACACCCAGGAAACAAGCACGTGTCTTCCTGAGACAGCAAGCTCAATCTTCAAGCTATCACACGCATACGCAGGTACCCACGGTTGCGACGGGGGACTGAGCGTCCCTGCGTACCTCCTGGCCCAGTTAGTGCATGCGAGCATGCTCAGGGACACAAGGACAGAATGGGCATTCGCCTCGTGCAGGATGGAGAGCGGGGCCACCCGAGGCAGAGGCTCAGTTCTGGTATAAATCATTCATGTTTTCTTGCTAGCCACATGCTCCCGGAAACTTTGCAGAGGGTGGCGCGTAATGAGGAGCTTACCCCACAGAGCAGCGCAGAGTATTTCCGAGTTGAAGCGCTTCTTGTACTTCCGGATCTCGGGGGTATCGCTGTGGGGGCGGATGTTGGTGGGGTTCACGTTCACCACGGAGATCTTTCGCGCTTCGTTCAGCTTGGCCTGCTCTTGTCTGAGCAGTTCACTGGTGAACAGTGCTGGAAAGAAACAAAACAAAACCAGGAGCCATGACTGACTGGCTCTATATACCTGTGCTCTCAGGATTTTGGGGAATAGGAAGAAACTACTCAAATTTTTTCTGACAAGGGAGTCATCACTGTGTTACAAGCTATTAGTTTTGAGAGAGGAGCTCAGTGTCTCATCGTGGGTTTGAACCAACATCAAATACGTAAGTAGATGATGTGCCCAGACCCCCAACCCAGCCTACAAAGTTGACCAACGCTATTCTCTGCCTGTCTGTCCACATCCATCCATTTTCCGTGATTTCTGAGCAATTGTAAGCTTTTTGGAGCTGTTTGTCACCTCCCAATTCTGCAAAGGAGGCCTCAACATTTTTCCCAGCTGCACTTACAGACAGGGATAGATGGATTTTTGCTATTTCCTTTTCTCTCTCAGGCCTTTCTTGTGGTATTTTACTGGTGGGGAGAGAAGGATTTGTATGAAGTTGGAGAGCACAAGGATACAAACATGAGCAATATTTGGACAAGAGTAAGCGAAAGCTGAAAGAGACTCGGTTTGGTTATGCAGCTTCCACGAGCTGGCTTTTGTGAGGCCACCCCGTCCACATTGCTTCCTACCAGTAGCAGATGATTCTTCATCTTCATCTTCATCTTCATCAGTAGGTGAGGTCTGATACACTCTGGTGTCCACAAACGGCGTGAAAGAGGCTTTGGTGCTACTTCCCATACCATACTGGAAAATAAAGAGCAGAGCGAGAGCTCAGAGCACAGAAATAACAATAATATTGGCGGGGGGAGCTTCCATTTGCACACCCCGTGCCTGCCCCGGCAGTGCTCTTCATGAACCCTCTGTTTTCGGTGATTTTCTATGAACATTTGCTCCTCCTCCCCCAGTCATTCATCAGGGAAGACACGAGAGGGGACGCAGGGAAGCCTGTGGAGCACCAGCAGGCGAAAGGACGGCAGCGGCTGGGCGAGCGGGGCCGGGGCCGGCCGCGCGGCTCACCTCGCCGCCAGAAGCACAGCGCGGCCGCAAGCCGTGTTAGCTGAGAAGCCGCAGCGTCGGAGGCAAAAGTAAATGCGGGTAAAAATAACCTCCCCGTGTCTAATACACCTGCCTCAAAAGTCCAGCGCGGGATGTCGAGCAGGCAAGGGCTGGTTTGTTTTGCACGTTACTGTGATCTCCTGCCCCTCATACTTGCCAATGAGCCTTGCAGAAGAGCTCTGGGAGCCCCAGGAAAGCCCACGGTGTTGCACTGCTCCACAGCGTAACCACCGTGTGCAACACATTACACTGACAAAGCACCACAGAAGGAACTTAAAGAGTTTCGAAAAAGTGCCGCTTTCCTCATGCCAATGCCTTAGCCAAACGCCTACCTAGCACAGTCTGAAGGAAGACTTTATTTTAATGGGTTGTAAAAATCTATTTTAGAACCTGTAAAACTTCCACAAGAGAGCTCATGCAGCCATAATACCACTTCAGGCTTATTGTCCGTTATCTAGTGATCTGCTGGGCTCAGACCAAAATACGGATTCTCCCAGGAAAGCAGCACATCTCAGCTCTCAAGCAAAATGCCTATTTTTCATTCTGCTGGGCTATGTCATCACCAGTCCCCAAATCTATCACTGAGGCACGACTGAGCAGAGCTCCTTCAGTATGCCTGGCTACTCAGATTTTGGGAGAAAGTTATGCGCTTGAGGTGGGAAGAAGCAGAAAAGGTTTGGGGGTGAGTCGTATGGTTAGTTAGGGAGAGCTTTTTAGGGAGAGCCGATATGCAAAACCATTAGAAGACAGCCTTACCCACATTGCTCTATCCCCCCTCAAACACTGGTATTTATCACATATCACGTGTACGTCACAGATAGTATCATGTATGGGTTATGTGTAATTTCAATAAAGTATTTTAAATTGTCTACAACATTTCAAGTGAGAATGCAGAAAAGGCCATTCCTAAGTTAATAAAACTTGACCTGAACATATCATAAGGAACGGCAGAGGCAATATTTCACTACGGGAATTTGGAGAGGAACACATTATAACATCACTTTGCTTTCTTCTGAAGTCATTGCTTTGTTAAGGCAGAAAATGAGGCTAAGACCTTCTCCCAAGCAAAATGAAATCTTTATCTTGGGAGTCAAAGTGACATGATCTCCCCTCCTTGTTGAGCAGTTTATATTTCTTATTACACTATTTACCCAGGATATTCTTTATTTATGACCTATATTAAGAGCTGTTACAGTAGCGAAAATCAAATCTTTCAACAGAAGCAGCAACAGCAGGACTGTTCACATTTTCCTTCCTCAGGACATTTTCCTTCCCTAAAATAAATCTTCCTTAGCTTTCTTTCAAGTCACTAAGTCACCAGCACCAAGCCTGTTATCCATGTTCAAAGCCAAAGCTGGCAGCCGCCACGCTGGCAAACCGCATGGATAAGAAGATCAGCACCCACAGGAGAGCCACGCATCCCTCGTGGGTCTGCCCTGCTCTAAAGAAGCTGCATGGAAAAACTGCAGCTCTCATGGTGCAGGCAGGAAGAATTAACCCAATGAATCGAAGAGTGGATATACAGTTGAAAAGAGCACTCTCAAATTTTGCATGTTTCCAGTATTTCGCCACGGCAAATTCAACTTTGACTGTGGGCCAGAGGCGACGGAGGATGGAAACTACCAGGAGAGGCTTCCTGGCTGGAACGTGCCAGGGGAAGGGCCCCGGGGGCCGCCGGAGCGGCTCCTGGCTTGGGCCCCTTGCCGGTGGCACCAAACTCGCTGCGGCGCTGCTAGGAGCCTGGACGAAGGGCTGCATCCATCTCCTGCGCCTGCCGACGCGCTGCGCCTCTTGCTTCGCTCGCTATCTGTATGCCAACAGCGTCGTCACATCGCTTTTGTTTCCATAGAAACAGGATGAATTTCCAAAAAATAAATGGTAACTAAGAGCTGTGCAAGGAGTTAATTGCCTGAGGCAGAGAACACTGCAGGAAAAGATAGCGTATTTGCATGTACAGTATGGCCAAAATGTCAGTATGTGCGTATCAGATATACTCCCTACTCTGTTTCATTCATACACAATAAACACATTTTTCCTGCATAGCATGTTTTTTCCATAAAGACCAGCAGTTCAAGGAGAAAAAATCCAGTATTTACAGGGATCCTTTCCTGATCCAGATGCTTTCAAATAAATGACTTATGATGTACAAAGCCTTCATTTGGATGCACCCACCATCTTTTTTCTTTGCTCAGATTCAGCTGTTCTTCTCCTAAGAAACTGGCATTTTAGTAATATTTAAATAACAGATTTGGAAGTTAAGACCTCACCTTGCTGCAGGTCCTGTTCAACCTTCTATAAACCTCTGTCTCAGCTTATAGAGACAGTATCAAGCTGCAGATGAGATAATGTGAGGTCCCTTTCAATCCCCTTCATCCTGACACATCGCAGCTGGTTCTGCAGAGCGATACGTTTGCAGTAATCACTGACCTGCTGCTCCTGCCGCCCAGGCGGAAACCTATTCTGACAGTGGCCAAAACCAAATAAATAAATGAAATAACTCGAATTGCCAGCAGGCATTTTGCAAAGGATTGCTGTTAAAACAAGCACAGGCCACAAGCTGCAACAGTCTCGATATTATCGTTGGCATGAGCTGGCATGACTGACGCTATTTCACAGAGGCAACGTGACCTTGGGTGCAGCACGGAGCCTGCGGAGGTCAGGAGCCGCCACGGAGAGCAGCCAGTCCCCTCTGCTGCCAACACATCCGAAAGCCTCTTGAGCACTCCTCTGAGGGCACCCCCACACGCAGGACACCTCCCATCTCCGAGTGCCGCTGCCCTAAAACACCAGCGGGACACCACACTAACGCCGACGGTGCAGATGGAGCACATGGACGTGGCCGTCAGTGCACTGAAGCCTGCTGCCTGTCTCACTGCGGGGGTCAAGCACAGGACTCACGGACGGGCATACAACCAGGACAAGGTCCAACTTCCAAATAAGACGTCTATGCGGCTGCCGGCCAGGCGGGGAGAGTTTTGCTTGCACTACTGGAAGCCTGCAAACTAAATCCGTAACTTTCTGCTTCCGCCCACTCCCAGCTCAGTCAGCCCTAAAAATGCAGTTTCAGAAATGGAAAAGATCTTCTTGGTTGGTATTCCATAAATGAATATATTTAAACCCGATCCTTGTAGCTTGCCTGCTCATGTTTAAGCAGTCTCAGAATAACCCTGGAAGGTGCTACTTTCAGGATCAGCTGTCTCATCATTGCTTTCAAAGGAAACGGATAAAACCCGGAGGTCAAGTCATGCACCATCTGTTCTTATATTTTATCAATGCACAATTTCAAGCAATTTTTATACTGCTAGTAAAGTAAACCACGAAATGGGTGCATCATACCCATAAAAGAGAACAAGATGACAGAACTTTTAACGTGTGTTCAACAAAAAGAAAAGAAAAAACAAAATAAACTAGCTTATTTAACACAAAATGGGTTGATTTTTCATGGGAAAACAGAGGAAAATATGCATGATCCCCCTGGTCGGTAATGGTAAGCAAGACACACCAATTCACTTGTCTTATGTGTAACATCTTGTGCTTGTTAGGACTTTTTATGTTCTGTAAAAAGATTACGTTCAACCATGTCCCTATAAAACAGCTACCAGGAAGAACTACTCTGCCATGACTAGAAACGCACAATTTTAAGGGTGTGCAAAACTTTTTTAGCCTGAAGAACTATACAGAACTTTTTTGACTTAGTAATTCTGTTAACCTTTCAGGTCCTGTTAAGTATCAGAGATGGCAACAGGCAGAAGCCTGGCCCAGATGAAGTCCATGGCATCACTGGGTGTCACGTTCTTCTTGTATTTCCAAGTGCCAAAAGATCGGGATTTCCACATATGTTGGCAGCACTCAAGCCATCATTACCAAAGAAACAGGTGGTGGCTTGAGATTAGGTCTGGTACAAACTTGCACCAAACATATACCAATATATGAATAATCCAACATATCCCCTTTTATTTCCACTAGACTCACAATCATCCACATGGATTGGAGACAAAGAGAGAGAAGAGCAAAGAAAGTCAGGGAAAAAAGTGAGAAAGCCCCTTCATCAGACAGAGGTGTTAATACTCTTGTAAAGCAATGCAAAGGAAAAGGAAGAGCCCCCACCACCTACTTCAGGCACCGAGTCCATGTCTTGCGCATGCGTGGAGCCTCGGCCCAGGGCCTCGGTCGGTGTGCCTGCAGGCGAGTGGCTCTGCTGCACCAGATCAGGCAGATTGATGTGGCCTGCAAAGCCATTGCTGGCTGCGTGGCCTGAACGCTTTTTTTCACCAGAGGTCTGCAGAGACACAAGGCATGAGGAAGAAAGAGAGGGGGGAAAAAAAGAGAAAAAGAGGAGAAAAAACCCAAAACCAAGTCGATTGCAGTCACCCAGTTCCTGAAGCAAGCACAGCACAAGGACCCTCTCTGCTGTTTCCATCCCCATGCAATCTGGCAAGCAGCAGATCAGATCAAGCCAACCCCCCAGGAGAAATAAAGACAGGATTAATCACAAAGTCAATCCAGAGTAATTAGGCACATTACAGTAAGAGGAGAAGCCTGATCACCATTGTTTTGAAAAAGGGATCTCCGGCCAGATTCTGGTCTTGCCACCATGGGTGCCAATCCCATGGCCACGCCATGGCCAGCTCTGCTCCCCAGACCGGTGACACCGGCCAGTGACAGGGCTGACAGCAGAATCTGACCCTGTGATCAGCGTTAGCTTTAACGGCTTTTCAAAGCTACAGTGGCAAGTAGCCTGGCTGCAGGATTCGCAAATGCTAACACAGCCCCATGGCATGTTTCTGTACCACAAAACAGCAGTGAACAGCATCAGCGCTTCCCCTGCACACGTTAGCACAACTACTCTTATCGTGCTCTGTGTGCAAATTTCCCCTTACAGTCAACAAGAGTTACACGTCTCTGCAGAGAAAAGCTTCCTCCATAGACATTTTTAGGTAAATACTCTATCCAAGTCAGAATCTTATTCAGTTCCCTTCTCTCCCACAGACTCTCCACTGATAGCCAACAAACCCAACCATCTCCCTAGACCTGACAACTCGCGCTGGAGACCTTCTTGGAGAGCCCTGGGCGTCTTGCAGAGCTCCCCAGACAGCTGCTACGAATATGTGTTATTAAAGAGGCGCCTGAGCAGGCACCGCGGTGTGCCATGAAGAGGTGCCGGGGGCTGCGATGTGCAGCGCACGGGGCATAGCCCCGTCCATGCTGCTGTCAAATTCTCAGCACCCTCAAGTGGCAAAGGTGGAGGGAGGAGGAAACAACTTACCTGACGCACCTTCTGTACCCCCCAAATTCGAAACACAACGTCAGCCCCATGTTATAACAAATCTCTTGAACGAGCTGCCTTCCTTGGGCTGCTGGGGAGCAGGTGCTTGGCCCTCCCTGAACAGCACCAGCGCACTGCAACCAGCGTTCAAGTAAATGCCTGCAGCTGCCCTACGTCAGCTGGACGCCTCTGATAGCTAAGTGGTGGTAAAGGTTGAAAAGAACAGAAACTTTGGGCCAGATTCCAAACATACTAAATAAATGCTGTAAACTGAAGATAACTTCTGTTGCCTGGAGCTATTTTGGGATTACAGCAGAGTAATTTACAGCAGAATCCACTCCATTGTGCCACGGTATTACTATTCACTGCTGTTTGTAGTTCTGAGAAACATTTGCGCTTGTCACATTTGCTCAGAGTGTAAATTGCCTTGCGAGGTCATTAACGAGCACAATTTACTCAGTCATTTTGTGTTCCGGATACACAGCACAGTTACTTCTTGTGCTTACATGGACAAAACCTCCTGAAGATGCTCCATGGAAACGTTTGTTTTACAACTTACCTCCCTCACCATTAAAGTCCCTTCCCTTGAAATATTGCTAAACGTATCTGCATGGGATGTCTCCAGACCATGAGTCGTCACCATTCCCAGGTTGTACGGCTCATTGCTTCCAGGAATTCCCGTGGGTCTGAGGACAGAAAGGAAAAGCATTAGGGACAGAGATATGCTTGCTAGACTTGATTGAAAATCTTTCAATACAGTATTATTTCAAGCAAGGGTGAGGCTTCTTTGTGTCTCATAGGAAGAGCAGTAAAGAAGTAGGTTTTGGTGTGGTTTCACTAGGTGCCTGCTAAGCTCTGTCTCTCTTTGCTCACCTATTACAATCTTGCGTTGCGTAAATGGTGCCAGGCGCCCCAGGGACAGACATTTCCCTGCGTGCAGTGGAAACCCCTGCAGCAGGGAGCACGAGCGGAGAACACTGCGAGGGGATGACCTACTGTTTGAGCCAAAGCTGCAGCATGTCTGCTGTTACTCTCATTTCCACCAAGAATAAGCAGACACGTCTGTCTTCGCAGGAGGGTCCCCTGCCCAGGGTCCTGTCAAGATTTCTGCACTTTGCTACCGGACATGTGCTTCCTCAGGGTTAGTGTAACCACAAAAGGCTCAGATGGGGTCACATCTGACGACGAGTAGGTGATGAGTCTTTCTTCGGCACATATGTACCTTCCCTTAAGTATTCTGTGAATCTGAGATTTGTGGTTTCTGTGCTTAGGTTTATTCCCTAGTGAAACTGTCCTGGGCTCCTCTGAAGTTATAAAGTGCAATTGTAATAATAAACTGTTGTCGTGATTTACTGAAAACCTTAGAATAGATTTTATCACCCAAGTGTATAAGGAAATTATTCCTGTTGTCAGAAGACAGCATCAGGGTCTGGTCAAGATACTACAGACAAAGCACAGAGCCACAAAGAAAAAGGCCTTTTTCCTCCCACGGTGCACTAGCAGGAGCACTGCCTATTAGGTAACGAGGAGCTGTAGCTCTGCTCTACCTGGCATCATTTCTTTTTTAAGAAAGCTAAAAAAAGAGCCACAATCCCTATTCCTCATCTCGACCTGTGAAAGGGGAACAATGCACTGGAGGATCCGACACATCAGAGAACAACTCTTTACAAATACAGGGCGGGTTTTTTGCCACCTGATTTGAAGATCAGATCTGAAGCCTAATGTGGGCTTGCTTAGGCTTCCCATGTCACCAGGGCCTAAATTAAACGTCCTGGCTCTACTCAGCACACAGCGGCATCGCCCAGCGGAGAGGGAATGCCACCAAGGAGCCACGGCAGCGGGGCCGGGCTTGCCGTGATACTTCCTCCTGCCGTGACACAAACACGCAGGTGAAGGGGATGGGGCTCGGAGGAGGTGCAGGCAGGAGTACAAGCTCTGTCCTGGAGCTCTCCCCTCTGTTTTTCAGGTGAAATGTAGCCCTAAGCTATGAATTAGCCCTGAAGTCAAGAGATGGAGAGGCAGAAAATACAGGTTTTCTGATGTTAACGTAAAAGACCCACTAGAAGAAGATGAGTAACATCAGAGATACAAAAGAGAGCACAAAACTAGGGAACTCCGCTTTGGTGGCCTACACTGAACACCGCTTTTAAAACCACCTCCTCCTGCAGTCTCTCCAAATTTGGCAAAACCAAACTCAATGGCAGATGTACACTTACGTTCAAGGACCCAATTTGACCTAGCTCTGCTCTGGCTTTCTCCTGTAACAACCTAAGAGGCTGATTTTTACAGAAACATTATGGCAAAATGTCTGGAGGAGCGATTCATAATGTGGTGTGGTATCAGTCCATATGAGAATTTAACCTTTTTTAATATAAACATTCTGTATAAAAACATTGCCAGTCTCTTTGTGGGACCCAGTACCAACGGACACCGGAGTGCCATGGGATGTGTTGAGTTTATTTCTGTGCTCATATGACAAGACAGAGACTGCAATTGATTCTTAAAAGATACTAAATTTTAGGATTGCCAGCGAGTGGATGGCACAGGTAGTGAGCACCCTCCGTTCTTATTAGCAGACCAGCTGCTTAAATATAATTCAAATGAAATCAAAAGCAAACGATAAACTGAGCCTGGATGACCCAGCCTTGCCTGTGCGCCAAAAAAGGTCGATGGCTGTTAGGAAGTTGCTGCTGAGACCTGTTACTCTGCATTTAAAAGCCTTACACGCTGGTGGCTTTCAACCAATGCGAAATGATTCACTTTTTAACACGCCATCCCCGTGCACGCCTCCTTGCCAACACCCAGAGGACCGCGAGGGAGCTGGGAACGCACAGGCAGTTCCCAGCCTCGTTAGAGATGGGAGCCCACAGGGACCCCGTGCGTGGGAATGGCTCGAACATAGGAAAACGGGGAGGTCTGTGCACCCCGCTGCTGGGTACCGCAGCCTTGCCTGCCTCGTATCAAAGCATACGACCGGACTGGCAAAACCAAAGTGCGTCAAACAACAGCGCACTGTACTTCTGCGGGAACTTTTGTGCGAGGAGCTTGCAGCCCCTTCCAACCATTGCTACCAATGTTAGGAAAAGTAACACGATTATTCCAGTTTTAGAAATGAGAAAACTGAGGGAAAGGAGGTTCCGAAAGCAGCCGAAAGCGAGGAGCAGGCTCTGGAGGCTGCCAGCGGCTGCCTCGCAGCTTGCTCGTGCCCTGCCACATGCGCTTTGGACACCTCTCACAGTCGTTGCATCTCCAGATAGCGAACACCCAGCAGCTTCACCACGTGCCCCCCGAAGAAACGGCTTCTTACATCAGCCTCGGGATGTCGCTGACGGGCACAGTCCCATCGTGCGTCTCATTTTCACCATCCTCCTCTTCCTCCTCACTGCTCTCTGACTCCTCGCTGGAGGAGGAGTAGTCGGTCACCTTCTTCAGAGGGCGATTGGTCTCCTCGATGCGCAGCTCCCTCAGCTCTTTGGCTAAGGCCGTCAGATCCTAAAGGGGATGGGGGCAAGAAAACAAGAAACCAATGGCTATTATATTTAAGGCAAGGAAAACATCAACACACATCTCTTCGAAAGCCAATGCTAACAGCACGAGCAACAAGAAATAGCTGTACAGAGTCGTTACAAACATGAGACAAACGTAAGACAATGTTTGTAGCATGTAGCATTTATTAAACAAAACAAAACTGATTTATGCTCACTGAAAAATCAATAGCCAACCTGTTCTTTTTCTGTTTGGAATGTGTATGTGTATATATATACACACTTATGTATATACACGACAAAAGTATACTTATTGGAAAAGGTGAAGTTCAGTCACCATCATAGTAAACTGGAAAACAATGTAATTTCAAAGACAGGCTTGGAGAATTTCTCCTGCAGGCTTTTCTTTCTTTCAGACTTCTCAGAGAGACCCCATAAATTGTATTTATTCTGTAATAAATGCATTTGGGAAGAAAGCAATGAGAGCATCTCCCACGGAGGGGTGCAATCCCCAACTCAGGAGCTGCTTCCGTGATCAGCCTGCGCGGCCGGGCAGCGGCTGCGAGGCCGTGACGGGGCGTCCACGGCGAAGCACCCCGCGCGCTGCAGCACTGCCATCGGCGAGACTTGTGAGTCACGGCTCTGAGTCAGCCACAGGATTAAAAATAAATAAATAAAATCATTAAAAAAAATTCCTGCAGTGGGAGCCATTAAGCACTTTATATGAAATGTGACAGCCTACAAGCTAAGAGAAAAAAAACCAAAAAACTTGAAACGAGAAAAAGATAGGAACAGTCCCAAAACCTATTAGAAATTTTCCAGTTTTCAGTTTCAGTTTTCAGTTTACCATGACTTTGATGAGGCCTGAGACCCGACAGTCATATAAAATAGACACTGTTATTTCAAAACAAGGAACATTGCAGGCACCGTGTAGAAAATAGACTTTTTGTTATCTTACATGCTTTTATAGCAATGCAGGGGGAAGCAGTAGGGCAAAAAAGCATGAGAGCTCTAATTAGAATGGGTTAGAGTACTCCGTTGCACAACACATGCACATGACGAACACAGCATTGCAATTGCCAGTCTTACCATTTCTCCCTATATTAGTGACCGAGGTAGCCATCAGTGCATTCGGTCAGAGATAAAGGATTAGGGAGAAAGAAACTCATTGAAAAATACTAAATTCCACAGTTGTCTTATGGCCATATTCTCTCTTTACTGCATTCCACAAATTTCCAGTTTCCCGTTCCAGCAGAGCGACTAGAGCAGTATTAACTACATTTGTAAAGGGAGTTCTCTAAAATCTATCCCGTCGACATTGGAAGAAAACGATGAAAAAACTTCTATTGCTGAGATGGAAACCCAGTTTATTTTTAATCACGAATCAGTAATATTTTGCAAGCAATTTGTACTGCAGTTATTGGTTATTCTTAAGGACATAATAAGCTCTGTTGTGTCATTTGGATTAGAACCTAAAATGAAGCACTCGTTGCTTCGAGTGGAGTAATCATTTATCCCTAATTCTGCACAAATCAAACACAACGTTTTATTGACATTTAAATTTGCCCTCAAGTCACACCGCGCTGTGGCTGCTGCAATGAGAAATTCTCATGAACGATCCATCATTGAAATTAAAAGGAAGGTGATTGCCCCCGGAGCGCGGTGGGGCTGACGGCTCGCAGGGCACGTGGACAACCCCATTCTGCTCCCAGGTATGCCCTGCCGGGCTCCGGCCGCGCCACACCGGCTCGCTCCGCCCGGGGTACCGAACCGAGGTAACCACGCACGTGTTTTGGGCAAACACCCTTCCAGTTTGGCTGGCTGCGCCATCTGGAAATCCCGTCTTTCCCTCTCCTCTCCAACATTTTCCACATGGCAAGAGAAGAAACGTGAGGAGCAATTTTAATCCTCTATAAAAACTTATTATTCAAGTGCCTCATTATATCCACGCTCTGAACAGCAGCTAAGAAATTCGGTGCATGCTAAAGAGCAGGGCCCCGGGTGCGTGGCTTGATGTTAAGGTGTGGTTCAAAGTCCACTGAAGCAAAGGAGAGTCTCCCACGGACATCAGAAGGCTTTGCACCAGACCCATAAATATTAGTATGCAGAAAAAAATCTATTTTAAGAAGAGAAATCGATCTCTGCTTCACAGCAAACCTGGCTGGCAGGCATCATGTATGCCGCTCCAAATCAAAACGCTCTCTGCAACTTTAAGGAAAGGCTCTTTATCAGGATTAAAGAGAGAACATGGTATTTAAAGAGTTATTTTTGATGCCAACATGTTTGGGATTGAAACACAGTCAAATCTGCAGTCACGACAACTAATTACGTTAATTAATGCTGCAGCAGCTTCTGTGACACGATTGTTTCTGTTTCTAAATAAGTCAATGAAATTCGAACAGCCTAACAATGCTCTCAGTTTAGAGCACAAAACACGCTCTTAGCCGAACGCTTTCCTTTGATTTGGCTCGGAGCTTTCGCGACTTTACAAAGGCCTTTACGAGAAGACTGAGCAAGGGCCTCTCGAAATCGCAATTGAGCTTCCTGCACTAACTATGGAAAGTGAGGCGTCTTCTTTGCATCTTCCACATCTAAGCAAAGTTCACCAGGGCTACAAAACTGCAGTCCTTCCCACCGCTCACAGCGGCTGGCAGAGACTTCAGCTAGGGCAGAGACGGCATTTCTGGCAGCCGAGCTCCTAACCCGCTGCGAGGGCTGACGTGCGCCCAGCCCGCGCTGCCGGCAGAGACCGGGCACGCTCGGTGCACCCAGCCAGCTCGTCCGCGCGCCCAAAGAGCGTCTGCGGGCTGCCCCAGGCTGCTCTCGACGCCGGGGCCGGGCTGGGGGACGCCGGGGTCCCTTCCTGACGCCGGGATCCCATCCTGATTCCTCTCCCCCGTCCCCGTGCAGACCTCGCCACCGAACTGAACGCGACTGCTCAGGGAGTAAGGGTGCGACCGGCAGCGCTGCGACGAAACGCAGACGTCCCAGCACACGCGCAGCTCTTCTCCTGCGTGTCAGAAAAGCGTGGGCTTGCTGAAACCCTTCCATCAGGCAGAGAGCTGATTAATGTACGCACGTTATCAGCCTTCTGCAGTCATCGCTAGAAGATAGTTAGCCAAATATTTTAAAAATCAGCTTAATTAGTTTTTAATAACTAATTTGGAAGTTATAATAGCAATAATAGTCCCAGGCAATATCATCAGATAACTCATATTTTCTACTTAAAGCTTTGCCTCAGGATGGTTAATTCTCCGATGCTATCATTTTCGCTAGATAATGAGCACTTTGTAGGATTAAGTGGCTTCACTGACTTGCTCTTGGACCAAAAACAATCTGACAACTAGAAAGCAAGCGCTCTGTAGCTCCAAATGTGTTTGAAATGTTATTACTGAAGGTGACATAATACATAAGTTAGCAGTATCTGTGCTCTTTAATTACTTCTAATTGCAAAGACTTCCTTAGATTTAATATTTGCTGGAATCAAGTCAGTTTGGTTTCCAAAATCATATAGCTCATTAAACTCGAATTTAACATACAGGCTGCGTCTATTTAGATACTGATTTATGTGCTTTTTCCTTAACAAACAACCTCATTAACCAAACTCCAGCGCTAAAGTTTTATCCAAGAGAACATATTAGCTAACCAGCACATTGTTTTCCTTCTTCCATATATTTTACTTTTTACAGCAAACAGCCCGCAGGAGAGGCTGCTGATACCGGGGCTTTCAATGACCGCTGCACAGTTAAGAGAGGTGTGTGCACATTAAAGCACATGGGAGACAAGTTAAATACTAGCTCAAGAAGGTTTATTTTTTTCCCATGAACATTTAAAAATTCACCATCATCAGCTGTGCACATATTTTAAAATATAATCATATGGTAAAAATGTCCTAATTCAGGACTCTACTGTTTTAATAGGACAGACTAAGACTAGTATCGCCAATCAAAGTCCTTCACATTAACACTAGTTTTGAAACTTTTACATTTAACCCAATTATCTAAATGCCATTGTAGTGCAGTTACAAGGGTGATAATAGGGGAATTTGGAAGCTAAGATAGGTATTTCTTATGAAATGGGAAGATGGAGAAGTCTTCAAGACCCAGTCAAACACAGTAACGAAGTCCATGTGCAGAACCTCAATAATTTTCCAGGAATACTGTGTGGCACCATAATCATTTTAAAAGGACATTGGTATGCAAAGGCAGGCGTTATACTGTCCGTCTGGAGGGGCAAGCTCCTGCTACATCCCCTAAAGGATTCTGCATGGACTCTGACCATGCAATTTTTAACCGATGCTGCCTCAAACCTTGCTCTTCATACAGATTTTCTAGCAAGAGCCAGACAGCACCCACAGCCCATGCTGGTTCAGACCCCATTCTCAGGTCCCCAACAACCTGCCTGCAAACTCTTCCCCATTTGGCATCAGACACACCAGTCTAGCTGTTGTCTGGGGATGAGAGACCCCATGTTCTGAGATATCTGCCCTCACACCTATTAATTAGGGAGAAACAGCTTTTTTCATCTCAGAATGAGCTCAGCAAGCTTATTCTGTTCATACTAAGTTCATACAGTTTTCTACCCAGCAGCAAATCTCAACAGGATATCACTGATCTCCTACTCCAAACATTGTTATTGTCCATCCCTGTCCCTCTCCCTCTACTTTCTACCAGGCTGTAATTTTTAGACACATGCAATAAAACCTTGGCATGGGAAAAATGAAAATGTCTGAAACACTTCTCAAGATCTGGACCGCACCGTGCATGGACAGTATCAACTTACTCTCTCTGCAATCTCATTGAACTCGGCGGAGGCAGCAGCCGAGCGAGCCTGGCCAAACATGGCCCTGCTGCTTCCAGCAAGAACTCGCTTGGGCTTCTGGTTTGACAGTGGCTCTGATTCCAGCCAGAAACAGTCGTCACTGTAAAACGCCAGCACCGGGAAGAAAGGCAACAGTTTGGGACAGCTAAGATCACCCCCTTGCGCAGTGTGCCACCTGGGTAATTATGAATTTCCGTGTCTGTCCTGCGAGTTACACATCCACCTACACTGGTGACCGGTGGTGAAGAGCATCTGCACATGAGGGTGAGATTCTCAGCTGGTGCAAACCAAGATAGCTCCAGGGACTCTCTCTTTGCAGCTGATGGTCTGGTTCATAGCAATGAATTAATCACTGTATTCCACTACTCTGTTTTCTTCTACTTGCCAAGTGCCTTCATTTGAATTAGGTCTGAATTGCGTTTCAATATAGCTCAATCTTCCCACTGAAATCAATGGGCTCCCGTGGGCTGCAGCTGAGAGCAGAATTTGATGTGCCGCACAGTCTGTCCGCATCCCTTCCATTAGTGTAAGAAAATGCTGTTCTTGGTCTTTCACTTTCAGATATGCAGAACGACAGTAACACGATTTGCCCTGCGCGTGAGAGTTCACGTACTTCTCGCCATGCAAGTGGCCTGCAAGTGGGTTTCACACAGCCCACGTCTGAGCAGAACAGACCGACCGATCCATCTCCCTCCCCTCAGGCAGGCCCGCTACGCCGAAACACAATCTTTCGGTCTGAAAAGATTGCATTACCACCTTTTTGAATGGCAGCACCAAGAAAACCCGGTTTGATATTAAGCGCTAACTAGGCAACCTTGCATAGGCATGACCCACTGAGAAAAGATATCACTAACCTCATCTATAGCTTTCTTATAGCTCTGTGAGTAAGGGAAGATTAATCAGCATCAGAGGAAACAGATCGGGACAGGAAAAAGCCAGAGGAAGGGCAAGCAGGTTAGAAATAAAATTAGAATTGTTAGCTCAACGCTGTGGAGTGTAAAGAAAAAACAACATCAACAAAACATTAATACACATTAAAAAAGAGAAAGCAGTGGAAATTCATTTAGGTTATTAGGCCGACTCTGCAGTTTTAAAATACAAACGTCAACAACATTAAACCAGAAGGAAACACTTTGGGTGAGACTTTGCTGGGCCTTTGCCAGCGGAGTAATAAAAGGAGAGGGTACAGAAGTCACTGCCAGGTTTGTCTGTAAACCGTGAGGACTCTGGGCGGCCGGTCGCCCAGCCTCCCCCGCGAGGAGCGACCCCTCGGCGAGGCTGCGCGGGACCTGCCGTGCAGCCCGGAACACAACAATGCGCCGTATGCGACCGCCAGCCCCAAGCTAGCAAAGCACTTAAGCCTCTGCTTGATCTTAAATCGCAGCCTTAAGTGCTTTCCCCTAGACTTGGGTTGCTGGTAGAAATCATGCACTCTCTTAAGCATTCGCATCTCCCACAGGCTCTTGCCAGAGTGTTGGTTTCGAGTCTCTCAGCTGGAGGAGCAATGGCACTAGCCTCTTTTTAAGGGTCCCCAAGGTTGTGCTATGGCACCGAATGGAAACATGGCCAATCCGGCTGGCAACATTCCTGCAGGAAATAATTTAAGACTCACAGCAGGTCGGCTCGGTCGTGTCACGTCTCTGTTGTCTTCTTGTTTTATCTTAGCGGGCTCGTGGGGGAGCACAGGTGACCCTTCCGGTTTGACGTTTCCTGCACAAAAGGAAAGCAGAGGCGGTGGGGGATTACAGCTCCGGCGAGGCGGGAGGCTCCGTGCCCTGCCACATGCCGCCTCCGCAAAGTGCCCGTTCTCCTGGGAAAGCGGGTTTCCCCCTTCTCAAACCTTTCAGGAGGCCATGACATCATGGGCCTCACCTCTCCCCCATCCCTCCTGCTGCCTGCAAAAACCCTCCTTGGCCTTTCTGCTTGATTCAACAAGTCTCCCTCACTTTAGCAACACGTCTATAACCAGGTCCAACCTCCACAGAGAGCCCTCTCTCAACATCACTGCCCTTCTTCTACTACAGGAACAAATTCACTCCGCAGAAGAGCAGGCTGCGGGAGAAATCAGCAGCTCTGCAGCATCTGACATTGCTAGGAGATTATCTGTCACAGGACTCCTCATTAGTAAAAACAGAAACAAACCAAAGAGGACAACTGGTGATAAGTTACGTTTATTGACTACCTAGAGAAGTGATTATTTCAACAACAGACATGTCACCTTCTAGTCAAGTCATAAAAAATTCAAAGCATGGATGCAGCATTTGTTTTAATGCGCTTCAGCTCTGTGGATTTATATTCCATGGCTGTGACAGAAATGCAGATAAACTGGCTGTATGTGCTTTAGCAGCTCCTAGTGCAATTAAACGGGGGAACAGAAGATCTTTAAGAACGGCTTTAAGATGCTAGGTAGCAATTCAGCTGGGAACATAAACCCAGTGTAAACACAGTTCCCTTCTGAAAGCATTTTAGGGAAAGTTGCTTACAGGCCAATTCATTTCTCTGCTCCCATCTCATGCTTCGTGCAGAGATGCAGTTCAAAAAAAAAACCAAAACCCAAAACCACCACATACCCCACCCAAACTTTAACACCCCCAAAGAAACCCATACAGAAGAAGTGAATTTGGGGTCAATTTGGGGATAGAAAGCGTGCTGGTATTCACTTTATTACCCTGCAGTGCAACCCCTGTCTCCTTTGGACAAATTAGAGGTCGCTGTGACATTTAAGTAGAGGGCAGTGCCCCAGGACACGCTGTCACTCTGCAGGCAGCGCCGTCGCCAGCCCCGGCACACGGCAGTGCTGCCAGCTTGGGTTGCAAAGGGGCAGGTTGGTCCCAGAGATAAACCAGAAAACATCCGTTACCTGATGAAGCCTTTGGAATTTTTTTTTTTCTTAAACACAAATGAGATCAGAGACGTCCTGCCCTACCCGCTTATCAAATGACCTCCGAAAATAGGCCAGGCGCTACGAACATTCGAAGGGAAAAGCCAGCTCACCTCTGACTCTGTTGCGCTCGCTGGAGCCCGCCTGGGAGCCAGGCTGGGAGCCCCCCTGGGAGCTGGGCTGGGAGCTGGGCGTGCTGGAGCTGGAGGAGCTGCCGCTGCTGGTGCGCTGCAGCGGGCTCTCGATGATGGGCTCCGTCCGCCTCAGGTCCGGGTTGCTGCGGGAGCACAGGGCGGAGATGGAGTCAGCGGGTGCCGCGCGCGCCTCAGCAGCTTCAGCTCTTTCCAAAACTGGCCCGAGACAGTGGACTTATCACAGCCACATGTAGTGTGACAAAAAGCACCGTCACGGTGCAGGCTCAGACATTTTGCAAAGACAACTCTGGGGGTAATGGCTTCCACAAGCTCTAAAATCACCAAGGGACCTTATGGTCTCTTGCAGAAATGCTTAACTGATCTAGGAGCTGCAGGCTCACTGCAAACTGATGAAGCCTGAAAAGCTCCACCAATGCATCTTCATTTCTAAGGTAAAGGCTAACACTGTCTGCAGAGGTAGATGCAAACCCACAAGTGTTAACGGGCCATGGGACAGTCATGGGTCCCCCGCAGTCTCCACCTGACCTGCTAATTTAATGCAGACTCCAGCCTGCCTCTCACTGATGGATTCTGCCTGATGTTTGTTATGCAAGGTAATGTCACCTAATGCAAGGTAAGGGGACACCTCTTCTGCTGGAGAAGACAGGGCTGAAGTCTTGTCTCCTCGAGCTATTGATCCTGTAAGCCCTACTAAAATACACGGAAGCTGAGTGACTGCGCAGAATCAGGCACTCAACATTTTTACGGAGCTGGAACATAACCACAAAGAAAAATCATTAGAGCAATTCTCTACTCTTTTGTTTTGCCAGATTTAGCAAAAATTAAAAGACTGTTCGCTTAGAACTCCATTTCAGCCCCCAGACATGCAATGTTGGATTTATTTGCATTAACTAATATTCATTCTAAAATTAGGAATTTGCAACTTGCTGTTAAACAGAGAAAGGAATGTTTTAGTGAAGAAAAAATCTCAAGTTTGCAACAAGGCTGCAGATTACTTTTGCCACTTATTCACACTTCCTAGTTTTCATGGCTTCCTATCTCAGCCACTTCCAGTTTGTATGAGTTACCCACTTCAGGCATTTTCTTCCTTGATTTCTTTCCCCCCTGTGAACACACATAAATCTAGAATAAAAAGCGTCCTTGATATACAAAGAGTGACTAATATTTCTCAGGGTATCAGATGCCTTTAGGACATTAATTCTTATTTGGCACTGAAACGACACCAGAAGACATACTCATGCAGAGTTATGCAATTTGTTTTTATGAAAGATTTCTGTTAAGTGATCTTATTATTCAAAGTTCTGTTAAAAATGTACAGAAAACTTTTTCCATAGAGTCCAATTAGGACCTTGTGTACATAAAAATTATGCTGGAATACTGCCACATTACATAATGCAATTGCAATCAAAGGCATTGAACAGTAATATAAGGTGTGTGCTGTGTGTGCTGTGTGTCATTCAAAGCTGCTCAGACACTATCCGAGTGGCACAAACTGGATGGATTGTGCAAAGCCCCGTTGCCATAACTGGGTGATCGGCAGAATCATTTGAAAATGGCCTAACATGAATATTACATTGAATTGCTGCTTAGTGTTATCTTGCATTTACATGGGCACTTACTAAAATGATAAAAGCAAGATAGTAGCTTTCTGTGCAAGGAAATATCCCCCCAGTCATTACAATAGTCTTACAAATAAAAGAAAGCATATTTTTACCATATTAACATTTATGCATGGGAGGAATCAAGAAGCAACAGGAGAGGTGGTTAAAAAAGGACAATGCGAGAAATGCTACATTATTGTGAAAGAAATAAATGTTATCATTTCACTGATTAGTTAGTTTAATGGACTTTTTCACTGCCTAATCGTTTTCAGCTTTCATCAAACTGAAGGCTTCCAGCTCAAGTTGTATGGTGACTAAATTAATTCATGAAATGTATTTGAAAACTCTGGCAACTTAGGTATTTGCCTGCATTGACCAGGACTGGGACGATGAGGCTGAGGGAAACGCTGTAACCTTCAACTTGAATCCTACGGTCTCACATTATCATTTTTACTCTCAATACCTTCACATACTAGGACTACATAGTTCAACATCCTACTGCATTTTATATTATATTTCAGGCTATAGCCTGAAAATTAAAATTAAATTACTATTTAAGAATTAAATTCAAAGAACAGCATTTTCAAGAACTCAGAATGCTTCAGCCTTGAGAAATAAAAAATTCATGGTACAAATGCCTTCTTCTCTCACTTAAAAAGAGAGAGAAAAAGAAAGATTCTTGCCTTCCTCCTTCTGCTACCCCTGCCAGCTACTTTAGCTGTTGCCTGTTGTACACGAGGTTGCTGATGCATGATTCAGGCATTCAGCTGGAAAGAAAAAGGCATATGCTGAAAAGCTGCTTACAGTGCACAGCATATGGCTACGAATATGCCAGTGTTCCCTATTTGACCTAACCCTAAAAGGACAAGGCAAGAAACGGAAACCAAAGAGCTCCATCATACCAAGCTACATGGAACACAGGTTTCTCCGGAGATCTACCTGTCTACAGTGTCTTTACTGCTCTGTCTTCCCCAGTAACATTTTAACGTCAGTGGCATACTAGCTGGGAAAAGACCCTAGTCCTAGGAGGTCAAAACTGATTTAATACTTGATCTGTATCTCAGCAGGATCTGGCTCTCACCATGGCATACCAGCGCGTGTCCCGGCACACGCAGGCTTTACCTGTGAAAATCTGCTCTGACTAGTTGGAAACTTATAGGACCGAGATCTCCCCGCTGACTTAGTAAGGCACGGTTCCCCCTACACACGAGAGGCGATGTTGGGAGAACCAGGACCTATTTCCACTAAATCATCCAAATTTCTGTTCAATTCCACAGCAACAGGCGCAGTATCCAGCTACAAACCCCACATCATCCAAGAGCAGATTCAGGCCAGCTCGAAGGGAGCAAAACCACCAGGAATCCAAACAGACCCAGCCCTTGGGTGTGATACAAAATACTAACGAATGTGAACCTAGCTCATCACAGCTTAGGGCTGCAATAGAAGTATTGCAAATCTCTTGTTCTCGCATACCAGGGCTCTCGGTCTGCTTGCAGGACTTGTGAGCTGGCGCACGAGGAGGAAACCCAGTACGAGCTATGGGAAACGCTGAGGGGTTATTTCTGCCCCCCACCCTCGGTCTCCCGTACCTTGCGCGAATCGGCTGGGATCCCAGTCGGGGTCCCAGTGCGCTGCCATTGCCCGGGGAGTTCTTCCTTGCCAGAGCAGGGGATATGGAAGTGGTTCGTTGAGGCACCTGGAAAAGAAACGAAGAAAGTCACAGTTACTGAGTTTGCCCAACTAAATTAGGCTGCTGCTCACACTTCTGAGAGATCGGGTTTCAGCATTTCCTTAAGACTCAATTTATAATTGATTTCCCACTGAGAGATATGCAATATTTATAGCAATTATAAAACATAAAGCTCTCGGCTTTTACAAGGAACCACCTGAGCGTGAGACAGAAAGGAGCTGCAAAGGTGCGCAGCGCAGGGCTGCTCCCCGCAGAAAAGCCCTCAGCAACACACAAAGCAGCCCCCTTACCGCCAAACAAAGAATTTCTTTTTTCAAAAGTTGAACGTATACACTCATATATGCATATATAAGTAGTCTAAATTTAACAAAAAACACAGTGTGGAATTTTTAAGATAAAATTCTCAAAGCAGTTCATTTCATCAGCCACTGTGGAGCTTTTAAGGGTGTCTAGATGGGCTATGACACACATAGTAGCAGAGAGAACGTGTCGACTGCTGGTTAAACAAGAGGGCTGAAAGTGGGAAGATCCAGGCTGAACCGCTCAATGCTCTCGATCAAATCAAAGCAAAGCCTGCGTGCGCCACGGCGCATCGCCCAGGCCCTGCACCGGCTGGCACGCCGGCGCCCGCTCGTCACACCCTAGCTCCGAAATCGCTGTGCACCAACACGCAGCAGCGTCATGCGGAAAAACACACCGTACTTGAGCCTGCCAGAAAGAGGTACGGCAATACTCACCTGTGGAATACCTTGCACCAGGTAATAGAGAGGCCAAAAGCTCAGCAGGGTTAGCAAAAAAAGGATCAGGTATTTTTTTTGGAGAATAAACACACAGTTATGTTAGACAAGCCAGAATGATTGAGAGAGAGACAGCCTTATATTCTGCATCATAGCTAGCAATAACTTACTCATTCATTAAAAAGAAATTCCCCCTATGGGCAGGTTGCTCTGCAATCATGACTTCTGAAGTTTCTTTTACCTTCCTCTGAAGCATCTAGTCATAAACACTGGCAGAAACAAGACACCGGACCACAGAGACAGCCAGCCCAGGCTCACGTGACAGTCCTTTTGTTCCCGGTTACAACCACAGCAAATTTATTTTTGTCAGTAAAATGTGAAGTCAGACTTCATGTGTATTACTGTTGATACAACGGCTTTAAACGTGAAGTGCTGTTTGGTGTGGGAGCCTTTCCATGGCTTGGGGTTTCCTCAAATGAAGGGGCATATACTCCATAGCGCCCGAAAGAACCAGGAGCCGCGGTCTGACTGAGCAGAGCATTACTGTAATTAAAATAGGTGTTGTTCTCAAAAGACTCGAGCAAAAAGCAGCACCACACAGTGTTGTTTTCAATCTAGGCAATATTAAACCCCAAGGGATTTTCAGAATCACTGTCAAGGGTCTGAGAGCAAGGACGGGCTGCTTCGGCTCTCACCAACTACAATCCGAGGACTGAGCTGGATCATCATGTGTAAGCAGAGGTGTCACAGGTAAGCGGCTGTCTCTGCAGGTAGTGGGTTTTGGGGGCTTGGGTCTTCAGAGTTGCTGGCTTGCTTTTCCGCTTAAGTAAGCACTGATGCATCTTATCACTTGGTGGTAGCAGAAATAGAATATTATTAAAATCGCATGTGACACACCACCATGGAGCCTATTAGCTGATATTTTGCTCTTAAAAACGCAAGTCACTTCCTTGTTAATCCAAAGAAAAACTGCCTCTCAATCATGGACAAATACTATCTGCCCTGCTGTCGCTAATCAATTTGTAGAATTTTTCCTCTGTAAAAATCCACCCAGGCTGAGGGCTGATTCACTGTAAGGGGAATTTTAATGGCCAAGTTATAATTCATCCAAAATGAAGGTGTATAAACAATGCAATCGAAATACCGGACCAGAAGAGTCTTAATTAAAGAGGTACTGCCAGATGCTGCCATAATGTCAACGGAGGTATAAAGCTGCTGGAGCCCTTACAAGTCTTCCATCAAATATTGATTACAACTGGAGGCATGGCACTGAGCTAAAAGGACCCGTCTTACTGAGTATGACAAATTTTATGTTCCTGCAATTCTATTTAAACAGAATGAATTTTTATCCTCGGGCAGAGAGAAAAGGATTTGCTGGGGACTCGCTGCGGCTCGAGAACCTTCTCCGCCAGCGGGCAAGGCTACGGAGCAGCGCCGGCACTGCCTCTTTCCCGTGCTGAAAGGGAGGAGCGGTAATGTTACCTTTGGCGGGATGTCTTCCTCCTGCCGTAACCAAGAACTTCGGTCAAACTTTTCAATGCGAGGGGGCAGAGGAGGGTTTTCTGAGGTGGGGTCCGAGTTCTGCCTTGGCATCTCAGGGCGGTGAGAGGCCACCGTCAGAGCCTCCTGAAACCCAGCCATCCCCTTGGCGGGCTGTTCATGCAGGGACTGAGAGCCAGACAAGGAGCTTCCTTGGGATTTCACAGTGACCAGATGTGGAATCTAAGCACCAAGTCAAAACAGAACTATCAGTACAAGACGGAAAAAATAAATTAGAAAAAAATATTAAAAATCTGATTTTTTTCAAAAAAAAAAAAAAATCGATTAGCAGTTCAGATGCACTAAAAAGCCCCCTCAGTTTAAGATCAGCACCGCCTCGGTTTCAGGAACTTCTGACTTACACCAACTGAATGCAAAAACTATTAAAAAATTGTGGTCGCATAGCTCAGCATTTTAAAGTCAGGAAATGCCCAAGTCAGAGCCGTATGTTCCAGTTCTGACCATTCCTGCGTATGCCCTGTGATACGGTGTTTACTTCCAGCACTGCACACCATTTCGGAAGCAATCCCGGAGAGCGAGGCCAGGCTGTTCGCTCCGGTGAGCGCGCACACACGGGATGTGCCCTCGCGGCCGTACCTGGCATTTGCTCAATCTCAAGCTATTAAGCGTGCGTCTCTAACGTTGTGCTAATGATGTTTGGCATGGAATTTTGTTGTTAAAAATAAAGGAAAGGAAACAATAATAAATAATAATTAAAAAAAAATTCAGGAATTCTGAGGCACAGATGGCTTAAAAAAAATACCTTGAGGCATGAGTTTCTATAGGTGTAGGTAGCACCCTATCCTACAGATGAATTGTATAGATCTAAGGCTTGCGAGTGAAAGGAACAGTCACCTGTGGTGGGAAAACTGAGACATTTGCAAAAGCAGTTTATGAAATCAGAGCTTCTTCTCAGGGCCCCGTAAAGTCAGCAATGGCCCCTTCTTTGATGCAGCAGAGTTGTAATCTTTATTTCAGTGTAAACATGACATTTCTGCATGTATGTACATGGGAGCCCTGATTTCAAGTGACTTTTTCATTAGTATCTTAGTCGAACAAAACCCTTGCAGCTGTTGACTATATATGTCACCAGAGTGTGGTATTTCCAAAGGAGTCAGGAAAAAATAGATTGTGTTTGGTCAATCAGAGAGACTGCTAGGAAGTGGGGTTTTATGGTTTAAGTTTGGATTATATATGTGGGGAAAAAATAGCTCTATAAGGACTTCCCTGCAATGTCTTATTTAAAGTTGGCATTGTCCTGCTGACCTACAGATGCACATACCACAGGCGGATGGCACTTTTCAGCACATTTTCCCACAAAAAGCCCATGTGAATCTGGACCAAAAACCTGGTTCCTCCCCTCTGAAATCCCTGCTTGAGTCTGCAGGATTTGCGGGCACTGAACCGGGTCCAGCCCTGATGCTCTCACAACTTTCCGTGGTGGGGTACTTACGGACCTTGTGACTGGGATTAGCTTTTAAAATAACGATTCCCCTCCTCATTGTGACCTACTGCCCTTTCCGGATGTGTTTGTGACTGATGTTAACTCGATGGAAAACCAAAACAAAACTTTGAAGTAAAGTAACAAAGGAAGCAAAATCTTTTTCTGATGATCCTCAGCATCAAAGCATCCTAGGCCTTTTGTACCAGGCTCTGGAGTTTTAGTCCTTTAAATAAAACATAACCGAAGAGGAACAGAGCAACTGCCTTACTGGCGCAGACCAGCGGTTCCTCTAGGTCCTCAGCTTGTTTCTAGTAGGAACCAGTACCTGATGCTTCAAAGGAAGGTATAACCCAGCATGATGTTTCTAACACATGGAGGTGAAAAGAAGAATCCACTCATGAATGTAGATGCTGCCCTTACTCACAAACACACCTCAGGCTGAGAAACCACGGAGCGAGACATTATTTCCTTCAATCCACAATCTTTCTCGTGACCTTACCGGCACCCCGAGCATCCTGGTTTCTGTAACTGAGCCTGCTGGGCGGAAGCACCATTACCTGCGGGTCCACGGGTCTGAGCAGGGGTGGGGTCCGGGCTGGCTGCACACTGCTAATGCTGAAGGACTCGGAGCGAGGAGGCAGGTTGGGGTCAGAGATCCTGTTGGCCACCTTGTGAGGCATCGCCGGCGAGCTCTGACGGTTGAGTCGGGAGCGCTCCTCCACCTGCGGCGACATGGGAGGAGAGCCCATCAACACCAGCTGCCTCGCCGGATCTCCAGTGCACGATCTAGTTACCGCACAGCCATTTGGCCTGCTTTCCAAAGAGATGATCGTATTTCCTGCTTATTTTCCACTCTCTGAACCAAGGGACTGGGTCGCTTTACGCACCAGATCTTTGAGCTCTTTAAGGATGTCCGTATTGGGAAATGCTCAACTCTGGATCTCGGCAGTCCCAACCTCTTCAGCCAAGCTCAGGCTCTCACGCAATCTGTATTGGCTTTGCTTTACTTCATTTTCCTTCTCCCTCACCCCATTAACTTGCCCCAGGTTTATCTGCTCCATCGTATTTTTGCCTCTATCAGTTTTCCTCCTCCCCCCCTTCCCTTTCTAAGGTAGCACCCAGCCCCTAGCCCCCATTAAGAGTCTGAAACGGAGCTGCTTTTTCAGATGCTCTCCAGTGTGGCTCGATGTTAGTAGCTCAATTTAGAGGTGGACAACGCTCAGCATTTTGTTTCACTGCGTACGCGACATCCTCGGCTGTGACTGATTGAACAAACCAGAGTGCCTGTACAGGGTACCAGCGTTTCACCCTCGCACAGGAAGCGCTGCCTGCAGTCCTGCCCGGTTCACTGTAGGCTTAATGTAGCGTTGCTCCAAGGGACTGCCACTACGGACACGGCTACGATATGTTGTGCAAGCACAGAGCAGCAGGATTCACTGGACTGCTGTATTTGTGAGGTCTGAGATCATGAACAGGTATCATTAGGAAATCTAAGTGGCACCTCCAGCTTCTAAGAGTAAGAAAGCCCCATGAAAAAGCCATTCATAACTGAAAACCAAGGCATATATAGGAAGCTCCTTTCTCTTTAGATATACCAGGTTATTCTGTGACTATGGAATCCAAGTCACCCAGCAGATTGTGCAATAAATGCATTTTAAAGAGTCCAAAGAAAGGACTATTTATATCTCATGTGCGTAACTCTTCCTTGTGAATCCGAAATGGAAAAATAAAGCTTCAAGGAAAGGCAGCAAGCCTCGAGAAGGTGCTTCTAGCAGATGACTTCTGAGAAGCAGCTCTTGCCTCTTCATAAATGTATCTTGAAGCAAGGGGATCCTTTACTGTAAACACCACAAGGAGTGCTTTTGTTAGATTTGAATCCAGGAATAAACATGGCAGCCAGAAAATGTCTGGCTTTGATCTAGATTTAGCAAGTCTGGCACCTTGTCGTGTATGGAAGGAAAAAAAAACCTATTACTGATACAGACATAAAAACGAGGCCCATTGTTTTCAGGTAATCTTGGTGGAAATAAAACGGTTTCAGCTAACCCAGACATATGTGCAATCTGTGTGCTACTAAGATTAGACTGCATGAGCTGATATTCATGCAACATATGCTATGCAGAATTTTTGATACCTAACCAGGGATCTGATGCATATTTTCACTCATGAGTCATTAATACATGTGTTAAATACCATTAGCATGTCTTAATTCCACCATGTCATGTCAAAAAGTAAACCATAAAATAGGTTTGCTTGGAAAGAACCATAGCTTTTTCTAAGGTAAATATATATTCATGAAAGACATACAAGAGCCCTTATACTGAGCAGAAGTCAGATGAAAATTTAGGAAAGAGAATCCTATTGTATGGACTCTTTCTCTTTAAAGGAAGGGTGGTTTCTCATTCATGAGTGACCACCCGGGCCACCACTGGGGCCCAACAGGACCTCACAACTTGCCCCATGCGCTGCCCACCAGCTCCAGAGGCTGCAGAGCTCAGTTCAGCGATGCCCGCAGGAGCCTTCGCAGTGCATGTGAGGATGGGGAGGAGTGGGGAGGGAGGCGAACTCCTCCTGAACAAGGTGGCCTCTGCACGAGCGCTGGGACAGGCTCGCTGCCGGCTGCCCCAGAGGAGCTCCAGTACATCTGCTCGTTATCCAAGCCTTGGCACTCACCACAGCCGCCAAAGGCGACGACACCGATCCCTCCGGCTATTTTTGGGAGCTCGCCAGCAGAGTGCCAAGTCATACTGTGCAGCCGATTGTGGAGGATTTCAAAGTTTGCATGGAGAAGGCAGGAAAGTAATGAAATGGGGGATGTCTGTGAACCGGGAAGGAGAAAGATGCTTGGTTTTCAAACCACCATCAACACCTCACCAAGCGCTTTGTTTCACCAGCACACTGAAGACGATACGCTTGGGGCTCTCCAGCTCTACTCCACGGCGTTTTATTGACTATGGCATTACACAGAGAGGGGAAAAAAGCGGCACTCTGCAGTGCCAAACTCTGCAGGAATTCATCATCGCTCCCGTTCGCCAGCCGTCTCTTATATAATTCAAGATTCACGTCAAACGGGAAACATCCCTAGCAGCTTCTGCGGAGGTCCCAGTGGAAAGCAGCTAATGGTGCCATGAATTATTTCAAAGCAAAAGAAGGATGACAAAAGCCAAGGGGACTGAAGGAGGAGCTGAAATACGAGTTGGCTGGTGCAGAGAACAGCACTGCTGGCGACACAGCTGAGCCTTGGGCACCCACGGAGGCGTCAAGCTGGTGGGAAGAAGCACCACAAGGCCAGGCCCAGTGCACCCAGGCCCCTTTGAAGATGTCCACTTGAACATCCCCCTCGCTGCTCCTTTATGTAAGGTCATATAAGAAACTGCTCTTTCCACTGCCGGGGATCTGCCCAAACCTGTCCTTTAGCTGACTAAGCTGCAGGTGCTTTTTCACTGAAAAATGAGATCCAGACATCTATTTGTTTAGCAAACACTGGTTCGCAGCAGAACGGTCGGTAACAGAGAACTGCTAATTACTGTACAAATACTAGTACTAGTAGTATATTATAGTCCTACTACTTATAGTACTAATGCTACATGCCTGGCTTGAACATCAGCAGCTCCCAGCATGACGCCCAAAAGGGCCCAGCTAGTCTTTCACTGGAAGAGGAGATTTGTGTGGGTAAAAAGGCCAGGTTTGGACCAACATGCAAGCTATATCCCAAGGTAACGCTCCAGTGGATAATCCCCCAGACTCACGGGAAGGCGAGTTGAAGAGACAGCAGATGAGGATGCACACCATGTGTGTTGGCATGGACTACCTGATCAGTGTTTCAGCCTTGCAGAAATGCAGGCAGGGAGAATTTACACCTAAGACTTCCTTGACATAGTAATTTGCTGTATAGATATGCGGAAGCACAGAAACTTGTCTGTCACCAGACTTGTCTCCTCCCAGTTCCAAAAAGGAAAATAAAGTCTCAATATTTCTGTTAAATTATTATGTTTGGATTGGGTACTGGAATTGTCAAATTATGGCAACAACTATGGTATGATGATAGTAAGTGTTGGTACAAGTTTGGGTATCTGTATAGCCAGTAAGAATTGTACTTCAATATTTGCAGCAAAGTAGCTAAACTGTGCTAAAAATGGGACTATGTGAAGTAGACAAACCAGGGTATGGAGGTGAGGGGAGTAGTTATGGGAACTACCCAAGGGTGCTGTGTTGGGGCAGTGAATCAAACTACCGCTCCCAAGAACATAAAGAAGGTAAATTTGCCACTTGGCGCATTTCATTATAAACCGGACACAGTCACACAGGTAAAGAATAAATGGTTTGGACAGCCAAACTGTGGAAGCTGGAGATGTTTCAAAACAACAGGAAATCTCATCTCTCCTATGATTTCAGAAAAGTGTATGAGACCATATGCTGTTGCTCTTATTCCCATTTTACAGTCCCTTAATATAATGCAACTTTGTATTTGAAACAGAAAGTCAAATCCAATTCTTTTATCCTTCACCCTAGAAAAAGATCCCTTTTCATAAATCTTTGTTATAGATAGTTTTGGAGACAGTGCCAGAGGTACTTTAGCAATGTTCTAGGTGATTTATTTAAAACTAGGCAATGAAAGAGAATTTACTCCCATTTTCCTGTTTGCTACTTACTGTTAACACTACTGCAGATGTACAGTAGAGACTCAATTTTGCATAAGGCCATGGAGGCACCATGGAGGTGGAAGCCTCTCCTATCAAAGGTGGCTCAGAGCTGTGCTGTTTGGCACATCTGTCTTAAACGGGAACACCTTGTCCACAGACCTACCTACCAAACCTCTTCTTCCACTGGAAGGGTTGAGAACAATCCTGAAGCTTCTGTGAAGACAGGCTGGCAGGTGCATTAGCTATTAGTAAACTCTTATTTCTTGTGATACTTCAGGAAAGGAAATAGTCATAACCTTAAGTTCTTACTTTTCATCTGGAGTAGGCAAATTTTTCATAATTTTTGAAGCCCACATCTAACTTGAGAATGTGAGGAACTGACACCTTCCTTTGCTCCTGTCATGGTTTAGAAATGCTAATAACTCTTCATGCTGTTATCCTTAGCAAAGGATAACTGATTGAATTTTTTGAGCATTTGATGCTTGCAGGTATTGTGGATTTAGTGCAGCTGAAGGTTGCGAATTGGAAAGATTAGAAGACAGCTAAGTGTTGGATGCACATTGCATCTCTGCCAGGACAAAAGGGTGCCAGACACTTGGCAACAGAGCAGCGATCCTGCTTAGTGGGAAGAATAGGCAAGTTATTAAAAGATCTTCCTGCCCAGGAGTAGGGTTACAAAATTAAACTAACAAAATCCAAAGAACTTTAGAAATATTAATAACAAGAGTGGGCATCAGTTTTACTGGAACCACCATAAAGAGATTAGGGAGAAAAAAAGTGCTTGCATATGATCCTGAAACCGCACTGCAGACAACGCATTTCTTTTCAAGACTATTCAGTCAGGCAATAATTAATAGTCAAGATCTCACAGTTGTTACAAAAATTCCCTCTTTTTGTTGGGGGGAAAAAAAGAAAAACAGCAAAGTGGCTTGCATTCCTGAACATCATGGAGGATCAGTCACCCCAAGAGACACGGCCCTTACCACAGGAGGAAAAGCTGTCTGGTCCCTGTTTGATTACGGGGAAACTGAGATAGTAGTGAGCAAGGAAGCCCTGCCACAACCGCTGCTCTGCCCCCTCCGCAGTGACACGGCAGAAAGAGGAGCCTCCTGTGCTTACGCCTGGCACAGCCGCACGGCCCCAGCTACGGCTCAGCCACTCCAGGAGGCTCCTCCTTCTCGCAATCCCTCATGGAAAAACCTCCTTTCCCCACTCTCCTCTCCCCATGCGCATATGCACATGCAGACACACGCACACACGCTGTGCTTTTAATTGGGAGTGCTTCCAGCAGAGCTAACGGCACTGCGCTGGGAAGAGCGAGAGGGGAGGCAGACCCAGGAGCGCGCAATCTGCCATGCACAGCTCAGACAGAGCTGCGTGCACGGGGAGCCAGCTCTGCGGATGCAGACAAGCCCCACCACACTCCTCCCTCTCTCCTACCTCCTTGGCCCATGCTGGCTTCTCACTGGCATTTATCCCTTCCTTGTAATGGTAGAGCGGTTTCTTCTCCGCTGGCCTCTGGTCCTGCCGCTGCTGCTGCTGCTGCTGCTGCAGGGAGACCAGGTAGTCGCGCTCCTGCTGGAGTTGCCGCTGCAGCCTCTCCGCTTGCCGCTGCTCCTCCAACTGCTTGCGCTTGTACTCCTATCCAGAGAAGAACACAGCAACATGGGTGCCCGGTGCCACCGGGATGGGCCTGGCTAGTGTGTGAATGCATGACCTTGGCATTGAGAGGCCGCAAACACAAGTGTGTTGCATCTTCCTAAGCCACACGTAGATTTGGTCCAAGAAAGGCACATTAGTGCTAAGTAGCTGTAATCTCACTGATGGAGGCTTTAAATCCACATTTGAAACAGGAGGTGGGGATCTGAATCCCTCGGGCAGTCCCAAACAGATACTGATCACACAATATAATGTTCTCATAGGGCTTATAAGTTACCATTCATTTTTCCCAGATTTTTCCAGATGGGAGGAACAAAGGACCAAGCCAATGAGGTGCCAAACATCATCGGTTCATACAAAATTCAACTAAAGCTGAGCCTATGCAGCACTTTGTAGGACCAATTTATTGTTTGTGGCAACAGCTGCACAGCAGAGCCAACTGTATGATCCTTCTCAATCCCTAGGGCTTTATGAGGTTTAATTACTAAATCATTAATGCTTTTCTTAAAAGCGCCTTTCTAAAAGGGAAGGACTTGTGTGAGGCTTTTTTTCTTTTCCCTAAATAAAGCTAATGGGAAGAGAGACAAATAGTAAACCCTGTGGATTAAAAGAAAACACAGTGAGAATAACAGCTACCAGCATTAAAAAAGGACAATTCAAAAAAATAATGAAATAATAATAAAAAAAAGTCTAGAATGTGAACAGCATGAGAAGGAACATACAATATTCCTGTGAAGGAATTAAAACAAAAGTCTTCACTCAGAATACCAAAGCCTGCATTGCAGGGTGGGTTTGCTGGTGCAGATACATTACAGCTTCATCACATGCCAGCATGCTGCAAACAGCCTTAAAAATGACACGGCAACAGGTACAGCGGGACAGAGGAAGGGTCTGCACCTCTAACGAAGGCAAAAGCACGCTACGGGAAGAGATGCAATGAGAGGAGCGCGCAGCGAGGAGCCCGAAACCAGTGCGAGGCCAGGTACGGCGGAGAGGCCAAAGCGCAGCGAGGGAAGTCACGGCCGGCTCCGTGCCGCGGGCAGGGGCCGGAGCACCGCGCGAGTGGTGGCGTCGCGCAGCCGGGGGCATTCCCAAGGCGCCTGCCCAGGCGAGCTCCGCGTCGCGGGAGCGCTCGGGACACACGAGCACACGCAGGCACACGCGGGCGGACGCATGCGGGCGCGACGCGGACAGACGGCGGCCGGCGGGGCCGGGGCCACCCCATTACCAGAAGTAGCGCTTGCTCCTGCAACAACTGCTGCTGCAGGATCTCTAACTGTCTCTGCTCCTCCTCTAACTGTCGCCTGATGTACTCCTGGAGGCACGGGCAGCAAGGGGCAAAGGAGAAAGAGAGAGAAGGTGAAAGAGCCAGTAATTCCCAAGAGGAAGAGCCTGTCAGGAGCACGAGGAGGACCTGGTGTGCAGATGTCCACCCACTTGAGAGCCCAGATGCTCTCAGTCCCTTCACCACCGTCCAAAGCCCAAGGGCTCCTGTGGCCGGGACAGGGGCCTCCAGGAGGGAAGAGCTGCACACATGGACTAGGGACAGCACAAACCCCTACGCTGGGAACGGGAGGGTGGGAAAGCTCAACGTCAAGTGTCTCCACATCTGCGGGCAAACAAGTGGATCCACACAGAAATAAATTACAACAGTGGAAGCGACACACGCAGTGTTAACAATTAAGCAATTTAGGCTCAAGTGGTCTAAGTGGCAAAAAATGTGAGTGTTATGAGAAGATCTGACTTTTAACTTATTAAATTAAGAGGAATTCACATTAAGGGCAATCATCCTGAACTGAACCAGTTGTGATTGCTAAGCGCAGCCAGGCCGTGAGGACCCGATCCAGCCTGGAGCTCCGGGGGTACCTGCTCGTGCTCGGCACGTCTCCGCTCCTCCTCCCTGCGCATCTGCTCCTCGTAGTGCCGCCGCTGCTCTCGCTCCTGCTGCTTCCGCATCTCCTTCTCTCGCCTCTGTTGCTGCAGGGGTAAAAGGCACAGGTGAGCCATCGAGATCTTGGCAGCCGCTAATAAAAAGTTTCTTGGGTGCTCAGAGCCCTTTTTCTCATGGCTTTTTGGAAGCATCTTGCCCAGCAGCCTGTAACACTCCTGCGGTGGTGGCCGCTGACCCCGCGGGCCGCCTCGTCGCATGGGACCAAGTGGCTGCTCTGGCAAACGTGGCCGTCGCTCTCCGCAGCAGAGCAAACCAACCCACATTTACCTCCCATCCTGCTGGGCTTCAAGGAGCAACGCAAATAAACTGCAGCCCTGCTGATGTGAACCAGACTGCCCACTGAGAGGGGAATACGTCCCTACTGCATTTGCTGAGACCAAAAGCTAATATAGAAGACCCCAAATCCAATTATTACTATTTTTTTTAATTCTTACCAATCAGTCATGTTATTTACTAAGGAAAATAAGGCTCTCGGTCAAGTCATTCGAGGATCAAACTGCTTTTTATGAGAAGGACTTGTACATTTACAGCCTCTTCTCTAGAAATCAATACTGTTTCGTAATTACATGCCACTCAGAGGTCCTATGTGCAAGGCTGATCACAGAAAAGGGGGAGAATGTGCTTATAACGTGTCCTGCGGGCTCCGAGACAGAAACTAAAGAGGTAAAAATAATTAGCTAGCATGATGCTGAATTGCTTCAACTGCCTTAAAATACAGCATGAGCCGGGTGGCTTCATGTCCTCAGGGCCACTCTCAGAGCTGCCCCAGTTCCCCGCTCCTGGTTTGCATCACAGGTTACTTGGCTCTGTAACATCCTTGCCACTAGTGACCCCAAGGTGTTTCGGGGTGACGACCATCTATGACCTGCTCCGGGGTCACCTGAGACTTTGACTTGAATTGCCCAAGAAGATGCTACTCCTTATCTTTCTTTGTAAAGTTCCCAAGAGATCTACTCATAATTTTTTTCCCTTAACAGCTTGTTGTTCCAAGGGCGGGAGATCTGGAGCTTGTCTACCGTACGGTGCTTCTGAGCCCTCACAGGTTTATTCCAGTGAGGCGTCCTGGGTGCACGGGGCATGCTGGTGCCCCACTCCAGGTGACACCAACTAACGTGGGGCAGTCGGCATTCCTGCGGTGTGCCACATAGCCTGCGTTGTCAGCGGTGGCACTGGCAGGACAGCTGGCACGGTGAGAACCCATCTCAGCCCTACCCTTCAAGTAACACCTGCAGCAAACATCTCTTGGCTCCCCCTAACACTGTCATCCTTTCCATCCCCCCGGACAACTCTCTGCTCCTCTGGTCTCATGCCGTGAAGTTGCTCCTCATTCAACAGCATGCAGAACCAACTGCCGGGACATGCAATTCCCAGAGGAAGCCTGTGAACAAACCCACCTGACTCTCACGCGGCACCTCGCTGGCGACTGTTTTGGGGCTCCCTAGATTACTGTAGAACAACCTTTGGAAACAGAAGCTGAAAGAAGCTTCAGCAGGTCACTGAATCCCACGGCACCGTGAGCCATACCTGCACCGTTAGTGAGGTGCTAGCACTTTCTCAGTTATGCCCTAAAACGGTGGCTGTCCCTCATCCAAACGCGGAGCGGTGAAGAGCCCACCACGGTCATAAGCCCAGCGCAAAAGGGAGGTATCTGCTGCGAACAGACTTCTCCAGCAGGCCTGACTCTTATCCTGGTTTTAACCCAGTGAAACTCCCCAAACTGCCCCAATTGCTCTGCTTTCCTGTCCACACGAGCAGGGGGTCAGGCCCAAGTTACTTGCAATACTGTGGCTACAACACCCAAGGGGGCAGCAGGCTCCTCCGCACCAGAGTGGCATTAAGCCAAAACGCTAGGCAGCCTTGGTTCTAGGACGGGCTCGAGGGGACGTGGGAGCACGACCCACCAGAAAGCCAGAGCGCCAGAGACCACCGAGAACAACCTCCCAGGCAACCTGCTAATGCAGTCGCACCTGATGCGGGACGGATCGGCCCCTCGGCGTGCAGCCGGCAGATCAGCAGAGGGCACTCAAATGCAAATGTTGGCTACCGGGGACGCTGCGGCCTGCGGTACCTTCATCTGTCACTGCACCGAGCAGGCATGCAGCAGTAATGGGGAGGTAACATGCTGAAGCACAGAAGATTAGGTCCTTTTTTCTTCTTTTTTTTTTTTTTCAGCCAGACATTTTTGCCACTGCAGATACACAGTGACTGAGCAGACTGCAATAGCGAGGAAAGCACTAAAGGGATTTGAACTGCAGTATGTTAGCTAAATCCTATGTAGGTCTCGAATATATAGCTGACTACAGTGGCTCTGCCCAAGGAGCTGGTTGAGCTATCGGGAGACAAAAATGCATATGCTTTAAATTGTTGCTGTGCAGTAAACCTGCAGAGTTTATATAGATAGATTTGATATAGATAGATAAATATAAAACATATATATATACAGGGAGAGAGAGAGAGTACCTATTTAAAATAATTTTTAAGGACACCCCCACATTACAGTAAAAGAAAGAGTCATTGTCTGCCTTACTCATACCTTCCCATGCAAAGGTAATGTCCATCAATAACTTGCTCAGAGACATTGATCATTTTCTCTAGCTTAATGTTAGAGATCTAACATAGTTCTAGTGCCATCTATAGCCATATTTATCAGTGCTGTTTAACTCTGCTCAGGGAAGGAAAATTACATTAAACCTGAAATAAACTCCTAGCTACAGACTCTGGTGTGTCCCACGCCACGCACATTCAGTCGCACTACCCACATAAGCTCGAGATGCATGTGTTACTCGCGGCGTACGCGTGTCCTTTTTGAGTGTGGCGGTAACATACGGCTATTTTTATTTTGAACTCTATACTAGGAATTACAGAGGACATGCCACTGGGATATGGTAGCTCTGCAGCATTAACAATAATACATGGGAAGTCCTAACTTCACGAGCACTCCCTTGACCTCCTTAGATGAAAACTGTCGATGAAGGTCACCATTTCTACACGCTCAGATAACACACATGGGCCTCAGGGAATACCGAGCCCTGCAGACAGAGCACGTAGTTTTTGACTAATTGGCTGAATACACATTAACTGGAATTTCCACCCACTGTGCATACCACACAGCTTTTGGGGGGAGTAGGTTGGGTTTTTATGCTTTTTGTTAAAACAGCATGCTCCATAACAAAACACACAATGCTTGTGTAGGCTGGGCTTGGCCGGCAGGAGGCACGGCCCTGAATGCCACAGCTATTGCCTGGATAAAAATTACCTGATTGGTCTTTATTTCCAATCCAGCAAACAGACAAAGCCAATCCATGCGAGGAAGAACACAAAAGCCTTTCCTTTTTTCCCAGGGAGGTGGCCGTGCCCTTCCATCCTTCCAGGCAAGCACACCCCGGAGCAGCCCTGGGGAGCCTGCCCCATTCCTGGTCTCTCCATGAGAAGCACACACACATCTAACCACTAGCCTCCTCCACACCTATTTAAATCCATGAACCCTGGGCACGGCTTTCTTTCGGAGCTGGGCCAGCTGCTCTTCTGGATATTTAAAGGACCTCTGTGGCCTGGCTCTTTGGTTTACCTAGGCCATGAACACAGAGCTGACTTGAGCTTTCCTGGCAGTGCTGTAGTGCTTTTGTCGCGTCATGCTATAAGCAAGTCATTTGTCACGGTCACATTATAAGCAGTTGCAGTTAAACAACCTAAAGGCTGTCTCCACAGAGCTACTAGGAATCAGCAGAGTCCCCATCTCCCGATGCGCCCAGCTGCCTTCCACGGGCTGCCCTGCCTCTGCAGCTGGCAAACATCTGGAGAGGACATGGCGCTACGAAGGAGGGCGCGCAGCCTCCGGCACTGCGCTGATTTCTCATCTGCCGCTGCTCACCCTGGTGCCCTCCCCGCCTGCGCTGGGTGCGCTGAGCTGCACCACTGAGACCACAAAGCACCCAGTTTTAAGTAAGGATTAAAATCATCAAGATGCAGCTGAAAAATGAAGTGAAAGATTCAGATATCTCTCCTCATTTGCCTCCTTTTCTCTCTGTTTCCTGCCCTTCTTTCCCCTTCCACCGTGAGGGCACACTTCCCAAGTTTCTCTAAGCCTGGATCTACCATATGTACTTACGCTCTCCAGATCTATTATTCATGCAAGGCAAGAGCACCAATTAATCAGGACTGTGTTTATATAACTCTGCAGGTAAAGCTATATGCAGCTCCTTGTAAGCTAGAATGGGATCTTACTTGTGCTGCACTGGAGATGACAGGTTTTAAATATTGATGAGGGAAGACATATGAAGGCAAAGCCTCCAATGGGAAGGTCCTTGGAGGTCTGGCATGAAACAAGGACTTCAAAGGAGCAAGTTCACTTTGCTGTATCAGACGCATTTAGGAGTAAGAGGAATCACAGAGCTGCGCAAGGTTAGAGCCTCCCTGTGAACCGCTGGCAGGTGCTGAGAGGCAGTAACACCCGCAAGAAGCAGCTCTCGGAAATCTTGGCTCCTGCTCCCAAACGCAAGCAAGAGCCAGCAAAGCAGTAGATGGGGAATTCCAAGTAACAAATGAAAACAAATATTCTAGGTGGTTGCGTTTTTGTGACAGGCTCATTTATCTCAGCCACCAGGGAAAGAGCGAGTATGCCTGGAACATCATCTTTTCTGACGCACCAAGCACTGGAGCACGGAGACGTGTTTCCTACTGGTAGAAAAACTGGGTCAGAGCTTCCTGTCACAGCAAATGGGAATCTTATATGCTGTGAACTGTTGTGGGAACTTTTATTTGGGATCATCATGAAGGAACAGGAGTGAGACTCTGTGCAGGAAAAGGCTCATGCGTCAAAAGCAGTGAGCTCTGCAAGCTTTATAAACAAACCAGAACGGGAGAGATGCGAGTATCTGCTATAGGACCTGCTGTAACACAGCTTCCCTTGTACATGGGTGAGGGGACTACTGCCAGGATCACTGCAGTACCACCACGATCCACAGCACTGCGAGGAGGCTGTCATGCTAATGCAAATGTTCCTTCAAGCTAGATGATACCTGCGCATGCAGAAGAATATAACAATAGCTGGCATAAGTTGATCTGTGGTTAATTGCTGGAAATTTTGTGCACTGCTTTAAAAGAGCTTCCAGCAGATGATCTTTTGCTTTAGCTGGTTAACATCTAATGGAATCGCAGCTATTTTTGTCATCCACTGAACATCCAGCTCCTATAACCGCATTGAAAGAAACTGGACATGTAAAGAGCAAGATGCTTAGACGCTTACATTTGTCTTGTATGTTCTCTGTAAAGATCTGACCTTTGTTTTCTGCCTAGAAAGGAAAAAATCCACAACGTGACATAAAAATGTCGTGTAAAATCCTCCCTGACTATCTGCCCACTTCCACCAAGGGGTCTGCACAGATATCTGTCTTGCAGTATACCTAATGCTCCTGAGAGCGAGGAATGCTATTCCTACTTCTCAGCCAGAGTTTTGCTGGTAAACCCAGTCGGCAAGGTTCAGTCTGTGCCAGGAGCAGATGGAGGGCTTATTAGGGAATGATATATATAGGAAAAGAATGACATATATAGGGAAAGACCAAAATATATTCAAGCCAAGTCACCATACTGCATAACATGAATATTTGCTTAGTGCTATTCTTTAGTTCTTTAATTTTTATTTTTCTGCAGTTATTTCTGGTGCCCATCTTGAATTCATATGATGAATTTTCTGCACCAGGGACAACAAAGCTGCAGCTCTGTTCCCCAAAAGCCAGGGAAGGAAAACCCCACCACGGAGCTCCCTTTTGCCTTTAGGCCTTCTTGCTTTCCTTTCAGAAGAACACGGTACCAAAATCTCTGGAGCAATACAGGTTTCTGAAGGTAACTCTGTTGCTCTCAGCCTACAGAAGTGAGCAGTCAGGGAGCACCTGCAATCTCAGGCTTTCCCACAGTCCCGTGGAGCCCTGCCAATGCAGTTACACCACTCCCGTGTCCCGGGGCATCAACTTACCTCCTGATTCAAAAGGCTACGGCTGGCTTGAGGTGTCACTCAACCTTCTTACAAATCCAGTGTATGGTTAGCAATTTCTTTTACTCAGACATAAGGAGACACCTCACGGAGTATGCTTCCAGAGGTTTTGTCCTAATACTATAGTAAAATATGCATATTCAATCACACCAAACCTAAAATTCCAAATCGTGCATTCAAATGCTTATTTGATGCATAATTGTTAGAGAAGGACCCATGTCCAGACACTCACTGTACCGTGTTTCTACAGCTCTTTCCTACTCCATGAAGCGCCTGCTCGCTCCCCCGCTGCCTACCGGCATGCACGGCCATGCTCACAGGCTTCAACCCCCAAATATCTGCCCCTCACCACCAGGAAAAACAGGCAAACAAGGCAGAAGGAAGGCTGAAGCCTTGTTATTCTGCTCTGGCATAGTCATTACTGAATTCAAGTTGTGACACTTTCACTGCCAGAATGATGTCGACAAGATCTGAGGGAAGCCCCAGAGCTAGCTTGGGGATTTTTATTTCCACTGAAATTAATGACAGCTGCAAATCTAAATCTCTTAGGCTGCTCAGAAAAAAATTCAGGAAGATTGGTCAGTTGTTGAAAAAGAAGACCCAAGTATATGATAGATTCAAGGAGAAGCTAAGGATGGCCGCGGTTTTCAGGGGCAGCATGAAGTGCATCAAGACAGCACTAGGAGACACCCAGATGAGTAGACACCCTTTACTTTTTTATGCATATATTTGATGTTTTTGCTGCAGCAACATCATGAGATATTGGATTTCCACAGAAAGGCCCTAAAGTGAGATGTACTTTGTGAAAGGTTCAGAAATCCTGGCTTAGGAACATCAAGATGACAGAAAAAAACATACTTCCTTGATTACAAGCCCTATAAGGTGGGAAAATAAAAATGGTGGAAGTTGTCTCTCTGGCAGTATTTAAAAACAAGACTGGACAAAACAAAAGAAAATCTACTGAATTTCTGCGCTGACAGAGGAATGGACTATCTCCCCTATTCACTGGCCTTTCTCTAACTCTTTTACTGTGAATCTCCACTATAAATTAACTCCAGGCATTTTTGAGCTTTGCATCCTCCTAAGTCGATCCTTCTGGTACTGCACTGGTCTCGCTGATTCATTCAGTCAACTTGGCCATGTTCACGGTGGTTTGCTATGAGTCACAGCTCTTGCTATAAACACAGTGACATGTCTGGCAGTACTAAAGAGGCTGACTGAGGAGCCCCAAAAGCCATGAGCTCCAAGCGTTTATTCGTCCCGGATGCTCTACTGGGTTTTAAAGGTCAGCTTTATTTTGAAAATAGAGTAATCTGAATCTTCCCCTGGTCTCTGTTGCCAGTGATCTGTTGGTACAGTGCTGCCTACGAGAGCTATTTGCACTGACCGCACCTGGTCCTTAGTCAGACCATACAGTAGCATGGAGCAAATTCACTTCCCACTAACCAGACTAAATCCAGAGCCAAGAGTCAACCAAAGTTAGTGTAAAGTTAGTGTAAGAAAAGACAGTCAGGCCAGAAGGAAACGCCGCAGCTGCTGCCGAAGTGTTTGGGTGCTGCTGCGATGGCGATGAGAGCTGGACCAATACCGCTTTCTGGAGCAGAAGTGCAGCAACAGAAACCACCTGAGTGCACGGGGTGCCTCTGGGAACTGACGGCGATATCGAACTCGGTACACTTGTAATAGCCATTGTTTGGTAGCTTCTGGTGTGCCCACCAGACGTTTGCTGCCTCCAAATATCTGGGAGGCATATAAAGACTGAACTCTGTATCCACTGCTGGTTATCTGTGCCAGAACTACTGGGACAGCATGGGGCGATACACACCGCTGCTAACGTCTCCTCAAAGAGGCAGCATCATTCCCCGGGGCTGATGCTGAGACTCCTCCCTGAGCATGAAATTCAGGTGGAAAATGTTCAAAGCTGCTTGTTTGGCTTCTCTATCCCACTCTCTGTAGGAGCAATGAAACTTTGTGTTTGCTAATCTCTGCCTCTACTATTTTCCTGTTTTCCTACAGCAGCCAAGAGCAGGTACACATAACCTTGCAGCAGGCAACGCTGGGATCAGCTGCCCTGGGAACTGTCCTTCCCAACCACTGCCACTGCTCACGGGGTTTATGCCAGGAGGTTTATACCTCGTCGAATACTTCTGCTTTAACCCTCACCATAGCAACTCGGCTACGCTTCTTGCTCTCCGCACCAATGGCATTTAACAGGGAGGGGAGCTCATTTTACCAAGTGGTCAGAGATGGGGTGAGGCTAAACCCCTACCCAGGCAGACTACCCGGAGTAGACAGGCAGCTAGGGATGTCCAAAGGCACCTCCAAGGGGCTCTCTCAGAGAAAGCAGGACACCTAGGAGTACCCGAAAGCCACCATAGCGCATGCCCAGTGCTCCCCTTGACCTGCAGCTCCCCAGGCCAAACCCCTGAATACTGGGGCTGTGCCCACTGCACCCGCAGCTCAAAAAACAACCCAGAGAAATGCAGGAGCAGCACCTCCTTCGCTCAGGGCAGAGCTCGCCTGCCTTAGCAGGAGGATTAGAGCCCTGCATTCAAAACCCGCTTGGGAAGCATCAAAGAGAGCGAACAATTTTCTTCTAGGCGAAGAGAACATATTAATACACTGGTAAGTATTGTATTCATTACAGGATTTCAGCTAATCTGGTGTCTGCTTTTATTCGGCTGTTGTTCCATTTCTGTACCGCTCGCAGCAAGCATTCGCTTACAAAGGAAGAGCCCAACTTCCTTATGATAGTCCTTAGATAAACATTCACCGGTGCAAGGGATTTCTGGGCGCGTGCGTGTGCAAACCTTGTCCTCTCTCAGAGCAGCTCTCCGACTCGGTGAACGGCACAGAGAAAAAGGAGAGCCTGACCTACAATTTGTTGCGCGCAGAATGCTCTGCGCTCTGACAACATCACAGACCTACATGTTTACCAGACTGAAAAATGCTTGGCCTGTGATGTGCCCCGTGTTGGTTTTAGCCCCGCAGGAGGCTACCAGGACCACCTCAAAGAAGAGCCACATGCGGCTCCTACGGGGCACGCAGTCGGCTGCCGGCAACTCTGTCGTGTCTGAGCTCCCGGCCTGAGGCGTATTACCCATTGCATAGAAACCCAGAAAGCATATGGAGATCTAGGTTAAATATAACAGGCTCTCTGACTTGTTCAAATTATGGGGGGTGTGTGCTCTAATAATCCATTTACTGCAAGTCTTCTTCCAGACATATTGGTGACCTCTTCAGAAAGCTAATTTAATTACACTTAATGTATGAACCCTTCAACCAGACTCTTGGGATGATTTCAGTGTGAGTCAATGGGTTTCTTTGTGCAAAACCACATCAGAAACCTAAGGCTGGGGAAACCCCCTTACTCTTTTGTGGACTTCTGTAATGCAAGATCTTTGAAGCTAAAACAAAAGCGAGCGCTTCATCCAGAATATGCAGCCAGGCTGGGCAACGCACTGACACCCAAAGTCACCCCGTCAAATACCGCAGCTGGATTTTAAATGGGGTGGATAATTTTATGACCGATAGTATTTGTAGCTGGTATGTTAAGACAAGGGTAATGAAATCTTATGCTTCGGGGCACATATGGATCATTGCACAAGTCACGCAGGAATCTGCACCTCCCCCTAAGAGAAACTGTTGTAATTGGCAAGGACTGAAAGGACTGAAGTTGAAAATAGGGATTAAAGGCGACATAAGTGGTACGTGGAACTTGGGAAAGGGTGAATGGAGGCTCTTCAGTTTCTTCTCAGATGTCATAGGCCACAGCAACAAATAAAGATAATTAACTTGGTAGATCCCTGGCCTGCTAAGGGTTTTGCTCACCTGGATTTTAGTACAAAGCAGACTGAATACAACTACCACATCAATACTGGACTAAGTCTGCTCAGTAGTTCCAGTCACCCTTTAAAGTTTGGTATTTAAAGGGTTCATTTATAGTGAGCAAACCCTACCACCTTCAGAAGAGCTGGCAACACATATATTACAGTGAGGAGAGTGGCTGGAGGTTGGTATACGTAACGGATCAATAGAGTTTTTTGTTCAGTGTAACACAGCATTCTGGTTTACCAGCCTTCCTCCCAGAGAGGTTAGGACATCATCTTTTCAAAGCCGGCTGAGAACAGTCCCTTGGGAACTGCTACCAGAAAACCCCCTATTCGGCCCATGAACAACCTCCAGCAGCCCATTGCTTGACTCTGGCCGTTACCTCCTCCAGCCTTCGCCTCTGCTCCTTCTGCTCCTCGATCCGCTTCTGCCGCTCCGCCAGCAACTGCCGCTTGTGCTCCTCGTTCTCACGCTGCTGCTGCTCCAGCTGCTGCCGTCGCAGGGCCTCCGAGCGCTCCTTGTTCGCCAGCTGCAGCCTCAGGAAATCCCGTCGCAGCGTCGACTCTCCGGGCAGGTTCAGAATGGAGCTTCATGGGAGAGAAGCATCAGAGAAGTTCCCACATACATCTTTAAGCCTCTCTTTAGGAGAAATTCTGCGTGTTTTTCTGTTTTGTCCCTTCTCCCTGCTGGCTGTGCCCTTCCCCATAACCACATTTGAGTAACAGAACGTGCTTGGGCAGTAGTGGATGGAGGCAAGGAGGGAGGCCCAAGTGTCTGGGCAGGACAGAACAACCACTGCCAGGTGCAACGTGAATTGCACATCACCTCTTCCCCCTTTCCTCTTTTTTAAAAGAGAAATCCCAAAGATATTCCCAAATCCTTTGCTGTTAATCCTGCTTGGACATAAGGCTTGGCTTGTGAGCCGAGAACGCAGAGAACGCTCCTGCTCTTCACAGCCTCACCAGGCATTTCTTCGCTAAAGGTTTCCTTCACAGTAAGTTTCTAAGCAAAGTCTCTTATGTTGCAGTGGCACACACTATATTTAGCTGTTCAGAAAGCACATTTAGCGTGAATCATTGCCAGCTATTAAAATACTACATTATCTCAGTGAAATAATGGAATAACCTGATACTAATTACAATGACTCTTAAAAATGTCATCAAAGAAAGTTCAAACCCTATTATGCTTGCAGCAGCAACTGGAAAGGTTTCATGATGAAAAGTATCATGTAGATATGGAGCTGCACTTGGAAATAAAGAATCACATTTTCAAGAATCTTCTTGAGTTTCAGCTTGCATTTTTCCCACATCTAAGTACTCACATGTGCAGCTCCTCACAGCAAAGTTCATGTGAGCACACACATCTGCACGTGAATCAAAGTTTTTGCACATGAAAGCCAATTGCTTTGCTCTGAACAAGCAGTTTTATATCCTGCAAGCTGATCTGCACAAGCAGTTCATTTTGCATACAGTCTACAAAAAAAAAAAAAAAAAAGCTACAAGAGCCTTTTTAGAGGCTAGATCCACATAAGTAGCTGCAAATGTTTATCAGCTTCTTGACAAGCTGGGCAACAAGCAAGTAATAATAAGAGAGAGCAATTCCTCACCACCGTGACCACGATGGCCTGGCTCTGCTCAGTTAAGGCCAACATATTCAAGCAGGCAACTTATGGGGCAGTCAGTGTACCATCATAAGAAAAAGAAAATTCAGCTATGGCAAATCAGACTGGATACAGGGTTGGCTTAAATGGGGCAGGCCTGAAGCCCACCTGGGGTGGCACAACGGGAAAGGCTGGTGCTGGTGGGAGAGGGCTTCGGTCCTCTCGTCCCCCAGTAAATCTGCGTCCCACAGTCATCCTGCATCGCTGGCCAAGCCATGCTGCTCTTATCTTAAAATATCACCTGAGAGGTCACTGCACCTTCAAAACCACAAAGCAGAGCTGCCCACCAGTGAACATGGTATATATAACATGGTATAACATGGGGAACCATTGTGTTCCTGGGACATTAATGGGCTGCATTGCAAATCCCACAGAAAATGGGGTATCGCTTCTTCCCAATCTTTTGGCCAAGGTGATCTGTATCATCAACTTAATAACACTCATCATCTAACGGAGGGGAGATATTTCATTCTTTCCTGGGGCGAGCTTGAGGATCAAATTGTTCTTTTTTCATTTCTAGTTCATATAAGCCTATAATCCAAGCCAATTTTATACAGAGTTAAAGAGATATAAGGGCAGAAATGAAATGTTGATTTTTACCTGGGCTCTCCAGAGTCATTTTCCTCCTCCTCCTCTTCACTTCCACTGTACTCATACTCTGTCTCATCTAGGAACATAATTGCTTATCAGTGCCCTTTACTGGACTCATTGGTTTTCCTGATGGCTGAAAACGCGAGAGCTCTGAAGGGAGAACTGACAACCTTTTTTCCCCCGCATTATAAAGAACAGTCAGTAAACCTTTTTTTTCCCCCTGCATTATAAAGAACAGTCAGTATTGTTTTCAAGCTTTTGTTTCTCCATTTGCTGATTTTACAGGAGGCTACAAAGCCGGGGACGTGCTCGGCAGTCTCCCTGGGGTGCCAGCTCGCTGCTCGCTCGGCGGGCTTGCGGAGGACCGTGGTCCCAGCTGGAGCGCCGCCTGCCAGTGCTGGCACAGTGGGGGACGGCTTCCAGACCCAGAGGGGCTTGGCGGAGAGATGGAAGGCGCCAATATCCTCTGTTAAATAAAAAATCATACCAATGCACCAAACACAATGAGTGACCCCCTCTGCAGAGATGTTCTTACAGGCAAAGCACACAACGAGCTTTTGAAGCCACTGGCTTTGGATGGCGGGATTTAACTGTCGCTCTGAAGGCATGAACTTCTCCGCTCCTGAACATATGCTCTTCCACCATTCCTACACAAATCCATATGATATTTTCCCAGAAATGAAAATATCTACATAAAAGCTCAATTACTACATTGTGCTACATACTGTGATTTCTATTGGGATATAATCTTTATAGGATGAAGGGAATGATAGAAAAAGAAAGGCTTGCATTTATCCAATTACTCTCCATCTCTAGGGTAAAACCTTCATTCGCCAGACTAAACACATTTAATACTTCACTAAGATTCAGTATTATTGTTTTGATTGTACTGAAATCTGTTACAAAGAATCACAAGGTACACGTGAAAAATTAATACTGCTATGAATAAGGAGAGAAATAGCAATATATTAATTTGTTGGAATCTACAAATGAGCTTTCAAATTAAAATTTGGTTCACAAGCAACAGAATACTTTAACAAGTTTCTTTAGCTATCTGATCTTCCTTTTAGAGGACTTTGATAAGGACTGGAGAGGTCACTGAAAACACTCAGTTTAATAGGTTATTCCTAGTCAATGGCATTGCTTTGGGGCAAGGGTCTTATCGAGACGTTCATTTGCACAACTCATAGCACATTGCTGGTGCAACCTAACGTCATGTAGATAAAAGATTTGGCATAAAATACGTGATCCGGGAAAACTTCAGCTTAGCATGTTCCCCCTTCTGTATGCTTATACATATATATGCACATGTACATCTTATACATCCATTTTAATGAATCAAAGCTTAAATGAGCCATGTAGAAATAATGATTTGAACAAAGAAGATCCCCTTTTCATTGGAAAAAAGATTTTAAAACACTGATTAGCTCTAATGATAATCACCTCTAGCCTTTGTTCAAACAACAATTGCTTTGTTATGGATACTTATTTCTGTTTCAACTTTGGTTAAGGCTGAGAGGAATCAATTTAAACAAAATAACTTGACCTTACACCAAAACAAGAATGTTCAAACAAAAGGACCACGCCTATTTAACTAAACCAGTTTGAGAACACATTTAGCCATAACAGTTGATGAACCCAGTCCTGAAAATACACTCCCAGCCAACCCTGCAGAGTTGCTGCATCCCCATGGCCTCATTACCCCAAAGTCCCCAAGTCACTGAACTTCAGCTGTCTCCCTTTGATGGGTGATAGTGAATCAGTCTGAAACCCTGCTTCATCTGAGCTACGAACTGTTGTACGGGACAGAAATCAGGCAAAGGCAAAACTCAAGCTATAGTTCAGGCAAAAAAACCACAAAGAAAATATGCTGCAGTGTTGCAGTCTACTTGAGACTCTTTGCCTTCTTTCTTCTACGCTTCGCCCAGCACAGCTATATCTTGGTCTATGTTAGGGGTCTCTAAGCACATTACAAATGTAAGAGACTGCCCATAATGCTGCTTCTCCACTAACCTTTCTCGCCTCGCTTCTTCTTAGTCCTGTCGATGTGGTCCTTGAGCTGGATGCGAACCTGCCTTTCATTAGGCTGGTCCCGGATGAAGGGATGCTTCATCAGCTGCTCTGTCGTTGGTCTCTGGCTGTGGTTCTTCACTAGGCAGCTCTCAATGAAGGACTGAAACTTTTTAGACCTAGCCCAGACAGAAAAGGAACATACAGAAAAAACAGGTAATTGTATCAATTTCCCTATTAGAAAGTACAAAATTGTGGGTATTTAAAAGGAACTCTTGACTGCTATGCAATTCTTTCTCAGATGCAGCTTTCCAAGAGGATTCATGCAACTTCTCTGTTGATGATTAGCATGGTCTCAAAGCTGCATCGCTATACATGACCCATATCTAACTTTACCCTCTCCTAGCCTTCCCATGCATGTTCCTATCTACGCCTCTTCTTGTCTTAGCTTTGCAGGTGCCATTAGTGACAAACACAGTTCTGCTGAGCTTGGAGAAAGTTGGGAGTCATAAATACCACTGGGGAATCCACCAAAGCCAAACGTCATCAATGGCAACCAAGAAAATGCAAAGCAATGATGTTCCTCTTTCCTTCCCTTTGACATGTGAAAATGCACATAGCAACAAGAGGTACAACACATACAGATACAAAGGCAGTCTCCTAATGGATTGTTTTCCATATTTTGTGATCCTAGTAGCTGTTTCAAGAGATACAACTTTCTGAAGATATGTGGGACAAGCCAGTTTTTTCTTTTTTGATTCAAACACTCAATATTACACGGCTTGTTAAAGTTAAGGGCTCACCAAACCCCTGGGTGTTGCATACTGTCTGCACCCCCTTCCTTGCTCTCGGGGTGCTTGGACAGCACGGGGGACCCGCTAGGTGCCACAGCCTCCACTGTTCATGGACCCAACAACTGCGATCTGTCAGCACTTCTGGGGCAGAAGTGGAAACTCAGCTGTGGATGGCAGAGCCCCCCCGTCCTCATCAGTGGGCCTTTTTGCAAACAGTTAAAATAAATCTCTGCAAAAACAATTTCATCCAAATCTTTAAAAAACAAATTTCTCTTAACCTCAAGTTTTGCATATCAAAAGTTTTCCTGGAACTAATTTCACCACATTATAAACCCAAGAGAATAGGGATTTGCAAGAAAGAAAGATGTTGACAGGCCACTATACTGTATGTTACTTTAGCAAATAGGAAAATGAGTGTAAATTAATGTCAGAAGCCAACAGATAGTACAGAATTGCACTGAGGAGTAAAACAATAAGCTTTCAGGGATTTTACTTTTAAGCTGTCAGACTAAAAGTGATTTATCTTTTAAGTGCTAATCCATACAAATTGAGATGCAAAAATAAAACACACCGCTGGATCCAATTAAATCCTCCCTCCAGCTTTATTAATGAGCAAATCTTCCTTCTCCACCTTGCCTCAAAAAAACCCCAATGTCTCAGTGTATTCCTGAAGGGCCAATCCATGTGACACTCCACAAAAATCCACTTCTAAAACATGACTCCCCTCTGCTGATTTGAACTGGAGGGACTGCAGTTCTGGGTGCGCAGTCCAGTGCACCAGCAAATACGGTCGAGTTAACATAGTTTGAAAGTTATCCCCCCCAAGCAAGTGGCAGTGTGCATGTCCTTACCCACCTGCCATGCAAAACCTGCTAGGTGAAACCTCTGTGACAGAGGCTGGAGCCACGTCACGCTACCCTGCACGAGGGCAAGCACAGTCAGGCACTCCCCAAAAGCGGCAAAACCGTCCAGTGGCACAGGTAAGCCCACAAATGGGGCAGTACCGACAAGACACCAGGTTTCTCCTTGGCTCTGGTTCATGGCAACACCTTTATGCAAGTCTCTCAACCTTCTCCTCTTGCAGGCCAGCCCATCTACATAAACACATACACCAGCACTCCTCCAGCTCCTGGGGTTTGTAAAGCTTAAATAAATGTTTGAAAAGCCTTCTCAGTTGCTTGGATGAAAAGTGCTATCACAGTGCAAACGCCACTTCATTAACAAAGAGGTTCTGTCATTTCTTATAAGGCAGGGTTATGAAATGTTTATGGGAACAACATCACTAAAGTTCAGCCTTTTACATTTTACTTACGAACTGCAGGAAGATGAAAAACAAGCTTCGCTGCCGGCTGATTTTAATTGGAAGAGTAAATAATACCAAAGAATCTTTAATTTCACAGGAACACAGCACTATTTTAAAAGCAAGCTCAAGGCTTCAGCAAGCAACAAAAGTATTTTTCTCTCTGGGATTTTCTATTTGGGACAGGTCCCATGCCCACTGCTGCTCATCAGTGGGTTTCACTGACTTAACTTCAAAGGTGTTGGAGTGAGTTAGCTATTTCTTTCATGTAAGGAAAAAGATGATCTTCCCACTTTTATGCACTTTTATGTGTTGCTGCACACAGAAGCAAGAATAGACTGAGACCCACTGGAAGAAAAGAGAATGCAGAAAGGAGGAGCTGACCTGCAAGGCTGCATACATTGAATCTTTTACATTTTGCTTTTCTCTTGTGATTTGCGCTCAAGAAAAACAGCACACTGACTGCTAGAGAGCTGCTGTGAGAGTCTGGACAAATGTCTCAAGTCTCCGTGGCTTGGGCGTGCAGAGCTCTGAGCCCCGTTCCGGCTGGCCCAAACTGAGAAATGAGTCAAAGACAGCAAGTTTGTTTGGTGTCTCACTGAAAATACTGAAAGCAGTGGTGGGCAAACTTGTTCTTAAGGAAATCTGTGAACTCATATTGACTTGAAGCTTTGTCTGGAAGCACAATCCTGCTGGATCCTTTGCAGATTCACATTATAATGAAAGCCTGCAAGACTGATACAGCTTTGTACTGCCTTGGGAACACTTTTCACAGCTCTGTGGGAGACCAGATCTCTGTTTATTCACAGAGCAGATACGGCAGAGGCAAGGTGAGTGCCACACCTGCAGACCAGGGAGAAGTCTGAAGCTGGAGTTTCATTAAACTAGGACTTCAGAAGCAATCCCCCTCTCCATTCTGCAGTAATCCTCCTGCTCTGGCATCCTTCCAGAGCCAACAATTTATGCTACTGAAGCCCATTCCCCAGGCGCGATGCTTTAGCTTCCACTGCAGCCTGCCCACCATTAAAGACAGGGGGTTTGGTAAATGCAGGAGCACTGTCCCCTCCGTGCGTCACCCTGCACCTCACTTGCACCTTGCATCTTTCCCCCACGCAGATGCAGAGCACGTCCTGGGCACGGCGCCCCGTCCCCTCTGCTCAAACCTCATCCCTGGGGCAGTGCCAAGACAGATGCACAGAACCACCCGGCCTGGACAGATATCACTGCCACAGTTTATAACCAAGAGGATTTGGGCCGCTATGGACCCTGGCTGAACCTGAACAGACGGCCCAGCAATGAAAGGCTCTGCAGCCGATTACAAGTCCCATAAGCCACCCAATCCCCCTTTGCAAGGAAAGATATGAGCGGGGTCAGCAATGCGAAGAAGAGAAAATGTCAGCAAACCAGCACGGCGATTTCATAAAAGTAGTAATTTGTTCAAGTTCGGTGGAACCGGGATTGAGACGCAGATTTCAAACGCCCCGAATTCTGGACAGTTGCGATGTGGAGTTGGGGTCAGGGTGCAGGCCACTGGAAAAAGGGGAGATAAGCAAGGCCTAGTGCAAATTCAAACAGCAAATGCCTCAGGTCTGCCTGGGGCTGAGCTGTACCACCATCACATTCTTCTCACTAGAAAAGCAAAGCTTAAGACATGCAAATCTGGTACAGCCACCTGCCGTATGAGGGTCAAGCGATACTGTGGCTGTGCAGAACAGATGACAATATCTAAGGCACTTATTAGAGCAGGGAATAAATTACAACTTTCACCCCAGTTATGTTTTCACCTTTAAGAGATGGGGAAAATGTCTTTGTTCAAAACTAAAGCTGCTTTTTTCAGCTGCCCTCCCCTCTGGAGGCTGAGAAAATCTTTGCTGAATAAACAACACAGTTGTATGAAAAATAAACTCCATCATCTTACAATCCATTTTGTGCTGTAACAGAGCATAATGAAGTAGGAAACTGGTGATCTGGCAGAAAACAAGTGTCCAAACTATTTTCTGAGCTATCTGACTAATGGTATCCTAAAAAAGGCTGTGCAAGGACACTATTTAGAGAACATCTTTAATTCTCTCTGGGAGAGCTAGTAGGGAAAGAGTCATCTCATATTGGTTTTGTACCAAACCAGCTGATGATCAGGGCAACAAAATTAAGATATCTGTTGTCAAAGCCTGGGAGAGTTTCAAGGGGGCTGGCCCTAAAACCCCAACACCAGGCACCAGATGCAAATGCCTCCAAGCCCCTCACTCCGCTCTTCTCCCAGCAACTAAACACCTGCAGCTTTGGCACCAAGCATTTCCAATCCCTACCGATTACTCTGCTCCCTTTTTTGTGTCTTCATAAAGATAATAAATGTAATTTCATGCAATAAGGCAGTACTTTCTACCTCCATGAACTCAGCCTATTTGGGACTAAGTAGCAGTATTGTCTCTCTAACATCTGGCAGATCTTTCCTGACAAAATCACTGCTGAACCTGGGGCAGGCAAACAGCACCAACCAAAGACGAGTGTTTTTAAGGACTCCTGCTCCGTCAGTACAGAACATACAGTAACAAAACAACATCTGCTGGGTTTTAGAAATATTTTTTCCTAAGGGTTTTTATTGGCATACCCTGCTTTTTTTTTTTTCAAAACAGTGATGTATTTTTTCCTTCAAAATTTTAAAATAAAGCCCAAACTAAGTACAAATCTCTGCATTCCTGGGCCTTCAAGATAAACTATCCTTTTTTGGCATGCATACATGTTTCCACTCGAAAACGGAACCTCACTGGAAAGAAATGGGAGCCAAGCAAAGTGTCATGTGGTTTCAGGCTGCATGAACCGCCCTGGAAAAGCCAACTCTGCACTGCGAAATGGCAATGTCAGAGAGTATTTCTCTCGCTGCCTACCTAGCAGTCTTGTCATCCCACAGTGTGTGACTTGTGCACATCAAAATTACTCTCTATAGGAGATCAAGGCCCAAACCTGCACTCACTGTATGCTGGACACTTTCATGGGCCCCTGAAGCTGTAAAAATGTAAACAAAAAAAACTTCCGGCGCATTCGGGCTACAAAAACAAGTTGCTTCAGAAATGTTTTACAGCAGTTGAAGACTGAGAAAGAGACTCACCACTTCTTTGATTTCAATCTTGGGGCTGGGTTGCGGGGGATGAGGAACAGGGCTCTCATGGGATGCATGTCGCAGAGAGCTGAAAGTTGCAATAAGAGGCATTAAACTCAGCAGAAAGTGTACCAGAGCCCACATGCTTCCTAAAGGCAGGCTACAGGAACAACAGGGGAGGACCCAAGTTTTCTCTGAAGTTGAAAAACCCACAGGACAGGAGGATTTTTATGGACATTACCCTACAGATGCTTTCAACCAGTTGGCATAGGCTGGAGGTGGCCCGGAGCATAGCTGAGAGCTCATTTCTCCCACCAAAACAGCATGTCTGCCCCCAGCACCGTTCTGGATCAGCTGCAGGGGTCAGCTTGGAAGCTGGTGCCCCTACTGCTGTGCATGTCCAGCATACCACCGGGTGCTGATGGGAACTGACCTGAAGCACGTTACAGCTATACCACGTGCCACTAGGCTCAGCTTTATTTACTTATATTTACTGCTACACAAGAAAGGTCCCAGCATACTCTTCAAAAAATACGGCAGTATGAACTATGTAGATGTGCCAGCTACATCCAGCATGCTGATACTTGTGTCACCTGGGAGGTCACTGAAATGCTACTGCTTAGGAGCAGTGTTTTAACGGCTTCCATTCTTTCACCCATATCTTATCTCAATTTTATTTGAGGGAACTGAGTCACAGAGCACTTAACTGACTTGCCAGAAGTCAAACAGTGGTTTAGGTGCCTTCACTCACCGTCCAGCTCCTATTCCCTGGGCCGTGCTGACTCAGCTTTTCCATGCCACTTGTCTGACGCCCGTCCACTTCCCTCAGACCGGAGGGGTCTGGGAACCCTTTGTATGATGTTTCTTGTACAGAAGCGAGTGCCGGCTGATGCTGAGCAAATCCCAGCAAATTACAATTCAAATGTTAATTAAAACAGAGCAATACATGTACTTACGGGGAGCGCCTTCTGCCATCTCTATAGCCGTTATCCCCAAAGACCACAAGTCACTCTGTAAAACAAAGCAGAGGGAAGCACATGAGCAGCGGCACCTCGTCACGACAGCGGGTCGCCTGCGCGAGGAGGGAAAGCATGGCTCTGCCCAGCACGGGGGGGTCAGTCCTGTGAGCCTGCTCTCTGTTGTCTCTGCCAGTTCCCATGCTCACAGCTTAGAAGCTCTTCTTTTATGGTCTTCCCATTTGTTAGGACTTTAGAGGAGGCTTTCCCCCCTCTTCTGAGCTGGGTTGTCATCTTTTTTTTTTTTTTTGAGTCTGAAAAAAACATTGCCACCAGAAAAATATGAAGCCAAAATCCTGTAATCCATTAAGATATTCTCTCAACATCAAATGAATAAACCCTTCGAGTGCAAGAGTGATGCAGCCACCACCACCTCCACCTGGATGATTTCTGCAGCCTCTCCGGGCTACACCAGGGCCTCCTGGAGCACTGACATGCAGCAGCACCAGAGCACGGCTGGGCAGGCCAACGCGTGGACGCTCGGCTCCACCCGCGTAGCAAAACAGAAGTCAACAGGCCTTGATGGGCTCACACGAATATCCGAGCACATTCCTCTCTGGCTGGCACAGAGCAATTCCCCCATGGAAATGATTCTTCTCGCACTGAGAAACGTCTCTCCCATACCTGTCCTTCCCCTTGGCCCTCTCTCCTGCCTTTCCAACCCCACTTTTTATTCAGAGGTTTATTTCAAAACATTTTTGGTGGATCTGTTGCTCTTGTGATAGACAGCCAAGCTCTGCAGCCACCTCGCCCAGGCAATGCTGTCATTAGCCCTGGTGGGGACGCTGCCTACGGGCTGACATCCTGAAGGTCACAGCGTGCCCTTATTGATTGATGGCTGTTGTATCTAAATGAGTCATGGGCATTTATGAGCAAATCCTTAACTCCCGCATGAGCTAGCAACAACCTCCCATCCTGCTCCATGGATGGGGAAAACAGGAAAGAGGGAGGAGGGGAGACGAGGCCTGTATGAAGTCTGGTACCAGCCCCAAAATGACTCAAGTTCCTGGGCTGTGTGTACTAGAGTGCTGCTGTTTTTACTAATGACAATAGAGAACTAGTGGCAAAACTTTTCTATGAAGCAGTGTAGGAGTACTTGGTTCAGTGTCTTTTATTCTAGTTTGGCACAAAATCTTTATCCTGGTCTCCTGTGTAACATCATTAACGATATAACAGGTCAAAAATAATCACAACCTTCAGTGAAGTAGGCTGGTCACGTATTTTGTGCCTTCTGATCCTTGGCCACAAGAGGTTCTGCCTCACCACCCTCCCTCCTCTTTCCTGAAGGATGCCCAGGGAAGGAAGACATGCACCTTCTTCCTTCAGGAACAAAATTTCTCCATTTTTCCTGATCCAACCGGAGAGGCTTCATGTGTTGAACTGCACAAGGATAAGGGGTGGGGAGGCAGCATGAGTCTGAAGGCAATGAGTCTACAGGAAAGCACAGCAGCAGTCCTAAAACCTGGGGTATGTATCAAAGAGAAATGTCTGCAGGGATGTCTGACGTGGGCTGTTCTGTCAACAGAACTAGTTGTTGCACCGTTACATCCTCACAAAACAGCTGCTCTGAGGGCTAAGGCAGCATATGAGGCCATGGGGCAGCGATGGTGGGCAACAAAAGTTACGTGGCACACAAGAGGTGAGATTGTAGAGGACTTCATGAGGAGAGAAATGGTCCCTCCAAAGCAAAAGGGCCTTCTCAGAGCACCTTGCTTGTTCATCTGGATGTGCCCACTTGCTCCTTGGTCTTTTGCCCGGACTGCAGCTGGCAAAATGCCATGGTGACTCCTTGTCTCGGAAATGTATATAGGTGAGATGAAATTTTGTTCTTACTGACCATGACTTCCTCTCTCTTCTCAAGACGTTGAGCTGAAACGCAGCCTGTTGTACAGAAACCAAAACTACCTTCATCGGCTTTTTGTCAGAAACAAGATTCAAACTCAGAGTTTCATATCTTTGACCAGATTGTTCAGCTATGAGAACAAGTACAATGTCCTGACTTTAATTCTCCCCCACAGGATCCAAGTATCTATGTCCTGGCTCCTGAGGGTGAATATAGCCCACAGTACCAATTTGGATGGTGAACTGATAGCTGCAAGCTCCCTGCTTAAAACTGGAAGATATAAAAATGGATTTGATACAGTTTTCACAGAAAACAGGTTGCCTGGAATAGATTAAAAATATGAAGTATCTTGAGACACCTCAGGACTCTCTTGAATTATGCACTGCTCATTAAATGGAAGCTAGAAAAGCAGTGTTTCTCCAGTGGGAGGAGAAACAGGCACACTTTCATTTACTCTGTTCCCAAGCCTTCCTCAGCCCACATGGTTCTCAGCAGAGGTTATTTGAGTCTCCTGAATGATCAAAGCACCAAGAAAGCATACTTTGGAAAAGTCTTTTGATTTCATAGCTACATCACTTTTCCTCCTATTTTCTCACTTGCAAATAGGAACATTTATATCCCCAGCTATCTGCCAGAAAGCACTGGCGGGTTCTACTCCCAGTGCCTGCTCGCGAGGCCATACAGAAATCACAGATGTGCTATGGTTAAACCTCTAGATCCATTAATGAATCTCAGAGGATGGTTCAGTTCTTACAGACAGAAGAGGAGGAAGAGACAGTATGTGCCTGGCAGAGAGAAAACGAGAACCTTCCTTAATGGCATTGCTGCATCTTGTTTTTTGGCAGAAGGTGGCTAATTCATTATTCTGGACACCATGTATAGGGCTGCCTAATGATTCATAACTCAGTACCCAATGCATTGAGAACAGAACCCAGACTAATTTTGGTGCCTTCTTCTGAAGTGCAGTCTCCGACCCATCTCAGGCTGGGGCGCTGCCAGCTGGCACCCTGCAGTCAGCTAGCACACAGGCAAAGAGCTTTCTTCCTCCCGCGTGCTCTGCCCTGCTGCAGACTGCGAGGACAAGACTGCGCTCCCGGCAAGAGTCTCTCGGAGAGAGCTTTACCCCCAGGCCTTGTCCATCCATCAGCTTCTCTGGAGTCAGTATGGACAACTTCCTCCCTTCATCACTGGAAAACCACTTGTCGCAGCAGCCACTGTAAGCATCACAAACCTTCCCCTGAAACACAACAAATCTGACTGACCACTTCTGCTTGGCTCTTTCCAGCAAGGCCACAACGTCAGACTTCTCTGGGAGCTCAGTGCAAAAGCCTTTAGACTGAAGTCCTGGTCAGTCTGATGCTAAAGGTGAATAAGAGGACTTACTCAGCAACATCAGAACAAAACCTGCCCATGATGGGAGAACAGTAACGGGCAAGAGCAGAAGCTGTAGTCACACAGGGGACCAGAACAAGCTGGACGCTATGTAGCTACTACAATTTGCTGGAAGTTGTGTGGGAGCACTTCGAAGAGGTCTCTTAAAGAAAGACTGGCTAAATTCTGGTTACCTGCACACTGAAAAATTAGAAAACATTGTAAACAGGTATATCTCAGACTGGAAGAGACCCATTCTGCCTTCCACTCTTCCTCGTGGTATCTCCAGTTTCCACATTTTGTTCTCCCTTTTGGCCTGCTTTCTGCCATGTTCGCAAAGTCCCTCTTCAGGTTTCTTCTCTCCATTTCAAGAGTTGCCCCTTCCAAACTGCTTCAAGCCTCTAAACCTACCACTGAATGAGTAAACCAAAGAAATGCTGTTCCTCTCTCCAAGAAATGTTGTTTCTCTCTCTGCTTGGCTTTTTGCAGGGCAGCAGTCTCAGAGAAGGCACTAGGTCTTCTGTCATCTCCTGCAGCACAGAGCAGTGGGGTGGAGGTTTGGAGCTAGTGAGAGGCACCAAACCCAGAAGGAGCTACCTCCAGAGGCCCCTTCTCACATACAGCCTCCAAGAAAGACAATTTGATTTTCAGTTTCAACACACTCCCCTCGCTTTAGCCTGCTGAAGAACACTGTCCTAAGTAGACCTTGTTACACCTCTTTATACCTTCCTAAAAATTCTCTCTCAAATCTTATTTACAGCCTTTTTACAAGACAGTTATATCCAACTTTTGTTTCTGTTCAACTGGGATTTATGCTGCCTACTTAATTATCTCAGTCTTTCCACATGATTCAGTGTGCATGACCCCTTCTCTTTCGGTTGCCACTGAACTCCTTCCAAATTCCTAGTATGTCTTTCCATATTAAGATGCCTAGTATTACATGCAAGATGCCAAGTGATCTTAAACCAGAGCAATATAGAAAGGATTATCACCTCCACAGGTCTCCTAGAGAAAGCAGACAACTCAGCAGGAAGCACACATTTTATACCGATCTGGAATTCAAATTTCTTTTGGAGTCAGAAAAGCTTTTCAGTCCACCCAGCAAAAAGAAGCTGTGCTAATACACTTGAATTGTCCTGACTTGGTAAGGGAAGCAAGCTCTTTTTTTTCTTTTGATTCTAAGCTTATTGACAAGATATCTCTAAAGAAAAGCGGAGGAATGTCTGGGGGAAAAACCAACAAATGACCTCAACAATGTGGGGTTTCTATTTGTTCTTTTTAAAAGTGGTTTATTTTTGTGAGGAGGTATTTATTGCATCCTTCCATAGATTACACAGGCATCTCTTTCTGGCTAAGAAAACAGTGAGATCAGAGGCTTTTTGTCTAGTAGATTAAGCCTGCGAGGATTTCTTTTTTTTACCCTACAATTCTCATCTATTGTATTCATTATTTTAAGCCAGTTGGCTAAACCTTGAGAGAATCTGATTTGCATCCTTTTAACAAAACTGTCATTTGCATTTTTTCCCCACTTCAAAGCAAGAGTGTCAGGTGCAGGGGTGCGACCCTGGGTACGGGCTATGTCCAGTGGCTCCCACGTCACCACGAGCTCCACAACCCTGCGCTAAGTGTGTCTGCAGCAATCAGGCTGGTTTCTTATCCGCCGTCAAGGGAAGACTGTCAGTGCCAACTTCAGAGACCAAAGTGTCCAGCCCGCAATGAATGCTGGTCCTTGGGGACAACAGAGGGATTCTGATCCCAGCATGTGTTCATCAGTCAACTGCATATTAAGTGCCCTACTTATTCTGCAAAGAGAGAAACCTCAGGGATTTCTGAGGGTAAAAAGTTGCCTATGAAGATATAAGCCTTATTTTTTTTTAAAGGAAGAAAAAATGACATGCGCGTCCTCTCTGAAGGGGAAGATTTCAGGTTCTCCTTCCCATGGCCGACTGCCTTAAGGGCAAGAAACCTATCCAGAGTGTTTCTGGATCATGAAAACTAACACGGGATCTATCTAGTACCAACAAGCCAGAAAACATTTCAGGGCGAAACAATCACACACACAATTGAACTACTTATTTTTACAACCTTTACAAATTCAGCTGACTTTCCAAGCCAGAGCGCAGATGAGGGGATGCTGAGCAGCTGAGAAGCACTGCAGTCGGGATGGGTCCACGAGGGCAGCGGGAGAAGGTGCCAGCACGGCTCAGCCTCGCCGCAGCCTCCGTTCTTGGCAGCTCCCGTGGCGTGGGAGCCGGGTCTCCGAATATTGCTGCCTACAAGGCTGGCTGCACGGCGGCTCTGCAGAGGGGGAGTCCCGGCCGAGGCGAACCTGGCTCCGCACCGTGAGCTGCAGCCGGTGAAATCTGCCCCGTGGAGCTGCTACCCCTCACCGAGCTCCTCAGCTCGTGTTGCACGTGTATCGCTTGTACACACAATGCAATGCAAGACCAGCTATCAGGTTAAGGAGCCCACCGAGTTGTTAAATCTGCTCCGATGTGTCTAATAAACGGTAGCCTAACAACAGTGCGCAAAATAAAGGAGCGCTGCGATTAATTAGAGCATTGCACAGCCAGAGTGAGAGGGCTGTCAGCAGAGACATGACGAGAGCAGCTAGTGTGGGCTTTAGCCCTGCTATAAAACAGAGTAACCAGCAGAGTTAAGGAAATGCCTGTTGTAATTGGTCAATCAAAGGGAATTGAATAATTGCAGATTAAACTATTTCTGCATGTCCTTATCATTAACAATTTCTGTAACCTCGAGGATGAACTCACAGTGCATAGCTGCTCTCGGGAAAATGATCAGTTCAAAAGCTGACTGATACACTTAAATAACTGAAATAGTAAAACATCTTTTAGTTGTTTTAAAATCCTTCATCTCTTAAAAAATGCTTTGAGAGACTTGTAATTACACCCCAAATCATACCACAATGGTGTGTTGTTGCAGTATTATCTTGTAATGTCCTACTGTTAAAAATCAGCTACCTGGCCTCACACCAAAGGGTCCAAAAATCCTTTTTAAACATTACTTTGTAAAGCGACCTCTCAGCACGTGCATAAATAGAGGCACAAAAAGCTTTCCGTATGTCTCAACTTCTCCCTGAAAAACCTATGCTTTAGCCTCTTGCTCTGGGCTCTGGAAATGCTGAATGGACCTTAGGGAGTTCGGAGCTAGAAATTCAAGTTCTAGACACTTCAAACAGCAAGGCACCACAGCCAAGGGACACTTCTACAGATGTGTGTCCAGAAACTAGCAGTAAGGCAGAATCAGAGATAAAATACATTAAGCTGGCCTTGCTTTAAATGTCAGAACTCACTGTAGCTTGAACAGGCAGGTGGGAAATATGACCCTGCTAGTGACCTGTATGTGGCACAGGCCTCAGTGCCACATTATGAATCAGTAGCAACGTTGTGCTGCCATTGATCCAAAAATAAACTTTAAAAAGGCAACAGAGATGTGTGAAAAGTAGGTCAGACCCCCAAAAGTCTGACTGTGTGGCGACCTTCAGATCTCTGTGTGAATACCAGCCTGCAGGCCAAAAGATGTGATTTTGCCCTTTCTAAACCTGACCTGACTTTTCTCCAGAACAAATACAGCAAATATAGCATGTTTGACTGTAGTATTTAAACATCGATCACTCAAAAGCAGGATAGCAGGTAGGAAGCCTCAGTCTGACACCTTTCTCAGCACAGAGAAAGACTCCTTCACAGTAACTTTTGAAACGTGACGAGCACAACAAAGATTCACGATGGACCTGAATTCACATCTCAAAATCTAACTGCCAGAAAGCAAGAGAAGAACACACTGCTTCTTGACATATTTTGCAAAGCTGCAAGCATATACTAAATTCCTGAGCGCTCACTGCTCACGTTTATGTTATTGGGACATAAAACACGAGATCATACCAAGCACCCTCTTCATACGTTTATGATCGCAACTCTAATTTCAAGCACAGATAAGTTAATCAGCACATAGAGAAAACCTTTTCTGAGTCTCTTGGCTGCCTCAATTCTTTGACTACCATGTTAGTGAGTGTTTTAGACTTTGCAAAGATCACATCTGTACTGATGTATAAACGAGTAGGAATATGCTTGTCCATACCTTAAAGTCGTAAGTGGCATCAGGATTTTCATCGCAAGCAATGACCTCAGGGGCCATCCAGTAAGGAGTCCCAATGAAGGTATTTCTTCTGCCTACTGTTCTGTCCAGCTGGGCACTGACGCCAAAATCCACTATGGATCAGAAAAACAACAGGACATCGCAAGGTCAGAGACAAACCTGAGCAAAAGTTTTCTGCTGAACGTAAAACATTAAAATGATATTAAGTTCATTCAGACCAACTTCTCTGCATAGCCAAGAGAGAAACTCTGAGCCAGACACATTCTTTTTTGATCTCTGCTGAGACCAACAGAGGTCAATCAAGGATGAATCTGATCATCCGATTTCTAGGTTTTGTAAGAAACCTTGTGCCTTTTCCTCTTTGCCAGGAGGCAATGAGAAGAAATCACAGCTCCTCATACTAATGAGAAACAGGGTTAGAAACATGAATAAGCAGCAACCTTTGTTCTATGTTTTCTCATTTGAATTAAAGCCTGCCAAATATTTATAGAAGCCTCATTTTTCTACCTAAATTCTTGTGGGAAATGGCATAAATGCAAAAGACTTAAGGAACTAAGGGCTAAGGACAAAGGCCCATAGAAAAATGTCAAGCACAGAGCTGCAAAATGAAGCAAAAACTGATGAAATCAAATCAATGAGAAAATACTCCATGGTCCACTAAGTTCACTTTGCACAACATAATGGTTGGAGATTTGCCCTGGAGAATTTCCCCTTGGAGGGGAATCTTCACCAGCACAAAGCGAAACGAGCTGGTGGTGCCATCTGTTAAGCTGGCTTTTTATTCTGCTGTAAAGAGAGAGAGAGACATGGTAAAACAAGGCTTCCACCTCACTTTACCAGTGAAAGGGATCTTTCATCACTGGCATAAATTAAAATGCATGAAGACAGCTTTAATAACATAGGTGCTGGACAATTGAGGATGTCAGCACATCATCTGTGCTCATCTACTGTCTTCCATCCGATCTTCATGTAGATGACTGGTCTTACAAAGAGTGATTAGCACTGCATATGAAATCCAGAGCAGTTCTTGCAAATGAAGTTCCCTCCTACAGGTTGGCTTGGAAAACAAATCTGGATTGTATCAGACTAAACTGAAGGAATTATGATCCTTCAGGACACCACTATGAAGCCGTGGGGAAACAGGCTTTGTTATTATTTGGGGGTGCACAGATTCAAATTTTCAACCTGAGGCATGAAAAAATGGTCATGACTATGCAACCCATATCTGAGAGCAGAGCTACCCAAACTATCTGTCCAAAGCACTGCTGCAAGTACATCTTTGCCTGCAGAACCTGATCGTCAATCACTGACTGTTTATTGCATGACACTTGGTCAAAACCCAAGGTCGTATTATTGAGGCTGGCACAAAGAAAAACGCACAGTAGCTCTTTGTATCCATCCCCATTCGCCAAGTCATTTACACAGCCTCTACCAATTTTGTTTCTTCTCTCCAGCCAGCCTACTTGCTATTTCCAAGAGCTCTAACCCACTCTTACCTAGTTTAACTTCTGCATTTTCCGTCAGCAATACATTCTGTCCCTTGATGTCTCGATGAATTACTTTGTGCTGGTGTAGATGACTCAAACCCTAGAGAATTCAGAGAAAGGTTAGAGGAATACAAGTTCAAAGCATGTTATTTTCTGACATTCCTCTTCAACCAATTATGCTCCAGAAATGAAAGATTCACAGTCGGAGTTAAGCACTTGAGAACACTTTTGTTTATCATGTGTTCAAAATACTGTCCTATGTTACACGCTGGGAGGACATACCTGGCAAGTGAAACACCCACTTACTGGCTATGTGTGCAGCAGTGGGTGCTCTCTACACCGAGAGAAAAGAACTGTCAATTCTATAGGGATTAAGACCAACCTTTCAGTTTCGGCAGGAACCCATATTAACTCAAATTCCTCAGCACCTCTAGACATTTTCTTTCTCCATGTGCATTTTTGCCTTTAGGGAGCCATTTGTGCGGCAGAAATAATAGAATGTTTTTGTCTCCTTTCTGTGTTTCCATCATCCAGAAACTGAAAAACCAATTCTCTTTTCATATTGGTCCAATAAATGGGACTCCAATACATTAACAAGCTTGCAATAAAAAAGCTACCATGCAAATACAAATACTATAACTTGCACATATCCCTAATAGAGATATCGCTCAAATTAAAATCTTGTCTTGGAGGCTAAAGGTAAACTAGCTTTTCTGTTGCGCTTTTTTATTAGCTCATTAATTTCTTTTTGCAACCTACGTTTTTATTTCATTCATTTATTATTTCAGTTTCAAAGTAACATCAACCTATATTGCCAGCGTAGTAAAACATAGATTACTTAAAATATAGATTACTTTAAAAACTAATTTTGCATTAGGTTTACATTTCATATTAAACATTCACATTTTAGGAAGAAAATCATTTTCGGTATCACTGCTGATAGTTATTAATCACATTATGCTTGTTACCTTGGGACACCACCATGAAATAAGCTATGTATTGGAGCCCTGCTGCACTCAATTTTTACCAACATTATACCCGGTTAGAGGCTCTTTGATCCTTTGGGCACTGAAGGCAAAGCAAAAATTTCACTGAATTTCAGCAAATCCTGCAGCAGCGCAGGGTCAAGTATACTGTTTCAGAATTACAAGAGGTGCCCCAACTTCTGAAACAGTACAGAGGCTTTTGCTTCCGTGGGTCCTCGGTCCGCCAGCCGCCAAACAACTGCCCCGAGGGGCGGCCGCAGGGGACGGCGGCCCTGGACACGGCTCCGCGGTCACCTTCTGACTCCCTGACAAGGACTATTTTAAGAGAGAGGCTTGGAGAGTTCATATGTTTAAAAAGAGCCTGTGCAAGTGTGGTTTCCTGACACCGAAACGTCCATACAACTGATGTTCGTGGAGTGATAGATTTTAATGTCAGGGGAACCATTAGGATCGCATAATCTGACCTCATTTGCACAAAACGCGAGCAAACCTTTGCTGCAGGTGCCAGTATGTGAAACTGGCCCGGCCCATTTTAAGCCATTCCAGTCAAAGCTGTATCTTGTGGGTATAAAAGCTGCAGCATCCTCATTAAAGCCAGAGACATGTGGATTTGAGAAAACATGGGGGATGTTTTCATCATGAAGATTCTTTCCACAGACTTTATTAGCTCTCACCTTTCTGCTAATTGAAAACTTAATTCTAATGTGCATAAATCCTTGCCCTATTAATATTAAAGGGAATTATATTTTTGTTGAAGGAAAAAGGGGGTTAAAAGTCAGGGAACTAACGGAGCTAAAGGGCATTAAATGGTGCTTAGTTATTATGCATCATACACGCACATGAATCATTCATGCCCACAGGCACCGAAGCAGCTCTAGACTATGGCAGTGCAGCAGCCATAAAGCCGCAAGAGCCATCTCAGAGGCTTTACGTGTTCTCTGAGTATCGAGTCCAAGAGTCAGACGATGCAGGACATTTAGCTCGCTCTGGCCGCATACCCGTAAAATCTCTCTGCAGATGTAGGCGATCCACTCCTCCTTCAAAGTGTTCCCTTTCGTGTTCTTGATCAGGTCGGTGACGGAGCCAGCGCCACAAAACTCCATCACCAGCTGGCAAAGGAAACAAAAGTGCCATTACTGCAATTAAACTGAAAGCATCCTCGGGGCTGCCATAACCTAGGGTAGGACCCTGGAGCTGGCAGTGTCGCTATGGCACTGCGACACTGCTACACAAAGCGATCGTTACATCATTTTGAATCTATCAACTTTTAATCCATGTAATTTTTGTTAAAGAAATAAATCAGTAAGATGTTGGAAGGCTTGAAAGGCCTGCTGCTCTCCAGACGAACCGGAACAAGAAACAGGAATCAGTTTAGTACTGAAAAGCAGAGGAGGAAATCAGAAATCTCAGCTCCTACTGTTATGTACTCTACATTATACTTATCTATTATCGATCTTTAGTATCAATATCAATGCAAGCGAAACTCTTTCTTGCACAGAAATTCTTCAACCCTGCAAATGTGAAGGCAAAGTTACAGACGTGAGGAAGCTTCTGCCTACAACCTTAAAAACTAGCTTGATTTTTCAACTTTTTCTACCAGGAGATTTTTGTCTTTGACTGCTTTTTCAGACCAGAAACATGTCTTGAGGCGAAGCTTGTTGTGTAGCTGCAACCTCTCGAGGAGACAGCTGGAGTCCTATTGCTTGGGTTGCTCCAAATTAGACTGGGCACCACTGTTTGTACCGCTTACAAAGTTTCATAATAACAAATATAAAAATACAAGGATCTAACCCAAACTCAAACTGAATATTGCCACTGAGCAACTGTGATATAAAACATACAAAAATAGCATAGGATACAAGTCTGCCTCCCAGGAACATCACCAATTCCCAGCGCGTCCAGGGAAACATCAGTGGGCTCAAGATAGAGCACACATCCAGCATGTACAACAGACCTGCTCGAAGACCCAGAGAAATGCTTTTCTCCCAAAAGTGAACCTGCATTTTCCAAACAGACCAGTTTGTCTGATAAGAGACATTCCTTTTCATTACAAGTCTCACCTTGCCAAATTCTTAAATGTACAATTTTAAAGTTTCTTATCATATGAAGCTTCCACAGTACTTTTCCTCGCAAATGACATCACTTTATTAAAAGCAAGGGCCAAGAGGACAAGGAAGAGAAGGAGAGCAAAAAGGTTAGGCCCAATCAAATTGCTCAAACAGAGTGATTAAAAAGACGATTGTATTTAAACAATCATAAAATGTAGACTGAATACTGCTAGAAGCCTTTAGTTTAAACAAAATACTTGAGCAGAATATATCTTAGCTGGCTGAAAAAGCATTTTGACCATGACCCTATCTTTAGTTCTGATATTCAGTTTCTCTCATCTTCCTAAAGTGACAGCTGAAAAATTCTTTGCACGTCCCTGCTACGTCACGAACCTGGCTCCAAGAAATAAATGTGTGACTGGCCAAAGTGGCTCCGTGCAAAGGGAATGAACGCTGCGGCACCATCTGCAGCTTTTCCATCCTAGCACGTGAGACTGGCAATGGGATTGGGCATAAGCAGAAAATAGTGGGTTACTAATTACTCCCCAAATAGGGAATAATGGAGCAATTGGTTTCAGAGTAGCTTTCCCTGTCCTTCTTCCCTTCGGCTGATTGGCACATGGGGGATATCAGTATCTGTACATGTGTTTCTGGTGAAATAAATATTTGGGATCCCACCACAGTAAGCACTGTAAGGAAACCCTTGGAGAGCAGAACTACCCCACAAATGCTTTCCAACCCAAAAGACACTCCCTGCAATCCTACTCAGTCCCCGACCCACGGAAATGCTTCCACAGGCTCTCACTAGGCTACGAAGGAGGCAGAGCTTTGTGGCTGGGAAAGAAGGCAAGAATTTGGTTAAGAACTGCCGTATGTCTGTCCTCTCCCGCAGCAGTCAGACAGGCGCACGCACACACGGTACCTGTCTGTGCTCCTACGAGTTAAAGAGCGATGGAAGAGGAAGGGCAGATTATACCACATATTACCATCACGACGCTTGAAGAAGATGGAGCAAACATCATTAGAAGTACCCAGAGCACCATTACTTTGCCAGATTAGCTTCACGGTGCTGGCAATTCTCTCAGCCCTAGACGCTGTTCCTGATTATCACAGACGAAAGGTTAATTTTGCACCGGGAAGTGAATAATGCAGCCACCTGCTGATGTATCTGAAATCTGTAATTGTGAAATCTCCTGCAGACTGAAAAAAAAAGGGGATAGAGGGAAAAAGAGAAAGAATCCCAGGGAGAGTGTTTCCAGCTTGGTTTTTTAAGAGCTGCACTATCCCTTAACATCTATAGGAAAATATCCGGCACCAGCAGATCTTTGGCAGTACCAGCAGCTTCAAGGTCCAGTTGGGCAGAGTCCAGGGGGGCTTAGCAGCGTGCACATGTTGCTAACGTTAAGGCATTTCCAATACACTTTGCCATGAATTATCTAAGAGGAAGAGCAACAGAAAGATAACGAGGTTCCCAGCAAATCCCAGTCCATAATGGAAGGTTAAAAGACACCTGACTTGAAAAAATACCATTTCCAGGAGTTTTATATGGAAGTGAAAAGGAACCAAGCAACTACTCCTAACTAAAAGGAATAAAACACACAATTTTTTCTCCAGCAAAACTTGCAATTGCCAGAGTTTCTTTTTGAAATTCACAAACTACTGCAAATGTAGCTTTTTTAATGAGATATTTTTCAGTGATGTTGGCTGTACAGGTTGTGCTGAGCACAGAGCTGGCTGCCAGAAACTTTCTTTTGACCTCTGACTGTGGTTCTGTGGTTCTGTGATCATTAAATACCGCAGCTCTCTACATCCCGGCCAGGCAGCAGCACAAGCGGGATCTGGATCAGCTACGGCCACTCCAGCACACTTCCACGGCATCAGCCAGACGCGAGGCACTGCCATTAATGCTAGCTGCAGAGGACAGATGCAGCAAAGGGCCTGCTGGCACAAAGTTAACCCATCGCCTTTTTTTTTTTTCCCTCTCTTTTGGACAAATCTGAAGTGACAGAATGCGCTTATACCACGTCAGTGCTTTGGGTGGTGTAACAGGGGTGTTTTTGATGGGCTGCTGGAAGGCCTACAGCCGGGTTCATTGTATCGGCCTATCACGTTCTCAGGTCTGCCCCGTCGGCAAACACTTTGCAGACCTACGTACCACAGCACTTGCATCTCAATGGCATTCTCTTTCTTTTACACGTAGGGAAATGAAGGGTGATCAATAACGAAGCGATGGCATGATTTTTCCTCCCCACATGCTGGCTGCTGTGTGCACTGGCCCTGCCCCTTCTGTTGAAACCAGACTCGGCTGCAGCCCCGCGGGCCGGCGCGGAGGGCTCTGCTGCTCGAGCAGCCGCTCCGCTCTCCTCCCAGCTCCTCCGCCCCGGCACCGAGGAGCAAAGCTGGCAGCACGCGCTGCGGCACCTACCAGGCCCGTCACCCCCCGATGGCTCTAGAGCTTCCTTTGACCCAGTGGGCAGGACATTGCAGGAGCCCCCACTATGATTTATACAGTGCAGTCTCCAAAGAGAGAAAATACTGAAGATCAGTAAGGATGCACACCATTAAACGAGGTCAGACCTCACCTAAGATACTATGCGTTATGCTGGGCAGCTGAATCCAGGAGAGACACTGGAGCAAGGACAGAAAAGGACCAGTAGGATGATCAAGGGAAAAGATAATTGGTCTTCTCAGAGGACTTGCAGGCTTGTTCAACTGGCCAAAGGACGGATGACGATGGGATATGACTGCATACTATAAATAGCATGGACAAGCAAGCACCAGAGAGGGAGAAGAAGTACTTAAGCAACAAAGTAGATATTGGCACAATATCAAAGGGTATAAATATCCTATGGATATATTTCATTTGGAAACCAACGGAGGTTTCAGAACAGCCTTCCAGTAGAAAAAAAAGGAGCAGAAGTTTCAACCGATTTTAGGACAGAGCTTAATACATTTAGGAAAGGTTTCAAATGACTCAGTTATACTTTCCTATCAGTCCTACATCTCTAGGAGACTGCTTTGTCCAGCAAACGCTTGTATTATCACCAATCTTATTAAAGGATGATGCTATGATGGGGTAAGACAATAAACTTGAAATGCAGATTGAATTTTTATTAACCATAATTAAAATTATCGTCAAGATGGGATAAAGGTAAGCTCATCTCCTGAAAGTTAATTTGCAAGGCCATTTATTGAGGAAGTATTTTTAAATACAGTTCATTTACTCAGCTCTTCATATCAGAGTGACACAAACTTCATGAGCAAGGCAAATTCCCAAGAAGCGGCTCTTCCCAAGAAGTGAGTCTCTGCCCTGCCTTCTCAGGAATCCTTTGTTTAAGGAGCCTTCACCGCTTTCAACTCAGCCATGACCTTCCTCAGTTTGGGAATGGCCACACAGACCTGTGATCCCATTCCCACTGTACATTACCTCGAAGACATGCATTTCCAGTGCAAAAAACACCCTCCTGGTAACAGCGATCCATCTCGTGCGCTCCAGAGGGGCTCCCCAGGTTCACCCAAACTCTTTACCCTGCAAGCCAAATCCTTCTGTCTTCCTGTTCCCCACCCCAAGAACAACTTATCCAATTTCTCTTTTGTAAGTCACTGAAAACGATCCCCAAACTCCCCCAGGCTAAATGCTATGGGAAATTTGTCCTCCCTGCCACATCCCAGCCCTTTCTCCTTCAGCCCCCTCGCAGGGGCTCCCACCTTGACCACCCTGCGGTGGCCTGGCCCATGTCCAGACACGTCACCCTCAAACACAAAGAGAACAGCCAGCTTGGAGGGATGGCTGCTGCGCCCTGAGAAGTCACAGGTATGGGTGCAACAGCTCCAGCAGCAACAGGTGACCCAGTGACGAAAGCAGCTGGACTAATGCAAAACCAGCCAGGACCAACCGCGAAAACAGGCAGGACCGACCCTGTCTATGCAGAAACGTGCCACCCCACCACACCACAGCAAAAGCGGCCAGCTGGAGAGCGATGGCACCTGGCAAAGGGGGATGGACAGACACCTGCACACACTACTTGCAAAGGCCGTAAGAAATGCAGTTCGGTTTCTTAAACCCAGGGCATAAAGCTTCCCACCTCCCCCCACAGCCTGGCTCTCTTCCTCCTTCTCTCACTCATCATGGCTCCTCGTACTGAAACTACACCTGGAGGCAGTGACGGAGCATTAAAAATGCAGAAACCATCACGTGGTGGTTCAGCTGAAAAGTCAGTGCCTGGTTCAGAAACTGAGAGAACGATAGATTTTGTATCAAGCACTGATTAAAATATTCTGTAGAAATAAACATCCCTGTTACGCACGCTGAACTGAGAAGATAAGCACGGGTTTTAATTGCCTGTGCAAATGCTACAGCTGAAGCAGGCTGCAGATGAAGCGGTGCTACTTGCAGCGCTCCGGCTCTGCAGCCTGCCCAGCGCAGGCACCACCGCCGCTGCAACACCCCTCTCCAGCTGCAGCCCGGCACAAAAACAGAGGCTGCCGTGGCTCTGGTCTCCTTTCCTTGAAGGCAGTGGCGTGCCATACAAACAGCTCTTGCAGATTTTCATAAATAAATAATCTGCCTGGCTGCATTCTGCTGGCACCTCCTTATAGCTCGAGCCCAGGCAAGCAATTCGTAGCGCTTAGGGAGCCTGAAGGTAGCTCCAGCCTGAGTCCTGAGCAGGCAGAGAGCTTTGGGCTTAGGAACAGGACAGAAATGAGACTGAGCGCCCGGCGTTTGCAATATATACAGGGCTCCCACTGAAATAGCTTTGAACAGGAACGAAAATTAAATAGCTTTGGCTTACATAGCCACAAAGCAGCAGAAAGCCTTTCTTCTAAAAGCCCTACCCTCTCGGTCCGAGTCCAAAGGAGAAGCCCTGTTCTCCTCCAGCCTGCTTGTGATGGACTCTCATCAAGCCTTCCCTTACAGTCGCCTTCCCCGCCACGTCTCGGGTCACGTCGATGGACTGGGGATCTTGAAGGAACTAATGAGAATTACAGCTCAACCGAAAACCGTCGCCTGTCAAATGTTTAATGATTTAATTCCTGTGACGCAAGGTATCATCAACAATCCAAAAATATTCTCCAGTTCCTATAAACAGATTAAGATCAATCCTGCTCCGAGCTGCTGAGGTGCAAGCCCAATGGATTCAATGGCTTTGCACACACACTTGTCCCATTTTAACAGCCACTTTCGGAGCCTTGCTGGCCCCGTTTTTGCTCTCCAAAACCTGGTGTGACTCCAGCACCGCAAGACTTGCCGCAGGTTTCTACCACCACCGCAGTGATTAAAACAGGTATCTGTGGTTCAAAATCTGAAAACGAGTGTTCCTACCACCGCTTTGAACGGTACCCCCTGAGACCTTCCCCTTTCCTCTCAGGTCCCGCACTTTGGACCCAGATTATCCCTCTGCCCAACCCTGGCTGCAGCTGGAGTTGATTTAGCATCCTTCCCCAAATCACCTGAATTTGTTCCTCCTAAGCAACGGCCCCCAGCTCCTCTGCCTGCAGAGGATGTGCCGGGAGGTTGACCCACCGCCGGCACTGTCCCGGCTGCGTCCGTGGTGGGCAGCCCTCGGGGACCCTGGGGACACTTGCCGAGCGCAGGTATTTTGAAGCCTGCCTGTTAGTCATTTCTCCCCCTTCATTATACATCCACCTCCCAAGTCTTTGTTGGGGTTGCCATGGAAGCGATCCCTCTCCAGCCTGGAAGGCAAGTACCTCTCGCCCCTGGGGACCGGCGCCGCTGCCGCGCTCTGCCCTCGGCTGTCACCAGCCCGCGGCTTCGGCCGAATGCTGTGCAAATCCCATCCTACACGCAGCAGCAAAATCCAATACTATTGTATATGCATGGCAGATCTTTTTGGTTAATTACTTCAACACACTACAGGTGGCAAGGACAGATGACAAACATCCAGCAAAGCGGCACCCATATCACCCTGCGGATGTGTACGGTATGTTAACACACGGAAACGAAGAGGAGACCCTGCAGCTTCCAGTAACAGTCCCGCAATCAGGCCTGGAAGAAGATCAGGAAAGGATCCTTTGGGATCGCATTGCCTTCCCCATCGTGTTCAAGCTTTGGTATGAATGTCCCACTCCACCCCAGCCTCCAAAAAGCAACAAAAACCTCAAAACAACCCCCCCCCAACCCCTGTGTAATTCCACCCTGACACAAAATCACACCCGTGCCCCATAGCTCCTGCTGGGCCACAACGAGGCCACCTCTGCACTTTGATTTTGCCTGTCACTGAGCCCCTGTTCCCCTCCCCTCCGAGCCCCTTCGTCTGCCCAGTCCTCCCTCCGGAGCCCCTTCTGCCCCAATACCTCCAGGTAATCACCTGGCTGCGTCCTGCAAATGAGCTGCTCGCGCACACCGAGGAAGGCAGGGCAAAAGAGGAGAGGATGGGTCATACAGAGCCTGAAATTAAGCCTGGGAACCGATACCAGGAAGAATTTAATGAACTGAACTCAAAGAAATAACAGTTAGCAGATAAGCTGGGTCCTTGCCACCCCAGACCACTTGTCCAGCGCATCCTGGCTCTGCCCCTTCCGCGGGGCGCTCTGCCGGCAGCGCCTCCCTGTCTAGTTTGGGGCCGGCCACGTCTCCTCCAAAGCCCCACGGCGCACACCGCATGTCCGCGCTGCTCAGGGAAGGCAGCTCAGCCCGGCTCGGGAGCACCGGAGATTTGCCTTTCACTGGACGTCACGTATTCCGGTTCGGCGGCGGCCCCAAGTCCCCACTGCCCAGCACCAGGACAAGCCCAGACCCAGACCAGCCAGAACGGGCCACCGTCACCGCCCTCGGAAAGCGACACTTCAGCCCCGAGAGAAGTAAGGCTACTTCAGGTCTGCTGCCTTCCATAAAGGTTGTCCCTCTGACTTCTACTTCCTTCTTATTAATGCACCGGATTTGCGATACGCATCTCCATTTGCCGTGATATGTCTTCTAAAATATGCTCTGCGCGGCTCTCTAAATTTGGGGAAATTCACTCGTTTAATAAGCTCGTCTTTCACGGCCAGTGGCTGCCGCTGAATGGAGAGCAGCAACACCGACAGACCTGTTCATCACTACGGCACGCGGCAGAAGCCGCGACAATACTTCATGTCAGAAGGCTGCCGTGTTCCCGAGCGATCTTAATCTCCATTGAAAGAGCTCTCTGTTTTTTATTTCCGTATCAGCCTTCTGAATGTCAATAAAAAGAATTACTTGGGCATTATCAGAAACCGTTTTATTTCAGCAAAGGGCTGATGAAAAATAAACAGGCCTTTATCTGCGCGGCAGGACTGATAGAGTTCGCACAAGCTCTAATTCAATCAGATCCTGGAAAAACAGCTATATAACATGCTGACCCCAGCACACCTCCTCCCCGCTGCCACGGAGGTTTCCTTTGGGTACCGCAACCAGCCCCGGCACTGGACAGAGACTTTTAAATATCTCCTGCATCAGCACTACCAAATGGAAGGAAAGCAGCTTTTGCAACAGCTTTCTTCATTTGCCCACAAGAAAGGCCCCAAAACTGAGATGAGAGTTAGTTGGCCTGAAAGGAAATTCAGATTATCTAGCGTGCCCCTCTTGTAGGCGGTCACAGGGAGCCCGCGGACGAGCAGGGCAGCCGGGAACATAAGACTTGTTCCCTTCGCGCAGCCGGGTGGCCCTCGGAGCGAAATCGCACGTTCGGCCTCTGCCTTCAGCCGCCTGAAGCGATACAGCACACGATGAAGAAGATCCGACTTTAAGGCTCTCCTAACTCAGGGAGAGTTCTCTACTGAGCTTTTCTGTTTGGAAGTTTGGACTGCTCTGGATGGCCAAATCGTTTTATTTCAAGGTTATCATCTGCCATATTCGCCCCGTGAGCCCGGCCGCTGCAGCTGCTCTGGACAGGTCCCGGCCCCGCGGCGCGCTCCGGGCTGAGCCCAGCTCCTCCGAGTGCTTCTGTGGGAAGTCATGGGCTTGGCACGCTGTCAGCGGGCTTTGACTTTTTTTTTTTCCTCCAGCCACTCCAGCAGCACAAGGGGAAATGTTTTTTTTTTTTTAAACAGATTATAAAACAGCCAAAGCCAAGTGGAATTTCACGGGATGAAAAGGCATTTCTCAGCTTGACAGCTTTCTCCTCACTGAATTCCAGGCCTGCTGCAAAGGACACATTTTTTTAAAAAGTTCCCACCAGACAAAAAAACCCAAATAACAGAAGCCTGGGGAATCCAAGTCCCCAAGTCTTCCCAGTAATTCTGTGCAATAGAAAATCTTTGATATCAAAACAACACAAGCAGAGCCCCATCGGCTCCGTTTCTGCCACAGGTGACGTGGAGGAATGTCCCCTGCAATCCTCTCCAGTTCCCACAGGCCACTAATGTCCTGGCATGTTGACGTAGGGGTAAACCACCGAAGCAATTTCACTGGAAACCTTTTGGAGCTGCTAAAATACAGCCTGGATGATATGAAAACTAAAGAAAAGAACATTCTGCAGACTCTCTGTGGAGATATAGCAGTACAGGTCAGAGAACTGTTGTTAAAAAGGATGAAAATTTTTTTTCGGAAGCTGACACTAATTCACAGCTCTTTGGGGGTTTTTTATATATTTTTATATATACGTATACTTGGAGGTTAGGGCAAGGTTGTGGCACAGAGAGGATGAAACAGCTGCCTTCCCAGGACTTAAGAAAAATGAATATAGCATGGAGCACACCTGAGAAAAGGCTGGCACCATCTTCTTCTGCCCGAATGTATTTAGTATACTAAACCTCCACTGCCTGCAGTACGGGAGTCAGGGCATCCTGCACAATGCAAATCCTAAATAATACCAGTAAAACGGGATGGGGCGGCGCGGGTGGCAGTGCGGTGCTACGTCCCCGCCAGCCCTGCCCGGCCCGGAGACCCAGCGAGCGGCTGCACCGAGGGCTCGTTGGCTCCGGCTCACGCGGCGCTGACGCACGCACAGTGCTGCCGGCCCGCGGAGCTGTGTTTGTCCCACTCTGCCGGGCTGACCGAGCCCAGCAGGATCCACTTTCGATCCCTGCAGACCCAGGCAGGTACCCACGCATCCGCGATGCACTAAATGGGCAAGCCAGAGAACCCATGCTTGGATAATTCAGAACTGACTCAATTTACAGGCCTGTAAAGGAATAAACACTATTCAGACTACAAGACCTCAGCCAGGTGGTTACGTTTAAGATAACTTTGCATTATTTATAGCCTAAACGTAAGCTGCCTGAGCCTGCCCTTCAACACTGACACAATAAAAGCAGTATCTCAAATCACTGGTCAGATGCTCACATGAGCTGCAGGCTGTTGCTCCATAGATATCCATCAGCACAGCTGACCTCAGAATATAGCACAGCAACTTTAATTAATTTTTCATATCCCTTATGATAAGAAGCAAGGCAGTGCCTGGAGCCCCGAGCTGCAGTGCCTGCTCAGGGCCTCACCAGCCCGGCCGCCAGAGGCAGGGGGCTCGCCTACGCTCGTGCTCCGGCTCTCCCAAGGAACAGAGGCAGATTTAAACCCTGCCCTCCAAGGTCTGGGAATGCTGAATAAATAACTGAGAAGCCACTGTCCTCTACGGACAAGGGAAACAGCAGGATGAGGCAGGCAGGGATTTACCGGCAGGCAAAGCAGCTTTCACCCCTTCATCAGGACCGGGTGATCCTCTCCGAAATGGCTGAACAGCTCCAGCCCCTCCTGCCTCCCTTTCTCCAGCCCCCTCCTCTTCATTTTTCTGCACTGTCCCCATGAAACAATAATTAACGCTAAAAGTTGGCAGGAAACATGAGTGCCCAGAATCACCCCCAACCAGCCTTTAAGCATCTATGTTCTTATCAAAGCTCCCTTTTTCTTCCAACTGTTTTTGACGCATTTGTTTATTTTCATAGGATAGAACAATTTTCAAATGACTATTATAACAGAGATGCTGTTAATGATCATCCAGAACAAAACTGTTTTCTATAATCAGTCTGCAAACCTTTTATGGATAAATGGAGAAGCATTTTTCAGTGCAGGAACAGCCTTTTCAAAGCTACTAAGCCAAAAAAGACACATACAAAATAAGGCTTTTTGTAATACAGGTGGTGGTAAGAGCACAACACAGAGAAACTGTTTATGTCAAAACCCAGTGATTTTAAAGAAAAGAAAGTAATTTACCCAGAGCTGATCATCCATTCCCGGTGGGTTCTTTTTAATAAAAGCACCATAATATGTAGCAATATTTCGGTGATGAGAATATTTCTTCAGCATGTTGATTTCTTGTTTGATCTCCTCCTCTTCATCCTAGGATGAGGGGAAAAGCAAAGAAAACCAACATCAGTGACACAAAGAGACCACACTTCACACACACAGCCTTCTCTTCATCACATTAGTTAACTTCCACACACTAATTTTCCTTGGGCCATTTATTTACAGCCACTTTTTACAGTGTGCAATTCACACCGGAGACTGTGGAGCTTGAGGTTCGGACTGGAGAGGAACGGGTTAAAAATATGCCCTTGTGCAAAAAGCGAAGAATAGCAGGACCAGAGAAAACACATGCTTTGCCACATCCCCTATCGTGTTTCTGAGCCCTGAACTGGAAAGATCGTCAGGCAGTTCAGAAACCAGTTCGCTTCCAAATGATTCAGATCATGGCACCTCTTCCAACACAGGATCCCAAATGCAAGGAGAAGGTTTACGTGAGAACATGCAGCCATTGCACACTGGTGCATAACCAGCCATCCCAGCTCACTGTTAGAGCCACTGGGCACGGAGGGGAGCGAAGAGCCCAAAGAAGCTCCTGAGCAGCCACACACCTGCATAGGATAAATACCTGTCTGGAAGGGGGTGGCCAAAGGCACCGATTCGCAGGACAGGCAGCGAAACCGGGTTTGGCCAGGAAATAAGCCCTTGCGTGGAGCCCTGTTCTAGATCCAGGGAGGCACCAATATGAAAGACTTTGGCATCTATCACCAAACAGGAGATCCACAGACAGACCACATGTTTTGAGCAACTCAGCCATTCCTCCACCTTTTTAAACTAATCCCCTTATAATTCCTATTTGTACCATATTGTTCCGAACCTTAACCATACTTTCATTGCTCCAGTAACGCCTCAGCTGTGCTGCACGTCCTTCTAGACCCGTTGGTGGCCCAACAGGATGGTCTTCTAGAACACCCTGCATCAGCCTTCCGCAGCCCAGCTCCCTCTCCAGCAGTGTGACGCACTGCTCCTTCCCACCTTGGTAAGGCAGGGAGCAAGCACAAGGCCCTGGCTGACAGCAGTCACTGCACAGTTTTTCGTTCCCAGGCTCGCTAGGTGGAAAGCTCACAGACGAGGCTAACGTGGACTTTGCTCTGGTGCAAAAGCACGTCTGGGGGAACACTGAAGTGAGCAGCTTTTGGCAATGTGTATAATTGGTGACAGCGTCATGCAGAGAGTAGGCAGCCGCTGCCCAGCCTGCCAATTCAGAATATTCTCTTCTAGGCTAATTCAGTCCTGATGCAAGATCATTGGTTCCTGTGGGCTTTAGCACTTTCACAGCCCCTCTCTGTTTGGTTTGCAAAGCCACAATAGCTGAAGCAGCTTAGGCAGGAGAACTGCATTGACGACTGTTTTGAAGTACTGCCGCTTTGCTTTCAATGTGATCAAACATGCCCTGATTTTATTTTAAGCTGACAGAATTCCAGCCCACTGGAATTGCATGGACCGTGGTGCCGGCAACAGCAGTTAGCACCTTGATGTTGATTAGCTTTATTGTAAAGGGACCAGAAGGACTATTACTCTTTCCCTCTCTATTACCCTTACTTCCCTCACCTGCTTGATCCTGAATTCCATTTTACAAACCAGCAATGACAAGACACCCTGGTGATCAGCTAAACTGCATTACGCAGCCCTTTAAAGACGAGTATTTCCTGACCAGATGTCACACAACACATGGAGAGAAACACTGATTTCTTTCCAAACTCCTATGGAAAGTGATTTAATGATCATAGTCTTTAAGAGAGAATTCAGGGAAGAGCACTGAAGATGAGGACTGGAGGAACAAATAGAAGAAGTAGCTAGATCAAGCTCCAGTGTTATCTTCAGTAAGAATATGGAAGGCATAAACACCAAAGTGGGTGAGGAATGGGCCTAAAACTTTTAAGGAAAACCTGTGGACAATCCTGAAAGACCTTTTTCACTTTGTTCCTTCTAATGGTCAGCACAACTTTGCTTGGCTTCATGCGCCTGGAGGACCAGGGAATACAACACTTAGTTTATCAGGACCCCAGAGAGATGAAGGGGGATTGTCGCAACTGGAGCAGGCCCATCTAGTTCACAAAGAAACCTGACCCCATGGTCAACCACCAACAGATCCAGGTGAATGTTTCACAGGGCAGATGCAAGCACGGTCTACATGTTCACGTGTTACTAAGGCATGGACAGATCATGAGGGTATGCCTCAAAAACTGGACCTCTGGATCCCTCTGGAGAAGAGATGACTGAGGGGGGATCTTATCGCTCTGTACAGATATCTGAAGGGAGGGTGTAAAGAGGATTGGGCCAGACTCTTCTCAGTGGTGACCAGTGATGGGAGGAGAGGCAACGGGCACAAACTGAAACACAGGAAGTTCCATCTGAACATAAGGAAAAACTTCTTTACTGTGAGGGTGACTGAGCACTGGCACAGGTTGCCCAGAGAGGTTGTGAAATCTCCATCCTTGGAGATATTCAAAAGTCATCTGGATAGCTTCCTGGGCAACATGCTGTAGGTGAACCTGCTTGAGCAGGGGGGCTGGACTAGATGATTTCCAGAGGTCCTTCCAACCCAACCGTCCTGTGATTCTGAGGTCGGCCTCAGAGCAGCTCTGGGGTTGGCTCTAGAGGCAGCCCAAGAAGCGATTTCTGGGATGATTCTAGTGGTGGTTCTAGAACATGGCTCTAGGTTTGGCTCTAGACCTGACTTTTGAAACAATGACTACAAAACACAGTCAGTACTCTAACCACGCTGTGAGTCTGCCCCATTTTTACTTTAATCATTGCCAGTCCTGCTCAAGTTTGGGCCAGCTCTCTGAGCACTTCAGCTTTCTATCAGCAACTATGGGGTGTTGGCTTCCGTTCGTAGGCCTCGGAGGTCTTATCTCTGCACTTCCGCTGATACTGCTGTCGCCTGTCACTTAGCTGTATCTCCACTCACACAATATTGGGGTCGCCTGAGGGTGGGAAGAAACCATATGGGAGTATTCAATGGGGTACGAAGAAGCAGAACAGAGCAGAAGTTCAGTTAAGGTCTTGTCTTTTAGAGGATTGACTTTAAAACTTGCACACTACATATTAAAAGAAAATTAACCAGTGTGTTTTAATATGGCTAAAAGCAGCTCGAGAGGAAAATAATTAAATATCCAAACAGTAAATCCCCTGCCAAATATTTGATTTAATAACCTGAACGTTCATATCAGCCAAACAGAGAGAAGCAAGAAGCAGCATTACTGCTCTTCTTAATTAAATACATTTCACCTGTATCATAGCTACGGCAGAGTTGTTAAGGAGGATTCATATTTGAAATCCTATTTTGGAAGGTAGTGGTTTAGATCAGAGACACCTACTTAAAGACATGGCTGCAGATATCAACTATTGGGCAGGATCAGATCTGGGCTACTTTTCTCCAACATCTTCACTTGGAAGTGACAACATTTTAAAACCACTGAACTAAATCTTAACTCAAATTTAGCCCTTCTTTGGTCTCAAAGTAATATTCTGATTTCTCATCTTAAGTTCGTTCTAACCTCAGACTTTACTTCATGGGATCCTCACCACCATTTATGCCATGGAGTTACGTTCAGCAGGTCTGCCCATTTTCTAGCCAGCTGCTTATGAAAACTAGATGAATGGCATTTGCTGATGTTGTAAGAAAACAGAAACAAATCTTGCTCACATTTGCTTGGTAATTTCCACACATCATTTCCCCTATTAATACAAAAAAGAACCTGGATAGTTGTCCTGTAGATAGACAGAACATCTATGGTATTTCAAAACATACTCATGAGGCCAAGTGATTGCTTTCAGACCTAGGCAATTCTGCACATGCTGAACTACTGAAAACTAAATAAAAACATTAATTCAAAAATAAGGTGGGTAGATTGGGATTAAGTTCCAACGTTTGAAATGTGTTATTTTATTAAAAAAAAGAAAAAGAAAAAAGAAAGTCTTGCTTTAAAACCTGGCATTGTTTATGCAGGCAGGAACTTTGGGAAACATAATATTGGATTTAAAAGCTCTTATTCAAGGAAAAAGCATTTTCATGTGATCTTTCCATATGCATCTGTTTAGGTTTCTAGGGGTCATAGCAATTCTACCCATTTTTTCTTCTGCAGCTGCTGGGAAATGGTGAAACCATTATTTCCCTTAAATCCCTTTATTCATTTAATAACTTGTAAATTCTTTGGTTTCTTAGTCTGATGCAAGTTTCAAAAGAGCCATGTCTGTGAGACTACGGCAGTGTGTTTCCTCCTTTGTACTGACAGGACGTACAGGAGTAATTTAACTTATATAGCGAGGTTATTTTAACCATACCTGCATACAGTTCTGGTGAACAGCAGCTTTTCAGGGGAAAACACAGATCTGAAGAAACTGAAATGTTTTATGAACGCATGATTGGGTTGCTACACTTTTCTTTAGAATTTATTAATCTGTTCAAAACAGCCACGCTGCTGGAACTGGATGCTTCATTGTTTCAGCGTAAAATTACTTAATCTCAGAATTCTTCCAGATTTATTTTTCACTCAAACATTTATTAAAAACACTAACTCTTAATGGCACATTTCAAATTAACTGAAAGAGTATTTGCTTCCCAGGAATATAAGCCTTTCACAAACCCTCACGTCTTTTTGCACGCAGTCATCTTTCTCCTCTCATCTAGTAACTTAAAAACACAGAAGGAGAAGGAGGAGGAGGATACATTACCCCGGTGACGTCCATAACCTTAATAGCAGCAAGCTGTCCTGTTTTAACATGACGACCCTGCAAAAGAAGAACAGAGAGGTTCATTCATTTTGTTTATCCGGCAATGTTTTACTCACAGTGAACAATATCCTTAAACAATCTCCTTGCTTTGGCAGCACTCAGACTTTTTTTGTTTTTTCACAAGCATCTTCACAGCAGCCATGATGGGCAACCAATTCCCTTCCCTTCCTCCTGCCACTGCAAGCAATTAGGGAAGGGCCTTCGACGCTTGCCACGTTTTCCTGGCAAACAAGTGCTGGAAACGTCCTTTAATGCTCAGCCGCGCTGCCTGTCAAACAACAGCTCCAGGCCGCTCCTGAGCAAGGACCATGACTTGGCTGTGAACGGTCGGGTGGATCCGTGATTATGGAAATATGCTCACCGAAGTACATATACTGCTATGCAGTAACTTCATTCCCTTCGTCTCTTGAACCGCGGCTGCAGCCCGGCGCTCGCGGCTCTTGGGGACACACTACAGCAGTTGCAGAGGCAGCGGCACGAGGGCCGGGGGGCAGGTGCACAGACAGCACAAGCCTAAAAGAAACCCCCTGAAATCGTCCACAATGACAACGAGGCCTAGAAAAATCCCATCGAATCTTCTTTTAGCCACCAGCAAAAATTAACTTTGAGCCTGGGTGACTAATAGAGCTCCGAGACCCCGGGCAGAGATCCCGAGCGACGCCAGGTATGTGCATCCTCGCAAACGCCGCTCAAGGAAGGCACCAACACACACTGCGCTCATTGAGGATTTTTTGCCAAAGCTTAGGTTAGCAGGCTACAGAAGTCTTTAAAATCAGATTTGCTTTTCTGCTATTTAAATGATACCCTCACTGAGCGCTGGCACAAACGGCAAGTGTTCATTTACGCGGGATGCTCGGAAAGGCAGCCCAGCAACAGAAGCTCCCTTGTGCTGCAGCGCACGGCGACGTGGACGCACACTGGCTCTTTATTTTTCAGCAACTGAAAAATTAGCAAAGCGCTGCAAGAAGCTGCCTGTTGGGTAGCGCTCAACTGCATTAATGCTAATAGAAAAATGACTGGACGTGATGGGGAAAACTACAAAAGAGCCTGAACTGTTGATGGTCTCTTAAAAACAACAGAACTGCTATCAAGCAAGCCACAATTAAGAGCTTTTATGGTCAGAACGTATTGGCAAATAACGTCATTACAGTTCAGAAACAATCCCTACTGGCAGTGAAACAGAAAAGCTGAAGTTTAGAGAGGAGAATATGAAAGGGCTCATTTTGTTGAGCTTTACGGCCTGCGAGGCGCAGGCGCTGCATGGCCGGGTCATATGCAAACCACTCACTTTCTCATTACGCTCTACAGCACAAGCTATTTCTGCACCTTAATAAAGCGCTTTTGCATTTTGCTCTGTGCTGACTTCCAGCCTTTCTTCTCCCAATAAATGAATCACACAACATTATACCAAAATTGCTCATTTCAAACAGTTCTCCCCTCCCTGCCCCCTCGGTTTGAGGGCACACGCTCAGCTTAGAAACCAGGAGAAATTAGAAGAAAAGATGCTGCTTCTCCAAGAAAATCTGTAGATACAGATTAAGGCAGGAACGCCAGGAGGCAAAGGGAAGTGTCCTTATTTTCCCAGTCAGTTCTTACTGTAGGAGCATCCCAAGGCCCCATCGCATGAGCCACGAGACAGAGGACAGTGAACGGCAGCTCCTGCCCTGCAGCGTTCGTAATTAGCGGGTGAAGGACAGGATGAGGAGCAGAGGCCGAGGCGGCACGGCACAGAGTCAGAGAGCAGCGGAGCTAGGGAAAGAACACACGTTCCCCAAATTGCAATCCTGTGCGAGGCTCCCCTGACTACGCTGCCCCTCCCCGGAGCTGGCCCTCCACAATTGGGCTCCAAGCAAGGTTCAGAGGCAGAGATGTACATCCCCCAGCTCTCAACCAAGCATCTCAGCTCCCCCAGGAGCTTGTTTGCTCTCTCTCTCCAAGATCCCTCCGGGAAAGAGGCATGACACTGGGGGAAATGTGATTACAGCTCGGATTTGACTTTAGGAGCAACATCCCCATCAGCCATCACATCCGTACGGGGCACATGCAGCAGGACCGCTTTGCCCCTGCAGAAGACCATCATGGGGCAAGCGCCCGGCCTTTGTGCAGCAGCAGGTTCTGCAAATTGCACGAGCAAAACCAGGTCATGGGAGACAGGCCCAGAATCCCCAGGGAACGGCCCGGCCTGGCCCGAGCTTGGGTGCATACGCAAGGAGAAACTGGAGCAAATGGGCAAGTGGGCACCGAGGAGCCAGGCGAAGCACTCCCAGCAAAAACGAAGCCAAATCCTCTGTGCTAATGGGATTTGGGGGAAAAGGAGGGAGGCAGAGGGAACGTGGGGAAGGAATGTTAGTATGTGGATTTAAAATTAATGATCTAAGTTCCCTCGGTATTAGACTGGAGCTCTTCCTAATTCGCAGTGTTATGGTGACCAAATTTGCTGCTCGCAAGGTGCTTGCGTAGGAGATGTGCTCAACGGTGAAGTTTTCCGGCCCCTCCTGCAGATCAGAGAAGATCCTCCACGGTATCTCGCCTCTAGCAGGAGCCCAGTGTTGCCAGATGCCGCCACTGCTCCCCCAGCCCTTAGGCTCTACAGGCACAAAAGCAGCGGCAGGAGGGCTCCCGGTCGGAACGGCGCAAACCCAGCGCAGGTGGCAGAGCCGGTTGGGAGCGCCACGCGGCGTTCATCCTCTCCAAACGGATTACTTCAACAGGGAGCCAAGTCACCCGCCAGGGCTCCTCACTCATTTAATAACACCGTTTATAAGTCCTGGGCAGCCGCATGTTCTAACAACGGAAAAGGAGCTTTGTTTCAAAAAGTACATTAAAAAAAAAAATAGAGCCTGCATGAGGTTAAAAGGAGGGTGGCAAGGAGAAAGCAGAGGGGGAAGAAATCCACGGCATTTTGAGCAACATATTTGCTACTCAGCTTCATTCTGGATATCAACACCTCACTTTGCTGCCTCGCGTTTCTATCGTCTGTAGCTTGAAAGAGATACTACTGATGGTATAAAACACAAAGCACCACGGTTTAAAGGGAATAGTTCCTGTGTAACGGCCCGTTAATTTTATGTGCTACTTTTTAAGGGGATCTAAGTAGCAAGAAAAAAGGGATATTAGCATTACCATGATGTAGCTCCTAGAAATGGTCCCAGCACCTCTTTAAGTACATTGTGTGATCATAAATTATCCCTATGCAGCAATTTATAAATCAATGTTAAGGCCCACAGCTCTGAAATTCAGAGTTGGATTCAAATGTTTATCGTCTTCTGTGCTGCAGAGTTCTAATGGCTTCTATTTGAGCAAAATAAAGGAAAAAAATCCATATAAGGATTTGTTAGTTTAAGGGTTCCCTTGTTTTAGATTTTAAAATCATGGCCACCTCGTGTCTTCGCACGAGAAGGTTTTATTACAATTGCCGACATTACTTTTTGTTCCCACTTAGCCTGCTTATGCTCTTCTGCTTGTGTAAACTAGGCTGCAGTGAAAAGAAGCAGTCTCCTGCCAGCAGGACCTCTTGCTTTGAAAATCACAAAGCAGTTTGAAATACTAGGGCCATGGTTTCACACGCGCGTTTTTCTCTGGATTTTCTCCTTCCAGAGGGAAGCTCCCTGCCCGCGCTCAGCGCACGGCCGCAGGCCCTTGTGCGGGTGCATCGGACGGAGGGACGCGGGCGCAGGAACACGGGGGCTGGAGAGGGGACGTGTCCACCAGCCGCGGCACAGCCGGTACCAAACCTCTCAGCAGAGCCCTAGGTTTCCGGGGTCGAAACGGCCACGACGCCAAATGTACCCTCAACATTTACATGACATGCAGAACACCACCTTTCCTCTGCGGGGCACTAGCGAGGCCATAGCTATGGGCCTGAAACTGAAGGTGAACCCCAAATTAAAGGTGGGACAGCATTTATGTGATCTTACACTGAGAGTTTAAACATTAAAAAGGATCTGAATTTACGTAAGCAAATAAAAGTTACTTGCTGATTTGGTCCAACTCAAGTCAAGCCAACTAAGGGGACTTGCCCGGGCTGAGGCATGTGCGAGTTTCCCCTCCAGTGCCTCTCCTGGGCTTTCAGGGGTGGCTTCTCCAGCTATGGCCACCCTGGGCAGCAGCCGAGCAGCCTCAAAAATCGCTCCACCCAAGAGCTTTCAAGCTTCAAGTTTTGCAGAACGAGAGGGTCTGGATTAGAGACTGACCCAAGCAATTGAAAAGAGCACGACTGACCTCTGCGGCTCTGCTTTAAGCCTCTTTCTTCATTTGAATATACAGTCCAGATGTGAAAATTTTTACGAACACCAACTCCACAGTATGTTGGCACTTGCTAAGACCTCTGTCCGTGAAAAACCGAAGGAACCTCGGTGTGGTACTTGTTCTGCAGAGAATAGCAATTTGGAAGGTAAGTGCCGGTTTGAAACAATATTGCACTGAGGTGTTTCATTCAAAGCAAAAATTAAGGTGGAAATTGCAGTTGCAAACAGCCTTTCAGCAAAGCTGGCCTCCGCGGCTTTCCTCTAGTGCGCCCAGCATGGACACTCTTGCATGTCCACACACGTGGAGATGGTCACCAAGAAGGTCTGAACTCCACTACAAAGAAACGAGAGACAGTTGGGCGGGTTTGGAGAGAGGACTGACGGCTCTGAAATGACGGTGAGCCTCTTCCCTTTGACGGGGCAGGCACTGAGCAGCACCGCCAGCGCGGCGGCTGCAGAGAGCGGCGTTGTGACCCTTACAGCCACGGCAAAGCTGCACAGGGGAGACACCACATCCAAAGGGCCGTGTCAGGACGCACACGAAGGCGAGCTAAGCCTCAAGAGACTCAATGTCCCACCCTTACTGCAGTAGCATTCTGCTGCCTATTTCTAGTATTAGTCAAGAAAAAGAAGAGGAAAACAGAAATATTTGAGATACATAGAAAAAAATGCAACTAGAGTTACGGTGCATGGTTGGGCTGGGTTGGTTTGGAGAATATGGGAGTCCATCCAGCAAACACTGTCCAAAGATAACTTAGGAGCTAGACCAGCTTAGAAGTCGTGGAAAAAAAAAAAACAAGGCTAGACCAGGTCTTGTTCAGGCGCCAGCTGAGGCTGGTATCACAGGAACCCAATTCTGCAGTGCAAGCGAGTGTTTTGGGCCCGTGTTCTCCTCCCCGCCGCCCCTTCTGCTCGGAGCACAACTGCCGGCATGAGATAGCAGCTCCCACGGCAGAAACCCCCGCACCCCGCGCACCCACACCGCGTTTCACCCAGGGATCTCTCCCCAGCTCTTCTATACATTAACTAACTCAGCTTTGCAAGCAGTCCTGCAGGAGGAGAAGGCGTCATCGCTCTCGTTTCACAGATTGGTAAATGCTGAAGCTGTGAAGTTGTGAGGTTCGAACACGCAAGGTCACGCAGCAAGTCAACGGAAGAGCTAAGAATAGACTCGGGATGCCCTGACTCCCAGCCCTGTTCCTTTACCACTATCCCATAAACCTTGTAAATATTTACAGATGAAGGTAAGAACTTAATATTGTGTAAATGCTTACCAAAACAAAATAAAACGTGTTGAAACTTACGTTAATGCAAACCATGAGGGACACTTAGTCATGCAAAAATCAGGCAAGGTGGAACTGGTAAGTATTTAGACTGGGAACTTGTAACACAGACCTGCTTTTCATATCTTTTGTTTGCAGCGATGGGCTATTTAGCCACATCCTGCAGATTTTCACCCCACTTTAGGGAGCCAGTGAAACCATGCATTCTCATTCCAGCTGTAAATGCTACTGTTAACTCTGTAATGACACAGCAGGGACAAGACCAGACTGCATGGCCGAAACCTCGGCTCCATTTCTACCTTCAGCTGCTGCTCTCTTCACGGCCTGATCACTATGTCCCTTAATTATAAATAAACTTTCCCTTTTTCATTTGAGATATCTAATGCTCACCATTAATACTCTCAGTGAAGCTATCAAATATAGCACGTTTAGAAAACAGTTGAGTTTCATCTTAATGTAGATATTCTTGCTTTTCTAATACAGATGCCAAAAGCACAGACAAGTTTGAGCGAGATGATGAAAACTGAAAGTGGTAGATACAACTTGGGAATAGAGTCAGCACAAAAACTTTACACACTACATGACAACAAGCACTTCCTACAGCATTAGTCACCAACCACATCCGGCGCACGGGATGTACAGAAGTAAGTGCATCTGCCCAGCAGCTCGAAGCATGACCTCAACCATCCCTCATCCTGCAGTGTCAGTGCTCGCGGTGACGGCGCAGCGGGGCCGGATCACGTAGCTGAGCGCAGCTGCTCTTTCAGCCGCACGTGACATTTCTCTCAAAGTTGAGGCAAACTGAAAATTGTAATTAACGTGTGGCAAGTGACAAATCATCCAAGTATGAACTCTGGACTGGGGTAGCATCACTGACCAAGAAAAGCATGCACAAGCCATCCACTGTGGAAGGACGGCACGGAGCGCTGCTGAGAAAACCAAGGCCCTTACAAAGCTCACCTTTGAGAAAGCTGAGAAAAACGCCGTCAAGCCACAGCAAAGCAGGTCTGGGGCTCAAGAGAAGGGGTTTTCTACTCGTGCAGGTGGTGGGAGGCCACGAGGAGATGTGCCACTGACAAGGTCAAAGGGGAGGGCAGAAGGTAGCAGTGTTCATGCGAGATTTTGGGCACAGAGGAGCTGGATCCAAGTCCAGTGGTGCAGGAGGATCACTCCTGGTGAGGGTGAGGACACCGGGTGCGATGCTGGACCCTGCTCATACCAGGCGAGCGCCTGCTTTCTGCTCTCAGCTCAGCTCCAGCCAAGCTAGAACTTTCTTAATATTAATTATGCTTGATGTTTAGCAACACATACTGTAACTTTTATAATATACTTGTACCTCTGTAGCCTCTCATCTAAAATTATTTGCATTTTCATTTCAAACACTGCTAGAGGGGAGGCCTCTAGAAAACAGGCACCCAAAGAGTGTGCCTAGCTCCTCGTGTACCTTCTCGTGCCACGGCTGGCTCTGCTCCCCCAAGAGGCTCAGCAAGGATGTGGTTCAAAACAGGTAGGACCACAGATGCCTCGGGTCGGCTTGAAACCCCACTTTGTCCTACACAGGCCTCTTTCTCCAGCCTTTGCACTTCCCAGCAAGAGCAGTCCACACCACGTGCTGTCAGCCAGACGCTGCACCCACTCTGAAGCCTACAGCAGAGACCAAAGTTAACACGTTTTGACTTCGCCTTCATAAAAGTTAACTAAAAATGCTCTAAATTTTCAAAATTCCCTCCTTTCTGGAACCTCCATGCTTGGGAGCTCACCCAGGAGATGACAGGGTCTGGCTATGCAGGGACAAAGACTTTAGGAAAATCAGGATCTTTTGGGAAGCACACTCACCCCACAGTAAAAGCACTAGTGTAATCACGATCGTCACCAGTGGAGGCATCAAAAATCACTAGTCACTTCTGAGCATTCAGACCACAATAGCTATGACATTTTTGAGGACAGGAGAAAGTGAAAGTGAAGGAAGATCTTATGACAAGCACAAGATAATTACTGCAGCCTTTTTTATTTCATCACCCTTCCAGCCTCCTGCTCGGTTAATAATCTATGCTAGCAGATTTCTGTCATCTTTCTGCAATTCATAACAATTCATTGCTTTCTTTAGCAATTCATAACATTTTGTTCTAACGTCTTCTTTGTCTCTTTGTATTGTTCTGGATTTTTCCATGGTATTATCTCCTAGAACATATTTATTGTAACCTTTTCACTTCAGCACTTCCAGACGACCCTCCTCCTCGGCAGCAGCTTGAACTTGGTAGCAGCTTTTTAAATTCTGCATACCAGTGAATTTCTGTGATAGCTTGTCATAAGGTCCGTGAAGTACAGAAGAATGTCAGATCTGTCACAAACACGCTTTTTAAAAACAACACAAAACAAAAGCTGCCATGGATCTAGCTTTCCTGAAGACACCTGTGAGTGAGAAGCAGGGCGCAACGCTCCTCGCAGACCTCCGTGGCGGTGCTCCTCTCCTGCCCCCCCTGCCCATGCTGCCTCCCGCCTGACCTACAGCCGCCAAGGGAGCAGCAGGCAAAAGCAGAGTATCGCTGGGCGAAGCTACGAAGAATTTTGCCCTAAGACTTTAATACGATCCGGCAGAGCTTTAAATATGGTCCACTCGTGCAGTGTTTTGGCTTGTAAAGGTAAGGGAAAGAAAACAGAGCGGAGTATTAGTGCAGATACTGTTATTTCAAAGAGGTCGATTTATTTCCCCCCTTCCCCAACTGGGACATTGTATAACCTGCTCTCCAGGGCTGGATCAGCGTGAGACACCCCAGCCCCCCAGTAAACCTGCTCAGACACCTCGCTGCTGCAGGGAGCGGGACGGTGCGTCGGAGGGGTTTGCTCACCCAGGCAGCGACGCAGTCAGTGCTCAGGACACACTTGTCTGCTGCTGAAGACGCAAGTTTGGCAGTGAGACACAAAACTGAGGCTGCCGTTTCCTCTACTTCTGGAGGAAAACAAGAGTTTGGGAGGCGACGGAGGGGCAGCGGGGCCAGGGAGCCCAGGCTGACGTGTGCAGGACACACGTCCTTGCCATGCATGGCCCCGCCACCGCTGCTCTGGCCTATCTTGAAGCAGCCGCTTTTTAGCAGAGGCTCCCAAGGCTTCCAACACACAACCCCCTCCCCACACCTTCCCGCTCCTCTCCCCAAGCGGGTTGGACGCCCAGCTACGTTAAGTCCTGGCCCAACAGCTGGATTTACTTTCATCTTCGTAAATCCAGCGCTGTGTCACAGACACCATGATGGCTACGATGATGCAAAACAAACAGGAGGAAATAAGAAGTACTAAAACATTTTTCTCCTCTCTGGATTTGCTGTCAAGGTTCGTTTGGGTATAAACCCACATTTCAGCCTCAAGATTATTCAAGTGTGAACTTCAAAGCTGTCACAGTTTTTAATTAAACATTCATCTGAGCATAAATTTATGTTTCTAATTACTTTCAAAATGTTATATCAACTATCACTAACTTGGTAACATCAAATATTAAGCCCAATTTCTGGGCCTGAAGCAGGCACCGGGAGCTTTTCTTGAAAGGCTGTGGTCCCCACACTCCATAAAACACAACAGACCGGCACGTTACGAGAACAGTGGCAAACGCCTTTCAACAGCAATTGATGCATTCAAGCATTTCCAGACAAGGCATTTGGGCATTATATTTATTAAACAGACGTGTTCACTGACGGGCGGTCTCTCTGATGGGGGGTGCTAGAGGTACACGTGAGGGTGTCCTTCTCTTGCACTGCAAGCAGATCAGACACCAAGGACCACTTCCAGGAGCTCAAGAGCAACCCAGCGAGGCACGGCCACACCAGGGCACATCTCGCTCCCAACACGAAGGAGGAACAGCATTTACCTTGACACGACAGACCCGGTGCTTTTCATTCGTAAAGTGTTTGGGAAGAGTTTTGTCTGTGGACAGATGCCAAAGGAACTCCTCGGACACCCTCGCGCAATGCCACGATCCCACACGCGTTGCAGAAAGGAGCCTTTCGAGTTACCCTGCAATGAGGTGCGACGGAGTCTGCTGCTTGCCAAGGCTGACTCGGCAGGTCAGCTACAGCCGGGAATGTAATCCTGGCCTAAACATCTCACTAACACACAATAACTGCACATCCTGGCCCAAAAACCAAGCCCATATCCTTGAAGACAGAATGCAGACAATTGCCTTTTTGTTGTTTTGTTTTTTTGCTTGCACAAGCACAAATTACACCTTTCCACAACAAATTACTACAAGGCCTGAACACCCAGAAACTTTTCCTACCATATTTACCTAATTTCTTCTCCTGTCTGTTCCTATATGTATAACAAAATATCTCATCCACAGCCTGCTGAAATCAGTGGGAGACGGACAGACAGAACTGTCATTCGCTTGATGAAGGCAAAGTTACTATTTTATTTGGCCACCCACCAGCGCCAGGCAGAGCATGGCTACTCCAGACGTCATCTCTCATATGGCTTAAGCCTCCCGGACAGAGCACTCGACCCCGAAAGCCCACCACACACACGTAATCCCTAGAGCAGCGTTTCCCGGAGCAGCTGGGTTACGGGTCTCACGCTCTGAAGCAAAGCACTTCAGATCCAGCTGCCATTTTACAGTGCCAGCCATGTAATGAGTATATATTAAAATAAGTGGGATTAGGGTGCTCTTACAATCACTTCAGAAATGTTGACCCTGACAGTCTTGCTGAGAACAGAACACAAAGTCATCCCACACAGCTGATAAAGAGGAGTCTGAAAAAAACTTTGTTTTCTACAGAAAACCTCAATAAACTGAGACAAATAACTTAAGAAAAGATGTCTTATAAAAGTCCAGAACTTTTCACTCTGGCAAGACAGAAGCCTCCAACTAATTTTCTTCCATTACATTTTCACTGAAGTTAAAATAACAAGCTGATCCTTGCAATCCAACAACTGCCATTTTTACTGGCCAATTTCTGTCTCTAAATTGCTCTGTTAAAAAATACATCCTTGACACCATTAAGTCCCAAAACTGCATATTCTTTCTACAACAAAAATAGCATAGGACTTCACAATTTTTACCAGGTGAGAAGTTATCCGTTAATTTTTGTACATTCACATATCATTTACCACCTATTACAAATTCTTTGTTAAACCGTATTTCTGCAGATTATAAATTAAAGATGTTCATTGAGATTACAGGAGTGGAATCTCATCTCTCCAGTGCTCCAGCTCCGTGTTCAAAACCTTCTGCAATTGGAGCTCCTCCACAATGAACTAGGACTTCACGTGGCTCTCTGGTCCCAGTTCAACCAATTCCTAGTTTTCCTGTAGTTCAAGGCAATTCAGGGACTTGGTCCAAGAATTTTTAGCACTAAGGCACTTTAGCACTAAGGCACTAAAAATTGCATGCAAATTTTTCTGGGAGAAGTGCTATCAAAGGAAGCACATTTATCACAGCGAGAATCCTGGAAGGGACTAGGAGGCTCATAACGTAATTTTAAGACATGCCGCTACTGCTCAGGCCTCTAGCTGACAATCACTGCACACACACACACATGCTGCTATTGGGATTGAAACTTAACCTCAATTTCAGCAGCTTTGGATGCTTTTAGGTAGCTGATGCAGGCCGTACATGCCATTCTCGTTACGGCCTCTGTTCTGCTCCAGTTGCATCGCAATTGCGAGAAGCCAGGGAGGACCTCGCAGACCTCGCAGGGTACCTCTCCGACGGCCGAGCCAGTGCCGGAGGATGCCCCAGCACCCGGGCACGCAGAGAGCAGGCTGCGCGGGGCCAGGGAGCACTGTGGCCCTGCCGTGGCCATGCCACGATGGACCTGGACGTCTGGAGACTGGTGGGAAGGCTGAGCACGCTCGCGGTGCCACGTGAGGTCAAAGGCAGCATCAGAGGCATTGCTTTTGCAGCGAACGCTATCGAGGAAAAGCGAGGTATAAAGGGGACGATTTTGAGAGCAGGCTCCGAACTGACTAGATGATATCTGAAAGAATCATTATTTATGTTTTGCAGCACTCTGTGTCTATATTCAGCAGATTCACTTGAGCACCACCACCACTAAAATACACCAACATTGACAAACACTGGAGTGTGCCTCACAATAAAATTACAAAGTGCTAGCTGTCATCCTGCATTAAATTAGACCGTTTTATAGCACCCAATGTGATTTGGCTTTTACAAAGTATGGGCACATTTATATACTTCTCAGTTTCCCACTGAAAAGGATCTTGAGGGTGCCAGAAAAAAAATCCTCAAACTACTTTAAAGGGGCTAAAATACTTATCTATGGAAAAACAGGCTTTTCTGAGTATGAAAATTCAGCAGTCTGCAAAAGAAGCTGTTTTTATAAATGCTGTACTCTAGCTTTGCACTTGGTTTACAAGTCTCTTAAAACTTATCTGAAATAAATCCATGTGTTTGAGCAAGTAATTAAAACATCAGATACTCTAAATATCAGGTCAGCATAAGAAAAAGTGAGTCATAAAACAGGATGGGAAATATGTAAAATGTTTATTTTAAAAGGAGTAAATTATCTGTTCAATTAAATGAGTAATCACAGGCCAAACCATATTGTTCTGGCTTGCACTTAACCCCAGTGGCTCGCAGGGGGATTTCAAGCAAATGCGCTCAGCTCTGAGGCCTGGTCTGTACGGAAGGAGAGTCCTGAGCATGCAAAAGTTATACACAGGCCTTTCCAAAAAGCACCTCTGGTGCGGAAGAAAAGGACAGCACTGTTTCACATCCCAGCTATTTAGTGGCATCTAAAGACCCGAGCCACGTGGCAATGCATAGGGGAACCGGGTGAAGTTAATGCTCCGTTCGGTAGCTTCCCGCAGCCCCGCATTAAGGGTGGCCAAGTCACTAGGCGATCCTGGGATCCTCTCCTTCTCGCAGGTGCAGGGGGCTCAGGAGGAGCGCGTTCCCAGCCAGCTCCCGCGCCTGCCTGGTACGAGACTCTCCGGAGATTATCCCGACCTGCAAGACCCCTGTAGATCTGGGACCAGGTCCTGCACCTATTGCCAGGACGTGCAGCTCCGTGGTTATTGCCTTTCAGCCAAACACCGCAATAAAATCTCTGCCATTTCCGGTGGGAGCTTCTGCCGCCCTTTTTGAGAGAAAGAGTACGACCATGATACAGGTAATCACAATGAACTTCAAACATTTCCACCTCTCTGTCACGTCTCAGGATTTCAAAACTACTTTTAGAGCTTCAGAGCAACCCTTTTGCCACATGGAAGTTAAGGACATGACGAACTCTGTGCAATTCCTTTGAACTCAGGGGGAAACCCCACCTACTTGAAGGACCTATCTGAATCAGAGCTGCAGAACAAAAATAACGAATTCTCAGGAACAATCCAGGCTCGGTGTGTGTGCAGAAATACAAGCGAGCTGTGGGAGCCAAGCGGGTCCGTGCAGCAGACCTGGACTTGCCTGAGGCCACAGCGCGGTTTTGGCAAGGGGAGAGCAGTCGCACAGGTACGAGGATCCGCTCCCCAAGCCGTGGGGAGAGGGCTGCTTACGGGGCTACCTATAATCTGCTCCCCTCAGGCTGCGACACGCTCTCTGCAGCTGGCATCCTCCTATAGACACAACATTCCTGTAACTCTTTGAAACCAGAAATTGAAAATGTATGAAAAAGATAAAATGGAACTGCTCTGCATCTTATTTGCTGGCAAAATGATGTTTCCAACATTCCTTCTCCATCCTCCTGACCTCTCCTGGAATTAGCTTGCTGCTCACTTGAGCAAAGCTCTTTCCCTCCAGCCGACCTGATGCCTTTCCCTTGGGGTGCTTTAGGAGACCGCAAGATTGTCACAGAGCAGGACAAGCAGACATTTCACTTATATCTGATCCTCCTTACATTTGTCATCTTCTTCAACCGTTTAAGAACTCAAATCCTGGAAAACCTTTAAAAAAACTCAAAGAGAAAAAGAACAAATAGAGCGGATTTTTCTTATTTCCCTCAGCTGGGTGTTTTTATTACTACTTTAGTCTGGATTGAACAACTTATGCCTTGGAAAGGCATAAATCCTCTCCCAGCATAGATGTCTCTAATTGCATGAGGCCAAACTAATGCTTCTTGTTGACCGAACAAGGCTGACCTTTGCATTGAAGTATTTCTAATCCTCCTTATCAATTCAAAATATGACGGGAGCCATACAATTGGGAGGGCTAGAATTCCATTACTGCAGCTGTACAACTTCTGACATTCAGTAAAGAAGGCAGGATTATTAGATTAGCGAACTAAATTGTTAAATTAGCATATTATTCAGCTCCACAAATAACACTATTTATAGCACATAGGTGAACAGGACAATAATGAAACGCATCCCTTATTTCAATGCTTGCATTTATGTTGTCCCCTTTCTTTCTTTTAGTTCAAGCAAAGGAGAAGATTGGAAACAGCAGCCTTTCCGTGGCTCAGAAAGAACCGAGATGTTGGGAGGCTTTTAATGCTGTTGCTTTTACTCTTGGGAGATACCACAGTGACAGGGACAGGCATATGAACTCCTCCGAGATGAACACGAAGTGGACTGCCTCTAGCATGCTAACCATGTGAAGGCCCCAACACCTAAAATTAGTTATTTGTGGTGGTCCTAGCAGTTAAAGTGAGCCCTATATGGTAGCATTTTCAAACATGAACATATGCTCTTTCTGTTAAAAGGAAAGTACATTCAGAGCACATAGGAACCAACATCACTCTCCTAAAGGAGGTCAAAGCCTCTGGAAGAGCAGGTCTAAGCTGGAAGATGAGGGGCCTGAGTATAACAGCATGCAGCAGAGAGTAATAGAGAAGACCAACAACAGAAAACAAGCATTTGGAAATCAGCTTTAAGAAGCAGTCTGTGGAAAACTGAGGCAATCTTGCCAAAGGAAGAAGCAAAGATGTTCCTGACAAAGAGCAATGTATAAAAAAGGGCAGAAAAGCCCCTGCACCTTATTAAAATAGCCCCAGAGGTGGTCCCACACTGAAGGCAACGGGAGGTTTTCCAGCGACTCAGAGGCGCATCCATGGGCACGAAGGACAAAGGGACGTAGCCGGCTCTACACAGCCAGTGCCGGACCCCTTGCCGTTTCCCAGGCCCTCTGAGCTTTGCTCCCTTGTGCTTCGCAGGAGCTGTGCTAGCACCAAGGGCAAAGCCACGTCACTCAGCGCGCTCCTTCACCGCGCTGCCCCAGCGACGCTCCTGCCGCACAGCCCGTCCTTCCTTTCGCCTCCAGCTCCCATCTCCCGTGCTTCTCTCCCAGCGCTGGAAGTGCACATTTTTGCAGCTAAAAGAAGGCAGTACGGTCTGTTCCCAATAACATTAGTTCATGACAGCCATGTTATTACCACCCTTTAACACCCCCACTGTGCTTCTGTTTCATATCACTGCCTATTCAACATTGCAGTATTCATAACTAAAATTAAATCTCCATTTAAGAGCCCCACAAGGCACCCTTTTACAAAGGCCATATTTCTGATAACAGCACCAGATTGCTCCTTCCAGCAGGAGTCCTGGGAAGCACTGAACTGGGGAGGGAACGGCACTTCCCACAGTGCTCCGGGAACTGGTGGGAGCGCGGGGACCACCAGGCCTCCTGAACGGAGCGACTTCGCTCCCAAGAGCAGCGGGGTCACACCGTAGGCCTGGAGGAGGTTGTGCTGGAGATGACAAAGTGCTAGGCTGTCCCAACTGCTGACGTCCCTCAAGGCCTTCTCTGTCTCTGCTTGATGCGGAATGGGGGCCCACCACAAAACAAAGTGGCCAGAATGAGACTATTTTATCTAAACTTTTCAGTCGTCAGGGAGTACCACCAAGTGCACTGAGTAAGTGCTACCTACGTTTCCTCCAAAGTGAGCTGGGAGCTTTAATATCTGCAAAGAACAGGCAGGAGCTCAACTTCTGTCTGTCCTTGTGCCAGATCCCACTCCCTCAGCTGGATGAAACCCCTCTGCCTGATGGCCAGGCTTTCTGTATGCTAGCAGAGCAAACTGGCCTTACCAGTGCCATAACCTGGAAATCCAAACTGCCAGGACCACCCTGCCAGCTTTAGGGTACCAGTTCCCATCTCAAGCTCAGTTGGCTCCATGCAGAACACAGAAACTGATATCCTCATGCACCAGGGAGCTTTCTAAACCCTTCCCTGTAACTACCAGAGCTGCTCGCTACCTTGGGTAATGGGAACCCAGGCTATACTATTCTCACCTGCTTGCCAACATGCTGAGAGTAACCAGCAGGAGTTATTTCCACAGTACTCAGCAGCAGAGAAGTGTCCAGGGTATTAAGATTAAAAGCTCTTTAAATCCTCACGTAAACATACACACACACATAAATAAAAAAAATTAAACCATCACAATTTATTTAAAATCATAATGCAAGTCTCATCTTGTAGGTTTTTCATAATTGAAACATCTAGATTAAAAAGGAAGAAGCATGTTTATCTGCTTCGGAAACAGATCTAGCCTCCTGCAGTGCTGTGCCCAAAGCTTCGCTGGGGCTCAGGGCCACGGGTAAGGTCTCTATCACAAAAAGTGCTTCAACAGTGTTGCTGCTGTTTTTTTCTGTAGTTGCAGAAGAAACAGTCCAAACTGATCACTCCTAACATGCTCCCTGCTGTGGGGCAGACAGGGTTTAATACTTGCAAACATGCACTGCATCCTCCGCCGCTGGCACTTTAGCCCAGAGCACCTGACAAATGGTAGGTACCCATTAGTCTCCTCAGGCATTTGGTACGCCATTTATTCTTGCCACCCATTAAACAAGGCTGGATTTGGACACATGGCGTTTTACCTGTTCTTTAGTCCAGGCCCAAAACTGGTGACCATACTGCAAACTCTAGCTTAGGGAAAAAACGGCCCTTGTGGAGAAAACACTACACATGCTGATAGAAATGCGCTTTCTTGAAACACCTCTTCAGTGCCATCTGCTTGGCTTCAGTTCTAGTTTCATAGTAGCAAGATCCAAGTTTGGAGGTGGCATGTAAAGTGCAAGGTGGTTTTTCAACCAACAACAACACTGGAGGAGAACCTCCGAGAGCCACCTCTTGGGAACCCATGTCTTTCAGCTGCGCCTCCTGCCCCTCCGACAGGTATATAAAACTGATTGAGATCCATAATTAAGATTCTTTGAAAGAGTTAATGATATTGCAGGCAGTGACAACTGTATTTAGGCCCCAGGCCCCATGTGCATCATGGAGAGCAACCTGTCTGCCCGCTGCTTCAGGTCAGAGGCTCCTGCCTCTTGACTTTATGGGGAAAACATGCATGTCCCACAGCAGCTGTCATTACAGGAAAAACTGCACAGAAAAAAGCCTTACACCCTGTGCCCCAAGCACAGAATAATTTGACCAGAGTCTCCGAGCACCGGAAGTGACTGATTTTCTTCATTACCCGCAGGCAATGTGGCGAGAGCAACAGTCACGGCACAAGTAACCCATCGCACAACACGAATGATGCATATTTTTGTCCCTATGCAAGGAAAAGCGAGTATGAAGGAAAGTCCAGATCTACTCCCAGTGATTACCTCTGACCATTTAATCCAGGAAATTTATCTCTACAGCAGAGGATGTTTTTCCATGAAGTGCTTCCATTGGATTTAATGCCTAAATTGTCAAAGACACAGAAAGGCCATGTCCAAGGCAACGTGACTTACTCAAGCTGACTGCGCAGCCCAGCTTGCTTTTAGAGCCCCAGTATTTCCCATCCCTCAGTTTCTCCCTATAACTGCAGGGCAGTATTTTTTATCTCCCTTCACAACTGCACAGTGTGGCTGCCTGTGCGTCCACCACACTGTCCCACGGTCCTGCCTTTCTTCCACTGGGCAAAGAGAAAGGGGCAGGTCACCTGGAGACACGAGCGTGGTGCTCTGTCCCTCTCTGCACATCTCCTCTGAGACCAGACTCCCTGCTACATGACAGCCCTGCAGGCCAGCACTGCAGGTGGCCACAGCCTGTGACAGGAGAGCTTCGGACCTCTCACCGCAGCAGCATCTTCTCACCAAGACCTGGAGCTTCACCTGCTGCTGCAAAGCCTCCCCCAACAACGGCGTGGGCAGGGCCTAGGCACCTCACCAAAGCTGACTCTGGACCTGAAGCTGTTTCGCTGGCTGGCTTATCCAGGATGAATTCCTGGGGTCCCTGCTTGGATCTCTGCAGATGTGGTAACATCGTGTTTCAGCAGACAGCAGTAAGGCAGCTAACTGGGGGCTTGCACGCTATTTGGAGTCAGGCAGTTCTCAGCGACTTCAGCATCTGGAGGCCACTGCTCTTACCTCTGTCCCCATCAGCTGCCCCACGTCTCATCTGAACCTTTCTCTTAGCTTACAGAAAGGAGCCCAAACATAGCATCCACTGAGCTCTTTCTGTGCAATAAACCTAAAGCCTCAAATCAAGGAGAAATTTGGACTGAATTTTTGAGGTTCAGTACCCTTGCTGGTAACAGCTGAAGCCGCGCAACAGGAGCCAGGACATTTGTCCAGTACCTGGAACAAAGCTCTAAGGAAGCCATCCTACCAGGTTTCTACTGCCTCTCTCCTTACGTCTCTCCAGCACCACTAACGCTTGGATCAGGTAAGATCTATCTTGATCCTCAGCCATGTGGCAAAGCTGACTGGCTTCTAAGCCAGTGTGTAAATTCAGGTTTCCCACATTCATTCATCATAAGGAAGATTGCAAGTGCCGCTCTCTAAGTGCCCATTGCTAGTGTTCAGGGGTAGAAATAACAGGAGCAAGCTAGTAAATGTACTTATGTTTCACAGGGCTTAGGATAAAATGTCACAACTGCCAGAAGCTATAATGTGTATCTCTCAGGGTGACTTAGATCTTGGTGTTAGGAAAATAAGAATGACACAAATAACCCCAGATCTAACGCTATCAAGGGCTGAGGCTCTACCCAAAGTCCAAGGAGATGGAGTCTATAACCCCAGATGCCACAGACCTTGTGTTGCACATTTCTATCTATGTCAGCTCAAATATCAATTTAAAACCTCACATATTTGAAGGCAGATGGGCATCAGATTCTCTTTTATCCGCAGCTGCCTCCAGAGTATTTTTCTGCCCTGAGCAGCCTTCACAACTTACTGTCCATCCTATCCTACTCCAAGTCTCTTACTGTCAGTAGTCAATAAACATTTTGTGCTGCCTATGTTCTACTGATTTAAAAGACCCAGCCATGCCTAGAGCAGTAGTATGTGATATCAATACTAATATGGTGCATAGGGCGACATCAACAGGAACAAAGCTTTTATGCTGTCTTCTGCTTTAAGAAAGTCTGGTATTGGGTAGCAAAGTTTTAAAACAGCTTATTGGAAAAGGAAGCCCAAAATATGACATTCAGACCCTTTATCCTTACATTCCTTTTATGTATGCCATAGATGCATTCGCTGCTTTGTCTGGGATAAAGATGGGATTTTGCATGCTGACTCTGCTGCCAAACAGTCCTACTGTAGCTTACCTTCTAAAACAATCTGTGCAGGTTAGGATCAACGGAGCTGATTAGCAGATTAAATTGCATTGCTTTTATAGCTTCTCACTTTCCGAGCCTCCCCTCTCAAGCAGGAATTTCCTACCCTTACACTGGCTAGGCAAAGCTTTTATACTGTGAATTCATACGGACAGATCCCTGCCTTTTCCTGCTTTCCCAGACAGACCTGCAGAACGGACCTCGCCGCATTCGACGACAACAGCATTCTGCTCTTGCTGTACTTCACCGCAGACTCTGTTCCCAGGACAGCCCGTGTACAGTGATCCTGATTTCTCTGAGAGAATCAGCAAAACTAACCCTGCAAAACAGCAAATAACATCCTTCCCTGAAAGTCAGGCTTGGGCACGGTGCTGTGAGAAGAGGCATCGGCCTACCAGAGCCTACTTCAGGCCTGGTTTCAGGGTCAACTATGACGTCCTGTGGTGATGGAGAAGCCCCTCGTGCTAGGAGGGAGCAGCCCTGCTCCCAGGGGAGCCTGGGGGCTTCCAGGGGATCAGCAGGAAAAGACCTGACACCCCCGGCCCTGCACCTCGATCTCCACGGAGCCCTACAAGAGATGAGGAGCCCACAGCTGAGGAGGGGTTTATAGAACGATTTGAAAGCAGGGAAAAGAGTGGGAGGACTTGGGATTAATTCAGGAAAGTTAAACCCGTAGTGAGGATTGCACGGGAACATTATGGCTCAGGAACGAGTGGGAGTAAGCCCAAAAGGCACGTGTGCCTCGCTACCTTCAGCGCTCAAGGCCGGGAGGGACCAGCCCGGCACCAGCACAGTACTTCACCATTTGGTAATTAAGGCACTTCTTCACAGCAGCCACTGCTCAGATTTGGCTATCAAAGTCCTCTCAATCCTTTCCTTCTATCCAGCCATTAAGGATCCTATTTACAAAGAAATGAAATATATAGAGGCACAGTCGATATTGTACAGTTTATAAGAACGGTATGAAGGCTACGAGCTCTACTTTCCATTATTTGCAAAACGAAACAAAAGAAACAAAAGCTCTCAAATCAGCCCGAGAAGCTGTGCGCAAGCAGGACGCCTGCCGGAACGTAGGCAGCTCCGAGGCTGCTGCCCAGATTTACCGGGAGAACACACATGGGCAGGGGGTGACAGCCTTTTATTTGATTGGATAAAGATCTTAGCGGAAATCTGAAAGGATTCGTGTGAAACCTCATCCACAGCTAATCCAAACCTCATACAGATTATGCCATGCTGCAGACATATCAGGAAAGAACCAATTAAAAAAAAAGAAACAAGGATTTTATGATTGCAATATTTTGTTGCTGCACTTCTCGCTTGCAGTCGTCTTGCTTCTCTGTTACAGTGTTCGACAGGGAAGGAGTGTGCATGCGGTGGGGCAGAAAGAGAGGAAGACAGAAGTGGGTCTACGAGCTCGCCCTGGCACCCTTCTGCAGGAACTGAAAAAGGAAGGGGTGACCGTTTCTCCGCTACCGACCACGCACCAAGCCCTTCCGAGCTTCCCGCCCTGCAAAGTCCACACGCTGCACAGAGCCAAACCACTATCCTGCAATTTCAGCTGTGCTAAGACAACGAAAATAATAAGGCAACACTTTACAAGCTTCCCTCCGGACTGGCTGCTTCCTGCTCCCACCTAAGGGCAGCTCAGCCCACCCACTCGCCTCCCTGGGGTCCCGTCCCCCGTACAGCACCCAGGGCAACGTGCCACCACCCATGACTCACAGCAGGCTTTTAACCCTTTTCCAGCAGAATCGATGCTTGCTAAGCACTAAAAGCTGCCAATATGTTACAGGCAGATTCACATTAAAAATTCAAGATCTTTCCGAGCAGTGAGAACTGGCTGCAGGACAAAACCGCAGTGTGTTTTGCTGCTTGGTATTCAGGGTCGAGGGCATCTGTAAGCGAGCAGGCAAAAACTGATACGTAAAAGTCAGTCAATGCACAGGAATGGGTAAAGACCTCCCCGCATTTTTCCAGAAAAAAACACCACCAATTTGGCTGCTCTTTGGAACGGCCACAGCTGGAAGTAAGTTATGATACACTTAATAGGATGTATAAATTCCCTTTATATTAGAGCCTTGATTAAATTAATGTAGATCTTTTAAACACATTATAGAGTCTTAAATTCTAATGAACTAGGGAAAGGGCACCCTGCGATCCTCCAAGCGGGACCATTTCCCGGGAAGTGCAGGCTAGCAATTAGCCTGGCGAACTGCGCTGAACAGCTGGGTGCTATTCCTGGATCACCGTCAACTTGATCTGACCTTGAGCGAGCGACTTCCATTTTTTGGCTAAACTTTGTCCACCTATAAAATGGATAAAATAATACCACAACTATCTCATAAAGATGATGTAATGCTTAACGTTATATTGCAAAAAAGCTTTCTAAATCTTGCATAGAAGATAGCATGGAAGCATGTTTGAGAACAACATGAGTTATTCCTCATGCAGCAATATTCTGCATTAAGGCCCGGATTTGCACGGTTTCAAACAATAGCACTGTATAAATTCTTGAATTTGTTCTATAGCACAGGCCTCTAGTTTTCCCAACAGCTTCACAAAAAATGAGCACAATTTCTTTACATTTGTAATTCAAATGCTCCTACACAGAATTTCCACAAGACTGCTTAAAAAGTGCAGTGAAAATTGTAATTAAAAACTGATCTTCTCTATGAGATGACTCGTGCTTCTGCAGGCTTCAGACCTGGCCTCAGAAAAAAATATGCCAATAGAGCACTGTTTACTAACTTCACATGGTAAACTGCCAACACTTATCAAAGATTACAGGAACATTTGCATAAATATTAAGGGCAAAAGAGAAAATGAAGTTATTTTTGCTCAAACAAAGAGCTGGTCTTGTTAAGTTTGTTGGTTTCCATTCCTCCCCCCACCCACGATAAATACATAATTTTCTTCATCAAACCCATTCAGGCCGGCGATAGCAAACACCACAGGTATCCTCAGGAAACCCGCAGCTGTCTGGGCCAGGGATCTAACGGCAGGAAAGGCCTTCAAGCTTGAGCACAAATCGCAGGGGTGCGGGATGCCCTGCCGCACGTGGGGACCTCCAGCAGCTCCCCTCCCCGTGAAGCAAGGCCCAGGGACGCGGGCAACCACCGGCGCAGAGGAGGCACTTTGCCCTTATTGCATCGTCCTTGCACACCATGAAGGACGGACTCCAGGAGGTTCTCCCTCTAACACCAAACCCGGTGTCACCCCCTGCCCAGCCTCTGGAGGGGCTCCCGTGCAGGCAGGATCCTGGACTCCCCCCAGGATTTCTGGGGCTGCAAAACGAGGCCGTTGAGGTGTTTGCCCTTCTGCAAAGGTAGTCACCAAACTTCACCATGCTTTTTGGATTTCACCTGTCTTCTGAGATAGGGCCTGGAGAGGGACGGCAGCAGGCGCTCGCCGTGGCCCCAGTTGCGGGGAGGACAGCGCTGCCTCCGGGCAAACGCGGCGGGGTGACACGGGATAGCCGAGAGCCGCTAACAGCCAGCGTCCCGTCCAGCCGGTCTGCTATCGCAGCTCAGGGAGCCTCTGCAAGCAACACGGCCTCAACAGATTTTTTTTTTATGGTTTGCCAAACTGCTTTAAGATCATATTTTTATTTCTATAATTCCAGGCCTACTCCAAACAGCCTGACCTGATTAAACTTCAAGAGCAGTCCAATCTTCTTTGGCCATTTTAAACCCTTCGTTTATAAGAGGGACACGTCAGGAGGAAACGGATGGTATTTGCAACATTTCCGTGATTTTCTAGGACATGTGGCAGGATACCGTGGCATAACCTAACTTCTGTGGAGCATCAGAAGGGAAACAAACAGCCCACAAAGTGCAAAGGAAAGGACCCCTCGCTAACGTTACAGCAGGTGGCTCCGCAAACAGAGAAACTATGTTTTTGCTAATCGTTTTATCAGAGAAGCCTTGTTGCAGGGTGAAAGGATTTTCACACAGGACCTGGCAAGGATCAGATTAAAACCCTTACTGCAAAGAGCCAGCGATCCCAGCAAAGGCTGCCAACGCCGAGGTGAATTCAAGCCACTTGGCTCCCTCCTGTTCAGTCACAAGGACCGGCTGATCTTCAGCACCTCAGAAGAAACCACCTAACAAGTGCCTCTGCCTGCAAAAGGGATTAGAAAAGCAGAGCTGAAGGCAGAAGGAAAGGGGATCAGGGAGGGGAGGTGTAATCTGGGGGAGAGAAGATTTGTGGGTTTTTTGGTTTTTTTTTTTGACTTTCTAAACCTATTTGCAGGCCACACTAATTATCCCAGAGGACTGCGATACACAGCCCGTGGAGGCTGCGCAGAAGCTGTGCCACTGACTCACACTTTGATGACGCCTCCAGAAACTGCTCTGGGGCGAGAGCAGGGGACCAGTGGAGGAGTCAGCTGAGCCCATCTGAGACCTCGCTGCCCCCACGGCTCTCTGAGCTGACTCAGTTTGCCAGAAACTAGAAAATGTGGAGTGGCACCAGCCCTTCTGGTGGCAGTAAGCCAGGCGGGTCAGCCTGGACCAAGTCTTCTGTCTGCACGCAGGACCCATCAGGTGCACGGACCCCGAAAGGACCACATTTTCTCCAAGTTTCAGATGCAGAGCTGCTAACAACCTGCCCCTGAGCTCCTGCCACAAAGGCGATGCTGGCTCTCAGCTGTCCTTTTGGGGTCCTTTCCCAATGTCAACCCTGCTCCCATCCCCGGCCGCAGCAGAGCAGCTCAAGCTCTGACGAGCCATGAAAGCCCAGCACTGGTTGAGCTTGCAGGTCTTCATGGCAAGCCTGGCAACTGCGGTAAACCCCTTCCTACTACACAACTGGCAATTTCTTGGGGCTGTTAAAATAACGAAGCTGGTGAATCAAGCCTCTACTCTCTAACGCTCCTGAATCTAGAGGAAGTTTGGTTCCAAATCCATGGCTGAGTTTCATTCCTCAACCCGTTCTCAACCTCTCGCCCTCACCCCCTTTTTGCAGGATACATCTTACTATGAGCAAAAGTTATTCCAAGAGCAAGGAAGGAGGGCTGAATCCCCTTTGAGAGGGACAGACCAGGGCTGAGGATCTGGGTCTTCTTTCCAATTTATCTGTTCTTTACAATAGTTCAAACACCATCTTTCTTGCATCAAGCCTTATTTGCCCTCCTGAACTGCCGTACCCTCTACATCACCTTCCTCATGTGAGCAGAGGAGGTTTGGAGTTGACACTTACTCTAATAGGGATGAAGATCAGAGGGCTCCAACGCACACCCCATGCTCCCCCTACACGTAGCGTGATGACAAGCCCAAATAGAGATGTAGATAGGGCTCAAAAGATTACAGGCTCTTGCCTACCAGATCAAAGGGAATATTCCAGTGTAGAGATCAAGGCAAGCTCCTCTCCTTGGAGCCAGCTCATCTTACGCTTTACAACCTGACTTGTAATCATGGCATTCATTTACTATTGATCTATTCCAGCAGAAGTCAGAGACGCTAAGAGGTAAGTCATAGCGTCTCACTTCAGGCACCAAAATTGTATGTTTAAGTGTCTTACGCGGTCCATGGAAAGGAGCAAGCAGAGGGAGCACGCACGCAGGCGAGCTGCCTCACCGCGCTGCCCGGCCGAGCGGTCCCGCCTGCGCGCCGCGGCAATGGAAAGAGCATGTCATCGCACTGTAATTCCTCTGACCTTTCCGCTGACAGCAAGAATCCAGCACTTGTATACAAAGATATTTTTACTGCTATATACTGTATATTACCTATCAAAAGATAACAGATTATTTTCCATGCACCCTCTCTGATTTGCAGCCATTAAAGTACTGTGTCAGCAGTACCAGCTGGTAGGCCCTTTAAAATAACCGGAACCTGAACTGTGCTTTTCGTCTTTAAAAGCAGCATTAAAATGCCTACAAAAATAAGATAAAGCCCCTCAACAGACATGTTTTGCTGTATAAACATGATCATAAATGTAATCTGACCCTCTGCCTTGAGAACAAAAAAACTGACTCATCAGACTGCCTACTATTTTTTAGCCCACTTACAACTGCATCTCAGCAGGACGCATCAGCCACAGTAATATTACCCTGGGATTTATTTATTTTTAATATTTCCATAGGTATCACATTTCCCTGAGGGATCTGCAAGACATATCTGGCCTTTCTTCTTTTGTTTCCGTAATTATGATATGGGTGACGAGTTCAGCGGAAGAAGGGGGAGCGAGGGCATTCTGGTACTATTCACTGTGCTCAATTTATATGAGACGTTAACCTCAGACAGGGACTCTTGGGTGGTCAAAGGGAGAGTCCACAAGACTAACGAAATGCCAGGGCTGCATTTACTCAGACAGGAGCAATCCTGTGAGAAGCAGAAGACATCTCCAGCAATGGCAGCAGGAAGCTGCAAACTTAAGCCTCTGGACGTGTCTCTCCAATATGTCATTTTTCTCCCATTCTCTAGGGTACGCTTGTATAACCTTGGCCCTCATAAAAGCTGAAATGTTCATTTCCTCACGTTGTAAAATAGCATGTAGACACCTTTAAACAAAACAGCTCCTCAAAAAGACACTTATTTTGTATCTCAAGGATGAGTTCATAATCAATAGGAATATGCATTTTTAACATGCAAAGCACAGCACGGGTAAATGGGAAGAGACAGATTTCTGTCATGTTACAGCTACTGCAGAGCTGCGCATGAACAAAGTCAGACATGAGCATCATTTTAATATCGTGCTGTGCAAGAGAATCATGGTGTTTCGGGCACAGCAGAGAAGAACAGGGTACCTCTGAAGTTAATCCCCCATTCAATCAATCATACAAAAATAAAAGATTAGGTGGTGGACTTCCACAAACAAAAAAAACAAACAAACGGGACAGATCATTTTTCTTCCCTCCCTACACCCAACTTGTCTGAAGCCCATCATCCCCAGAGAGACAAGAAACCAGGAGAAACACTTTCCAATCAAATGCTTCTTGATGGAGATCGGGGTAACAGCAAATGGGAAACTTCCAATGACTCTGTATCAGAAATCCTACTGAATACTGGGTCTTCACATGTTTTTCTCAGACTCTGAGGTCAGTATGGATTAGACTAACACCACAGGCTTGGGACCCATCTGTCAGACCTTTAAACTTCTTCCTCCCCTGCTTCCCAGCTATTTGGAGATTCAAAAGTTGAAGTTAATTCTTGCAAGTGAAATGTGAAAGTGCGTCGAGACAGCCTGTCGTCAGACAAAAGCACGTGCAAGACATTTCCCCCTAATGCAAGATCTTCCTTCCAGTGCCCTGCTCCTGCCAATGACTTTCAGCCTTTCAGCCAGGTGGACATATGGCCCCAGAGGTAACTCCACCTTCTCTAGAGGTGGCCTCCAACTAAGCTCAATTCAGAGAGCACCAAACACCATTACAGATCCACCCTGGCTATTTAATGACAAGTGAGTAACTGTGGCTGACGCTCACAGCAGCGATGTGACCAAGAAGTGAAGTCACTGGCAGCATCAGCAGCACGAGCGAGTGCAAAGTAGGTGACAGCAGCAGCAGCAACGAATCCACGCTGCCCACGAGCTGTGAGCCTCCATCACTGGAAACAAAGGAGGAGCATGAGTAATTTCAGACAAAAGTATGAGCCCTTGTCAAAACTTCTCAAGCACACATCTGTGAACTGGATTAAGGAATTAAGGATAGGTACTGAAAGTCTCACTCTCTCACTTTTTTTTTTTGCCCTTTCTTTTTTTTAAGCTTTTCACATTTTGTTTCCCTCCTCCAGATTTCCAAATTCCTAAAAGAGATGTGCTGAAGTATTCCCGGCAGACTGCTGTTCCCAGCAACTTTCAGAGCAAGAAGAGCCAAAGATTTCAAAAATCTGGTTCCGGTTCACCCTACATGCACCCTCCACAGTCTCTGCTGCACAGCCTTTCCTCATTTCCCCTGGATCTCAAAGCAGTCATGTAAACCGACCAGACTCAGCAAATAAAACCCATCCTGAAGATGAATGGCAATACGGAAGGGATAAACTGCCTCAGGGTAAAAGCAGAGCTGCCTGAAGAGATCGGTCACTGCTGCTAAATTAACTTGAATGACAGCCAAGCCAGGCTCTCTCTTGCAGGGAAGGGTTGATAGGGGAAGTGGGGTTTGTGCTTGTGGATAGTTGTTAAGAAAAAGGATTCCAGCAGCATTTAAAGAGTGGGAAAAGCTCCTTACGCACATACAGGACATGCCATCTGTAGTGGTCTCTTAATGTGGCTAAGTCTTAGCTGCTCAGAAATGACGGTCCTATCCCACCTGAAAAGGTTTACGTTGAGGATAAGTGCAATTCCTCCTTACAGTCCTGTGCTTCAATCCTGCTGGAGGAATGGGGAGGAGTCTTTTAACAGCACTCTTAAGCAAAGTCTTAAAACCTGCCTTAACAAAACCATCAGAAAAGCATAATGTGATTTCATGCAAATGTGGCCCAGATATGACAATGGAAACGAAGGTTCTTGTCTCCCCTGAAACGCCTGGACAGCTTGAAATCGCTGCAAGGAAATCTGAAATCATTTCTCCTTTAGAAAGCTGAGCGAAGAGGTCGAAAATGCAGCTGTCCTTTCAAATAATGAAAGTACAGTCTTTTTCTGAGCCATTTTATGCAAATTAAATTAACCAGCAGTGGCTCTTCTGTTCTGAGCTGAGAGATAAGAGCCTCCTGAAGTACAAACATTTACTTGAAAACGGAAAGGAAAATATTCTGGCATTAAGTAAACCTGATCTGGGGTCAACAGGCTGCTGATTTTGTAAATTATTGCTAAACAAATCATGGTGAACAAACTAGTTTTCCAAGAGCTGGGGCCTAAGAAGGGCAAGGTGGCTCCTGGCGTTCACGCGCTACCTCTGAGCATTCAGCCACCACGGGGACCGCTGCCAGGACGGAGGGGCCAAGGGCTCTCCGAGTCTCTCGCTCCGCACGGAGGGAGCTTTGAGGAAGAAGAACAGACACGAAACAACGACTACCAGAGAAGAAGGAGGAAGAACAGTCATTTCTCACCCTCCTCCCCCAAACCCATTAGTTATAGTAAAGTATAAAACTAAAAGTCCCTAAAAATACAAGTTCAAGCTTCCTGCGGTGTTTCACTGTTGGCTGCTTTTCTTCAGCTTTCGAAGCTCTGCTAGCCCCCCACTTCCTCTCTCATTCCTGGTTGCCTTCCTGCTCCGTCTCCTTTCTGCTTTTAGTTTCCTCTCTCCTGTTTATTTTCATTCTTGCCATTTTCCTCCCCTTCTTGCATTCGACTTTGCCCCATTTCCTCTTCTGTGGCTGTTCCCAGCCGGGCCCCCAGCTCCCTGCCTGGCCAGTGCGAGGCGGCCAGCCAGCCTCCCGCCTGCCCCGCTTTCTTCAGGGAGGCACAGGCATCACCTGAAAAATGCCAGTGGTTTGGATCTAATTGTTTTCAAACACCGAAAAACATGCAGGAAAAAAAAAGGAATAATTCAGAAAAGCAACAGTCCAATTTAGTTAATGGCAAACGAACAAACGACAATGCCAAGACTGCAAAATTACCCTGTCCTTGAGAAGAATATATGTACTTTTAATAAAGGGCAAAAAGGTGGACTGAAAACATTTTCTAATTATGCTATTACTTTTGCAGGACCTGGCCTTGTTGTCATACTAGTATTAAGCAATTCCACCCCCCCCATTATGCAAATGTAAAGCTTCATATTTTTAGGTAACCCCTTTTTTCTCCAATCCTAAAGTTCTTTCTCCACCCTGTTTCTTAAAAAAGGGTTACTGAGCATTTTGCAGTCTCCTAAGCTAGACTGTTATATTCTCTAAACCACCAAGCCTGGTCCGCAGTGTTTCAGACTGAAGAGCGATTTGCAGCAAGAATTACAACCATTTCAGGGTTCAGGATTTTTGTAACCTACTGAGGATCTCATCCCATCCTTCAACTTATTATTTCTTTTTCCTCAACCCTCCTAGATTATAGAGCCCCCCCCCCAAAGTCTTTTGATACACTTTACTGAAAGCTCTTGTAAAGCACAGAAAATAAATTCATTGTTCTGAGTGGAAAAAATGACAGTGCCATCAGTCCACCCTGGGGACTGTCATCTTTTAAAGGAGAGGGAACTGTAAAACTTATTTCCAGTGGCATTACAATTATTGTTCTTTTATCATTCTCATTACTTAAAAAGAAAACTCAAATGGATATTTAAGATGCAGAACCAGCAAAAGGACTCTGAGCCTGAAGGACCTCAGCAGGCCCTGACAACACATCGCAGGTGGGCAGGTCAATGCTCCTCGGGTTAAAGGCTCCCTAAACGCACATCAAGACTGCGCATGATCCAATTTGGAAAGACCCACCACGCTCAGCTTTCAAGGGTCTCTAGCTCACTGGAGTGTGTCATTGCTTCTCAGGCCGGAATGAGGTCAGCAGGAGTTATGGTGAAAGCACCTTTCAGAGGGCTATTACCCACTATTTATGCTTATCTACTTCATTATAGCACGTTCTGAAACAGTCATAATGACAGCTCTAGGTCACCTCTAAGACAAAAGGTGCAAAAATGTCATCTCAAGTCAGTCTCTCTGCTCCACCTCCATTATTTGGATTTATAGCTTCTGTGAGAAACACCATTTTCTTCTGTGATGGCTCAGGGCGATGACTGGGTCTGAACGCCCCGGCTTGGCGCTGAACATCCCTCGGCTCACTGGCGGGGTGGTTAACCAAAGCTGACACATTCCAGCCTAAATCTAAGTGTTGGCACTCCCATAAAAGTGTCTTTGTTTTCAGATGGGCTCCCCCACCTCCAGCCTCCCCTACAATCAGTCAGATTTACCTTGGCATATAGACACCCAGGTCTAGCCTCCTCCCAAGTATCCATACATAAGGGAAATTCCAGTTAGCTGGAATGAGCTTTTGGTCCCAGGTCCACTGAGACAAACACAAAGATTTATTGCTAGTGTGGCACAAGGCAAAAAAAAAAAAAAAAAAAGAGCACAGCTTGGTTTTCAGGGTACAAAACACATTTATGAAGCTGGTGATTAAGCAAAAAAGAGAGCCATTAACTTGTAAGCTGATTACCCTTATATATGGTACTATTAAAGTACAAGTGCACAAAAGCACTGTACCATTTTTACATTTGCCAAACCACACTTTAACATGCTGATTTTAGATGTTCTTTGTCTTCTGAAGCAAATCACTCGAGCTAAAATCTTCAACGCTCTGCTTTTGTCTGAAAGACGACATCCTCTGCACCATTTTATCCCAGTTTCTTCTGGAACAAGCAGACATGAAGATTCAACCCATGTGTGTGCATGCATGCATATGCACTTGTAACTTTTAACTCTATTAGCTAACTTCAAAGACATCAAAGATAATTATGTTCTATTAACTTCATAAAAATAGGCAGCTGCATAGAGAATGAACTAGGACTCAGTCATTCACAAGTTTAGCTGCAACAGCTTTTAATCCCGTTGCCCACTTTCTTCAATCAATTATAGCAGCCTCTATGTTGCCAGAAAAGTCATCGGAAGGAGAGACTATAGGTATAAGCAGACAGAATAGAATCTTAATTTAATTAGGGAAGTACTCAATCAACCAAGAGACATAAATACAAAGGAAACCAGGTTTATTAGTTCTGGTGCTTGCAGAACTGCCCATTTCATTCCTCAATACTGAGAGAGAAAACAAATAAATCTTAATAGCACAATCCTAGTGTGCTCTTTCAGAAAATGTTGCAACAAACACAGTCGAAACTCAAAACGTTGCTAGGAACATGGTTCTCGTGATGGACAGGTAACTTGGCTTCCTATGGGGAGGGAGCCTGGTTCTGTCTGATTTAACTGAGGTTAAAAACCATGAATTACACTTTGGCCAACCTCAAGGGGAGAAGAACTCTTTGAGGCCATTTCTGACCTCAAAGCCGATTTACACCACTGCTTCTCAGTGACCCCAGTGTCTCATTTTCCCCCATATACAAGGAAAGTCAGGATCACTGAGTGTAGAAGAGTGCACTTTGTGGGGCAGCTCAAGACACGACCAGGGACCTGAATCCTGCAATCTCTTATGCCCTTGCTTAACTTCACTCTCGCAAAAGCACAGGTGATCATGGTACGTAATAGGGGCAGCTGGCTCCGACACCTCTCACACCAACAGGCTTTGATCCCACCAAGGAGAGGTCAAAGCCACCGACGCAGTGAGGCAGCTCCGAGCCTGCCGGGGTGCAAACACCTCTAGAAAGGAACCAGCCCAGGGGAAAGCAGAAGCCCCTTCCCCTGCTGTGGGGAACAAGGTGGCAGATGGGCTTGGGCTTGGGGTATTTCCTGCATCGGTGGGCAGTGTCGCCGGACCCATCCCTGCCGGCACAGCTGCGTGCTGCAGCGTCCAGACCATGGCGCACATCTCGCTTAACGGCACCCATTCCTTCCAGAGTCCCCTTCCCCCTTTAAAATATACCAAGGTATCAGGACGAGGGGGAAAAAAATCACATTTAAAACCCCCGACATTAGTGCAGCATTACTGTGGCAAGTTTAAGCTGTTAAAGCTCAGGAAACTCCAAACCAAAATTGCTCTGGCAAGGCGACAGGGACACCGGACAACGCTTTGCCGCCTGCTTGCATTTCCCCCACTACTGTGTCAAGTAACAACCAGGACTGTTATAATTGAAATAATTGCTTTTATTTGCTTTCTCCTTGGGGTTTATTTTACGAGTAGGAAGTTCCACTGTTTCCCTAGAATAACAGAGCTCTGGTATTTTCAGTTTCCTCCTTGCTAGACCCTGGTTAACACCAAGGACGTGCTGGTGGCACCTCCTGGACTTCCCCAACCGGCGGCTCCCCCCACCACCTCTGCTCTGTGCACACCCGGCCCGGCAGGGGCACGGACCGCCACTTGAGCGCTTGCCTGTTGCCTTTGATGATAAAACATCTGCAAATCCATTAACTGACATTATTTGTAGTAATTCCGGTGTTTCCCTTAAGTAATAGAAGGGAATAAGAATAAACGCCGCAGGTGGTGGGTCAACCACACGAATATGTTTTGGGCACAGTTAGCAAGCGTCTCCGTTTGACCATTTGATCTATATTCGTATGTAGGTCTATCCTGCACAAGAATTACCAGCGTATGAAGTTGTGTCGCGGGCAGCACGGGAGCCAGCGTGAACCACCGCGTCTGAATTTCAAACGCCTGCCGCTTCGCCCATTTCCCCGTTACCTTCCCAAGCGTACAAGTGCTCCCATTAGCCTATAAATGTCACCGCCAATCCAAAACCACGCCGTTAGATGTTAAAGGTGAGGAACAAGACAAGAGCAGCTACCTCATAAAAATGCTGCTCCCTCTTTGTTTTGAATTTTCAGATTCAGATGCAGTTTAGCAAAACAGTAGGCAGATTTAACATCCATGCTTTAACGCCTGGATAAAGGTTTTGCTGAGAGTGTAATAGCACAAAGTGACTAACAGGGAGCTGGGAACTATTTAGAGATTAACTAAGTGATTGAGTGTTATGAAAGGGCAGGTTGCAATTTTAGGATTAGAAATCCATATTTTCGATGTCAATATCTTGCATAAGAAAAGGGACAGAAACAGTAGTATGACAACACTCTAATCCATCAGCAAGGAACTGGCACGGCAAGCAAAAAATCAAATGTCTGTGCCAAGAAACTTTAAAAAATAAATAAATAAAATAAAATAAATCCGCCGAGAACACTACATTCTGCGTACTCCACTAAAAATGGGCCCTAACAGGACAGGCTAACATGCTGTGCACCATCGTGCAGACTCCCACCGGCCACACTGCAGACTAGGAATACACGGTGTTTCTTTGCTCTGCAGAAAACCTGAACCACAACCTTTACAGAGAAGCAAATGTGGAGTTCCTCCAGCAATATCCACACGATTTGTGCACGTGACAGGGTCCACATTAATGTCTAACAGGCCAAAGAAGAGGTTTTCACTGGCCATCACGTCCCAATCTCTCGCTGCAGCCCCTAGGCGCTGCCGTAAACACCTACAGGTTATCATGACAGTGCCACACGCGCGGATGGGACTTCTGGGGAATATATTCCCTTCTTTCTCAATTTAAGGCAGCAAATGAACGAGAAAATGATGAAAGTTGAAAATGATTTCCTCAACTACTGCCACATTATGTGAACAGAGAAAACAGGTAATCAGAGGCGTGGAGGGCTCTGAAAGGAAGATGAGGGTTTAATGACACATATGAAATAACTTTGTTACTGTACCAAGGAACCAGCAGAGTGTTCTATGCCCAAACTCACATTTTAAATAATAGCAGAGTTAAAAAAAGAAAGAAAGAAAGAAAGAAAGAAAGGCCAGATGGAGGAAAAAAGTATATTTGAGAAGACATGTGGTGTCTGAGAATCCTATTCTGGTATTAATTTCGTAAGAGACTGCGAACATCTAGACCATGAAATGTCATTTCTACTATTCCTTCCCAGATTTTGTTCAAAGGAAATACTTAAATAGTCCCAAAGGACTGTGATCTTTCTGAAGTCCCAAGAATTCCCAGCTTCAGGTCACCATTCAAGGTTATTCTTCCAGTGTAAGGAGCAGCTCTTCACTGCCCAGCAAGGTTACTCTCTTTCTTCTAGAAGGACTTTGCTCTGACTAAGGAATAACCATCCTTAGTCATGCAGACCAAGCTCAACCAGCTTCCTGGCATCAGGAAACCATATTTTAATACAGCAGCTCACTCACAGGCTGGATGACAAATTACACTTACAGAATTACACGTATGATGGTGTCTATCTATGGGCAAGATCCAATCCATGGGGCATGAGTCCACATCACGGTCCATAGCTCCAGCTGTCCTTGCCTGCACCGCATTACTGCCTGAGTCGCGATTTCCCAGACGACTGGTGACCGAGTGTCCAACCAGAGGTTCGAAAGAGGCTTAGTTCTGCCAGCCTGGCCTTTGCGATGCACTTGAGAGCTGCATGTCACTAGTAGATTTAAAATAATGGTTTCTGTTTGCGGTTTGGCTTTGCATCTCCCCACGGCGCGGCAGAGCGGAGGGGAGGGGAGCCCTCCTGATGGCCAAGGGGCACTCGGTGACTGCCCCTTGCTTCCTGGAACGGGGGGCGCCCTGGGGGCCGAAATCACAGCAAGACGCTCCGCACCACGTGGGGCTCTGCTGAGCGTCGGGCTCCATCCCGTTTTAGCTGCGTGTCCCTTGAGTTACCTCTGCGTTTCGTGTCTTTGCTGATGCCGGCAGGACCACAGAGCAGCCGGGCGGCACCAGGGCGAGCTGCCAGCCCCGCAGCCCCCGGGATCGCAACGCACGCGGCGCCGCGCCACGCCGCACCGCGGGGTCACGCTTCTGCCCCTCCACGGCGCGCCTGCAGCAGCTCGGCCTTCTCCCCACCCTCCGTAAAACCCAGCTATTCACCAGGACCCCAGCAAAGGCACAGCTGCGCACCAAGGCAGTATTTAGCATGCACATCATACATATGTATGTCCATATCACACCTATAACTGTGCGCGCGTGCACACACACACACACAAACTGAAGTGCTGAATCAGCACCGCAGGTAGCACGTCGTGTCCATCAGTCCCATCACGCATGCCGACTCATCACAACACCCTCCAGCGGGGCCGGGGGGAAATTCGGTAATGCCACAACCGCACAAGCAGCCAAGGGGTGCTCTCGCTGTCTGCAGTATCTGGGGCACTGTCTGAAGGTACGTTAAACACAGCATCTATCTTACCAGCCGCTCGGTGCTTTACACTGTTGTTTTTTTTTTTTTTTTTTACTACCCATTACAGGGAATTTTGCAGGCCCATAAAAATGAAACAGCCAAAGCGAAGTGGGAATAATTTACAGATATATATTCCACTGCATTGGGTTCATTTTTCTCCCTTCCTTCCTATTTTGATCCAGTTATTCTCCCTTCTCCCTTCCCCCACACTTCCAGTTGAGGTTATTTAAAATTTACCAAGTTTGAAACAAATAAACCCAGAATGAAAATACACAGTAAGCGTCCTCAACGTTGCAGAGGTTAAAAATAGGCTTTAAACCAGCTAATGTCAGCATCAGTGTAAAAGAAAGGACACCATGACAGCTCTAATTATTACATTCTCTTGTTTTGCACTTCTGAAGAGCAGCAATTAAATCTCTGCTTGGGCTTATAAGGAAAAAGTAAGTGTTCTGCACCTGCAAAACTGATTCTATTACATTGGAGGATTTCAACTCCCCAAAGTACATTATCCAGGGCAGGCTGCAGAACAAAACACAGCGCGGTGGAAGAGCTCTTACCTCCTTTCCGGTAGTATTTTACAGCCAGCTCCTGGGGAAGAATACTAATAACTGAAACACCTCCTCTTTTGTATTTGTCATATATATTTATTTAATAGAAAGCTCCCCATTTCCGGCCAAAACAGTCACAAACCATGTATGTCTGCAATGCCTGAAACTGCCATATGGTGATAAAATATTTTTACTCAGAGTCATTTTTATTGCAGTAGCCTCCGGGGACTTGAACTAGGTCACTTTCCCATCAGGGCTCACTACAAACCATTAAACAAGTGGTGCAAGCAGGGTCCTTAAGACATCTGTAAAAGGCTGATTTTGTTTATTAAAAAGGCAAAGAGAAACAAGTACCACAATTTATGAAACCTATCTCTCTGACTCATTAACAGAAATTCCTTCATGTTCAATAATATAGTTGAGTTTAGCACGTGTGGCTGTTATCCCGATTACCTGCTTTCATGAAATTTCTTGGCATTTCCCACCTTAGAGAGCTCTGCTCCTCTGCCCAGTGTGGCTGGCGCTAGCCCCGAGGGTGGGAAGTGCCGAGGGGATCTCGCAGACAGACATGGAAGTTGCAGCAGCTCCGTTTCCTTAGGAAACCCAACTAAAAAGCATCTCATCCCTCTCATGCTCAAATTTCAAGCTTGCATCAAGTAGGAAAAAAAGTGTGTGGGGGGGGATCATTTTCTTACAGATACATTTCCAAAAATTAAAATCCCAAAACATTTCACTGGAAAAAAAACCCTGAAACGTTTACATTTGGCACCCTGGCACAGGGCTGCACGGGAGCTGTGCGTCGGACGCCGCTCCTCCCTGCCGGGCTCCCGACTCGGCTGCGTCGGCGCCGAGGCGGACACGGGCGCGAGGGATCCCTTGCACTACAGCAGCACTTAAGTACTGCTGGGTTTCGGATGCACACCTTCTCACTCCCTCACCCTGCTGACCCTCCCTCCCAAAAACTAAAAGGAAACCAAACCAAAGTCTTTCTATGCAAAATAAACTACATTTGCATACAAGTGTCCCCGTCCCCCGTCCCCCCCAAATATAAAACAAGAGTTTTGACCAGCCTATCGTTGGCTAAGTGAGAATTTTGTATGCATGACAAGGGCAGACACCATCTGGGCCACTACGAGAAGAAAGGCACAGTGTTTCCATAAAGCCAGTGGAAAAAAAAATATATAGCTGGGAACATTTTTCTGGCAGAAAACGTTCACTCATAGAAGCAAAACACTGATAGCCAAGGATAAAGTTGAGCTTACTGAGCCAGTTCTCTCCCTTCCAGGGACACCTGCAAGTTGTCTTCTGCGGGAGCAGCATGGCGCTTGGCCATGTGGGAACATAAATAACCTTGCCTGGGCTCCTTCCAAAAACCCAAGGAACCAGCAACACCTTCCAGCTGATCTCAGTGGTTTTGGCATTAGCCATCGATCTGGGGATCTCCGATCTCTTTAGTAAGGTAGATAAATACCCTCATTCCCACACAGAGACTGGGGAAGCTGCAGAAAAGGGAGACAAGGGTCTTGCAAGGCAGGTCGAGCCCGTGCTCCGAGTCCCAGTCGCAGCGTCTCCCAGGACCTGGTGAAATGTCCCCGGGAGCTTTGGGGCCGTGGGGGGCCTGGGGCCCGGACCCAGGGCCGAAAACCAGCATATACATATAAATAACGAAGCCTGTCCACATGCCGGCGTGCTTTGCACTGAAGGAAACCCCAGCCGGCCAATACGTGCGGGCCTGCCCTACGTCGCGCGCTGGTGAAGGGCTGCCGGATTTTTCCGGCACAAAATTAGCCTCCCCTTTCGTAATGAAATCACTGCCTTTGCACACCAGTTTAGACCCTGCCTAATGCAGTCAGTAGTGCGCTTAAACCGCTTGCATCATCTTTTTCAAGCGTGAGGAAAGGATAGCATGCCCTGAAGTTCAGTCGCCTTTTCCAGCTCTATTGGCTGTTCCAAAAAAAGACGTTATCTCTCTCTGCAAAACTCATTTCTCTTCTATCCTCCGATCATCACCACTACAAGAAGCGCTACTTCTAAATACTTTGGGCATAATGACATAAGTTCACAAACAAAAAAATTAGACAGTAAAGCTACCTATATTCCAAACAATTATTTTTTCCAATTTACTCCTGATTTTACAGTTCTTCAATACTTTTAATGCAACTTACCAGTCTGGGAAAGAACAGATTACCTCTCATTAAGCTCACGGTACACAAAAAATGCTGCATCTCTACACAGCGCTCTGTTGCTGCCCTCACACTGGCACAACATGATGCGAGAAAGTCCTTGCAAGGCGCTTCATCACCGCAGTAACGTGACACAAGGTAACTCAAGGGTGTGCTTCTGGTGTGCGCCTCTAAGCCATGAGTTTATCTTCTGGCTGCAAGGGCCAAGTATAAAGTGAGCATGTTTTAAAGTACCTGTCAGGCTTGGCCGTGGCCAGCGGGAAAGCCTCGCATTCTCCACGTCAAACCAGCTCTTCTGCAGCTGCCACTCAGACCTGCGGCTGGGCCGCGGCAGAGGCGCAGACATGCAAACGTTCACCCTCCGCTTGGAGTCCAGCACATAGGCAAGAAGAACGCACGCACCGCGGGGCCGAAGCACCGCGCGACTGCGAAGTGCAGTTCGGAGTCCTTCATCCTGCCCAAACACAAGGAAAGAGAGGCTGGGGCTTCTGAAGACGTCCTTTCCACGTTTAAACACCGCTCTGCTGCTCCACTAGAGATGGAAAATGAAATGGACTCAGGTAGGTTTAACTAATGAAACCAACTGAAGCACGCACAAAAAATGCAGCAACAGGAGAGCGAGGCAGCTGTGCCTTTATTAGCACTGGGCAGGATCTCGCACCAGCATTCAGGCTTGTTATATTGCTCTTCTCGTCTAGAGATTTGTGTGCTTTCCAGCAATGCACTAAGCACTAATAACCCCAATGCAAATGCAGCTGGCACAATTTGTCCCAAAATAATAAAAAGTGCCTTAGATTTTTGCATTTTTCTGGGTGTAAAATGCCTGCTTTATTTTTTAGGTCTGACTTTTTGCACTGACAAAGTTTCTGTAATACTCATGAAATATTTTTATACCTTATGGATGTGTTACAAAGGTCTTATTGACCCTATGTAGTATCACTTATCAATTCCAGGTAGATTACTATTGTGTTGAGATGGGGCTGGAAATTAAAATAAGTCCTGAAAGATGTTCTTTTTTTGGCAGGTCTTTGGAGCAGGCTCAGCACATTCCCATATTCTGCTTTGTCTAAAAATAATAAACCCTCCGAAACGAGTGGCTGAGATGATCTATGTTCGGCTTATGAATTCAGCGCACACAGGCAGCTCGCTGCTGCGTTCCTATCTCCCGGAGCAGAGGTGATGGATGTTCTCCATTCGGCCAGAGGACCCTCAGGACAACGGGACGGCCAAAGTCCAAATGGAGCCAGCCTTCTCCAGCTTCTCCACAGGAGCCTGCGGTTTGGAAACCGCAAAATCCCCAGACTAAAGAACAAAGAGATCCGGAATTAAAGCAGAGCCTTTGAAACACATAGGGTGGTGAGACGTGGAGGTCATGAGGAAGAGATTCGCAGAGGCAGGGGAAGCCTGCTCGGCACAGAGGAACCGGCACGCAGCTGTAGGGGGGTCTTGTTAGCTACCAAACAAAACAAGGGTTGCATAGGAAAGAGATACCGCATGGTCTGGAAGAAGAGCCCTACCTAGAGAGGGCATTTGTGGGGCTTCTTAATTTAACCACAAGTAATATTTGAAGGTGGCGAAGGTGGCCAAGAGGAGCGTGCACGGGGAGGATTCCCAGGTATCTCAGACCATGCGGCCACCCGGGCCTCCAGGCCCACGGCCGCAGGTTGGGGATAAACCCGGAGACCTCCAGGCCGGCGCTCCCGGAAAGGCTCGAGGTCCCGTGGGCACCACAGGCCCCCCGTGAGGAGATAACCCGACATCTACTGAGGCCGGGGAAAGCTTAAAAGCGCAGGGGCCCAGTGCGGCAGGGCTAAAGCCAGCGGCCTGGCCTGCCGCCAGCCGGGGCAGCTCTACCAGGGCTGTGTGACAGCAGTTAATTCAACAGTCTCAGCGCTGGGAAAAATCCCAGGCTGCCGCGATGCGAACGGGCTGGATCGGAGCTGGCGGCCAGCCAGGGCTGTCAATGAAAGGTCACCGGCGCGCCACGTGACACCGAGATCTCCCTGTCGCCTCTGCAGCGGGACGGCCGAGCACCGCGCCGCACCGAGCCGGGACCGCACCGGTGCGAGGGCGGCCGAGCTCAGGTCCCATCTCTCTCCTCGAGGCTCTTTCCCCTGGTTATTGGGAAGTCAAAAATCTACAAGCTTACTGCTAGCTAGAGCAAATAACCATCTTCCGCAGTTTCAGGATTCTTCTGGTTGCCAAAGTGCAAGTGACTGTTATTTTTGAGTTTATAAATAAATCATGGTAACATGTAAAAAATAACAACCGACAGCTCCCAAACGTGGCTGGCCACTGTCCACAGAACCAGAGGCTAAAGGGGTCACACGCGCAGTAGGCATCACACTTGGCAGGACCGCCGGTTCGGAATTTCAGTGGTAACCTCGCCATCTGATTCACCCGCTCCCCAGGTGGGCTGGCGTGAATCAGCTGGCGAGACGGGGATGTTATCCGGTAAACCACCTCGACAATGTGGATTTTAGCTTGTACAGTCAAGGCTTTAGATGTGAAGATGGTCACAAAGCAGCAGAGTTAAAACAAAACTTTCTCTCCTCAGCTGGAGTAACTCATATCTGCTGACTTCACAGAGGAAACCACGGTGTCCTTTTTTTCCCCTCCTCATATAATGATATAGGTTGGAAGGGACCTCTGGAGGTCATCTGGTCCAACCCCCATGCAAAGCAGGGCCAACTTAGGTCAGGACTGCCTGGGTGAGGGAACAGAGCCCTGAGAGTGAGAGGAGGACTCTAGCTGGACTCCAGCTAGTTAGAATTAAGGTCTACTGGTATAAGAGCCAAGAAAAACCCTCCATGCAGTGCTTCCTGAAGGGTTCATTAGGGATTTTTTTTTTTTCCCCTCTATTTTAAGTCTCTTGGAATGGCAATGCTATTTGAATGGGGTTTGCAAAAAGCCAAATGCAACAAGATACTGATCTACAACGAGGCTCCAAGGGCTCCTAAGTGCTATAACAACACTAAGAGGCCGTTATATCATTATAAGTATCAGCAAAGAGACTTGGTTAAAGCAACGCATGCGGCTCTTCATTTTGAATTGGTCGACAGAAGACAAGCAGTGAGCACCAACATGACTGTGCTTCCCAGAATACCCAGGGGCTTGTGAAGTCCCATCTGTTAGGAGCAAGGGTGGCCTCAGTTGCAATGCTGGCCCTCATATTTGAATGTTGTGTCCCAGAAGACATCTCACAGCATCTCCGGGTCAAAGATTGTCCGTGTGAATAACAGCACTAACACACAAGCGCTGTGTGCTTCTGGGAGTGGCGAGGATGCCAAGCAAAGCGGAGAGGTTTTCCAGCACTAAAAGGCTCTGGGCAGTTGTAGGATGGAGGAAACTTGCCTGTTGAAGCTTCCTTCCTGCGTGGGCAGTGCGATTTGAGAGGAAACAGGGCTGCAGCACTCAGTTCAGCTGCAGGAGAAGCAGCAAGCCCTTGGCACGGCGCACAACGCGTGCAACACACATGGGAACGCATGTGCACGCGTTATGGAGCGCAGCGCTGCAAAGGCCGGGGTTGTGACCGCACAATCCCCAATGAGTCCAGGGCCACCGCACCGGCAGTGCATGTGGTGTACGCTCCCTCCCACCAGACCCCAAGGGGAGTCACAAGGCAAGTTGGCAACAAGCAGCAACTTTCCAATGCACAAAATCACCAGTGTATCTACACCCAACAGTGCAGACCTCCAATTTCCAGTGCTTTCACAGCCTCACCATGCTGCCCCCTCATCCTTCCTTCTCCCACTGCCCCCTTCCTCCCCCAGGACTGTCACCAGTGCAGGCTTGCGACTGCTCCCTCCCCAAAGCAAAGGGATAACTCATTCGAAAACACTAAAATTAGGATATGTTGAATTTTTGCATGAACTACAAGGCAAGATACAAAAAGTGGTTGGGTTTTCACCATCAGCAGCCAGTTTAAGAAATTCCTGCTCCTCACAGAGGGACAGGAGACCTCCAGTTGAAAGGCAGGAACTCCTCAAGCCACACCAGCACCGTCTGCAAGACCAGGTCTGTGCGCACCCTTTAGCAGCTTCTTGGCCGTCAGGCACAGCACTTATCAATGAAAGCCATACACAAAATGCTAAAACGCAAAGTGGCCTGGATGCTCGTGCAAGCTTTACCACTCACCCCAACTGACCCTCCTCCATGCGTTTCCACTACATTCGCTAGTTCACCAGCATTCGCTGACAATTAGCTGTAAATTCAGGCTTTTAATAAGACCAAGAGCTATCAGATTTTAACACTCTATTATAGGCATGATTATACCTGAATTCCAGGAGGTATTCTCCAGGCTGGTAAACCTAATCTTCTACTGATGACTTTTCAATTTGCTGGTGTAATATAGATATGTTCTGGCTTCTCTGCAACCATGAAGAGCAAGCAGGAGACTGTTCTCTCCCCTAGTGTGATGTAAGAGCACCTATCACGCTTATGGTCCCTTCTGCCCATCTTTTTCTTGCGAATACACAACTGAACATAATCAGAGATTCTTCTATAACAGTGTGAGGAAATACAATATTACAGTAATTTGCTCCCTGATTTCTGCAGCAGCTAGTGTATAAGTACAGTGTTGGTAAGAGAAAATGGGCTCAACAGTCTTTCAGAAGATTCTTGTTTGAATCTAGATCCTGGGATCGATGTCATTAATTCCCAAAGTATTAAGAAGAAAACAGGTATCAAAGGTATTAACAGGGACAAGAAAACCACAGACAATACAGATAGGGCCTTGTTGCTGGCACCATGAGGTACAGACCAGGTATCGACACCAGTAAACAAACAGGGTCCACTGGGTGCTCCTGTAGTACTTAGTCTCCCATCAGAGGAGCCACTCCTGCATCTTTTTACACCAGAGCGCTACCTTTATGTTCTCAGAAATACTATCCCCAGCTGTTCTCAAATGGGAAGCAAAAGCAAGGCTGACTGGGTAAAAGGCTGTTTATTGAGGCGGCACAAAGAGTCCTTAGGCTAGGCTGAGCTCAGCTGACCGGCCCCGTCCATCCTTCGACTGCTTTCCAAACGCCGACAGCAGTGACCCCAGCTGCAGCCTGGCTCTGCGGGTGAGACCGAAGCACCCGCACACGCAGGCCTGGCAGCGCTCCCAGTCACACTACTGCTAGAGATGGGGAAAGCAAAGAAAAAGAAAAAGACTGATGCTTATCAAAGAGGAGGATGTTTTTGGCATGACGGGTACACTATGACTTTGGGCAAAATTCTTCGCTGAGGTGGGGGGGTTTATGGCTTCCCATTAGGGCAAGATTCAGCAAGTTTAGCTATCAGTTCTTCCTGCCCCCAAAGCAATCAGTTTGGTAGCAAAAGCAGGAGAAAAGGACATACAACAGCCAAACTGTTTCACTGTTTTGCACATACGCACTGGCGCGTAGGCAGCAGTGGCTGAGGCATGGGCTTGCACCCTGTCCCACGGCCTCACGAGCAGGCATGAGGGAGCAATGCCCAGCAAAGTGAAGGCCAAGCAGCCGGCAGGAGTAAAATCTTACCTTGCCATAGCTGAATCCACCAGCACTCACGTGTCAGAGTTATTAGACAGTACCTGTTTCATTTTGCTGCTCACTGGGGCAAAAGGGAACAGAAGTCCTGCTTCTTTAATGGCAAATCCATACCATAAGGAATGCACTCTCCAGAAAGCAACACGCTCCTGGACTTTGGGGAAAGAAAGGAGCAGCAGCAGAATTGAATAATTTATCCAAATTGAAGGAATGCGTTTTAAGCAAACAGCCAAAGAACGAAAAGGGGCGGAGGATAAAAAGCAGTTGCCTAATAAGAGTTTAGTTTTGAATTAAAAGGGTAAAGCAGCATGTTTTGAAAACCACACGGGTATAATTTAAAGAGCAGTTCTGTAGGATGAGTTTTGATCTTCAGTGTGGGTTTTCATGCATTAAACAGGATTCTGCCATTAAATATTTTAATGAAATCTAGAATTACAGTGGACCCAGAATAGCGAATAAGTGAGGGATGAAGCTAAGAAATCAAGCGAGGCACAGACCCTGTGCAGTGAGAGCAAGGGGGAAAAAGCGGAGAGTAAGTCAGACACGACTCCTCTGTGAACAGGACGGGGGATAACAGGACATGTAGGACAGGTTGGGTATTGGGCACCAGTCGCAGCTGCTGCAGTAGGAGCTTTTCTATCAGCTTTGCCAGCAACCATGGGGCATACCAAAGACCCCTGCGGGCCAGACTGAATGCTGCAAAAAATTACAGCATTTTTGTAGCAGCGTAGCCAAGATTCACATCCAACCACATATACAAAGGTAATTCTGTAAAAAATCACTGTTGCATCCTAGGTATTCAATGAGAAAAATTGCATCTTTCAGAGTTATTCTGAAAAAGGACTGCATTTTTCCTGCAGTAAGAAGCCCGTGGTGCAGACAGGTACGAACGGAGAGCAGGATCTGGGCTAGCGACACATGTATGCCACCACGCTAGAAACTTGCCAGTCCTAATCCCCGCTCTGAATTAGCTCCGTTCGGTGGCTTTAGGCAGTCCGTTAACCTCATTACCTCAAATTCCCCATCCGCAAGTGGGGATAATAATACTTAACTACCTCCTAAGGGGAGGGGGACTTGTGAAGATTAGTTAAGATCTATTGGTTAATTAGAAGTTGAAAAGTGTTGAGCAGTACGTCATATCTGGAAAGCAAAGCACTGAGCAGGATTAGGCTAATGGTTCCTGCACATGAAAGGGGTCTGGGTGTCCCCGCTACGAAATACCACGTTCTGGTTTGAGTGCACTGAGAGCTCTGACCCCTTCAGCTGGTGTTAGCTGGCACCACTTCACTTAAAAGCAACATGAAGGACTTTTATCCACACTGGTATTTCTGAGGGGTGCTTCACGGATCACCTCCAGCTAAATGCACAGTAGCTGACGACAGTAAGAGCATGATCTACCCATTCTCTCTTTCGCTCTCCCTGAGGGGACGCTCTACGACTGAGTAATGTGGTGTCTAATAGAGTATTACATATTGCAATTAGTGTAACAACGGTACCTAGATGACGGTGTTTTATCACAGAGACCTTTCCTTTCCGTTAAGGGATTGCTCACAGAAGAGCAAAGGTTGCTCTCGGAAGGAAGAACATTCTCAGAACAACAAATTGCCACGCTTTCCGGAGTTTAAAACCTGCTCCTGCTCCCATTATGGGAAATTTGCCATAAATTCAATGGAGCAAGAGAAAACCCTTGCTCCCTTCCAGGAACAAGCACACTCGCTTGCTAGGACAGACCTTTTCACTTACGCTGGCAGAAATGGGTCTATGACAGGCTCTTTCTGTCCTCTCCCCAGGAGACCTGAACTTCCCTGAATGCTACTGAAATTCAGACCCAGAGCCAGGGTTCAGAGCTGTCGACGCCACGTGAAGGTTTTAAAGCTCCTCCTGAGCTGCGGGCCTATTTCTCTGCACTGGTGCACAGCAGCAGGAGCCGATGCCCATGGGGCCGTCCTGCCATGGAGGACTCGAGTCTGCCAGGAGAGCGCAGGGCTCAGCGCTACCCCACCAGGACCCCTGCGCGCTGCACCATGGGTTCATCCAAAACTTCAAAGAGCTGGAAAGTCAGCAGCTCCCTAGGGAGAAAAGGGGACAGACTAGAAGCAGTGGTTTTGGCATCAACTACACAAGAAATGTAATAAAGTGAGCAATATCCCCATTAGGCTGATGTTAGAGATGAGCCAAGGGAGGCACAGGAAGGCTAGGAGTCCAGATCATACTGAAAACATGTGGCACTGCAAAAAAATTCAGCTCTTGGATCTTAGTCCTGTGCTTTAACCACATACATCCTCTCCTTTGCAAGCTACAGCCCAGTGGGCATTATCTGACTAATCCACGCAGTAAGAAAACCCATAAGTTCTATTTTCCACAAACAAAGGTTTCCCAACACTGCAGCTCAATGACTTAAAACAGCAAAAAAGTCTCAAAGACTCACCATTGAAAGCCCTTTCAGGAAGATGCCCAGTTCACTACCGAACCACCAGAGAGCCCAAAGCTGACCTAAACACATCAACACGGCATGAAATGAATCACCTCAGGAAATGTCAGGAGCTCATCTGTCACCAGCCACAAAAACAAGGCCAGTTTTTCCTCCAGCCAGGAAGAAAAATAACGGATAACATGGAATGGATCAGATCAGTCACTGGACGTGACATAGCAGAAAAAGAAAATGTCTTGCAAAACATACTTTTCTCGCTTTAAAAGCAGTGGAGATGTTTTACAATGTGCTGCCGTGCAGAAGCTTCGTCCTTCCTTCCTTATCAATGCTTCATGGAGCATACAAAGAATGCTCCTCCAAAAGTAAATTATTTAGGAAGTCATCTCAGCAAGTTACTTCTGCTCATTTGTAAGGAATAATGTGGCTCAGCCGGGGATTTAAACTAGGAATAATGAAATGGTGCCTAATTGACTCTAGCTCCAAAAATGAGCAGAAACGGGGCACAGAACTTTATGAAGAAACCCTCACTAATACCAGAGGATGCAGTACAAATTTGACACGGCTTAAATATATGCATGCAACCAGAACAGCTCTGGCTTCATGCTCCATACCACTCTTTGGAAGGCAGGTGGTACCTCATCAGAGTTGGACCACCACTACCACATGATACCAAAAGCAGCAAAAAGCCTGCTGGTAAAAAGTCAGCCCATCGAGATCTTTGGCGTGAATTAACCAAGTTAGTTTATACTGAATGGACCCATTTTGTGTTATGTGCGTGTGACAGGTTTAGTACAGTACAGCGACCTCAAAGCCCAGCTTCTGCACTGCTGGGCCACAGACTCCATCTAAGCAAAACTTGCTACATATCCTTACTCCAGATGGTTTTCCTCTCAGAAGAAAGTTGGATTTTCTACTCTGGTGTGAATTAGTCTAATCTTCCTATAACAGTCACAGAGCAACGACAGGATACTGCAAGCAAAACAAGCCATAATTTGATTGTAAGTTTTAACAGGGAATTGGGCTGCCAAATCAGACCACCACGAAGCTAGAAACTGTGATATCTGTAACTAGGGCAATTTCATTTAGGGGAAGGTTTTCTTTTTTTTAAAAAAAAAAAGAGAGAGAGAGACAGAAACTATATATTAGTAGGGGGACAGGAAGCAAGAAAAATAGCTATTTATGACAGAAGCTGGATATTTGCCTGTGTTGTTCTTTGCTTCAGACCAATATTGTGTTTCTTGTACACTCACTGTACAACGATTTAAGAAAAGCCTGTAAGAGAGACACCAAAAAAAAAAAAAAAAAAAAGGGAAAAGCCTTGGGTCAAAGCACAACATTTGTCTGCCTGATTGCAATCTTTTTAAAAGTTGCAGGACCACAGATAAGTTTCTGCCAAAGCCTCCCAGTAACACTGATGGATACAAACATATCTCTGAAACGTCTGTCAAGAAGGTTTCAAGTCTCAAGCATGTGAACCCTGCATGGAAAAAGCCTGTGCTACAACGTGACAGCCAAAGCATGCAACACAGCCTTATGTCCTGATCCTGCTTCAGTTTGACTTCTACATGATTCAAAGAAGTTCTGCAATTAATAAGATGGCAATAAAAGTCAGATAAAAATTAGATCAACCTGAGCCTTCTGCAAAAATGAACTTTCACCTATGGCTACCTTTGGAGGGAGCTGGCCAAGCTGCTCCACTGCTACTAACAAACCCACTCGGGATTACAAAAACTTAAGCCAGAAAAAAAAACTCAAAGTTTTCCGTAAATTCAGATCCGCAGCAACCAAAATGAACTTCTATCTCTTTTCAAGAAATATTTTTTCACATACTGGTTTGGAAAGGAGAAACAGAGTCAGGATTCATCTAGCTCCATCTCTTTACCTTTTACCATCCTTCTCAGTGCTAAAGCCAGGCATAGGGCCCAAATCAGACAGTTAATCACTGAAATTAGCCTTAAGTCTTCTAGCCAAACCAGCCCTACTGCAGAGGTCTGTTTTGCAGGCTACCTCATCTGAGTATCCAAGAGGGACTCACTTCTGCATAGCTCTTCCTAGGAAGAACATTTTCAGTAGTGTTTTATTTGAAAGATGAAGTTCTCTATAAATCTTCCCAATTCTATCTTCATCTCAAAGGTATATACATTATAAAGATTAAAAACATTTTGAGTCCAGAAATATTCTTCCCTCTACCCCCACCAAAGGGAAAAAAAAAAAAGAAAGAAAATACAGTTTTATAATCAAAGAATCCTTCTGATATGTGGATTTTCTTGGAACCAGGCTGGTTCCAAGAAGCCTGATGGTCAACAAACCAGCGCTGAAGAGCGCATTTGTCAAATCTGTACTTTGCAAGGTTTAGGCAACATTTTCTTTTGATCTGGACCTTGTCACAATTATTTTTCTCTGTTTCTGCTCAAGTCCATCTTATCACAATGGTCTCTATCAGGAACGAACCCCAAAGACAATTTGGAAATGTCAAGCAGTGTCGTGGGAGAACTGCTGTCTCTCAAAAGAGCAAAAGTCTTTTCGCATGCTCAGTAAAACTTGCAGTCTAAACACTGGCTGCATGAATAAGAGCAATAAAAAAAAACATAAAACATTATGCATTAAAAATCACAAGCAGACAGTAATAGAAAGCCTTCTACAACGCGTGCAGAAGTTCAGCTCTCTGCTGAGAGGCAATTACACTGGCTTCGTCTCCCCTGCCACTTGGCTGCCTCTGAGTCCACTCAGTCATCCTGTTAGGTCCACAATATCTGGAGTCAAGATCTCCCGTAACCAGCGACTGAACGTATGCCAGCATAAGCCACAGCCATCAGCCCCTAGGGATGGCTCAGACAAGTAGCATTCAACCCTCCAGCCACAGGTATTATGCCAGAAAGATTGCCTATTTGCCTTCCAGTGACTTTCGCTTTAGCCCTAATGAAGACATAAATTTAAGACAAATCTTTTTTGGATCTCCTTATCTCTTACATGTAAGAGTCCGCATTTTAGGACAGTTGGCGTACGTTAGAGTTGAAAGTGAAAAGCAGTTGGCCATGACCTTGAGTTTGCTCCATGCCTGGGAACTGAAACAACAGGCGGGCCGGGTGTAGCTGACATACCGGCTGTGAAACGTCCCATCCCGACCGCCTTCGCTTTCTCGTGACCCACTTCCACACTGCAAAGCTGGATTATGGCTCCAATTGATCCACTCGGTTTTCTGCTTAGATTTTGCTGGCAAAGCAAAGAAAGAGGTCATCTCTCTCTGTTGCGAGTGCTGAGGCAGCTTCATACCTCCTGAAGAGTGAAGCTTATCTCCTTGGAGCTCACTGCTAGTAACCAACAGCCAGACAGCAAAGATATCTTGGAACAGTTAAAAAAAGAAAGTGTGACAAACAAGATGTGTTCCTGGATACACAGAGCACCATTCCAAGCTGCACTCGCAAGGCTTAAATAAGGACTTCTAGTATGTACTACTGACAGTATTTTATATCATCTCTACGGGATAGTCCAGCATCCATCACCAAGTTGTTGATGGTGTGCTGAAGGATAGACATTTATTGTCAGCATTAGATACCCGTCACAGCTGAAGATTCTATAATCACTCTTTCTTAAGAGAAAATGAAAGATTTATTATTCACACAGTAAGTTATGAAGGTCTTTTCCTTGAGTAGGATAGCGTCATACAGTCCTTCATTTGTATGTCACACTGTATTATACAAGATTAAATAGTCCAACTTTTTCAAGCATAGCTGTGATTTTAGGTAATGCGTGAATTCTCCACCACTGATTAAAAGAACAGAGACTGCTGGTACTCTCGGCAGTGCCTCCCCGGCACCCGGGTACCAGGGCAGCAGGGGGGTCTCTTCCTCTCTAGATCCCCAGGGAGGATTCTCACTTCCAGCCCAATCAGTTTCTGGCTATATTTCTTTAAATTATGAAACCATAGGTAGAGAAGACTCATATTCTGTCACTGGATAGAGGTATTCAGCTGAGATCAAAGCAGTTATCTATAACTGCAAAGAGAAGGTTGCAAAACAAATCCTAATTTATCAGCAGGGGCCTTTTTTCCCTTCAAAGCATGCACCATTTACTGTAGGCAGAAGGAATAGAAAGGCAAGGAAAAAAAACACATCGATCATTAGAGAGGCTACCCTCATTCACAGTTTTGCCATTAGCCAAGACAGAAACCCTAAACACATGATAAAACCTCAGTGCCATGTGTTATTAGGTATTTCTCTTAGATAACCTATTTAAATGAAGTAGAATACACATTCACACTAAGTCATGGGATCCCACCGCTGCAGCTTTTCTTCCTTCTTTCAGTCCTCTTCCCAAGTCCCGGCTAAAGCTAAGACTGGATTGTTTAATACTCCTAAAAACCTCAGGAGGAGAAGATAGGATACCAGCGAGAAGCACGACACGGCAGACAAAACCTGCAGGATCCAACGACTAGAAACCGAAGGCGGACAAACTCTAATGGGAAATGAAGTGCACAGTTCTTAAGCGAGAGCAATTAATCATCAGCAGGAACTGACAGCAGTGCAGCGCAGCCTCGCTGCTCCAAGGCTCGACACCAAAACTAAATGTTCGTTCTGAACAACGTGCTCGACCTGCAGTTATGCTCACGTGGCAGAAATTAACGGGTGGAGCCTGTCGCCTGCACCCGGCGAGATGAGCGTATCGGCCGGGCCGGCCCTGAAGCCCTCCGGCAAGGCTCGTGCCTGGCAGCCCAACGCCGCCTCGGGCTCTGCCGCCGCTGCGGCTCCCTGATAAAACATATCTTACAAAAAGGGAGCCTCGCTGCCAAAAAGCCGTGCTTGCGGAGGAGAGCGGAGGGGCTGGATGCCCCTGGAGACCTTCAGGGCTGCGCTCAGCCTTTCCCGCCGCCCGGCCCGCGGCGACGAGCACCTACGTCAGCTCTCGAATCTTCATGTTCGAAGCACCGAGATCTCCAGCCGCAGGATGACAGACAAGCTCTAGTCAGGGTAATTGCCCTCGTTTACATCAGGTTAGCATTTGGTGTACAGTTTCCTTTTATTTCTTTACCACCAGCAAAACATCCTCCCTGCGTGCAATAAATAACGTTGAAAGACGTCGCTGCGAGCTATAACTGAATGGTCAAACGAACTTACGGAGCTGCACCCCCTTGTTTACACTCGTGAATCCTAATTAGTGCATTTAATTCTCGGTTTAAAAACCCACGAGGCACCCTGTCACAGTGCTAGCGCTGGAGGCTGAGGCCTAGCTCATCTCTTCCTCACGGCAGGATCCCAGGGTGGCAACACCCACCACGTTCATTAAAGCCCTCCATCGCCATCCTTAAAATATGGAAATGAATTCTGACTTTATAAAAAAGGGATAAAAACGATCAGCATAATCAGCACTGAGCTCTGCTGGCGATGGCTATCAAGCGTGGAGTCGTTGTCCTCCCTGCCCCTGCGTCCCCCATCAGCCCTTGCTGTTCAAATGATGGCAAAAAAAAAAACCAACCCAAAAGCAAAGATATGGCTCTGATATTGTCCAAGATTTACTGCACGTCATCTTGAATGCTGGCGATTTCTCCCGATGAATTGTTTATCGTGTTGCATTTTTCACTCCCCCTCTCAGACCGTCCTTAAGATACAGTCTGATTTAAATATCTTTAGCTGAAGAGTTTTAAAAGACTTTCTGCGCTGTTTTGCAAGCGTTCACACCCATCGTGATAAATGCAGGGGACCAGACCGTCTGCGGTGTTCACGCAGGAACCTGACCTGTTATTCTGAGTACAAATATTGGACAAATCTGAATTGCAATAAGCTAATGACGCTCGACACTCTTGGCTGTGGTGCTTGGCTGCTGAAAATCCTCTTTTTTATACCCCGCTGCCTTTCAGAGCCTGACTCACATCCCTTCCCTCTCTGTGCATTGCTACAGGAATGCAGTTCAAACTTTCTTTAGATTTAAAAAAACCAGGGGTTGGTGCTAGATCATTTAGAAACATCAGAGATAGAAATTTCCCTACTTAGCCAGGACTTGTTTGCCTTCAAACAAACCTCCTTGTTCACACTGGTTTTCACTTCAGAAATGTGGGTGCTCTTTTGGGGGTTGTTGTAGCTATGATATTTTAGTACACTTAAGAGTGTGTGTGTGTGCCTGTGTATAGCTGTATAGTAAGATTATTCTCACAGAAGACGTTTGGTTTGGTTTTTCTTTAATTTCTAACTATAAATAAGTTCTTTGATTTCATCCGACACGACGTTGTTGGGCAGACTGCTAAAGAGTGCTGGGAATTCGCCCTTGCCCACCACCGAAGCGGCGGCACTCCTGCGGCAGACCAAGCGAAACAAAAGCACACGTATCCTGCTAGCAGGGTTTGTAGGAAGCCTGTCTGAATTCATCTGAACGAGGTCTCTGCCCCACTGACTCATTTTGGGGGATCGCAGTCACACTTGTGACCGGTTATCCCACCGCTGTTGCTCACTGGCCTCAGCTGCTCAGCCGCAAGTCAGGCGTGCTCTGTTATAACCATGCAATACGACAAATCAAAGATTCTTCTTCAGATTACGTGGCTTTGAAGGACAAGGGCTGAGCTCCCCCCTCACTGCGACTATCAAGTTGGAAGGACCAGCTGCAACAAGGCAAGCAACTTCGGGCGCACGCGAACCGCCATCCCCAGCTCTGTTCCCACATCGCCCCCGACTGCCCCCCTGCATTTCGCAAGTCCACAGCGTTTGCTCACCGCTGCTAAGTCTTCCAAACTGAAGCTTTAAGGGGAAAAAGGTTGTATTTTCTTGCACTTACCAAGGGGAGGGGAGATGAAACCACAGCACCAAGGTTATCTCAGAACTACCGAGCACAAACTTTCCATACCAAGACCATTGCCAGCCAGATTCCCCATACCAACAGTACTGTCTTGGGTGGTGAAAGCATCCAGTGCAAAAGCCAGCCAGGTCAGTATTAAAATTCCCACATAACTAACTCCTCACCAGTTTAGTAAAATTCACGTAGTATTGCTCCTAAGATTCCCAGATACTTGGCTACTCAGTCTCCAAAGCCACCAACTTCCCCCCCACCCCCAAATTTCTAGGAAGGAACATGCTGCTGCTGTAGTCCCAACCTGCCAAAATAAACAAGGAGGGGCTACATTAGTGATAGCATAATAAAAGCAACTCAAATACGGCCAAAAGTCTTCAGTCTAACTCACAGGATTGCAACAGCCAACTGGTGACACAAATTCCAGAAATGTGGCCACAGAGCTGAGGCCCTTTTCCGCCTTTGCATGCAGAAGGGTTCAAGCCAGCAGCTCTATAAAACCGATATCTACAATGATTTTTACTTGTGCTTGTTCCTGGGTAATTTAAGTGAATTGTATAAGTGAGGGGGACAAGAAACCTTCCTTTTGAAAATCCAGCACCCTCTAGGTGGGTGAGCATTTCCTCTCCAGCCTGCCTCAGTACGGCAGGCCGGGGGCTCCTAGCACCTTCGCGGGCTGGTGAACGGCTGCCATTAGAAACGACAACATAAATTTAGTGCCATGATTTCATATCGCTGCAATCCTCCTGATGCAAAGGGGTACAAAACCTGCACCGCCTCGCACTGACTCCAACCATCATACACACACATGGTCATGCTCCCACCATCTCTTCGATGTTACAATAGGATAAATAGAGTTGGAGACCCCCAGAATCCAAAAATTCTCGATCCAGCTAGGCTTCCCCGATTCACTAAGGTACTAATGCAGAGACACAGCGTAACCCACCTTCTTGCTGAGAGTCACCACGACATCAATCCTTCATGGGAGTTTTAAGAAGAATTTAGGTGTTGCACAAATTTTTCACACCAGACTAAATTCCTGCTTCTCAATATGCCATGGGTATTTGATCATTGCTTAAGTAGCTCTTTAATGCAGAAGAACAGAAGAATAAACAAAGAGGAAAAACAGAAAGTGCATCTATCATATATTTGACCACCTCAAGCATGCAAATTAAAAGGAAGGGAATAAAGACCAGTATTTTCCCCATTTACCTAGGCCTACCATTAAAAAGACAACACACATTCCTAACCATAAGCAGCTATGAATGAAAAACTGGTAGAGTCAATAAAATGTGAAGCGAGCCTAATTCATTTTTACTATATGACCTACTTTCAGCCGGTTTTGATTCACATGAGCAGCTAGAGCTTCAAGGTGGTGATTCTGCAAGGTCTGTTCATTAAAGTCACTCTGTTCTTTATGGCTTTCGGCTTCAAGGGATAAGAAAACACATTTCTGTTATAGACGTTCTCCAGAAAGGTCCCCTCGGCACAAATCTCGCAGCAACTGGGGGACGAATGGATACGAATGCAAACGCTGCTTCAGAACTGAAGGAAAATCTGAAAGAAGGAAATCTTAACTGCTTTAGGTGATACGGCCTCCGCTACCTTCCAGCGCTGGCTAGGTGCCACCTTGAAGCTCAGCACGATGGGCACGAAGGCGCTGGCTCGGGCCACCGTGGCTGCTCCCGCTCCCGGCGACTCATCGGGCCCCTCTGCCTGCTGCAGCGGTGACTCAGCTGGTACCGAGCCACCACAAACTGCAGCTGGGCGTATCAAGGGAAAAACAAGATCAGCACCCATTTACTCTGCTACGCCGGGACGCAATCCCCGGCGGTGCAGCCGCTGCAGGCGTGGGCAGGACCCAACGCGGCACCCGCCGCGGGGTAGCCCGCCAGCCGAGCCCGCCGCTCCACGCTTGCGGAAATGAACCCGAGGGAATTTCCTGCTCGGCAAGGTGCAAGAACTTCTGCCGCCCTCTTGTACTTCGATAATTTATACAGCCCTGACAGCTTAAAAATGACTTTTTCTTTTTTTCCCCTCTGCAGAGAAAAAAGGAATCTGAAATAATCCGCTGGCTTTTAGTTCTTCATCACACTCAACCAGTCCTGGAGCAGTAACTGCGACTGAATCTTACATAAAACACCGCGGAGAGTAATTTTCCATTTTCTTCCTAGCACCCTCTTTTCCCTGCCCAGCAACAGATGCATCTGCAGGATCTTCCCTGCTGAAGCCTCTGCGGGAGCCCTCGCCCGGAGCCCACGCACAGGTCCCCACCGACCGCGGGGGACTCACGGCCGCGCAGAAAGGCTGCGGGAGCGAGTGCCCCCAAAACAGGCGGATACACGCTTCTCTGCAGCCCACTGGGACACACTTCCCAGGCTTATATACCTTATATACCAAAGAGCACAAGCTCATTGGAGAAGACTATTGAGTTTTGTCCCCAACTACCTGAGGGCCAGATCTATCTTCCAGTCAAATAAACGGGACCACAGTTGCCTTCAGCTGGATCAGGTGTATTAGGAATTAATGCGTGTAAGGTTCAGCTAGGAGCTGTTAAATAACCCCAAAGCACGTGACAGAGGCGACTTCTTTTCCTTACCGCTGCAACATCAAGACTTTGGCAAACTGGGGCCCTCACCTCTACGCAGCCCAAAATTTGTAAAGCTGCGGGGAACTCGTGTTAACAAATAGCAGCTGCGCTGCTTGCTTTGCAAGCAGGTATTTCATTCAGCTCAAGATAAATATATGCGTTTCCACATTTTTCCTGGGCCAACCCTAAAATCATGACCCCCAGCCCTCCCTGACACCCATGCCACAGAGGTGGAGGAAGGACGAATGGGAAAAATGAAGTAGGAAAGGGAAAAGATGCCTTTGCTTCAAATTCCACTGGCAGCTCAGCCACAGCCTCCAAGTAGCTCTGCCGGCATTGTGCAAAATTAGCAAGAAAAGGTATTTTAAAACAGGCTGCGCACACGGTACTGGGACAGCTCGGCACTCCCATCTGTGAATATCTTGCAGCCGGAGGAGGAGCTGCTACTACAGCCCGTGGCTGGAGCCGGTGCTGCTGTTTACACGCAGCAATTCAGAGCGGCACGCTGCTCCCAGGCACGGCGGCGCTTTCCGGACACCGACTCCCCAGGCACGGCTTTCAAGGAAAGAGAAAAAGCAAAAAAAAGCCCAAACTGAGACCTGCTTAAAAATCCAACTCTCGCATTAAACCAGCTCCTTGGCGACTCTGCAGCAGAGGCCGAACGCCGCGCTCCTTGCTGCACCAAAGTCACCGCGGCAGCGATCGCTTACAGACCCTTCAGAAAGGGAGAAGAACCTGCCAAAATTATAGTAATTAGAAAATAAACAGTTCATTTCTGGGCTCTCAAGGCGCTGGCTGAGAGCTTCGCTCTGGCTGGAAGATGAAGGGCGCAGTCACCTCTGCAACCGCTGCCAATTAGCTGCTCCCGCAAAGGGCTCTCGCTCGTCTCTCCGGGAGCGCAAACGCTTAACCTCGGACCGCGGCGCCCCGGCGGCAAGAGGCAGTCAGCGGAGAAAGGGGAGCCTTGCGAGACCTCTCATTAACTGTCTTCATGCCTAGTGATAAGAGCTGGCCTGAAAACGAAGCAGCTCCCGCTAAGGAGAGAGATCACGTTCGGAACGAACAAAACAAAGCCCTGCGATGGGAACCGAAGGCCAAAAACACTGCGCGTTTTCAGCACAGGTATTGCAACTGTATACACGTTTGGGGAGAGGAAAAAGAAAAAAAAAGTTGGTTTAAGCCCTTTCTACCAGGAAACCATCATTTCAATACTGTTGGTTGGAGTGGACGCCCTCCCCCACCGCCAAAGTCAAGTTTCCTGCAGAAAACGTCCTTCCTGCAAAAAGGGGAAAAAATAATTTCCATGGAAACTTTCGGACCAGCTTTAGAGCTTGAGCCCATCGACTGAAGCACTTAACCCTGTAAAGCTCAGCTGACAAAATGGCACGCAAGTTTTTAGACAGAGCTCTGAGACTGACCGTTAGGCCTGGCCTGCGGCATTTCTGCCTGGCTAACGCCACCTGCTCATAAGGGAGATGAAAAAAAAGAAAAAAAAAAGAACCGTACCTTGTGCTTTGGTGTTCTCATGCGCACAAATTCCCCTTCTGGCATCAGCCCTCAATTGCCAAAATTCTTTACATTTAAGACTTAACTTACTGCTGTCACCACGAAATGCCATATGCAGTTACACAGATTTGTATTTTTCATATTCTGAATGCAGTTGGGGGATTACGCAAATAAAAGTTTCTGGTCAGCCTCACAGGAAATACAAAAAGGTTGTGGAACAGGCTGCAGAATATTTTCTTAGCCTTTCTCAAAAATATTTAAACCTACATGACTTCTCTATTTGAAGGTCTTCCTTGGAATTTTTTCCAAAAGTTACAAAAAATAATCAATCAAACTGAAAACACTTCTCAAAAAGAAAGAGCACAGCTACAATAATTGTTGGAAGAAAACCAGATTTCAGTGTTTCTATGAACTCTGGCAGCAAAGATGCAGGCAGATGGAATAAGCAGTGAGGGAGCTCAGCTTAGCTTATCATGTGCATAAAAACAGTAGGAGGAGTATTCATGCCATCTAACATTAAGCATCTCTCTTCAGAGGCTGAATTATTATTCCTAGATCGCACAGCTCTCCGCTGCCTATAGAGGCATGTAGGGCAACATCTGCGCGAAGGCACCGAGGGACACGGGCACCGTCTACGCTCAAATCTGCAACATCTGCGCTGCAGGGAGGAGACACCCGGGCCAAAAGGGAAGGCAGAGCGGGAAAGGAGACAGGGGAAGAGGCAAGTTCAGCGTGGCCGGACAGCCGCAGCCGTGGGTGCTGCGGTCGGATGCACAAACATGCTCCGGTGTTGGAAAGGGCAAGTATATACATATATGTGGTATCCATGTCCGGATCCACCTTGTCCCAGCTTACGAAACGAGCTCACGGATGGAACAAAATGGTAAGCATTCATTATAAACATGCTACAGAAAGAAGTTAGGAGAATCAGAAAAGCAGCTTATGTGAAAAGAGCAGATGCCACCCTTCTCTGGAAGCTTATGCTGGACTCCACCTAGGCAGATGCCTGCAAATACTTTAGTTCTTACTCCCAGCGGAAAGGCAGCACCTAAAGCCAACGGGGTAATTCAGTCTCGTCTCCCCCTTCCAACTGCTCGCGGAGGAGCCTGTGATAATGACCTACAAAAAAAAGTTTGTCCCATTCCAACTTATACAGGACACAAAGAAAAAGATGGTATCACCAGAGCAGACTCGGGCCAGGCTTTTGCTGGAAAAGGGTTGCTGCTCTGACTAGCAGCCACTGTTTCCATGGTTAAGCTTTCATGCAGGATTCAAAGCACGGGGCATACAAAGGCATATAGGGTGTATTGTGCTACCGAGTCTCAGGGAATGCAGATAGCAGACTCTCAATTCACGCACCGAATAACATCTCACACGGCGCACTAGGCAAAGCAACGAGAAATTGCATCCCCACATTTCTTCTTTCCTTTCTGCATTAAAAACCTACATTGACTTGCTAAATGCCGAGTTGGTGTCTGCTCCCGTGATTACGTTGCCCTGAATGGTATCGTCTTCCCCTTCCCCAGTTGTCCCCCCCTCACCTCAGCACCCTTCTCCACCGCTCTGGTTTCTATCATCGCAGCATGTCATCACCTTGCTTTACACACCTTTTTCCAGGCTACTCATAATACAACGCGAACAAAATCAATTTTCAAAAGTGAACCTTGTAGCACTACATAGTCACCTTCCTCTTAACTAAAATGCTGTTATTCACAGATGCCTTCCGCTTTTTGAGATCTAAGGGTTTTTTAGCCTCTGTAAGAGACCACAGCCAATACCAGGCCCAGTGAATTCACAGATTGTGTGCGGCACTATCAGAAATCACTCTGAGTCCGGGTAATTTATGTCCAGACCTGCCATCTCACTCAGCTCCCTTTTATCACTTCTTCAAAGTATCCCTATGATTCTGTTAAACGTTAAATGCGATCTCATTCCTATGCTGAGCCCAGGCTGGGCATTTTTGAATCAAATTACAATTTGTTATCACTCCCCTATTCAGCATTCAAGCAGGCTTTTCCACCCTCTCCTCCACAGCTGAAGACAGACCAAAGTCTCTGCAGGCTCCCAAATCTTCCAGGAACCATAGTCAAATCTGCAGCTATTGAAAGGGCCTGTTTCCTTTCCATTACTCCCAATTTGTACCAGCAGAGGTTCTTCAGAGGATGGGAGCAACTGGAAAGCTCACTCCTTCCAGCCTGCCATGGAGAAGACCATGCCCACTCAATATCCAACACTCAACTGATGCTGTGCTGAGTCTTCATTTCCCAGTTGCAGTGTCTCATCAATATTGACCCTGAAACCAGTTTCTCCTTCCTCAAGGACTCATGGTCAGTCAAGTCCTGGGAGAGGCAGGAGGTGTCTGTTATAGGATGGTTTGTGAGCATACAGGGCCCAAATCTCAAGTGAATGGAGTATCTCGATACCTCAGTAAATTAGCGGACGCTTACCTGAACATATATTGCAATCCTCGCCCCATCACCCACTTGTTAAATACATTGCTTTCCACTTCACTAGCGCCTCTGCTTTCTCCTCCTGATGAATCTGTTTTCTTTCATAGCGTTTTCTCCACTTCCATTTCTTTTGCTAAAATCGGTAGTATATCTCATGGTAGCCCCTAATGGCAGGCATCAATAAAACATGACTGGCCTTCCAAGTCTTTTGTTTTCCAGTCAAATATATATTTGCTTTCTCCCTTTCAGTACTATTTTCCTCTAAGCCCAGGCTCAGCTGAGGAACCTGTGCATTATGTTGCTTGGTTGACATCATTTAGATGGATGTTATGGGACCAGTCACCCCAGAGAGCTGCCTTGATCCTCCATCATTTGGAGGTGCTCATATATTACAAACATTTTTCTTCACATACCAGCAGCAGCTCTAACAAAATATTAATAGCCCTATCAAATGCATTATATTTGCTACACTTTTTTTTTTTTTTTTTTTTTTTAAGGTAACTCGGCTTCATACAATTTTTTAGAAGTCTTTGTACCCATTAAGGCCTGAAAGAAAGAGTGCCAATGGCCTTTTGTAGGTTAATCCACAAGAGATCAAGAGAGTGCAAGACATTCTGTCTATTCAAATTACTCATTTTACAGTGTAAAAGTATGAATATTAATATTGTCCATTGAAAAAGTGTGTTAATTAGGATGCTGGCAGTTTTCTGGACCACTGCCACCCAAAGTAAGCACTCAGGGGTACATGATTATTCAACCAGCGGTCCCAAATCCCTGTGGAACTCCCCCAGTCTGGTTATACCAGCAAAGCACTCAGTTCCATTGCAAGAGTTAAATAACTAAAATAATTAATGAGGAAACAACCTACAGAGGGTTAATGTTACTTTTTTATTTTTTCCTACTAATTTCAGTTATTTCCCTTTCTGGAAAAAACAGTATTTAACTAGACCTCAAATAAACTGCGTAGTGCACATGTGATAGTTGCTGGGAGGTTTTCAGGCAAACAGAACAAATGTCTCATTAATAACTAAGTGCCAAGAAATCCAGAAAGAAACTTGTACCAGATTATTCAGCACCATAGTAGTCTGTTCTTCTGATGCTTGCTTTAGATTAAAAACAACCACTGCTCTATTTTGATAAGATTAGTTTGGGCAGAAAAGAGAATAAAGAAGGAAAGGTTCATGCATGTATGAGAAGGACACATACCTGGGAAGTCATCACAGTCCCTGTACAATTTTCTTATGCAAGTAAAGCTTCCCCAAGCTCATGATCAGGCCTAGCAGTTGGCAAATTAATAGCACATAGGTGATCTTCAACAGATACAATATTCCCCCTTTCCAGTTTCTGTGTCTATTTTTATCCAACAGCTAGGGTGCGCAGTCTTAACTGTGGTCTGCCGATCTCAAGGTTAATATTCATTTTCTGCTAGCAAAATGAAAGGTCAGCTATGTACCAGACACCAGTGACGTCTCCCAACTGGCTGAGTATTTAAGGACCTGATGAATCAACTATCCATACACTTCCTTCTGCAGAGGAAGAAAGCACACACACAGGTCTGGATACTGCTGACCCCAGAGTGACACCACCATTTCCCTGAGACGCCTGAGATTTGCAAACATACTTTTCTTCCACTGCAAACCCCTCCCCCCGCCCCCAAACTTTTTGGATGTTTTTGCAAGAAAATGAGATTTGCACCAAGGGATCCATTTTTAACGGAAAACCCTAAGCTTTTGTTTGGTTGTGATGTTTTTCCCCCAAGGTGGAGGAGAAATGCCGAGTCTGAGTGTGAGTCCAAGGGGTCTGGTGGGCATGTGGGCCTTCTCTGCTCTGTTTCAGAGGTGATATTTTCTCTCAGGATTACTCTAAATTGGGAATATGAATCCAAGTTTCCAACATCTGAAGCCACGGCCATGGTTATAAAGGGTAGAGTCCTTCTACTCAGAGAAGCTGTAGCCAAAATGTATTTTCACAAACTGGATTTCTCCAGCATAATGGGACTGACAAAACCCAAAACATCTCCCTCTTCATCATGTTAAGAAATGTAATCTTGGCTCAAACCCATCAGTCAAGAGTTCACTGCAGGATCTTCAGCAAAGCTCTCTGGCCCCAGTTAGTGAAGCAGATACTTAAAAATATCTGCCAAGACATGAGGACTTCATTTTCAGAAGCTCTCAGCACCCTGACCTCCAGGGTACGCCAGCAAAAGAAAGAGGTGTATCAGCCTAGCTGAAGGTCAGGTCCCTTTTTGCCTCAATTTAAACTGGGGCATCCTAAATTAGAGCCGACTAGGGATGGGATGGCCAGGGCCTTTGTTTTTCAGTTCCTTCCCTATAATATGGGGCTGCAGAAGAGGCTGCAATCTATGTGCATATGTCTGTGTACATACACATGGGTGAGAGAGGTTCAAAAACAAACAGTTTAGAGCTGTTTAAGATCATCAGTTGGAAGCAGCTGCAGAATCTCTAACAATTCCCCAGGTTTCCGAGCACTTCAGTCTCTCCTTAAATCTCTCCCTTGCAAGAGTTAGTCTGTCACCCACTGAAAGCTAATCCTCTTTTTCTCTGAATTTTGCCTCCATCTTCTCTTTTTCCTCCCTTCTCTGTATGAGTGCAAAGCACCTTTAATCTTAATTTCAGACGTATTTTCCATGAAGTTACAGATGCGTTATCTGCCAGCGACAGTATTAGCCACCTATTTCTCCTTAAAGGACACTGCTTGACCTTGTAATAGCTTCCATGCCTCTAGTTTTAGACGCTGAGCATTTCTATTTGAATGCATCATAAGTAATCACTTTCCTGTATCCTTTATTAGCAGTGAACCAGCTACCCAGAGAGCTGCTGCTTTGGGGTTTTTTTTCCTCCAAATGCCGCATTTTCCCCAGGCAGAGACATATTATGGCAATTCAGACACTGACAACTGTGTAAATCACACCCAGGCAAAAGTTATTGATGCCCTCATTCCAGTAAAGTATTATATGATCAGACTGCCCCACGGTATTTTGATCATCTGAGAACTCTGAAATTGAAAGTCGCAAGCTCAATTTTGCTTGGAAATCTAACAAAAGGCATTATCTGTGACAAAAGGCACTTAGAGCATTTCTCTTAAATTATCTCATTCCACACCAGCAGTAACAAATACTTATTTTCCTTTATTAATACACTCTCCCTGGCCATAACTGTTCTCATTTTTCTAATTTTGAATTAAAATGCTTTCAAGTTATTGATTCCTTTTGCTAGAAATCTTTTATTTTGCTTTTATTAGCTCTTGTACACAGCCTAATTTTAATGATACGAACAGTGCAGCCAACATAACCACCTCTCTAGCAGACTTATCTCCTGGGAGTTGACGTGATTAATATCTCCCATGCAACACAAATCACATTCTTTAGACCCAGCTTCTCCACACTGCTAGTGTTCGCTCTTAAATTGGTATTCTCAGGTCTTTCATTAAATGATATAATTAGCTTATTTCTTCTCAAGTGCTTTCCAAAGCAGGTGGCGAATGGTCACCAATAAGGAAATAAAAAACAACACTCAAAATATACACTTGAGCTTTCAGAGGCTACTGCCCACATTCGATTTTTCCCTGTCTTGCATGCAGCCTCAACTACCTGCTCACAAAATCCAAGCGGGATAGCGATCCTTCCCTAGTATAGGAAATCCCTCCGGCTGAAGGCAGTAATTAGCGGAGCTAGCACGTGCACTAATGTAGATGTAATGGGGAGCCGAATCCCGCTCCTGGTGCTGCAGGCCTGCCCGCACCACCTGGGTGTCCCCGGCCGCCCTACAGCTTCCGGTGTCTCCATCTCCTGGGAGCTGGGCTCATGGAGAGGCACCGGCTTGCACGCTGCACCGGCGTTAGCCTCTTCTGCACCATGAAGCCCCTATACTTAACGCCAACTTGTGACATGGTCCTTTCTGGACATAACTCGAGGCTCTGTATTGCATGTTCAGGGCTCTTTCTAGAGGAAAGGCAGCAACTTTGGAGAAAGAAGGCTTGTCTTTGTCAGATGGACCAGCCTGATAATGTGGTCTTACTACAAGCGCTTTTGCTGATCTTCTCCATTTGCTACATGATCTCACTGATGGATGGCACCACTGTGCGCGCAAGTGCAGCATCTACTGCTGAGCAGCATGGGAGAGGCACAGATTTTTCTTGGCTGTGCCAAGTTTCAGCTAATACAGTCAGATGCAAAAAAAACCCCACAAGTTGGCCCTAACCGAGAAAGGCTGCAGCATGGATCTGCAGCTCTGGCTCAGTGACGCACTGCAGGCAGGGCACACTAACCTGGGCAAACGAACACGCTGTACACGCGCCAGAGCAACGTTAAATGCAAGTGATGCACAGAGCCCAAGCTGGCTGGGTCAAAGATGGCCTGAATGATGAGAAACACACGCAACGAGTGAAAGCTGCTCCCTGTACCACTAATCACCTTCTTCAAATAAAAAACCACAATCTGAAACTACCACATCCTGCAGAGTCTGGTGTGAGAGTATAGTGGTATGCATGGAGATCCATTTGAAGTCCACAGAGTTACAGCAGCTCACGTGTAAAGAGACAATGTGCCCTGTTAATGCGGACTTTTAAAGAAGAGACAGTAACAGATCCTGAATCCAAACCTTCCTGTTGCTGTTTAACCCTACAGACGAGGTTGTTGCTACTGAAGCCGTGCCACTTCCCCACTGTACAGACTCCTAAAATCAGAGCGTTTGTAAACTTACCTGAATTGCAATAGCTTTTCTATCTGAACACATGCTGGTTTTTGTCAATTAAAAAAGCACTGGAACTCTTTATGCTGACTCGTGAGGGACTGGTTTGCTCCTTGGCTTCTACGGGATTTTATGTAGACACAAAGCGAAGTACTCATTTTTGGTGTGACTGGTAGGATTCACCCACTGCATGCTGCCCTTCAGCACTGTGGGTCAAGACTTCAGTTTCATGCAGTTTTGGCTGGTTCATGATTACGGTGAAAGTGATTTTTGCAAAGTCCAGAAGGGCAATTTTGTGTGGTCTTTCTAAAGCCTGTTACTCTAGCATGAGATCTAAAATTTCTGCTGCAAACTGCCCCTTGAATTAGCCCTATCTGCATTCAGATACGCAACTCTCAATTCGTTTTGAGCAGGCTATTTACAGAAATTCAGCTGAATCAGCTGTCCTTCTATTAATTATGTATAGGAGAAAGATTTTGGCCTTGATCCTGGACCTGCTGAATTGAAGTGCAAAACAGAAGGTCCCCAAAGCACAGGAATTTCACATGAAAGCATTTATACTAAGCACCAGCAGTACTGCCCACTTTGGCTATAATAATAATTGCTCTAACGAAACGGAGACTAACAGCAAGTCCTGTTATATCTGCAATTTTTTGTAAGCACTGGGAAAAAGTGTTCTCTGCTTACATGTGAATTTCTACTTTCAATAAAAAATAAAAATGTTTTTCTAGCCTTTCTTGTTGTCCACAAGAGCTTCAAACTAAGAGGTTTTTACCTACGTTTTAGCTGTTAGCTACATGGTCCAGTTTTTACCTAACATGGTCCAGCTCCAGAAGGCAAACAAGCAGAGAATAAACTCATTACATGTTTAAAACCCTTGGGAAGTTTCAGCTGCCATGTTTTTTTTGCAGGGGAGGACCTGGCTATAAAGTTCTGGATGCTCAAGTTAGATACTTAATGAGGCATCACACTCCCAGCCAATGGTTTTGCTCAGGGACAAATTACAACACCAAAGAAAGTATTAGCATAAAGACTTATCAACTAAAAGATGTGCCAGGGCAGAAATATCCCTTCTTTTCGAGTAAAAGGGAATGCAAAGCAGGAAAAAAAGCATTAGCTGGAAGGATTTAAACAACTCCCGTACTGTCTTCCTTCTCACCACTGCCAGGGTGGGGCTGATGCTGGTCGCCCCAGGTAGGAGGTATGATGGTCTCTCTCTGCACTTGCTGCTGCTCTGCTGGGCGCTGCCTTGACCAAGAACACAGTAAACCAGAAAACAAGAGCGCAAAACAAAACCAAAAACAAAAAAAACACCAAACAGGCACACACCACAGATGCCCTCCCTTTTTTTTTTTTTTTTATTTTTAGCCATTATCTACTTCAGAAGAGCACCAAGGCCAACAGGTCTAGCAGCGCCTTACGGGTGGCACATCCCATCCCCTCACGAGTCCCCTCAGTGTCACACCAGCAACGCGGTGGGGATTTTGCTCCCCCAACGGGAAGCGGAGAAGTCAGCTGGCTGGCCCTCCCAAACTAAGGCCTCTGTAACGTCCCTCTCCTGACATATCTGTTGCGACAGAGCGAAGAGGAAAGCGGAGCCCATGCCACCGCCAGAGTCCAGGGACAGCCGCTGCCGGGCTCGGGCTGGTACCACGTACTGCTGACTCCTGCTGAAGTTACCGGCCGCTCAGCACTTTGTAAGGTCAGGCCACAAATAAAGGCTTAACTCCTCAATGCGCTCCACAGGATTTTTTTGTCATCCAAAAGGGGTAAAATATTAGGATTATACCTCATAGGATTGAATTTGACAGGTTTAAAATCACTCTGTGGACACAGAGGTCTAGGAAAACATGGACAGAGATCTGAATGATTCATCAAAAATGGGACTGTTATCATGAACTTCCTATTCCAATGACCTGCTTTTTTTTCCTACTCCTCAGTGTGAAGTAAACCAGCTTAATTCATGACTGAGATACAAGTTCGGTACCGCTCACCCCTGCAAATCTAGTCCTGGACAGATCCATCGCATTGAATTAAAAGAAAAGAAAGACCAGCTTTCTTGTGGCACGCATGACCCAGCACCCACCAGGATCTACACCCACCGGCTGTTCTACTGTATAAGCCCCATCTCATCTCATCTAGGTACTATGCAGCCAAACATAAAATACATTTCTTCATAATGACCCTGTTAATAAGCATTTCTCAAGCGAGCAGAAAAACTGTAACAAGCTAACACTATTTGTTTATTTGGAATTCAATAGCTAGACTTATTAAAAAAAATCCCCACCCAGTGCTAAATGCAAAAAATAAGATTAAATCAAGTTAAGGCAACATCCACTCTAACGCCATCGAACCAGAGCACGCTGTGTTGGCCGTTCCCTGCAGCACAGGAGAAGCACCACCCTCCAGTGCAAGCAGCATGGAGGACAAATGGGTCTTGCCCAGATAAGGTGCTTCTACCTCTTGATCTTTAATGCCCACGGAGAGCTAACAAAGCCAGCACAGCTTCCAGATTGAGTTGGCGGGCAGCTTTATAAAATTAACTATGGAAATCTAAAATCCAATTCTCTGGCCTGTGTGCAACTCTCTTCCCACCCCATCCCCATTTTTCAACACGATGCCCTGATTTACTTCTCCAGCCCCTCTTTGCCCCTGCAGACCCAGGTCATTGCAAACACAGTTCATTGCCAAATGCAGTTCTGAAGTGGATTAAAAGAATAATCTGTAGAGGGCTATTTATTTTGAAGACTCACTGCCACAGGTTGCAAGTGCTCCAATAAAACAGTAGAAACTCCCAAGGGAAGGAAGGGTACTGAGAGGTCACACTACCTATCCAGGGGCAGAGGAGCAACCCTCCTGCTCCAGGGTGCTCCTTCTCACCAGCTAAATCAGGAGTCGAGGTTCATCCAGGGCAGGGAAAAGGCAGGACTTCAGGGCTTTTTGTCTCAGGATCTAATTCAACCCTGGCACTTTCACCTTTCAAACACCCTGCCTGCTTGCTTGCATCCTATGACACAAAGGAGTTTTTGAGGCTTCTCATCTTCTAGTACAGGCTTGAGGTTTGCTATGGGGTGCAGTGGGACACAAGGGACAGTGCCTGGTGGCCTGTAATGCACAGCTGAGGGCTTCAGTGAAACCTCATAACCATGCCACTGATGTGAGCAAAACGGCCCAAGAGCTTCCTATAGACCTTGACTCAAAACACCATACTTTCCACCAGAAATTCACATCACGGAAAAGTTCACCAGCCCTAACCCAGCACCTGGCTCCTACAGACCTGTGGGCCACAGCCGAGTCTACTGGAAGCACCTTACACGTCAAGTCCCCTGTGCCTTGCTGAGGACACCAAGGCAATGCACAAAAAGGGATATGGACGAATGCTCATTCTCTGGCAGCAGTCACTCCAGTGTTTTACCCATTTTTGTAAGGTGACCCAGTGACAGAGGAGATGAGAAGACTGTCTTCTGTATTTGAAAAGTTAGGTGTATCTTGTAATCCCACCCTTTTTGAAAAATGCACCTTGTCTAAACTTGACGCTTGGTTAGGTCACACGATATAACCTTCACCAGTGAAGGAAAGGACAAACCTCTGCCTTGCTCCAGTGAAAAGCTGTGGGAATCAAAAAGTCTTTCAAAAAAAAAAAAAAAAAAAGTGGAGAGAAAAATACAAATAATTCCTGGGACATGAACACACAGGTTGCTGCTTCAACCTAGCATGGGCAGGGGACTGCTGGCAGGGGCAGGCCACAAAGCTGGCTGCATTCCCAGGACCAGCAGGTGTCAAGGGGTTTGCGCTGCCCAGGGCTGTCCCAGACACACCAACCTTTCCGCTGGCGGTCTCTCCGCGTGTGCAGTGTCCTGTGCCGTGTCCTCGCCGGGCTGTGAGCAGAGGGCGGCCGTGCCCGAGGTCTTGCTGGCCCCATTCCTGTTACCCAGCGGCGCTCACTTGGCCGGATTGCAGCAGCTCTTGCTAACGAAGGCTCTGGTTCCC